>NW_028073197.1:1060308-1752786 GCF_014824575.4 Sturnira hondurensis
CTATATCTTATACTCCAGTAATAATGCAATTTGTGGTTTCTATGACGTGAGTGGGTTCTCATGCTTCTGGGCCTTTTCTCGTACTATTCCCTTTGCTTGGAACTCTCCTCTCTTCCCCCTTTCCTTTCACAGGTAGTCTTTCTTTTGTATAATGCTAATTCTTCCTGACTTAGTTTCGTCTCATCTTTGTGAAGTCTTCCTGGGTTGCCATCCCTACCTGACTGGATCGAGCGGCCCTCCCACCACAGACTGGTTTTTGGTGCTAAGGAGCTGGGGGGATGAGGGAAGAGGAGGAAAGGGATACTGAAATGGAATTGCTAGATTTAGCAAATAAGTATAGCATGTCCAATTAAATTTGCATTTCTGAGAAAAATAATTTTTTACATATAAACTTATCCCATGCAATATTTGGGACATAATTATACTAAAGAATGGCATTTTATTTACATAAAATTCAAAGATCTCTGGGCATTCCATAATGTTTCTGGCGATCCTATATTGAAGACATATTAGCATACTTCCAATTTTTTCTACGGTCTCCTCTGGCCTCATTTATGAAAATACTCATGGTAAAGACTTGATCGGTTTTAAACGCCACTAAAGTTTGCCTTAACCGCTCATCCTGCAGAGCCATTCCTTGAGAGAGGAGGAGAGGGAGGGAGAGATAGAAATAGAAATATTAAGAGAGAAATTGAGCTTCTGTCTTAAGCAAAGGATCAGAGCTTGCAAGAGCATTTCCTGCTTTTACATGCACAGCCCTCCCTTTTAGAGTATGAAATAAATCATACCCTTGCCTCCCAGATAGTAATTGAGCTTGTTGAAGTGTCATCCTGAGTCACTACAACCTGGTTTATCTTTCTATCCTAAAGAGGAAGAAAATGCATTGCCAGCTTCCAGAGTCTCAGGAAGGCCCTCGGAAGGCAGCAAAGTGCAAGAAAGAATACAGGTCCAGGTGTGGCTTCCCCTACAAAAAACTGCCGAGAAACTTTGCCACAGAATACAAATGATCTCAGCGAGGCTTGGCTGCTCCCTTGCAGGGACAGAAAGAAACGAATGTTTCTTAAGCATCTACCATATGACATATTATGCCTTCCATTTATTTAAAGTTCTCCAAACCCACATTCAGGAATTTGGTGTGTGGGTCTAGCAGCTTTTTGTTGAGAATTAGGTCATAATACTTTGATACAGAATCTACTTTTATAATTCAGGGCATTATATAATGAGTATATTTTTAAAAATAAATTTATCAGGAAATTATACTGTATATTTTGATATATAAATATGAGCTTTTAAAGTGATGAACTATGAACCTTTAAGATCTAAGTGATTAAGACTACATCTGCCTGGTTATTTTTAGCTTTTTCTCACCACGTTCAAGCTGAGCTACAAACCTCCTTTTTCTCTTTGAAAGAGTGATTGCATTAGGTCTGCTCAGCCTCTTGCTCTTCTCCCTCTCACAGCTGGAATTGCAACAGATGGGGTGATTGTGTTCAGACAAAGAGATGAAATTAACACAGGTAATGAGCAGTAGTTTTACTGATGGAGGAATTTTAGTTTATTTGGGAACATTCCAGATGCTCAAGACCTGAAGTACGATAAATCAAAACCTAGTTTTGGGAAATAAAGGGATATAGCTGCAATTTAACACTTACCTAGAGCCAACCACCATCGCTGTAAGTGTGGCACGAGGTAGAGGGGCAGCTTGGGTATTGGCCTCTGTTTCTAGTTTGTTGTTTAAGAAAAAAGCCCTTGGGAGTTGGGGCCACTTCATATTTTAATTGGTTCATATGGGCATTTAGAAAGTGCATTCGGTTAAGAGGATGCCACTTGTTCTTTAGAGACTAATTGGTTTCTATTTATCTAGATCTAAGAAGCAATGGGGTAGGCTGTGCCGCCTGTAACTAAAGTGTTACAAACGAGCTAGTGGCTGTGTTCACACTGAGAGGGGAATGAGTGCTTTAATATTCCTTGCAATCCTTCCTTCCTTCCTTCCCTCATTTGTTCTTTCCTTGTTCCCATCCTCCTTGACTCCTGTCTGCCTCCTTCTGCAGTAAATTGCTGTCTACTATTATTTTGGTGCTAGAAATTGAGCAGTGTACAAAGCGGACAAACACCTGTACTCAGAGCATCCTAACTGGGAGATATACCTTAAACAAGATCAATTTGAAAACATACAGTATGTTATTTTGTGACAAGCTAAGGAGAAAACTGTACTGGAGGAGGAAGATGGTGTATATGGCCATAAAATAAATTTCAGACACAGTGGCCAGGGAACCCTCATTCAAAAGAAGGCATTTGAGGAAAGACCTGCAGAGGTAAGGAAGCAAGCCATGCACACTTCTGTGGGAAGAGTATTTTGGGAAATATGACCAGCAAGGCTAAAGGCCGCGATGTAAGAATGTGCCTGGTGCTTCTGAGGAACATGAACAAGCAGGCCGGAGTAAGAAAGGTTAAGTGTGTAGTAACATGCAGCCAGATCAGGCATGGGCGGCTGGATGGAGCAGGTGCTTGAGGTCTCTGTAAAGACTTTGGATTCGACTCTCGGAGTTGTTTGAGGTTTCTGAGCAGAGGATTGACATAAGATGATGTATTTCAAAAAGAATGCCATTTGGACACTAGATAGACTGAAGATAAGCAAGGGGAAAGCAGAAATTCTAGTTAGGAGGCTATGAGTATGATCTGAGCAAGGCACAGACCAAAGTGGCAGTGGAGGAGGTTCTAAGAATTAGATTCCACATATATTTTGAAAGTGCAACTAACCAGATTTGTAGGTGAATTTTCTGTGTGGTGTGAGATAAAAAGAGAAATCAAGGATGGCTCCAAGGTTTTTGGCCTGATGCTGAGATGGAAAAAAATTGTGAACAGATTTTGCTAAGAAATGACAAAAGTTCAATTTTGAGCTTGGTAACTTTGAGATGCCTACTCCACTAGACCTGCAAGTAGAGAAAGCAGTTGAACATACCAGACTGGTGTTCAGGAGCCCAGTTCTGGGTGGAGACAGAAACCTGGTAGTTATCAGCACGTAGATGGCACTTACAGCCACGAGACCAGATTAAATCACAAAATACAAAAGCAAGAATTTATAAAACTAAGCTACTGGATACTCTAAATTTGAAACTTGGGGAAATGATGAGAGTAGCAAAGGAAACCAAGGAAAACATCTCAAGAGAGAAGAGGGAAACCCCAAATGTTTGATGACTTAGGAACTGAGTAAAGTAAGTGCTTTGAAGCAGAGTGACCAATAGTATCAAATCTGCTGATAGACTGGAGAATTGAGGTTAGAGAATTGCTCATGTGGGGGCCATGGTGGCCTTAAGAGCAGTAGCAGTGGTGTGATGGAGGGGATACATGGTTAGAAAAATGAAAGAAAAAGAAGGACATGATTGAAAATAGAAAGGACAAAAAACTCTGTCAAAAAGTTTTACCATAAAGGGAAGGACAGCCATCAGGGGGAAAGGCTGGGTCAAGAGAGTTTCCTACCCTCTACTTCCCTCTCTGCCCCCTCTCCTCCCCTGTTTTCTTCTTTTCTTTTCTTCTGATTTACTAATAAGATATTAAAGGAAAAATAATACCTCTGCATGGCTTGTCTTTCTTACCTTGTTCCTCTTAAGAAGGTGTTAAAAAAATAGGAAGACATAAAAAAAGAAGAAAAGAGGGAAAGCAAGAATGAAAGAAAAGGAAGGGAGGGAGGGAGGGAGGGAGGGAAAGAAAAAGAAACAAAAGGACAGAAGGAGAGAAGAAAAGAAATCTAGGACAAACACCAGTTTTAGTCACAATGGGTTCAGTTCTGGTTGTACCACTTCATTGCTTGGTTACCTTGGATGTGGTATTTAACATCTCTGAGTCCTAGGAAACTGATTTATAAAATGGGAATAAATTCTGTCTCCAGAACTATGCAGAAAGTTCTGCATAGGGCATAAAATACCATTAAAATGGTAAAATAGCCTTGGAGAGAATGGAAAATATATTTAGAGAATGAAGAATAAATTACAACAGATATTGACCTACTTTTTAAACTGAGAAAATATTATCATGTTCTATGTTAGGTTTCACCAATATAGTTTAACTTTGCTTTGATTAGACAAGAATAAATCATATTTTTATGCAGCTAGTATATGTATTTTTTATGTTCTTTATTTCTATGCCCTAGGACCTTAATATTGGGAAAATAGAACATAAATAAATAAGGATTTAAAATGAAAAGGAAATACAAAATTTATTTTGTGGAATATAGTAAGATAAATTTTTTCTATTACTAGTTTTCAAAATGCAATGCAGGCAAAAGCTATACCAATTTCTTCCAGAGTTATACATTACTAGTGTAATACATTAAAAAAATCATTAAATAGTCATTAGCATTGTCTCATTTACCATGCACTTAGGTGGAGAGAGTGAATTGTTTTCTTAATTCTGGAATACATGCCTGAGATATGCAGACCACATACTTCCTGGAACAAGTGGAATGAGCTGGGATTGCGTAAGGAATACAATTCTAAGAACTTGTATTTTGGAAATAGAAAATTTGCCAAGTGACAATAAAATCATGATTCTTAGAATAATTTCTTCTCCATGCATCAAAACTGATGCATGCACTGACCAGCAGTGCCCACGGTGTCATGGATGAGACATGATACAAATTCACACGGACTACCAAGTCCTGTGGAGGAAAAGGGGCGGCACAGCTACTCCCTCAAGGGGGCAGCACCTCAGAAAGGCCTCGCCACCCCCTCAAGGGGAGGGCAGCCTGGAGAGGCCTGGCAACTCTTTTTCAAGGAGAGAGAGAGCATTCTGACCCTTGCTTAGACAGCCTTCTATTGGCTTTTTTTGCACAGGAGTTCAGGTACAACTTATTAATCATGGATAGGCAGTAAACAGTAGATAGTATACAAAGAACCATTAACGCTTCTCCTTAAATCAGGGTCTATCAACTAAAAGGCTATAAAACTGTGGGAAAATAAAAACATTTAACTAAAAGCATTCTTAGCAAAGCAGTCTCACAGGATTGTTAAAAATTTTTAATCTTGCCAGATTACCTGGGTCCTGCGCTAGCTGGTGAAAGGTTGCACCCTCTTCCCCATCACAGGTTTTCAGGCTTAAGTGGATTAGAGCCAGGAAGTGCTTCTCCCAGAGGACATGGGGACTTGGGCTTCATCACAGCTGGGGGGCAAGGGCCCATCACTCCCTCTTTGTCACAGCCCCCCGAGTCCTTCCATGATGGCCTCCCAAGTGAAAGTGTCTGGCTTAGGTTGCCCCTCCTCTGAGGGGTCCCACCTGTCTCTGACCATCCAACCTCCCTTTGGGGGCCAGCGGGATGAAGCAGAGTCAGTGCTTGCTGCCAGAGACAAGCCTTGTCTCCTCAGTGGTTCGAATTCTGAAGGTTGCTCACAGCCTTAGATATGGGAGACGGTTTATAATTCCTGAAACCGGGCAGAGCAGTTCCCAACAGAAACCCACACAGTTCACTAAAATCTCATTCATAAAATATCTTTCATGGAAAGTGGAAGACAGAGTATACTAGCCACACCTTACAAGTCACCTCTAGCTTTAGGAGTGTGGCTCTTTGAGCCAAGGCATAGAATACCTGCTTGACAAGTGAGAATACCAAAGTCTGCTTTAACCTCGGTAGCTGAGAGATTTTTAAGGAATCAAGGTACTCTTTTATACAATTTCAATTACTGTTTAAAGCTGGGATAGATAGCAACATTTAATGTCAATTGTTAATATTGAGGTCACCAGTTAGCAAACTGAAAATGGACCCTTTTTGCACTCAAGTACCTCCGCGCTACCTTCTCCTTGTCCACCCCTCCCAGCATGGTTCATGCCTGTCTTTAGCCCATCTCCTCCCTTCACTCTATTTCACTTTTTTTTCAGACAGATTTTATTATTTTTTAAAGCTTTAGTGATATAGAATAACTTCTGAGTTTGAAGGGTTGCTTTGTAGCTCATTTTTAGCTGTTTTCTTAGTGCCTGGAACTTCTATCCTGCAGGTTTTCAGTAAGTACTTTCTAAGTTGCACAAAGAACAACTGAATTGTTCCAGAATCAGTGATCCTGATTCTCCCTTAGGGGGACTAAATTCACAGTGGGATAGAACTTAGATAAGCTCTGCATATGCAGCTAATAGAAGTTCACATGACTATTTTCATTACTACAATCCACAAAAACTTGTTTAGTAGAGTTATAGTGATAAGTAACATTTTAAAAGCTATGAGTTTAGCCCTGGCTGGTGTGGACAGAGCACCAGCCTGTGAACCAAAGTGTTGCTGGTTCGATTCTCAGTCAGGGCACATACCTGGGTAGCAGGCCAGGTCCCTGGTGGGGGGCACGTGAGAGGCAAACACACACTGATGTTTCTCTTCCTCTTTCCCTCCCTTCCCCTCTGTCAAAGAAAAAAATATGACTTTAAATTTCTTTAAATATAGGAGAGCTGCTATGGACTAAATTGTGTTCTCCCAACTCCAACCCCATTAATATGTTTGAGGCCCTACCCCTCAATGTGATAGTCTTTGCAGATGGAGCCTTTGGGAGATAATTAGATTTTGATGAAGTTATGAGGAGGGGCCTCTGTGATGGGATTAGAGATTTTATAAGAAGAACAAGAGACACCAGATCTCTCTTTGTGCCATGGCTGATGTATAAGCCAGGAAGAAAGTGCTCACCAGGAATCCAGTATACCTTGATCATGGCACCGTGATCTTGAACTTTCCAGCCTGCAGAACTATGAGAAATTAATATCTGTTGTTTAAGCAACCCAGTCTCTGATATTTTGTTATAGCAGCTAGTGCTGACTAATACAAGTGCACCTGGCTAAAGAGCTGTGACTGAATAACTTCTAGGGTTTTGGTTCCTCCTTGTGGAGAATGATCTACCGGGGGCCTGTATTTATTTCAAGGACTCTACAAATTCATATGTACCACAAACTTTAAAATCAGTTTTTGCTTATTGAAGGGCATGTTTCCTGGACCAGGTACTTAACAACTGGTGATCAGAGGAGCTGAGAGGTTGGCTATTACATGATTTTTTTATTTGCTCTAAATCAATGATTCCCATTTGCTCTCTGGGGTTACATGGATAGCAGATACCACTGACCCAATGAGTAGACTGTGGGCTGCAGTTGTGTGTACTCTGGTAGCAGAAAGGTATTTCAGGACACAATTTTAGTAGTTTCTTAAGTCTGAGTTTTTTGGGTTTGGATTACCCAGATAATTCCCACCCACTGTTTCCCATGGTGCGTGCAGCCCACAGGGCAGAGTGCATTAGAATTTTGGATGTGAAAAAGCATCACTCTGGGAAATGAATTTATTTTCTAAAGTGTAATAAAATGAAATAAAATTATTTTTGCTTTTTTGAAACTATGAAAAAAAATTAGTTCTTCTGCAGCTGTCAAACCTCCTCCCTCTTTATAAAGCTTAGACATGAGTTAATAAAAATAAGGTGTGCACCATTTTGTTCTTCCTATTTTCTGACTTTTCTCTTGTTCTGTACTTTCTCTTGCAAAACACAATACAAAAGCGAAAGACACACATATGCACACACCCCTTGCCCTAACCTTAACCCCTTAAACAATTCTCAAATCAGTAAAATGTTCATGGAATTGTCATGTGTTCTTATTCATGACTGGACAGGATACATACATATTTGTTGTATCTCATAAATTTAGAGATTTTAAGAAATATCTTGTTTGGAAGATTGTAATTATTGACCCATAGGAAGGCCTGAGAAGATCACTTAGATTTTTTCAGAGATTTCACCAGCTCTACACACAAATCAGATAGTACATGACAAACCAATGCTGTATTATTAAGGGCCTATATATTTAGACCTTGTTTAAGCCCTGGTTCAGCTCATTGAATCCCAAAGGAGTGCAAAACTTAGCTTGTGAATTTGTAATTTTCATCTGGAAAGAGGAACAGTGTCAACTTTGGTGGCTGTCATGCTGTCTTTGCTTCCCAGCATTTGCCCCAGAGGAGAGCCAGGTGCTCCTGAGGATCTCACAGTTTGATCTCATTTTATCTTTCAAAACTTTTCTTTTACCTTAATTGTCAATTCAATAGCTCCATGAAAAATTATAGCAGCTCTAATAACATGACATTAAAAAATTCCCATAACATCAAGGTTGCATATTTTCTACTGACTAGTGGTTTTCTCTTGATTAAACTATGCACTTTTAATACAAGTCCTTCATTTCTCAACAGTGACACATGGCAGGGTCATCCCTTGGTATAGACTGAAGGCATTTATGGGCCCCTATCTGAGCATATATGAAACTGCTTTGAACTTCAGGCTCCATGTATGAAAGAGATCTAAAGTGATTAATAAATGCTTCTGTTACAAGCTCTCGAATGAGTTCTCTGAGGGGAAAAGTAATCTTCTTGTTGTTATGCTAGTGAAGGGAAATGGTGACAGTGAAGAGAGGTAGCTTGCCCAGCGTCACTAAGGGAATCTCCATCAGACTGGCCGAGTAGCCAGAGATCTCAGTCCCAGACTAGGGTCATCTCTGAGTATGTTCTATTTCCAACTGGCTCAGTAGCTACATGGGATCTCACTGCAGCACACTTCTGTTATTTGTTAGTACCAAACATGGAAACATGCTGATTATTTTATATTGGTGTTTCTAGTGTCTTCAGCTCAGTAACTTCTTCATGTTTCATGTGATGTTCAGGGAAATCTCAGTCAGATTTTTGAACAGTGTGTGGCTAACAGACAGTGAGTGAATGGTACTTGAGGGCTTACTTTCCTCTGACTTTTCTGTTCTCGATTTCAGAATGCTACATGTTCAGAGTAAAAGCTTCACCAAATAGGGATTTTCAGAGTAATTTAAGGTAAGCCATTGTGTGCACTTTTTCTGTTTAGCACAGATTTTTCTCATCCAAACTGGACATCCAGATTCTTTTACTGGTCTTAGGCTCTGCATGAGTGAAGGGTTTGGCAGGGAAACTCTCTGTGCATTGATTCTGGAAGAGGGCTGAGCTCGAGGAGGCCTCATGTGTCATGCTGTGGCCCAGTGTTCGGTCTCTGGAAGTTTAGCTGGAAGGAGGTCAGTTTGGCTAGTGTGGGAGACAGCTCTCATTGACTCTGAATTGTTAGTATGACTTTTAATTTGTCTCCGCGTATTCACTTTTGGCCCTTCTAGTCTACACTGTACCTTACAGTCAATGTGATCTTTCTAAAACATAAGTCTTGTTAAGTGATTCTCTTGATTAAATTTTCTTGTACACTGGTTTACTCAGGTTAAACCTGGGTTATACTGTTGTAGCAAATAAACTGGAAATCTCAATGGCATTGCAAAGCAAAAGTTTAGGTCTTATTCATTTTACGTGTTTCCTATGAATCAGAAGCATGGGTAGATGCTCTGCCTCATACAGTTACTCAAGGATTCAGGCTGGCAGGGGCTCTGCCATCTAGACATTACTAGTTGCTACAGTGAAGGTATGGAGCACAGTGCTTTTCTATGCGTTGGACCAGAGGTGACATACAGTACTTCTAGTACAGCCTGATGCCCAGAACTAGTCACATGCACACCCCCTCCAACTCTTTTAACTTCAAGGTTAAAAGAGGGCTGACTTTCTAGGAAGCATAATTTTTCATGAGCCCAGGAGACAAGTACAGATATCAGTGAACACTGGTTAAATTTACCACCTTCTCTATTGCTCTTGTTATAGAAGTTTTTCTGACTGTATATATGAACGTAAATTAGACCTATGATTGCGCTTGAAACCCGGGCATACCACCACCTGGGATTTTCCTTGAAATTCTAAGGGAAAGTTCATGCTGTTGATTATTATGACCCTCCATCACTTTTTTAAAAAATATTTTTTGTTTATTTATCTTTAGAGGGGAAGGGAAGGAGAGAAGGAGAAAAGTATCAATGTATGGTTGCCTCTTGTGAGTCCCCTGCCGGGAACTGGCCCGCAACCCAGGCATGTGCCCTGACTGGGAATTGAACCGCGATCATGTGGTTCGCAGGCCCGAGCTCAATCCACTGAGCTACGCCAGCCAGCCTCCACCACTTTTTTTTTAGAATTATGTTTTACCTCTGTTATGGGTTGAACTGTTTCTGCCTAAAGAGATGTTCAAGTTCTAACCCCTGGCACCTATGGATGTGACCAGATTTGAAAATAGGGTCTTTGCAGGTGTGACCAATTTAATGAAGTCATAGTGAATTAGGGTGGGCCCATAAAAAAGAGGAGAACAGGCTCCCAGGTAGAACATCATGTGATAGTGGGAGCAGAGGTTGAATTGATGAAGCAGTGAGCCAAGAAGTGCTAAAGACGAATGGCCATTGCCAGAAGAGCAAAAGGCAAGGGGTGCTTCTACCCCGTGTCCAGAGGTTAGCATGGCACTTTTGAAAATTTTAATAACTAAAACAAATAAAATATTTAGGTATGATTAATGGAAACTGGCTTGAATTGATTTGCTATAGAATCAAGGACCTTTCTTGAAATCCCAGATTTGAAATCTCACACTCACAGCTGCTGGACTCATGATCCCTTTTGTGAAAGTACCTGCAATGCTTTTGTAAGTAAATCTTTTTACTAGCCTTCCCCAAGTGATTTTCCATTTGCCACCACATTTGAGTGCTGGGATGTGTGTGGGGGGAGACTAGTTCTTATAGATTATTGATCAGTGATTCTAAAATAATGGTAATCCCTAGAGACCTAGGAAACTCTGTGAGTCTTATTGACGATCACATGATGGATAGATTATGGGCTATTTTGGTATTAGAAGCCAAGTAAAGACTACCGGAACTGTTTATTCTTTTCAAGTAGTTAATCAAAAGCAGTGCTATAACTCTGGGGAAGAGAATTGCAGAGATTAGTGCTACCACTAAAGATGGGATGGATGTGGATTGGTTTTAGAGAATGAAAGCAGATAATTTGCATCAAGTAGTTTTTCCAATTAGTCTCTTTGCTAGAGCAAGTCAACACAGTTCTTGGCATCCAGCTGTAATTCTGGTAAGTACTTTTTCTCTCTTTCTCCCTAGATGGGGGGAACCAGAAGCAGTTTGCTCTTAACCTGACGAGAACAAGAGTATACATTTTACTTCAAAGCGAGGTAATCTTTCTGACTCTCTGTCATCATCTACCCCATAGGGCATTCTGATGCAGTCCTCCAGGGCTTTGAAGAAAGTCTGGCCTCTGTATCAGGGAGGATTCTTCAGAGAAACAGAACCTGTAGGTTGGATAGATAGATACACTGGGGGATAGGTAGAAGCATAGGTAGATAGGCAGATACGTGGTCTGGTAGGTAGATGAATGTAATGCAAGGAATTAGCTGAAGTGATTGTAGGAACTACCAATTCTGAAGTTTGCAGGGCAAGCCAGCAATCTACAAACTCTTAAACAGGAGTGGACAGAACCACTCTGAAGCAGATTCTTTCCTCCCTCATGGAAACCTGTGTTTTGCTCTAAAGGGTTTTCAATGGATAGGACAAGGTCCACCCACATTAGTAAGGGTAATCTCCTTTACTTAAAGTCTACTGATTGCAGATATTGTTCTATATGTGCAGCCTCTATAAAATATCTCTACAGCAAAGCCTAGTTTAGTGTTTGACTGAGTAAGTGGGCACTAGAGCCTAGCCAAGTAAGCCAAGCTGCTGATCACACCCTGTAACACATTTCCTGGCTTACTGCTGGACCTTGATGGAGAGAATAAATGCCAGAAAGGGAAGGCAGGTCACCCTGTGAACAGAGATTCTCATACTGAAGCTTACTTTATCTTGTCAAATCCAAAATGTCTGGATTTTTACACCTAGTAAATGTGTAGTAAATTTACACCTTGAACTCTGATGCTTTCAAGGTCTTAGTATGGATACATGCTTCCACCAGGGAACATAGGATGTGGTTCCATTTACTTTGAAGATTGAGGTCATCACTTGGCCATTTCAGACTCTGATCCACTGAACCAGAAGACAAAAAAAAAAAAAAAACTACTGTGTTAGCTGACCCTGACTACTGTGGGTTTATGGGGTGGCTGCTACACTAGGGGGCGAAGGGGGATTGTGTGGGGCCCAGGCACCCTCAGGAGTGTCTCGGATGCTCCTCCGTCGAGTAGAAAAGTTAGTGGAAGATTATTACCACTCACTACAAGCAGGGCCCTTAATGGTTGAGCCTCCTCAAGATTGAAGGTTCGAATGTCCCTGTCAGCTATAAAATACGCTAGGGAAGGTTGAGGGCAAAATTTGCCATAGAATGCATAGATGAGGAGAATTATAGATCGCAGTCATGCTTTATAACCAGTTTCAAAAAATAGGACTCTAATCATGTGCATATTTATTAATAAGCATCCTTCCTGATCCCTTTCCATTACTACTTTACATAAAGTATGTTGGTAATAGTTAAATTTATACTACAGCCCTTAATTTTATACTACAGCTCTTAAATTTATACTATAGCCCAGAATATCAAAGTGGGACTGTCACTGACCTATAATGGGAAGAAACGTCACCCAAGATGGAAGATAGACCCAATTGCTGAAAGTCTTTAGATTTTTCTTTTGAGATAAGGGTGGCCATTTTTGTGTTTCTGTGAGCTACATTAACATTATACTAGGTGGACACATGCAGTTTTTACTACTACTATTAAAATTTTTGATTTCATATCAAATGGTGTATATGGATGTGGACAAGTCAAATAGAGAGACTATGTTGGGAATAATTTCCACCCCCTTCTAAATACCTACAGGGGGATAGAAAGCTTAAAACCACAACTCCCGGTCTTGCTTCCAGGACTCTAGATGCAAGTAAAGTTGCACTAATTTGGACTACAGACAGGAGGCAGGTGATTCTTCCTGGTGCTGTTTGTGGAGGCAGGCGAGACTGTGGAGACATGAGGCTGTCGTAGTAGCCAGATTGCAAGATCTAACAGTCATTCAGGGACTCCTGGAGCCTGGAGGCAGTGGTAGAGGCAGGGGGGCTGAATTTAAGTTATGGGCTTTGTCTGCAGTGTCCTGAGTGTCACTAGCAATTGTAAAAGAAGGAGCAGCTTCCTGATTCTTGATTGCAGATCTAGACGTGAGCTCTTGAATTCAATCATTCTTATACTTACATCCGTCCAGCCCCTCCAGAGATTTTGTGAGTATCTGATTCCTTGCATTAAGTTACCTCTGTGTAAAATACCTAGAATGGTTCTGGCTATGTGCATAGAAATCTGTATGTATGCAGGTTTTCTTGTTCTATGCTATTGTCTGCATCTGAAACTTTCAGAGGTACTGGAAAGTCTTTTTTTTTTGGAAAACAAATTTTTTTAAAAATATATTTTATTGATTATTCCATTACAGTTGTTCTATTCCCCCCCTTCATTCCCCTCCACCCGCACACTCCCTCCCCCACCATTCTCCCCCCTTAGTTTATAACCATGTGTCTCAAGTTCTTTAGATTCTATATTTCCCCCACTATTCTCGCCCTCCCCCCTATCTATTTTCTACCTACCATCTATGCTATTTTCTGTGCCTTCTCCCCCTTCTCCTCCTCCCACCCTCCTGTTTCTAACCCTCCATGTGTTCTTCATTTCTATGGTTCCACTCCTGATCTAGCTGTCCTCTTGGTTTGCTTTTGTTTTAGGTGTGGTTGTTAATACCTGTGAGTTTGCTGTCCTTTCACTGTTCATATTTTTCATCATCTCTTTCTTATATAAGTCCCTTTAGCATTTCATATAATAAGGGCTTGGTGATGATGAACTCCTTGAACTTGACCTTATCTGAGAAGCACTTTATCTGTCCTTCCATTCTAAATGAAAGTTTTGCTGGATAAAGCAATCTTGGCTGTAGGTCTTTGGATTTCATGACTTGGAATACTTCTTTCCAGCCCCTTCTTGCCTGTAAGGTCTCTTTTGAGAAATCCGCTGACAGTCTGATGGGTACTCCTTTGTAGGTGACTGTCCCCTTATCCCTTGCTGCTTCTAGGATTCTCTCCTTCATTTTAGTCTTGGCTAATGTAATTATGATGTGCCTTGGTGTGTTCCTTCTTGGGTCCAACTTCTTTGGGACTCTCTGAGCTTCCTGGATTTCCTGGAAGTCTATTTCCTTTGCCAGACTGGGGAAGTTCTCCTTTATTATTTGTTCAAATAAGTTTTCCACTCGTGGCTGTTTCTTTCCCCCTTCTGGTACCCCTATAATCCGGATGTTGGAACGTTTAAAGATGTCCTGGAGGTTCCTAAGCCTCTCCTCATTTTTTTGAATTCTCATTTCTTCATTCCTTTCTGGTCGGATGTTTCGTTCTTCCTTCTGGTCCATTCCATTGATTTGAGTCCCAGTTTCCTTTCCATCGCTATTGGTTTCCTGGACATCTCCCTTCATTTCAATTAGTTTAGCCTTCATATGTTCCTCTAATTTGTGACTGTACTCTACCAATTCTGTGAGCATCCTGATAAATAGTGTCTTAAATTGGGCTTCTGAGAGGCTGGCAATCTGTTGGTCGCTTAGAGTTATTGGCTCTGGGACTTTGAGTTCTTCTTGCACCATCTTTTGGGCTGTTCGTGCCTGTTAAGTAGCAGGATCGGAGCCCTAGGTTTTCACCAGAGCAGGGCAACTCAGTTGCTGGGTTGTGACGTTGTATGTGGGGGCGGGGTCAAAGAGGGACAATGGCTTCCCTCCGCCGCCTGCTGCCGAGACCCCCACCGGCACCGCAGCCACCAGCATCACCAGGCCCACGTGCCTCGCTCCACGGCACTCGAGTGTGCCACCGCTGTCAGCCCTCCACCACTGGGCTCGGCCCCTGGGGCCTGCGTGGTCTGTCTCACTGCTCGCGAATGTGTGACTTTGGTCAGTCTGCCCCGCACCCTGACTAGGTCCGGGCTGCCTGTGCTCCTAGGTCTGTCCTGCCCGACCCAGCTCCGCTGCTGGCTCCACCTCTCTTACCGTCCTCGTTGAACCGTTCTGTAGCTGTCGGACTTCCGTATAACTCCATTTTCTGGTCTCTGGGTATGTCTTAGTTCTCCAAAACTTTTGTTGTATCCAAACTTGGTTGTGGGAGAAGACACAGTGTTTCCACCTGCGCCTCCATCTTGTCAGAAGTCCGTGGAAAGTCTTTTTAATTCCTCATCTTTCCTCTCCTTGGTGCTAGTACAAACCAAAACAAACAGAATGGAAAAAGAGGCCCAGTCAACTATCTTTATTTTGTTTGGTGACGTTGCCAGTGAAACAGTTTTCATGAGGTGAAAGCTTCATTTCTTTTATTTATTTATTTTATTTGCAGAAATTTGATACTAATTCAAGCCTGAGTAGCAAAATGTTGAGGGGATAATAATGGCTATAAAACCTAACACTTACTGAGTACTTTAAAATAAATTCTAGGCATTGTACTAAGCATGTTACCTACATTAGTTAATAAAAGCAATTCTGTCAGGTAGGATTATGAATTATGCTCATATTTTTTTTGGTTGGAGAAAACTGAAGCTCAAAGATACTGAATGACTTGCTTGGGGTCCATATGCCTAAGTTGAGTGGTGCCAGGGCTCACAACTATAGAGTCCAATTCCAAAACCTGCAATCTAATCACAATATGGTATTGCTTTAAAATCAGAAAATGGGGCTCCATTCCTACCTCTAACACTTAGCAAATTATTCATCCACTCTTTACTAAGTCTCCCCCTGTACAGTAGAGAATCTAATATACCTTCTGAGTTTTGGTGTGGATCCAATGTGCTACAGTGAGAAAAATCACTTTGTGAGCAGTAAGAGAAGTTATAACAGTGTTAATATTACTATCGCACAATTGAGTTAATCAAATTTTTAAAACTTTATTTATTTTGCCCTGGCTGGTGTAGCTCAGTGGATTGAGCATGGCTGTGAACCAAAGGGTCACCAGTTCGATTCTCAGTCAGGGCACATGCCTGGGTTGCAGGCTGGATCCCCAGTGGGGTCATGTGAGAAGCAACCACACATTGATGTTTTTCTTCCTCGCTTTCCCATTCTCTTCCCCTCTCTCTAAAAATAAAATAAATAAAATTTTAAAAAGGAAATATTTGCAAAATAAAATAAACATTTATTTATTTTTAGAGAGAGGGGAAGGGAGGGAGAGAGGGAGAGAAGAAACATCAATGTGTGGTTGTCTCTCATGCTCCCCACACTGGGGGCCTGGCCTGCAACCCAAGCATGTATCCTGACTGGGAATTGAACTGGCTACCCTTTGGTTTGCATGCTGGCACTAAGTCTAGTAAGCCACACTAGCCAGGTCTAATCAGATTTTTCTAAATCCCAAAAAACAAGAAGGATGGAGATATCTGAGGATATTGAGAGAGTTGAAAAGAAAGAGATCAATTTCTTAAAAGAGGAGCAAGTTTTCTGACTATAGGAGTCTCAGGATAGTTAGGATTCCTTTGGCTGCTACTATCATTGACTGTTTATAAAGGACAATACAATTGGGCTCTATTAAGTCTTCTGCTCCCCTCTGAGGAGAGAGGTGGAGAATTATTAGCTTTCTATCTGTGATAGAATTATCGTTAACTAGGGTTGGATTTTTGTGGTACCAAATGACTGTGCTCTACAAAGACTTTCCTAATAGATATTGCATCCTGCGGCATTTCACCTCATTCTCTCAGTCCTCCTTTGTTTTCTCATGTAATGTTATGGTCTGCTGGATCTTTTAAGAGGTTTAAAGTATTTTTATATTATCATCTGAGTATATGTCTTACTGATTTTTTTAGAGAGGGAGGGAGGGAAATAGAATAAGAGAGAGAAGAGGAAAAACATAGATGCGTGAGAGAAACATTGATCGATTGCTTCCAATAAGTACCTGGAGTGGAGGCTGAAACCCCAACTGAGGTACATGCCGTGACTGGGAGTCGAACACACAACTGTTTTTTTGGTGTACAGGACAGTACTCCAACCAACTAAGCCACCCTGCCAGGGCAAGGTTAAAGTATTTTTACATAATGACTTTTGTTTTTGGATGAACCTACCTTTATAATGCAAAAGTGGTGAAAGTGATTTTTAATGAAAAATGCAAAAGTGGTGAAAGTGATTTTTAAATTGAATTTATTGCTCCATACCGCAGCGGGTGTGGGGGCCAGCTGTGTGTTTGTTCTGTGCACTTCAGAACAGACTTCTTGTTGTCCCGGGGCTGAAAGCTGAAGATGTTTCCTGAGAAGGTGGCACTTGGGCCCCCACGGTGCGTGCCGCACCCACAGGTGCGGGTCTGCCTCTGATGCGGAGCCTCCTGTCCACGGAGAACAGAGGGAGCGTGCCCTCAGAGGCCACGGGAGTCCCTCGGAGCTGACGGCACTTGGCAGCAGATCATTGGAAGAGTTTACGGAGATTCTGAAGGAGAGGCAGTGGGGTTTTAAATTTCAGGGCAATAATGATTTTCAGAAATCTTCAATTTGGGGGGCCTTTTGGGTGCCAACTATAAGCTGAGTGACACAATGATTCTGGATCCTTCTACCTGACCTCAGAAAACATCCCAAGGATGAATATGCCAGAGAAGGAAACTCTTGTTTCATTTTTTTAGTATAATTAAAAAGGAATTTTATTGGAAAAGGAGTGAATGTGTCAGAATGGGTTAACTGTGTATGTTGACTTTTATGTTGTTGTTTAGCTGCCATTAGTAAATAATATTTTGCACTGGTTGGGTGGTTCTGTGCCAGTGACCCTGGAGCGTGAAGACTGTTTGCCTGATCTGGGCAGCATCCTTCCTCTTGTCTCTGCTCCCATCCCCTCCTCGTTTTTCCCCTGGCGAGTGCTGTGTACTTCTCACACCCCAGAGAAACCCTGATTGATAAAAAACAGGGTGTTTCCTAGAAAAAGGAATTTTGGGTTCAAAAATAATATTCTAGTTCTTAGTTACATTTCTTTCATGTGTTTTCTTGTTTTAAGGATTTTTTTAACCTAAAAATCAATTATAATTAGTTAAAAGAAAGCATCATTTTATTTATTTATTTATTCATTTATAAACCATTCCTTCTACCCTACTCTGCCTTTCATTCTGTCATGTCACTTAGTTCTAAATAAGTAATTTGTAGTTGATTAATTTTAGAATTGACAACCCCATCCAGTAATAGAGAAAAGGAATCCATGCATATTTCTTTAATTAGAGTTTCAATGGAGATCTATTTGGCAATAAAAAATATGCAATGAGGATAGAAACATATGAAGTATCAAATTTGGCACATCTTTTCATTTTTGTCTTTTCAGATATTGTTTTTATTTGTGAAATTTCAAATTACTTGACTAATCCAGATTTGTTCTTTGCTAAGAGATTAGCCCTTTTTCAGATGACTTTGCTTTATCTTTCTACTTTGATTAACTCCTGATTATTGTGTCAGATAATTTTTCTATTATTTGAATTAACTTCTCTTTGCTGATAATTCTGTGTTCTCTTATACATAGAATGAGGTAAGAATGAGAGGCCAATTGAACAGGTTTCAGTTAAGAGCCTCAGAAGTGCTTAACATCACTTTTTTCAGTAGTTTATATTTATTTTTAGTTTCATGAGTTGTCTTGGGAAAACTTACTGTCTATATGCTTAGACAAAATCTAAATATATGTTTTTTAAAAAATGATATTTTAGTATGAAATAATACATACTTATTGTAGAGAATACAGAAAATACAAAGGAGAAAATAAAATCAGCTTTCAAATGATCATATAGAAATAATCACTGTTGTCATTTTGCTGTACTTCCTTCCAGTCATTTTTGTGTGCATGTTGAATGAGAGTGTTCAGAGTGTAGGACCTGACTCGTTTCTGTTTTATTTCATTTTGTGGGCCACAGATCTAGAATTCTGTTAAATGTGTTGATTATAGGGATCTTTGTTGGCTTCCTAGTTTAATAGGAATGCCTTTCTCACAGTGCTCAGTAGAATATTAATAGGTAATACATGTGATAAGTGTTTTGTGTTCACATAAGTTAGAAAACCTAAGGTTAAACAAAATTACTTTTTTTTAACTTCAACAATTTCCAGGGCCTTAAATAGGCCCATGTATTGTGACATGCACAAAGAGGCGTTATAGCATTCACGTTTTCCAAACTTATGTGAGTGTAAAGTTCTATTTTTCAAAAAATCTTTTATGAAATATACTTTGAGAAATGCTTCTGTTGGGTTTTACTTTTAAGTATGATGTCATTCCTGGCTTATGTAGATAATATAGTTTATTAATGCTAACAAAAATAATATTCTAGCTCTTGAAGTTGTTTTGAATTTTTAAAATAAGAAACAAATGAGAATTTTATGAAGTGAATTATTTGGTATCTGTTGCAATGGTGAGATATATAATTTTTCTACTTTGATCTATATGATATACTAATAGATTCCTGAGTATAAATCCAATTTTATTTTATTAGCTTATGTTTCTAAGCCTCGTTTTTTGTGCATGCATAAAGAGAATAATGATACCTCCCTCAAAGAGATGTTAAAATTACATAAGATAATGGATGTAATGTGTTTAATCACCATTCCTAGAGAATAGTAAGCTATTATTATGATGAAAATAGCTTTGGCTACAACCCATAAGCTTTGATAAGTAGTTCTCTTAATTTTTTTCAACATCATGTATAATTGTTTTAATTTGTTCTGTAAACCAAAGCTAGGTAGGTGGGTGTTTCACATTTTCACTTTGATTTAAGAAAGTGAAAAAATTTCTGTTAAAAGAAATTATTTAAATATTTTATTTATTTATTTATTTATTTTAGAGAGGAAGGGAAGGAGAGAAGGAGAGAAATATCAATGTATGGTCGCCTCTCATGAGTCCCCTGCCGGGAACTGGCCTGCAACCCAGGCAGTGCCCTGACTGGGAATCAAACCGCGATTGTCTGGTTTGCAGGCCTGCGCTCAATCCACTGAGCTACACCAGCCAGGGCAGAAATTATTAATTTCTTGCTCTATAACACTGCGACCACCAAGTATGGTTTAAATATTATTTGCATTAAGAATTTGAGATTTCTCTATTGTGGAGTGATTATACTATCAGTTTTTTTAAAAAAAAATAATTGTTCCAATACAAGTTGAATGTATTGAAAACATCCACCAATGAAAAAAAAATATATATATTTGTAGGCTACAGAGTTTAATCTGTATTTGGGGATTTAAAATCATTAGTTGAATTAATCTAATTCTCAGTAAGAAATGATACTTAGGAATTTATTGTTTTTTCCCCAAATTGATTTTGTGTGAAATTATTATCATTCCAACTTTTTTTTTTTGCATTTGTCTTCCTTTCTTTGCTGACTACTGGATCTGTCCAAAAGGTACTGTCCCACAACAATTTTGTCTCTGTCAATTTCTTCTTTTAACAGTTTGAATGGTATTTATATTTGACAATATGTTATTTAGCTCTTAAATGTTTATGACTCTTGTATCTTTGTGGTGAGTTGTATCTTTTTTCAACATAAAATAACATCTCTGTTTTTAATTATCATTTAGTTTATCTGATAATTGATATGAACTGTTGTGAGGCTATTTTGTTGACTGTGTATTCAAACAAGGCACTCAAATGGCACTTTGTTTAGGTGAAGTTGTGTTTATTATTACCTGGATTAAGGAAGAAAACCACCTGTGGGTAGAGATTTAAGTAGTTTTGTGGTTTGGGTTAAGGTCGGACTTCAATGTGGAAATTTGAGTAGGATTGTGCAAAGTCTTTGATACTATAGTTCAGTGTGCCTAGACATAGCAAAGAAAAATTTTGAAAAATTTTTGAAAGTTTTGATAAATAAATAGTTGTTTGATAGCAGAGAAGTTTGTTCTTAAGAAAATCTCTTTTCCTGAAAGGGGGGTTATTCACCCTAATTCTCAAGGAGGAGGCAAGTTGAGAAGTTTATTATTTGGATTAAATGGAGTTTAAGGAATTCATGAACTAAACAGTTATATTATTTGAAATTTGATTTTCCTGGACAAGAACTTACTGGAATAGTGAAATTGTGTTAATGTAAGACAGTCAGTTTGTAATCCTATTAAATTTGTGGTTACAGACAGTTTGTTCTCAATTTGATAAATCTTTGTCTATCTTTTAAAAACATTTTAATGCTGTTTTATTTTTGGTATGGATCTTGGAAGCAGCACATATTTAGATTGTCTCAATTAAATTTGAGGATCTCTGCATTGTAATGGGAACATATAAACTTTTTTGTGACACTCAAATATTTTAAGTCCTTCATCTTTTTTATTTTGTATTTTCTTAGTTTTATAAAGTATGGCTGTTTCCTTTAGTTTTACCTTCTCTGGTAATTGGGAGCTGTGGGCCTCATCAATAGTAATAAAATTTGAAACAACCATTTCTAACTGGATACATGCTGCCTTTCATATCTTTTCTTTCAGTGATTATTTTTGACATGTATGTTCAACATTTTACTGCAAACAACAACAGTTACTTAAATTTAACTTTTTTTAAAAATATATATATATATTTTTAATATTTATTTATTTTTAGAGAGAGGGGAAGGGAAGGAGAAAGAGTGGAAGAGAAACATCAATGTGTGGTTGCCTCTCACGTGTCCCCTACTGGGGACCTGGCCTGCAACCCAGGCATGTGCCCTGACTGGGAATCAAACCAGCGACCCTTTGCTTCACAGGCCTGTGCTCAATCCACTGAGCTACACCAGCCAGGCAAATTTAACTTTTTTAGCTCTTCTCAAAGTGCACTGTTTGTGTCTTTATATCCTACCCTTCCTATTCTTAAACTCTTAAGTTTGATATCTCTAGAAAATTTTCAAGAAGGGCACAGAGAGGTTATATTTTTGAGTTCTTGTATATCTGGGAGTCTTTCTGCTTTAAAAATGAATGGCATTTGCCAGGTCTAATTAGTGGGTAACAGTTCTGTTTCTTTGAAAATTTTATGTATGTTGCTTCATTATTTCTCTGTTATATAATTTTAGAAATGTCAGTCTACCTGGTTTTTATTCTTTAGTGGTTAATCAGTTTACTTTTCTCTGTTTTCCTTGGTTGTATTACTTAAAAAAATATTTGGCCCTGGCGTATGTGGCTCAGTGGATTGAGAGCAGACCTGTGAACCAAAGGGTTGTGGGTTAGATTCCCAGTCAGGTCACATGTCTGGGTCGCAGGTCAGGCCCCCAGTGTGGGGAGCATGAGACAACCACACATTGATGTTTCTTCTCCCCCTCTCTCCCTCCCTTCCCCTTTCTCTAGAAATAAATAACATCTTTAAAAAAATTGCCAGGGTAATTCTGAAAAATGGTCTCATTTTATTATTTTTCTTGATTTATGTTACTTATTAAATTATGTCTTGGTTTTTATTTTTGTTTCAAATATTTTTGTTCCTTGAAAATCTCATAATTATTGGGTTAATTCTAATTCTCTCTCTCCACATCTAATGTTCCCTCACATTATTTTCATTTTCTTTCTTCACTGTCAACATGCTTATTAAAAGTATTATACAGATTTTTGTTTGACTATGATAATTTAGGTTACCTTGAAATATCTTTTGACTTTGTCTCCCTTTAAATCTCCTTTGTCTTTGTGTATTCTTATTTAACTCTCGTTCCATTTTATTGCCTCATTTTTCTTAGATTCCCTGGCATCATTAGTTATTTTTTATTGCAATCTACTGAAAGTACCATAAGGTTTTCTGAAGTGTTTCTTTTGGTTCAGGATTTGCTCATTCTCTGAGTCTTCTGTGGTAATTTTCTCTGTCCCTCAAATTATGTTAATCTTTTAAAATCACCTTTATCCTCCCTCCTGACCCTCCCCCAACACGCCAACTCCTACGTGGCTCGGGTTGGCCTCACCATCTATTTGGGTGGCTGTCGCAAGTGCTTCTCAGAGCTATTGGTCTTGGCCTTTTTCCTACTTCTAATTCTTGGTTCTCTGAATACTGATATGATGAGTTTCATATCATCAGAATAAATTATATTGATTTAAAAATGACATATTTCTGGACTTCAAACCTGGACACTGTGTGTGTGCATGTGTGTGTGTGTGTGTGTGTGTGTGTAAGGATAATACAGCAGGGCTTGGGCATCTGTATTATAAAAACCAGATTTGATTTGACAGACCTGCAGCTGTTACTGTCTGCCCCAAGTTTTCACCATGGATGCCAGGAAAAGGTCTCGTAGTGCTTTTTCTCTGATTGCGACAGCCAAGACTTAGTGGGGGAATAGAGGAGAAAAAGCGTAGTAAAACAGAGAAAAAATATGAAGAAAGAATTTTTGCAACTCAGAAGTAATCTTGTAAACAGTGAAGAATGTGTTTTATTCCAAAAAGAATCTAAAATTTGAATTAAAAACACAACAGAGTTGAGTACTGGCAAGTACTGAAATCAGTACTTTAGTTTTCTCAACTCCCATCAGCTTGCTTTCTTTTGGATACTAAAGGCATTTTAGGCAACATGAACATTGCAGGCGAGCAACCTATACACTCAAAGGGCCCATGCTTGTTTTAATTCTCTGTTATCTCTGCCTTGAAATTCTCGATTTTATTTTTGACTTGTGTTTGGTAGGTGCAGTTCCAGGGGACTGCAGAGCCTGTCCATGAGTAGAGGAGACCCATACGCTAAGCATTTCTGCCATTCCTCACAGCCCATTTGTGTACTGCCTTTGTGCTTCCCCATAGCATAGACTTCTGGTAGACCCACAGCGTGTGGGATCTTGAAAGACCCCAAATGAGCACCTCTGAGATTTAGTGTGCTAATTTCCTATTGCTGCTCTAACAAAGCATCACAATTTAGTAGCTTAAACCACACAAAGTTATTTTCTTACAGTTCTGAAAGTCAGAAGTCTGAAATGTATCTGAGGGGACTAAAATTAATGACTGCATTTTTTTTCCTGAAAATTGTAAGAGAGAATTTATTTCTTTGCCTTTTCTAATTTTTAGAGGCAGCCTTCATTCTTTGCCTCATATCTGCATCCTCTATTTTTAAAGCCAGCAGTGTAGTAGTTTGCAATTTCTTTCTCTGCTTCTATTGTCACGTTGCCTTCTCGGACTCCGATCCTCCTGTCTTCCCCTTACAAGGATTATATTGGGCCTATGTGGCTAGTTCAGGATAAGCTCCCCGCCACAAGGTCCTTAACTAAATCACATCTGTGAAGTCCCTACACCATGTAAGTTAACATATTCATTGGGCTTGGTGATTAGAAGGTGGATATCTTTGGGGGTAGGGTATTTTTAGCCTACCACACTAAATGGGGATACCATGCTTTCTATTTGAACTAAAACTTGCTTCAAACACAGAAAAGATCCCATGGAGTTTCTAAGAAATTCAGGAGACCGAGCAACCCTATCATTTCCTACTCATGTAGAATGTGTTTATATCAAGAATCAAAATAGAAACAGTGGTAGTATTTTCACAGTTCTGGTGAAACAGAATATTTATGTGTTTATGCACTGTAAAATACAGTCAGTAATTTTGGTGGCTCCACATATGAGTTATATGCTCTTATATTTTCATTTAAATCTGGCACTGCACAATATAAAATGCACAGTAAAATTCATATTAATAATTTAAGATTTTTCTTTTCTTTTTTCCTTTGTACAACAAACTTTATTTTTAATTTTTTATTGTTCTATTACAGCTGTCCCAACTTTCCACCTTTGCTCTCCCCTGCCTCCCTCACTGGTCCCCAGCCTGTTCCCACCATCAATCCCCACCCTGTTGTCCATGTCCATGGGTCATTTATACTTGTTCTTTAACTGGACTCTTCTCCTTATTTACCCCCTTACTCTGCCCCCACTTCTGGTTATTGTCAGTTTGTTCTTTATTTCAATGTCTCTGGTTATATTTCACTTGCTTGTTTGTTTCATTGATTAGGTTCTACTTATCAGTGAGATTGTATATATATGGTAATTGTCTTTCACTGCCTGGGTTACTTCACTCAGCATAATGCTCTCCAGTTCCATCCATGCTGTTGTGAAGGATAGTAGCTCCTTCTTTCTTTTTGCTGCATAGTATTCCATTGTGTAAATGTACCACTGTTTTAGAATGATATTAAATAGCAGATATTTGATATTAAATAGCAAATAACAAATACCAGATGTGTGTGTTTGGAGGGGTATGGGTGTGTGAGAGAGAAAGAGAAAGAGTTAAAGAAAGGAAAAAATATATTTTAGTTCCTTTAACAGTCCTTCTTTTTCTGCAAAGTATGTGGCCAGCCCTGACTCCAGGAACGAAAGGACTATAGTTTGTGTCCTTACTTAATGCACACGCACACACAGACATCTGTGTGCAGTTCCAGCGTGGGTGGGACTGCGTGTCTATGTATTTGTGATGAAGTGACTTGTTTTCTCTCAACTGAGAGGAAAGAAGCGGGATGCTGGCGAGAGGGGCAGAAACAGAGGAAGCGTTTTTCTGAGGAGGGATTTTTGCTCTGCTTCAGTCATGCTGTTCTTTTTCTGATTTCTTCATATCAGCAGCTTTCAAACTTTTTGGTCTCAGGGCCTGTTCCTTTTATTATCTTAAAATTTATTAAGGGTGACAATGAGCTTTTATTTCTGTTTTATTGATTGATATTTGCCATAATTATACATAAAAATGAAAAGATTTTAAAAGTATATTTTTAATTCATTAAAAATAACACTAATGGTCTATTACATGCTATTTTTAAATAAAATTAACTATATCTTATCAAATAAAAAACTAATAAGAAGAGTGGCTTTGCTTTATATTTCTGCAACTTTCTTTAATATCTGACTTCATAAAAGACATCTAGCTTTTCATATCTGTTCTTACATTTGATTTGTTACAATATCACCTGTCATGCTTCCCCTGGAGAATTTCACAGCACATCCATGAGAGAATTCCTGGTGGGGAGTGCAAGTAAGGTATTACAAAAGTACTTTTGACTATTTTCATAGGGGTCCCTGACTGCACTATGAGAACCTCTGCCTAATACCATGCTTTCTCTTGCCACAGGGTTTTGCATGTACAGTGGGACCCTGGAACTCATCGTAAATTCACTCTGGAACTCGTGAGGAGTGCCGAAACCGGTGAGTACTGAGCTGGGAAGCATTTTCTGTTGTGGGGCGGCAGCATGACTGGTACAAGTTCTGGCAGGTGCCATGAGTCCCAAGCAAGTGCTGAGTGCAGAAACATATTTTGTCATCAAAATGGGATGAGTACAGGTTTTAACGAGTTCTGAAGCCAATGAGCACCAAGGTATGACTGTACTCTCTCTCACCTGGGACCAGGACACTGATTTTCTCTTTACCTATTCTTTCTTTCTGAGCTTGAACATCATTTGCCTATGGAAACATTATCTCATTTTCTCCCAAAGGCCATACTCTGTGATTTTAGGGTTATGTAATGCTGGGTCCTTCCTGTTTAGTATCATTTGTCCCAGTTCTATGTATGTCAGGATGATTATGTTTCTGTTTCTCCCATAAGACTAGAAGTTTCAAGAGAATAGGAGTGTCTCACTATTGTATCCCCGGTGTGCAGCATAGTATCTGGTCCATATAGATACTGAATACTTATTGAATAAGTAAATGTATTAATGTCAGTAATGTGGTAGAGTTACCTTCTTTTGTAACTGAAAACATTATCAATGTCAATAAATAAACCTGTTTTCTCTTAAGAGCAGGGCACAGAAAATTGTAAGCATTATTCTCTCTGTATCACACAAAATAAGGGGAAAAAAAGATGATCCAGGTAAAGAATGAGGCATTTGAGGTAGAGTTATGTTTTGATATTTAATTTCTATTTTAAACTAAAATATTGAGATGACAATCACTTTAGCAACTGGATGCCAAGAATTTGACTACCTCTGTATTTATTAGAAACTATCAGACAGTAGGTGGGACTGTCACACTGAGACACAGGTGATGAGTTGATGGACTAAATGTTAGGGAGATGGTTTCATTGATTTACATTTTTTTTGAAACCTTGTGAGTGTGTGAAAACGTGTTTTTTTTTAGGCCCAAGAAAAACTATGATAAAAAGATCATATGCATGATTCATGGGATACACAAATTCTTGAATTTAGGGAAAAATTGTGTAGCAGCCTTGGGAAATAGGTGGCTTTCTAGTTTCTTGATCTTTGGTAGATTCTCTGGCTAATGTGATGTCAGGACCCAGGTCTACCTTATTTCTGTCCTTGGTTCTAGTCCAGTGCTTGGACAAATGAAAGTACTTAATAGGAATGAATAAATGGACTCATTAAATAAACTTCCCTTTTCTCTGCCTAAGTTTCTAATAAATGAACTGAACTGAATTATTTGTTGTATATAGTAAGAGTGGCTTGAGTAACCTCAGTAAATTAACATTAGGTTTCCAATTTATTTAATGTATAGGATTATATTGATAATCTTGTTCTTTTCTCATTTTCTATTAGAGACAGAGGAGGAAGTCATCTAATTGGCTAAGTAGAAGTTATTAACGTTGTCTGTTGAAGATTTCAAGGGCATTTTCACTTTTATGCTCCCCAGTTACCATACCAGTCCAGCAGGCAGCCATCTCCTCTGCCTCTTCAGGTATGAAGCAGCAGCTGCTCCAGAGACACAGCCTGGTTACTGTCCACACAGTGGAGCAGAAGTTAATCACCATTTGAGAACAATTGGCTGACATTAGACCAGGGAGTTAATTAAAGGGAAACTGTTGAGGCAAGAATTATACTCATTTTTTAAAAGTTTGCCTCTATGACTAACAATTAAATTTATTAAGAATAAGGACAGAAAGTTAGATCCCTAAAATGCAATAATTTCTGTTTACTTAACTTTTAGATTGGCTTAATCTAAATTTACTTTGTTCCCCTCTATTTTTAATGTACTTTGCTTGAAAAATGTTATTACACTGTTTAATGTCATCTGTCTTTTTACAGATGTAAGGATACTTTTTTTTTTTTAACTTTCGGCTTCTGACACTTCTTTAGGATAAATTTTATCTTTCTCTCAAGGCCAATTATCCAAATTCATTGAGGAAAGACCCTGTAAAATATTCCCTGGGCTTTTAAGTCTTTGTAATTTTAAATCCATTGACTAATTTAGTGCCATTGAGTTCTCATTCTTCAGGGGGAATACTTTTCATTTAATGGTGTTCTTTTCATTGAGATGAAGATGTCTATTTTTAAAACACCTTTAATGCCAAGTGAAATTGAAATTATTAATTGAATTGTTCTGTGCTTCCCTATACAAAGGATTTTCTAATCTATATCCTATCATTTGTGTGCATGGAAGGGACCAGAAATGAGGTTAATGGGGATCATCTATATTTTAGAATTAATATATTAATTTTGGAAATACAGGATCTATAATTTCAAGGTCAGCTTAGGGAGAAATAATAATTTAACAACAATACTTTTTCTGTGCATAAAACTTCATATTTTCTTCTTACTGTTATTTCATTTGATTTGGGAGAAAGAACATTCTGGTATAATGCAGAATAACAAATCTTCATCCCCAGGGCCCAATCTTCTGAGTTCAAATCTTAACACCATATTTTCCAGGGAAGTGGTTTTGTATGAGCTTCTTAGTACCTAGACGTTTCTTTTCTCATGTCTAATATGATGTAGTGATAATAGCATCTATTTCACTGGATGTTGTGAGGTTGCAGTGATTTGTTTTGAAGATTAAGTAAATATTTAGAATGGAGCCAAATCTAGAGGTAGAAACGCATTGTCATCACCATCATCATTATTCCCACCATCATCATCACCATCATCATTATTCCCACCATCATCATCACCACTACCATTCAAGAAAATCCAGGTTAAAATAAGGCCACAGTTATATTTCTTGAAACTCAAATCTCTGTAGAGTTGAAATAGACATTGTTGAAGACTCACTCCAACATCAATTTCCCTTTCTTCCTGGTTAAAAAAAATACTGTTAGCAAAGTATTCAGTGACTCGAATAAATTGTGAGGTATGTCAGTAATGGTTCTTGCAGTTCTAGCCAATGAGATGTAATAGGGAATTCGATGGGGACTTTCTGGGAAATATTTTCCTTCCTGTTAAGTAACAGAGCTGGTTTGTGCCCTTGTTTTTTTTTCTACTTTGGATGCTGTGATCTGAAGATATGATGCCCAGTGGTATGGCAGCCATCTTGTGACCATGAGGCTATAAGCCTGAGACAAAATCCTATATTCTGAGTGACAGAGTAGGAGAAAAAGAAACTTGGTTCTTGATGGAATTTAAAAATAATGAGACCACCTCTAGACTTGTTAACAATAAATATTTCCTAAACTTTAAGAGGCCATTAGTAAAGTTTTTGTACTTTCTGCTGAAAACATCCTAACTGTTAGTTCCTTCATGAATTCTTTTGGTTGCAAGTATCAGAAGTCCAAGTCTAATTTGGGAATTTATTGAAGCACTGAGACTAATCCATGCAGTTAAATGTGTTTCTGTAAGAACCACAGTGGTTCTAAGGACCTCAGAGATGGAAACTAGGATCTTAAATACCATTTTGTACTTCTCTCTCTATCTCTTCTCTCTACTTCTTTCTGTCTCAACTTCATTTGTTCCTACTGTGCGTGCACTTTTTTCTGGTGGCATGGATGCCAATTAAAATGAAACACAAAATAAAAAAACATTATGCTACTTAATGCATTATCTTACTTAACTCTTGTTTGAAAAACAGCTAGGAGAGAATGCTAATTTCATTCTTGCACCAACTGCTACAGCCAGGGGAGGAGGTTAGAGCAGCCCATTGCTATAGTAGAATAACTGGGATAGTACACCTGTGCTGGATGGAGGGTTACCAAGGGACAGGAAGCCATCCCTATGCATGTTTAGTGTAAAATTAAACAGTTGTGGAGAATATTTTTCCTGGGGCATTTTGGGTTACAGTTTGAATTAGTTTTGATGCCGTCTCTACTAGGGTCATTTTTTCCCTTTCTCTGGACTACTTTGACCCTGTGTGTATATAACCAGAAGAGAAACTCAGAACCTGGAGTGTCGTGAGGGAGGGATCCTGTAGACTTTGCTAACATGGCTTACACACTCATTTTACAGAGGCTGCTTGCTCTACGGCTACACGGTGCAGAGATTTGAAATGGGGCAGCAGTCAGTTATGTACCAAAACTGGGGCTCTTGCCAGAGTGGACCAGTGTCCCAGTTCCCCTATAAAGGACTCTCCCTTTTTATCGTGAGTGTTTCTGGGAAGTCTCTCAGAAAGGTCACAGAGAGCCTCACAGCAGTCCCTGAGCACCAGCGTGTACTAGACATGGCTGCTGGCTGCACAGTACCTGCCGCAGGTCAAGGCTGCTGCTGGACATGCTGCCCCTGCTCAGAAAGAAGTGCTGTCTGCCAGACTCTGCGGATCCCCTCCCTGGGCTCTGCTGCTCTATTTGGCCAAGTTCTGGGGTTTCTCCCTGCCCACAGCAGCTGCTTCTTGGCCTCCCACCAGACTTCCCACTAGGCTGAAGGCTCAGAGATGCCCAAACTACCCAGTGGCACATGGAAAAACTGGAGGAATAACTTTGCCCTCTTTACAGGTTACACTGTCAAGGGTGTTTCCAAACTGCAGTGTCTTATAGAAGCTTTAATGAAGAGCTTGGCTCTTCCCATTTCTTACAGGATAACCCGCCCCTTTCTCCTCTTCTTTCATCTCACAACCTTGACTGCATGGCACCTAGACTTAAAGACCATGCATGAAACCGAGCCAAGGCCAGGTGCATGACAAACACCAGAGTCATCCTTTGCTGTTTCCTGGAAGAGCATTTGCTGCTCAGCCCAGTTTGTTCTCTTTTGACAATTTTTTCCTCTTGGGCTGAGTCACCTCCCAGGAGGTTCTTCAGTTTTGAATGAGAACAGGTTTCTGACAAGCCACCCACCATCTCACCCTGGATGTCCAGACTTGTCTCACCGGAGGGATGGGTACCACTAGCCCTGTGGTTTTCAGAGTCTTGGGCTTAACAGAGTAGAACATTTTCAAAAAAAGGAGCTTTTTATAGTAGCTCCAACTCTATGCAGCCTACTATTACACTGAAAACAGTAATCCTCACTCTATTTACTATTTCCATGATTTCATAAATTGAAGATATAAAACTTAAGAATTAAGAATGATAAAAAGTAATATTGTTTTAGAAAAGAAGTATTCTGTTTTAAAATATACATTTGAAAATATACCTACAGACACAAACATTCAGCAGTCTCTAAGTCTGACTATACATCACAATATACATATGTTCATATAGTTTATAGACATAATCCCCAGAGATGTTGATTCGAGACTAGGATCTATTTATTACAAAGCTCCCCAGTGATTCTAATGCAGCCATTCAGATCAGTATGTGGAACATTTCTTCTTCTGGTTTTCCTTTTCCCCCATGAAGTGGTGAGGAATTGGTTGCAGATCAGCAATGGCCTGTAGGCTGGCCCTGGGGACCCAGCTGGCTCAAATACAATCTGGATCCCTGGTTATCTAAGATTCCCCTGAGGTGCCCATGTGCTTTATTTCCTCACTGGAAAAAGAAGACTAAATGGTAAAACGTTACAGATAGGAAAATTACGTGACTTGATCTGGGTCAAGCATGACAAGTGTTAAGTGATAATGAAGCGCCCACAGTTGGCAGTGACTGTTAGAAAGTCATGCGGAAAAGGATGGTAAGAATGAGTCCAAGGTCAGAAGAAATGAACGTCATCATTATTAACAGTGTCTCTCCAGCATAAAAGGAGTGTGGTGGCACATACGCATGCATTTGCCATTTTTAGTCTGGCTCTTTGCAGATATATGCATAATGTTAAAGAGATATTAGTGGTTTTAACTTCTCTAGCATTCTCATCATTTATTATAGCACAGTGATAGTGAAGTTGAAACTGTAAAAAAATAATGCCGGAATGCCTGTCATCTTGAACCTTAAGAACTCATTTAATCTAAAGTTGGGTTACAATTATTGAATTTAAATTGAAGCCATACTACTGTGTTACGTCTGTGTGGCCACTAAGGTACATTGCAGTTTATTGAATGAACATTTATCGGCCATTCACTCCACAGTGGTTCTGGGCAGGAAAGTCAGGAGGAGATCGTGGAGAGAGTCTGTACCTGCAGGGAGGTTTGTCTGCTGGGGGGTGGGGAGCAGGTCTCTAACTAGATGAGGATAATAAAAAACCACGTACAAAGTACTTCAGAAACAGAGAATGAAGGTATTGGCTCTGAAATCCAAATGGGGAAATAGTTTTAATAATGATAGAAATTAGCCAAGTAAGTTGTTTCAGAGAAATTCATTGTAGGATCTGGAATATATTGCTGAGTGTGGTCACTGGTCTTTGGGTTACAGACTTTTATAGCACCAGCTGGATGCATATGGACTTCTTTGAGAAAACATGACTTTTTTATAGTTTCTCATGGTGTTTAAGTTACATTTTATTAACTTATGTTTTGTTGAGACTCCTCCCCTTCAATAGATCATAAGCTGCTCTGTCTAAATGGGATGATATGTTAAAATAAGATGCAGGAGAGCAGAACAAGGATGCCCAGACGCTCATCACAGAACCCTCGTTTCTGAACTACGTAACCTTGGGCAAGAAAATAAAAAAGTTCTTTATAATTTGTTATGTGTTAAATAGGGATAATAATAATTACAACATAGCTTTTGTGAACATTAAACAAAGTATGTGTATAAAACTTCTTAGCATAGTGCTTGGCACTTAGTAAGTGTTTAATAAATTTTAACCATTACTATTAATATATTTCCCTAAGCTCTAACTCTGTAACTGTACCACAGGTGAATACTCTGTAAATATTTGTTCTTTGTATTGAAATTAAGAACCCTTCCTTTAGTCTTCTGAGTTTCTTGTACATTAGTTTGTTTGTCCATCCATCCATCCATCCAGGTTATCTGCTATGCCTGACATCACTCAAGATTCACTCCCATCCCCTTAAAGAGCTCACAATCTTGCCTTCTGAATCTACTTCCATAACTCTATAGTTTTTCTTTCCAACTTCCTTCCCAGAGTATTTCAGACAGATTTAACTATAAAGCTTTACTAGAATAGCATAGTTCCAGTTGGAACCACTGCTTTTTTGGTTTATTTAAGGCAGGAGTACATATGCATAATGCAACCTCTGTGTGTGGGAGGGTGGGGGAATGGGATAGCCTGGTGATTGCACCCCATTGAATGACTTTTGGGTTTTCTGGAGGGGATATAATATCATAATTGGTAATACGGCTAGGTCAAAAGGTCATTAAAAACTCGTAGAGTTTTTACTATATAATTTTGAGTTAAGTGAAAGCACCACATCAAGCAATAATACCATATATTCTTATAGTCCTTCGTCTTATCCATATATACGAGGTCTGTCCAGAAGGTATCTAGCCATGGAATATGAAAAATAGAGACATTTACTGAAGAAGATACAAGATACAAGAATCATTGTACAGAGGACAATGATGCCCCAGTCCCCTTCAAAGTAGGCACCTTGGGACCTCACACAGTACTCCCCAATCTCCATTAGCTGCTGTGTCATGTTTTACTGAATTTCACTGATGGCCTGAAATCTCTTCCCTTTCAAAGGTGATTTAGTTTTGGGAAAAGCCACAAGTCACAGGGCACCAACTCTGGGCTGTAGGGGAGCTGAGTCACCTGGGAGATTTGATGTTTTCCAAAAACTGTGCACGAGACATGATGCATGAGCAGGCATGTTGTTGTGATGAACCTACCAATCATCAGCTGCCTATAACTGCAGCCTTCTGAGTTATCCAAATAGTTTCCTGGAGGAATGTGCAAGCTTCAAAAAAAATTCGATGCAGATTCATGGCTCTACTTGCTCAGTCATTTTGAATGTGACGGCCACACCATACATGCGCTTGCTTAATGGCGTCTACTGCCCCCACTGACTAGTACAATGACATCGTCATTGTTCATGCATGCACATTTCAGTCCACTCTCCCTGGCTGCCAGGTTACATTGATGTCACACAAATCCCAGTCTGTGCATTCTTTTCACATTACCCATGGCTGGACTTTTTCCTGACAGACCTCGTATATGCCAATGATTTCAGCAGTTGCTATGCCTTATTGCTGTAGATTTTTAGTGCTGTTTGACTTCATTTAATATGTTAAATAAAACTTTAGTAAAGGAAAAATTACAAATGAGGTATTATTCATATGAAACATTTTAGCACCACTGTTTTTACCTAAGTCTCGGGAGTAAAAATTCTTACAGGAAAGACACCTAAGCTTTTCAAGCTATGTTGTCTCCATGAATGGAACTGGAGTCTCAAACAGCATTTGTCTCCAGGGCTGAGTTATAGCTCGCTTCATTGCTCCCTAAACACCAGGTTTTACACTTTAGATGTAAGACATATGCTCTTGTAGTTCAGTATACTGTGGAGCTCAAGTGTGGCACATTTACATTGTCAGCTCTTTGGGAAGGAAAAATAGCATGAGAACATTGAAATCACACAGTAGAGGAGGTTTGAAATACAAATGTTGAAGTGCTAAGCTTTCAGAAAGTAGTAATTTCCCTGATTTTTATTAGAAAGAGAATATACGGGCATAGCAGCAAATGGTAAATCAGCATCTCTACCTCTTTTTCAGTTTTTATGGTCATCAGCATTAATGGGAGCAAGTGCTACAGAGATTATGGCTGCTTTATTTCAAGAGGGTCTAAGAAGCAGAGCATACTATGAGCATTTTATAAACATATATTTTTAGAGTTAACCATTTGGGTTTGCAAGATGACAAATGATTCTTAAAAGGGCTTAAACAAGGAGAGGGGTGGAGCGGAGGAGGGAAAAAAGTAGGAAAAATAGTACCACTTATTTGATGTAGAAATTTGGATGTTAGTTATAGTCCACATTTGTTAGCAATTTTATTCGAGCCTAAGTGACGCCAAAGTTATTTTATTGATCAGCTATCCTGGGATTGAAAAAGCCCTATTCTGACCAGGGCCATGTGATTTTTATTTCCCATTACAAATCAGTATGGGTCTCCAGACTGTAGTTGGTTTAACTACGTGTGCGATTATTTTGTGAAAGATAAAATCCCCTATCTCTCACTTCCCAGACCTTCAAGCCCTTATGTGAGGCTTACAAAGTCATAGGAAGGAGATAATCTCTGCCATCTTTCTTCTAGCGTATTCCCGATGTTGGTAAGGAGAGCTAATGTGCAGAATGCTGACACCAAAGGTACCCAAAGCAACCTGTGTTCCCATTGAACGGTGGCAGTACCATTAGTTAGAAAGGACGCTTTCAGGCAGTTTCTGACATAAAAACATTTTTTAGATGGACCAGATATATTAAAAAAAAAGACATCAACATTCCAGTTCTGTTCTCATCTCCCTGTTAGAGCTGCAGCCACGGAAGCCATTACAATAATGTATGGTGGTTTCAGAAAATCTGTTGGTGCAGAAATAGAGGAAAGAAAGCCATTTAGAGGACCTGACCCGCAGCCTAAGCAGCTGTCTTCTGTAGTGCAGTTCTGACATTCCAGACTCCTTTTTCTCCTTCACTGCCAAGTTGTCAGAACATTTCCTTTGTTCACTCATTCATTCATTAACAGATATTTATTTAGTATTTAATATGTGCCAGGCACTCTACTAGATTTTAAGCATATACTGGTGAGTGAGATAGAAACTCAGAAGGAGACGGGAAGCTAAGAACTAGGGAAACACTTGACTGGGTCACCTAATTCCATCTATAGAGATTAGGGAAGGCTTCCTAAATGAAGCAGTTTCTAAACTAATAACTAAAGGATGAATAGGAATTAAAATTTCACATGACATGGTTTCATAAGATAACATGTGGAATATAAATTGCAAAACACTATGTAATTAATTTTATAGTTGGCTTCCTTGTAATGAGATAATCTTAATATATCAGGTACCTAAAAGTAGCTAAATATGTTGTCATATAGGTTGTGATAGCAGTATTGTTATTGGAGGTAGAAAGTGTCTTGTTTTATATGATTATGTTGTTTTCCATGTTCAGGTAAAATACATCATTTTGTAGAACAAGTGTTCTATAACCACCTAAGCATTAGTCCACTTAACTTAGGGACTCAGCTAGGCCTTTCCCATTGGGAGGGGCTGGAAGGATAAACAGCTTCTATCCTGGAGTGGAGTCAGTGGGTTATGACCCCTGCTTGCCTGATCCACAAGTGGATGGTGGAAGTGTGATAGGAAGTCAGGAAACCTGGGTTCTTGTTCTGATGCAGAAGTTAAGTAAGCAAAACAAATCAATTTTATGTGGTCTCATTTCCTTTTCTGTAAAATGGTGACCTCTAAAAGAAAATCTATTTTTTAAAAAAGGACAATCTATGATGACTTGTCAGGGCAGTTTCTTGATTTTAAGTACTATTGTTCTGAAATTATTTATTGATGCCTGCTCTCCTTGACTTCCTATTAAGAATCTCAATAGAACTGAAATCACTTGCTAATTTCCTTACTGTAAGAAGCAAGTCTGCTATTAATCTGAAGGGAGCAGGTGCAGGTGGCGTCTATGTATATTTAAGTGTATTCACATGGATGTGTGCATGTGTGCCTATAGGTGTGGGCTGTCAAATTGCTAAGGAAAAAAATAAACATCTTCAGAATGAAAAATGTCAGCACACTATTTTGCTTCCTTTACTTATTTACTTGAACTCATTTCTGTTGCTCCAGATTCCGGAAAAAATATTTTTTTCAGAGGAACTAGTAGGTAGCAAATGTGGGAACATGTATGAATGGAGACTTATATAATACAGTAGTGCAAAATTTGATGTATAGTAAATTTGATGTATGTCAGAGACTAAAATAAGACCACAAATATTTTATACAGTGGAAAACAATGGTAGGGAAATCTCTGGGGAATATTTTAGCAGATCAATGAGGATATTCCAATGTTTTATCCCACAATTCAGAACTTTCTTCTTAAGCCTACCTTATTGGCTTACTTTTTCACTCATTGAATCATCTCACATAAGGCAGGCCCATAGAAAGTAAATGCAGATACACCTTACAAATCTGTTTTTATCCTACATACTACAGATATCTTCACAAGTGTCGAAACTGTAACTCTGACAATAGTTTCTTTTCTTAAATTTTGTGGGGACTTTCCCCAGTGACATATACCCTCACCCATTCCCATCACTTACTTGATCACTGGTCATCACTTCAGGTTTATAACAGTGGAAAGTATGAGACACACATCAAGACAGATGTCCAATAAAGGAGCCAACATGAACAAGATGTGAGTAGCATTTTGTTGATGAAAGCTGATTTCTGGGCTTTATCTGTCCTGGCAAAGAGAGTGAGACTGCTGGATGACATTTATTTTTTATTAAAATTGAACAAACAGTAGTCTTTAGTTGATGCATAATCTGTTGATGCTTCCATGTAAAACAAATAAACAGTAAGTGAGAGAACAGGCTGTAAAAACAACAGCAAAAATCTTCCATGCCTCTTACTTTTCTATGGCACTCAAACAACAAACTGATGCCAACCTTACTTGTCTAGATTTATGAAAATTCTGAGGGAGAGAAAGCAATCACACATTCACACATTTCCCTCTTCATATACTCTTATGCTAGTACTACCAATGTTTTTCTTCTATTTGCATGTCATTATTTTTATTACTTTTTATTATTGATAAAGAGTACCTTGTGACAGAAATTAAAGAAGTGCTTATGTATTGTTTTGGTAATTTGAAACTTTTTTTATTCTTTTTTTTTTTAGTGGAGAAAACAAGTGTTCTTGGTTATTGATTTTAGGCCAATGACTTAAAACATGCACACACACGCAACAGAGAACATAATCTTTTCCAGGCTTCCGAATTGAATTGGCCCAGTGATGCCCTTCGCTAGAAGTGTGCCTATGGTAGCTGCTATACTGAGCAGCCCAAATCCCCCATTCCCTGGGGCTGATGGCTCACAGTGCATTGCTCTGCAGAAATGTTCCTATCTGTGCAAAGAACACTTCCATGCCTTAGTTCTCAACCTTTATTCCTAGAGGAAGCCCACAACCAGTCAGCGGTGGTAGGTGTAGTGCCCCATTATAGGTTGGTGATTGGCCTGCCCTTCACTCAGGCTCTAGTCACTGCTGCCTTTGCGTTTATTCCCAAAATGCGCTCTTTTCTCTCTGTCTAAATTCTGTTACTCAGAAAATATTTGAAATCAGCTTTGTTTACTCCATACAGTTTTCAGTGGCAACTCTAGCACACACTTTCTTACTTAATTTTATTCCTACAGTACCCATACCCCTACATTCATTTAAATGCTTTCCAATTGACAATCTATCTTACCTACCTTCTGTGATTGAATCCTCAAACTCTTCCATGATTTGGTGAAAACAAGTGTGATTACTTCCACTTTATAGTAGAGAAGCCCAAGAGTAAGAAAGAAAGAGTGGTTTGCTTTAGGTCACAGTGCTGACATGATAGGGCTGGGATTCAGATCTATGTGATTCCGCACTCAGTGTTCTAGCCACTTCAGAAAACACTTAGTGCTTTGTCATTTAGTTAAATTAGGCTCATCAGTGTATTGGTTTGGGCTTGATACTTGTTTTTGTACATATTTTTCCTTTTCTACAACAAGGGACATAGTCAGATCTTTAAATTCCTTGACTTAGGGTTCTGCTAAGAGCATTAGTGTTTCCAATTTGGTAGGAAATCTGTCTGGGCCCCAGAAGATAACTTCACTCAGGTTTTCAAAAGCACAGAGACTCTGCAAGAGGACTGGTTTGGAGGATTGGTTCAAATATCCGGAAAGAAGGAAGAAGGTGAAGCTGGAGAGGAGAGGGGCTTTCAGAGTTTCATGCAAGTCTCAGAAGAAATCTTCCGGGTTCCTAGACAGTGAGAACTAGTCTTTTTCCTCTGTAGCTTCCTGAGGCAGAGGCTGGGCCACACTAAGGAAGCCGTAGAGTCTCCTTGCCCGAGTTTCACCCAGGACCAGTGGTGTCACATGAATTAAGGTCTCTTCAGGATTGTTCCGTGCACATTAGTGTCCAGTGTGGGCAGAAGACCCAGGAACCCTTTCTTGAATGTTTTGGATTGTGTTTTGTGGCTCTGAGAAAGGATAGTTCCTCCCAATATTATTGATACTTTTATTTCCTGACACATAGGAAGATGTGGGCTAAGAATAGGTTTCTGTAATTTAGATAAAGTGAAGTAGTATGCCATGTCTCACACCTGACCTTTTTGGGAGTAATAGTCTCATACCCACCTCATACGGACACCCTAATTCTTGGCTTTATTGATTGGTCATCTCCCGGATGAGACTGCAGTTTCTTTGGGGAAGGGGTTATCCTTGCACTTTATGTAGTCCTATACCACTACTTTAAGTGGTTTATGTAGCCTCAGTCACTAAAACTGTGCAGGGGAAGTAGTTAGGAACTCATTCGATAAATACAGCAAAAACAGTTAAACTGAATATTCACATAGAGACTAAATTCTGACTGGATAAAGAGCTGTTTACTATTGCGTCTTTACTATCCTGTTGAACTGAAAATACACTTTCTACTTCTTGACTTTTCTGAGCCAGTTTGGCCACATCCTTGAAGGATTCTTCCCCAGTCACAGCCAGAACCGCAGTCTTTGTGAGTGCACGCGACTCCAGGCACTGCCGCTCTCTTTTCATTTCCAACCCTTTATCTGCTTTGTGTTCCTGGCCTTGCCTTTTGTTCCTCCTCACTTAGATTCTGCTGCTTTGCCTAACCTCTTGAGATAGGTGACCCAATTTTGCGGTCTATTTTGGTTTGGTTTTGTCCCCTAGACATTGCTTTTGGATCATCCTTATCTCCATACTCGACAGAATTTGGGCCATTCTGCCCTTATTAATGGCTCCTAAGATCCCATCCTGAGGCCTCTGTTTGGGATGATATTGTGAATTAAATGGGGGCCACCTTACCTACATTAAGCAAATGATACAAACACACACATACAAAGTCATTATATTGGGTTAAGTGTAACTTATGTTTTATACAAATCTATTGAATGTAAGGTTTACAAAGAAAAGTCTTATACTACCATTTATTTGGTAATGTGGAATTCTAAACTTGACTGAAAAAAATGTAACCAAATTAAAACCAACAACAGAAGCTCTATTTTGGGGGGAGGTGTCATATAGAGGTGTCTTGTTTCCATAATTTGTTTTGTGTATGTAGATCTCTAAATAAAGAATTCCTCTGTTGCTTATCCCTCAGTTTACAAACACATGGGCCTATGGATGCACTGAGTGTGCTTATACCCAATAGTAGATGCTAAAGAATTGAATTAATTCTCTTTTATTTTGATAACTCAGATTCTAGAAGGTTCTTTATGTATTTATCTCCTTTAATTCTTACAGGAGCCTGGCGTACTATTTATTATTATGTCCATTTTAAGGCTAAAGATGACATACCTTGACCAATGTTTAAAGCCTGTAATTGAGCTTAGGTTTGAGTTGAAGCCTCTTATCTCCGGAGTCTGTCTCTTTCCATCACCCCACCGATAACTCAGTAAGCTCAAGTCTTGGTTAGTATTTCTCAAAATAAGATCTTCGAGGACCACCTGCATCAGAAGCATCTGGGAATGATTATGAAAAATGCAAACACTTCTGCCTGACTTGTGCCAGAATCTCAAACTCTGGCAGGAATTTCCTCCTCTATGCCTCCCTCTCTCCCTTCATTCCTTTCTCTTTCTCTTTCCCTTCCATTTTGTCACCCCTTGCCCTGCTTTGCCTCTTTTGTTCCTTTGGATAAATTTGTTTGAGTGTCTCATGCTATATCTAGTTTTTGAAAAAGTTTTTCTACTAAGAACATTTCAAAGATACACTGAAGTAGAGAAAATATTATGATGGACTGCCATATGTGCTATTAAGACTCAGAATGACCAGTGTTTTGCCATTCCAGCTTCATCTATATATTTTTTATTTGGCTGAAAAAATTTTTAAAATTTTGTTTCAAAAACAAAAGCACTTTAAAATAAATGCCAGGAATTATGTTATTTTATCATGATATGCATCAATATGAATTCCTTAAAAATAGTCATCTACTTACATAAAACCATATCATTATACCTGACAAAATTAATAATTCACCATATAGCCCATATATTTTAATTTTTTAGTCTAAAAATGGATTTTTTGCTGTTTTATCAAAATTAAGATTATAACAAAGGCCACACATTACATTTATTTCTTATGTAGCTTCAGTATCTATCAACCATCTCTCTAAACACCATAGATTAGTTTTGAACTTTATGTAAATAGAAATGTATATACATCATCATGCTTTAAAAATATGTTGAATATGCTTCAGTGAATTATAGTCATTTAACTTAGAATGTCTTTTTGATACTCAAATGTTGTTCTATATTTGGATATTTGGACAATGGGAGCTTTTTCTTTGTTGGCTGAATTCTGGATCCTTTTGATAAGACTCTATGAATTGTTGATACGTTCTTTGCTTTCTGGAACAATAATATCTTCCAAATCCATCTTAAATATTTCATGTCTCAAGTCTGGGTTTAGCTATTCTTTCAAGGAGCCCTGGCTCCTTTCAGTAGAAACGGCATTTAGATACCACAGTTTAACACTAGAGAGTCTCATTCAGTTGAGTGGTCATCCTCCCGAGGCTTCACAGAAGAAAAGCTGGAAAGATTTCTTTTTGAAAAGACAACAAACCTCACATTTATACAGATATTGCCAATTTAATTGTGAAACTATAAGACATATATTCAATATATTTTATTTAATATGTGAATCTCTTCTCCTTTACTAAAAATTATGTTTTTCACCAAAAAATGTTCTACTTTTTAATTTGTTTTTTATTGTGGTAGAATTCACAAACATAAAATTTACTACCTTAGCCACTTTTAAGTGTACAATTCAGTGGCATTAAATAAATATACTCACAGTGTGCTGCCATTACCACCAATTATCTTCAGAATCCTTTTCATCTTGTAACACAGTGTGTGCATATCTGTGTGTGTATGTGAATGCGTGTATGCATGTGTGTGTAGCTCACCCTGGAACAGTATGGGTTTGAATTGCCTGGGTCTACTTATATATGAATTTTAAAAATAAATACTGCAAATATATTTTCCTTATAATTTTAAAATAATATTTTTCTTTCTCCAAGTTTATTGTAAGACTATAGTATATAATACATATCACATACAAAATAGGTGTTAACTGACTATGTTGTTGGCGAAGCTTCTCTAGGCCATTAGTGTTTACGTTTTTGAGGAGTCAACAGTTATATGTGGATTTTTGTCTATGGGATGGAGGTTGGCATCCCTTACCCCTGTGTTACTCAGCAGTCACATATATATACATGTGAGAATATATATATGTATACACACACACAGATATATATATGTTTTGGGGGGTGCAAAATAAATTGACATACAAAACCTCAAAAAAGTCAGAAAAATATTTTTGAGGTAAAATTAATATATATTTAGCTGAAGCTCAAATTCATTGTCTTTCAAATCTTTTTAGCTTCTCCCATACTTCTAATTTCAAGTTTGACAATTTAGAGTTTTCTGGAGATTAATATTCTTTCAGTCTTCTTAAATAAAAATATATTTAAAATTATTTTATCAAAATATACCTTAGTTTCTTATATATATACCATTACAGACTTTTCAATAAATGAAGATTGAATATTACAGTAACAAACTTTTAATAAATAATCAAGTGGCCTGGCTAGGTGGCTCAGTATTTTGGAGAGTTGTTCCAAACAACAAAAGTTTGTGGGTTCAATTCCCAGTCAGGGCATTTACCTAGGTTGCTGTTTGATTCCTGGTCGGGGTGCACATGGTAGGCAACTGATCAATGTTTCTCTCTCATGTAGATGTGTGTGTCTCTCCCTCCCTGCTTCCCTTCTCTCTAAAGTCAATGGATTTGAGGATTATAAAGATAAAAAAATAAGTAACAGAATGTGTTCCAAGCTAAATCAATTTTAGAGAAATGCTTTTTTTTTAATGTAAGAATTTAATCCAGACATAATAATTGTGATGATTATAGAATTTTACTGTGGTTTAGAACAAAGCTGATTTCATCTGCCTGCTCTGAAAATCGGCATGACTGACTGACAGACTCAAATAAATAATCTTAGACATCATTTTGTCCCATTTCTGTATTTTCTGAGTGTAAACTTATTGCCCATATTGATTTCCTTTGGCTAAAGACCATCAGAACATGCCTGTGGTTGAATGATTTGGATTTATAGCTACTGTAATGAGGGGTTGTGAAAGACCACAGACCTGGGCACAGGAAACGTAGGGGCACCCCAGTAAGGATGCTAGAAAGGTTTTTAAATGGGGTTTCCATGTTGGTTATGTGATTTGGGGGAAGATTTAAGAAACCCTAAATCTTTGTTCTCAGGCTTTATTCCAGATCTGATGTGCTCAAGAAATAGGGGTTATTCTATGTTTGGGTACCTTAATAAATATTATCTAGAAGGAGGTAAGACTGGAGTGAAACTAAAGCTATTTAGCAGCACTTCCTCATTTTATTCAAGACAGGAAGATGTTGATTGTTTTTTCTGGCTTAGAAAATCTTTACATTATTTTCTGTGTTCAGACACGATCATGCAGTGGTCTTGTTTCTGTCTTGGTATCATGGTCAGAGACTGTTTTGTCTGATGTTGTGGTTGAATGAAAAAGGGTTCAGGGTAGTTTCTAAGTGTCAGGGACTGCTTTTTTCTTTTTCACCCTAAGTAATGCAGAATTTTTCCTTTTCTGTTCAATTTCACATAATATGCTTTCATTAGTAAGAGTAACAAGTTCCACCTGCTGTAGCAAACAATCCCAAAATCTCAGTTGCTTAACACAGTAAAAGTTTCTCATGCACAACAAATCCAATACAGGTATTTATTGGGCCAGTCTTCAGGCTTCACCCATTCTGTGCACCACACAGGGCCATCCTCCTCACGTGGCTTCCAAACTTGCCACAGATGGAGAAAAGTGGAGGGAGCACATCAGAAAATTAAATTCCTAGTCACAGCAGTGACACACTTTACTTTCCATATATTCCAGGGGTCAGGTATTGTCACATGATCCCATGTAGATTGGAGCAGGTGTATGAGTGTTTGCAAGAGAAACACATCCGGCAGGAATGTGTATGTGTGTGCGTGTGTATGTGTGTGGGTACAGGGAGTGTTACAGTTTGTTTTATTTTAAGGATTGGCTCTCATGAGTATAGAGTCTGGCAAGTCCCAAATCTGCAGGCCAACACACTGGACACCCAGAGAAGAGCCCACATGTCAGTAGAAGTTTGAAGGTTATCTGTTGGCTGAACTCCTTCCTGCTCAGGGAGTTCAGTCGTTCTCTTCAGGTCTTCAGATGATTGGATGAAGTCTACCTACACTGTGGAGGGCCATCATCTTTATTACAAGTCCACCGATATCATTGATAACTTTATCCAAAAAACACCTTCACAGAAACATGCAGAATACTGTTTGACCAAATATCAGGGCACCGTGGCCAGCCAAGCTGACACGTAAATTAATCATCACAAGGAGGCGTGTGATTTGCGTCTGGACTATTTCCCAAACCACCTGGCACTGGCAATTCAGAGCACGAGTCTTTGGTCACCAGCCAGCGTCTTGCCAAAACGCTCCTTTCACTATAAATGCACATTTTATAAACATTTTCATTCACTTTAACTCAGTGCAAACACCTTACATTTATTTAGCAGTTACAATTTTATTTTCAGCATGATAGGTAGAATGGGGATTGTTATTTCCATTTCACGGGTGAAAAAATAGACAGGCTGGATTATGGAAAGGTACATGGTAAAGAAATGAAATACCAAATCCTAGAAGTTCAATTTTCACTCTTTTTATTCACCATAGACACAGACACAATAAAACAAATCGAAGTGAGTAAAACAAATTATTTCTGTCACTGATATGTAGAGGAAAAGGTTTGGACTTACATCATCTGCTGATAGGAAAAAGTATCTGCAGCCTCACAAACCTTTAAAACTGAAAATAAAAATTATTGGTATAGCATAATACTTTCCAGGTCCATCCACACTGTCACAAAGGGTAAGATTTCCTCTTTTTTTAACACCCAAGTAGTATTCCATTGTGTACATGTACCATAGCTTTTTTTATCTACTCATCTACTGATAGGTACTTGGGCTGCTTCCATTATCTTGGCTATTATAAACACTACCGTAATGAACATAGGGAGCATACATTCTTTTGAATTAGTGTTTCAGTTTTCTTTGGATAAATTCCCAGGAGTGGAATTGCTGGGTCATAAAACATTTCCATTTTTAATTTTCTGAAGTCACGCCATACTGTTTTCCATAGTGGTTCTTCCAATCTGCATTCCCACCAACAAAGCACAGAGGTTCCCCTTTCTCCACATCCTTGCCAGCACTTACTGTTTCTTAATTTATTGATGATAGCCAGTCTGACAGGTGTGAGATGATATCTCATTATTTTTAATTTGCATTTTTCTGATGATTAGTGACATTGATCCTAAACTAAATAAAATAAGCCAGTTAGAGAAAGACAAGTGCCATATTATTTCACTCATGTGTGGAATCTAACAAACATAATGAACTAACAAGCACAATAGAGACTCATTTATAGATGTCCGACAGCTATTGAGGGTATGGGGACTGGGTGTGTGGGTGGAGGGATTGAGCAAAAAAGAAAGAAGAGAAAAACCGCATGGACATGGACAATGGTATGATGACTGCTGGGGAAGTGAAATGGGAGAGGTAGAGGAGAGTATGGGGGATAAATGGTGATGGACAGAGACTTGACTTGTGGTAGTAAACACACAATACAATGTACAGATGATGTGTTGTAGAATTGTGCACCGGAAGCCTGTATAATTTTGCTAGCCAGTGTCATCCCAATAAATTTAATAAAAAGGAAAGAAACTGTAATTGGTATAATTTCAGTCCCTATCATAAGTCTAATTGTGATATCATGCACTATTTAGGCTTTCTGTAGTTTGTTTTTATGAGGAATGGTTAATCCACAAGGAAACAAGGTGGCATGATGTTTGAATTAATTATATGTAGGGATTTTAATAATAGTTGAGCTCAGTAGCATGAGTTTCCTGAAAAAATGCACAGTTGTGAGCAAACCCAGTAGACCTACCAGGCTTTGTAACATCAGCACCAGCCAATTGCTCACTTCAGGGCTTCAGAGCCTGTGGCAGAATCACACTGGTGGTTTCTGTGTTGCTTCTTAGAGAGTGTTGAGACATCATGGAGGCCACTGAAGCCCTTCTCAGGAAAGTCACAGTCTTTATAGTGATTTTAAACATACACGTTACATAAGTTGAACAGTAGCAATCCGATTTCACTGTCTTTGTAATCCTTCAAGATGGCATACCCTTGGCATATAGAGGGTCCTCGGAGTAAATCAGAAACATTCCAGCAGGAGAGAATTTGGCTCACAATGACCCACTACAGCCTTGTGGGAAAAAGCATATTTAATAATGATAACAGAAATTTAAAACTGTCTCTTCTCATTGTATCAGTCTTCTCCCTTGTAGCCACCTTTTACTAGCAAGGCAAAAAGAGTAGGCAATTGATAAGATCCCATTAACTTCGGTAGGAAGTAGAGGAAACAGATATTGAGTTATTAACCCATCCCTTCTGGCATTTGAACTGACATTCGGCATGGGGGGGAAAGTGAGACAAGAATGATGAGGCTGATGAGAAGAGGGAGCCGGGTACCAGCAGCTCAGAGCTGTGGAGGATGCTATGCTTGTGGGATGGATGATTGTGTGTGTGCGTATGTGTGTGCGAACTGTGAAACATCAAAAATTCCCTATATTGTCCTTTCTCTCCCCAGTCCTTTCTATTGATTTGTGCTTGTTCTGTATTCATAACTGCTGTTAAGAAAGACAGAAAGAGAAAGAGGACTGCAGGTAGAGTCAGTACTTGAGATTAAAAAAAACGGCATTATTTGCTTGGTTGTCAAGTTTCGCTGATTTAGAACAAGTGGCAATTTCTCTGTCTCCAGCTTTAATTATGTTTGCTGTCAGAGACCTGAACTCCAGGAAAGGATAAGACATCAACTTTATTTTAAGGTGCATCGAGTATCACTAAATCTCCCCGATCCCTATGAACTCTAGAATTACAGTTTTCTCTAAAAATACTACATAGTATACTTAAAGTTTTTAAGTTTGACTTATTGAGTTCTAAAGTTATCATTTTACTCTTATTTGTAAGATGTTAGAATGGGACAGAACTGTAATAATTAGGTGGCATTTTAGAAGAATAGACAAAGAGTTTTTATTGTTATGACAAAAAGTCCACAGATTAAAAGTTAAATATTTTATTCATAAGTAATGTGAAGTAGACTTTAGCAACTTTTGTTTAATACTTTCAAGAGAATCACTTTCTTATATATAGAAATTCCATTGTACTTCCAAGTATTTTCACAAGTAACTGATGTGTAATAAAGATATATTCTTCTGTGGACTTTGTTTTTAGGTCTTGTATTTAGGTTTTTGATCCATTTTGAGTTAATTTTTGCATATGGTGACAATTAGCAGTCTAGTTTCACTTTTTTGCATGACTTTCCAATTTTCCTAGCACCATTTATTGAAGACACTTTCTTTTCTCCAGTGTATGTTTTTGGCTCCTTTGTCAAAAACTATTTGCCATATACATGTGGGTTTATTTCTGAGCTCTCCATTGGTTTGTGTGTCTTTATTTTTTTTGGCCAGTACCATGCTCTTTTAATTATTGTTGCTTTGTAGTATAATTTAATTCCATAGAAAACATAGGTACTAAAGTTATGGACCTTGGTTTCAGAGAGGATTTTTATAAATTTAATCTCAAAGGAAAGGGAAGTAAAAGTAAACATAAATGAAAGAGACTGTATCAAACTAAAAATTTCCTTCACAGTAAAAGAAATCATCGACAAAACAAAAAGGCAACCAATGAAATGAGAGAAGATATATGCAAACAATACTCTGACAAAGGGTTAATATCCAAAATATATAAACACTCATACAACTCAAAACCAAACAAACAGATAATCCAATTAAAAATGAAACAGAGGACCTGAACAGATAACGGACATATAAAAAGATGTTCAACTTCACTAGTTATTGGGGAAATGCAGATCAAAACTGCAATGAGCCCTGGCTGGTGTGGTTCAGTGGATTCAGTACCAGCCTGCAAATCAAAGGTCACTGGTTCAATTCTCAGTCGGGGCACATGTCTGAGTTGCAGACCAGATCACCACTAGAGGGCATGTGAGAGGCAACCACACATTGATGTCTCTCTCTTTCTCCCTTCCTTCCTCTACCTCTAAAAATAAATTTAAAAAATGTAATGAGATACTACCTCACACCTGTTCGAGTGTATATCATCAACAAGACAGGCAATAAGAAGTGTTGGAGAGGTTGTGGAGAAAAAGGAAACCCCATTCTTTGCTGGTAGGAAAGTAAACTGGTAGAGTCACTAAGGAAAACAATACTAAGTTTTCTCAAAAAATTAAGACTGGAGTTACCATATGACACAGCAACCCATCTCCTAGGTATCTTCCTGAAAAATCTGGAAACATTTATTCACAAAGATATATGTATCCCTGTGTTTACTGCAGCATTATTCATGGTGGCTAAGACACGGAAACAACCTAAGTGTTTTTTGATAGATGATTGGCTAATGAAAATGTGGTACAGGTATATTATGGAATACTACTCAGCCATAAGAATAGATGAAATACTGCCATTTGTGACAACATGGATGGATCTTGAGAATATCAATGTAAGCAAAGTAAGTCAGATAGAAAAATTAAGAACCATATGATTTCATTCATATGTAGGATATAAAACTACAAGCAACAAGTGAACAAACAAGGTAAGCAAACAAACAAACACAAAGTCGTAGGCAGAGACAAGGGTCTGGCAGTTACCAGAGGGAAGTGGGAGGGTGGTTGTGATAATGGGGTCAAGTATATGGTGGCAAAAGGAGATTTGACTTTGGGTGGTAAAAACATCATGCAATATACTGATAATGTACACAGATAATGTACACTTGAAACCAATATAATTTTATTAACCGATTTTACCCCAATATATGAAATAAAAATTATTTTTTTCTCATGTAAGATTAAGATGAATGTCTTTGTTATCTGTTCAACATTTAAGCAAAACATTTAACAGTATGATTGTTAGATTTGGATAGACTTTTTAAAAATTTAAACCTTTTTTCTTTAAATTGAAGTATGTTAACCAATTGACCAGTAATAAGTTAAACCTTGATTCTGAAAAAAAAAATGCTATGATCCAGTTGTATACCAATGACTATAAAAATCGTGCTTTGAATTTGATTTTATAAGTTTTTTGTTATTTGATGATTTCATTGATGTATAGGATATTCCTATTCATATTTCCATAATCTAATAAGAGGACTGACTTATGCTCATTCCATAGTTATGCTATTCAAAGGGAATATCATTCAGAAGAACTCAATCACATAAGACCACACACAAAATCACTGTAGAAAAACAAATGTCATTTTGTTAATGCAAAAACCGTGTTCAAAGAGGAGTAAGACAGCCTGTAAGGCTCAAACAGAATGAATGGTAGAGGCTAGAATAATAGGCATTTAAACCATGGTTAGGAGTTTGAAATTTCTTCTGAATAAGTTGAGAAAAGGGAGAACATTGGTAGATTTTGAGCAAGGAAGAGAAATGATCTGATTTTTATTTTAAATTGTTCACTCTGTCTGCTTTGTAGGAAACTACCTGAAGTGAAACAAAAGTGGAAGCAAGGAGAAGTGATAGGAAGCTCCTGGAACAACCTGAGTGGTGAAGGGGTATGTACAGAGGCATGCTGGATTTGGCATGTTTTTTTAAGATAGAACCGCCAGGACTTACTGATGGATTTTTTTTTGTTATTGTTGTTCAAGTACAGTTTTCTGCCTTTCCCCCCTACCCCAGCCCAACGGCCCAGCCCTACCCACCTCCCTCCCCTGTTTCCACTGCCTCCCATTATTGTCCATGTGTCCTTTATAATTGGTCCTGCAAACCCTTCACTCTTTTCCCCTGAAATTCCCTTCCCTCTCCCCTCTGCTCACCATCAGCCTGCTCCCAATTTCAGCGTCTGGTTATATTTTGCTTGCTTGTTTGTTTTGTTGATTAGGTTCCTGTTAAAGGTGAGACCATATGGTATTTGTCTTTCACTGCCTGGCTTATTTCACTCAGCATAATGCTTTCCAGTTCCATCCATGATGTTGCAAAGGGTAGGAGCTCCCTCTTCCTTTCTGCTGCATAGAATTCCATTGTGTAAATGTACCATAGTTTTTTGATCCACTCATTTACTGATGGGCTCCTAGATTGCTTCCATCTCTTGGCTATTGTAAATTGTCCTGCTATGAATATTGGGGTGCATAGGTTCTTTTGGATTGTTGTTTCAGGATTCTTAGGATATAACCCTAGAAGTGGAATTGCTGTGTCAAAAGGCACGTTCATTTTTAGTTTTCTGAGAAAATTCCATACTGTTTTCCACAGTGGTTGTACTAGTCTGCAATCCCACCAACAATGGATTAGGGTCCCCTGTTCTCTACAACCTCTCCAGCACTTGTTGTTTGTTTCTTTGTTTATGATGGCCATTCTGACTGGTGTTAAGTGGTATCTCATTGTGGTTTTAATTTGCATCTCTCTGATAGCTAGTGATATCGAGCATCTTTTCATGTGTCTCTGGATCCTCTCTGTATGTCCTCCTTGGAGAAGTGTCTGTTCAAGTCCTTTGCCCACTTTTTAATTGGGTTGCTTGTCTTCTTAGAGTGCAGTCATGTGAGTTCTTTGTATATTTTGGAGATTAAACCTTTGTCTGAGGTATCATTGGCAAATATGTTTTCCCATACAGTTGGTTGTCTTTTTATTTTAATACTGTTTTCTTTAGCTGTGCAAAAGCTTTTTATTTTGATGAGATCCCATTTGTTTATTCTTTCTTTTATGTCCCTTGATCTAGGGGACATATCAGCAAAAAAATTGCTGCGTGAAATATCTGAGATTTTCTTCCAATGTTCTCCTCTAGGACTTTAATGGTTTCACAGCTTATATTTAAGTCTTTTATCTACCTTGAATTTATTTTGGTGTATGATGTAAGTTGGTGCTTGAGTTTCATTTTTTTGCACATAGCTGTCTAGTTCTTCTAACACCATTTGTTGAAGAGGCTATTTTTACTCCATTTTATGTTGTTGTCCCCTTTGTTGAATATTAATTGACTATAGATACTTGGGTTAGTTTCTGGGCCCTCTGTTCTGTTCCATTGGTCCATCTGTCTGTTTTTATGTCAGTACCAGGCTGTTTTGATTTCAGTGGCCTTGTAGTACAGTTTGGTATCATGTATTGTGATCCCTCCTACTTTGCTCTTCTTTTACAAAGTTGCAGCAGCTATTTGGGATCATTTATGGTTCCATATAACTTTTTGAAGTGTTTGTTCTGTGTCTGTGAAATATGCCATTGGTACTTTAATAGATATTGCATTGAATTTACTGATGGATTTGATGTGCCATGCAAAGAAATGAGAATGAGCATGATGACTTCTAGGTTTTGAGTTTGAGCAAATATATGGAGTATGGCACTAATTGATTATAAACCCAGACTAAAAATTTAATTCACTTAAAATTATTAAAACTTGCAAAATATGACATTTTCATTGAATACCATTACTTTAAAAAGCAAGATAGGTGTACAATGTATGGTCAACTAATTATCATGCATTAGCATTAAAAGCTGTCATGAGAATGTTTAAGATGAGAAGATCATATGAGCTCTGAAAGACTACCATGCTTTCTTTTAACCCCTCTGTTGGTGATACAGTTAGGACAGACAAATAATTACATGGGCAGTAAGGTTGACTCAGATGGCATTGTTTGTCTCCTCCACTAACTTCGTATTTTTGGGACTTTTACATAATCAAGCAGCTATATTTCATTCAGGACCCCATTAGGGTTTTATTGTGCTCTCTGGATAATTCAACCTAAGAGAAGACAGTTTCCAATTGTAGCTCAGTATTTTCAATTGATACAGCACTGCACTTGGCCAAACATGAAAACAAATTCAGAGGCATTGTAAATGTCCAGTTCTCCTGTATTCTTAGGTAGATTTTATTTTCTTTTGAAAAATGTTTTTATTTATTTTATTTTTAGTGAGAATGGAACAGAGGGAGAAAAAGAATGAGAGAAACATCAGTGTGTGGTTGCCTCTCATGTGCCCCCAACTGGGGACCTGGTCCGCAACCCAGGCATGTACCCTGACTGGGAATTGAACAGGTGACCCTTTTGTTCGCAGGCTGGCACTCAGTCCACTGACCCATACCAGTCAGGGCTATCTTAGGCAGATTTTATATTCAAAGAGCTAAAGTAGAAATGTGATAGCTCTCCATTAAATTGCAGAATGAGTGGTGTTCTGAATCCTGGAACTGGTTAATTTTTATTTCTGTCCTCCAAGTTTACTTTTCTGTAGAAAAGTTGCACATAATATGCTGGGACTACATGTTCTCTCCAGGCTTTCCACAGATAACGAAGAACAGTAAATAGCTCATTTGACCCTACATGTGATAAAGATGGTACACACTGCCTTGTAGTCTGGACATTGATGTGCAGAGCTATAATCACATCTGACTGGTAGGCAGACCAGTTGTCTCGTCTTCAATCTCTCCTGTTGTATTGCTGTAAAGTGCTGTCACAATGACTGATAGAGGGACTGAAGCTGTAAATTCAGGGCAAAGATTCAGTTATACAAGTGGAAATGGTATCTTTCTTGTAGAGTAATCCGTATACATAAGTAGAGTGGAAAACCAAACACATATGAGTGGTTTCAGGGTATAAAGGAAGACAGTCTCAGTGTGTTAAAATCTCTTTACTACTCCCTTGTGGATGCTCAACATTAGACAGGTGAAACTGTAATTTTTAACTCAAGCCTAAATAAAGATGCAGACAACTTGACTGAATATCATGTTAAAATCAAATGGCCAGGAATCAGGGTTTTGAGATAGTGGAGAATATAAACCCATCAGGCATCTTACAGCTAGGAAAATGGAGTTGTTACCAGAGTAGGGGGATAAGTGTACTGAAGAAGGAAAACCCACGTGTTTCTCATAATTTTGTTTTGGATTTATCCTATAATTTTGGTCTGAGGAATATATTGCCCCTGGGGTTTAGTTGTCTGCAAGCATCTGTGGTTTTGTTGTTGCTTTCTTCTAATTGTGTAACATGTTACCAACAAAAAAATCATTAGAAAATATACCTATATTTTCAACTTAGTTTATTACCACAAATTTATTTGTTTCTGGCAAGTTCTCTACCAATGAGAAGTCCTACTACACACAGTCAGGTAGTATACTTTACTAACCTTTGACAAAATTTTCACCTGGTTAGTTCAGGCTGTCTTTGCCAAGTTCTTGAACATTGCCATGATATGTTAAAAACACAGAATTACAGAATCACATCTATTTTAGAAGATAAATTAAGTTCATTGAACTTTTTCTCTAGGCTTATTTCACTACAAAAACAGCTTAAACTCATAAAACCAGTTGGTAGGGAAAGATATGTCCTATTTCCTGGCATACGGTTGCCATTTCTACACTAACCTGTTTCACCATATTTGGATAATGAAAATAACATCTCACAGCAATTTTATAATAATCAAGTAGATTTTTAAAAGGTTATGAAAAGGGGGACAGACACTTCTGCTTGGTAGAGTAAGGAGCTTGGTAGACTGCTTAGCAAACAACAATTTGATGAAATTATTTTAAAAATTAAGGTTTTTAAGCTCTCCTTAAGGGCATACACAGAATGAAGAAACATTCATTCAGAAAATTTTACTAAATCTCAGTAAGAAAAGGAGAGTTGTGGCATTTGAGTCATGACTTTCTCCCTACCTGCTCCCAGGCTCCATGTTACAGAAACTTTATCCCAGGTGTGTACAGACGAAAAGGCACGGGCTGCCTCTTTCTCTGACTCCTAGTCTGGGGCAGAAGTTTTCCCCTGGAAGGACAGGTTGCCATTTTGCATCCCTCACAGCCCAGGTTGCAGGTGGTGCGCTGGCTTTTCCTTCCCTCATCTAGCCTCAGCTTAATGGGCAATAGCTTTACCTCAGCCATAACATTGTTATGAAAACGTAAGAGGCCTAGAGCAGCCAAAATAATTTTGAAAAGGAACATTGGAGTATTCACACTTCATGATTTAAAAATTTGCCAGAAAACTACAGTAATCAAGTCAATGTTGTACTGGTAGAAGGATAGACATATAAATCGATGGAATAGAATTGAAAATCCAGAAATAAACTCTGACATTTACAGTGAATTGATTTTTGACAAGGGTGCTAAGACAGTTCAATCGGGGAAAGAATAATCTTTCAGTTTATAGTGCTGGGGAACTGTATATCCGCATGCAGAGGAGGAAGTCGGACCCCTACATGATGCCATACACACAAGTAACACCAATGGGTTGTGGGTCTAAATGCAGGAATTAAAGCCATACAAGTCTTAGAGGAGAAAATCTTCATGACCTCAGGTTAGGCTATGGTTTCTTAAATGCAACAATAATGGGACAAAATCAATTGGACAACTTCAAAATTTAAAACTTTTGTGCTGAAAATAGTGCCATTAAGAAAGTGAAAAGACAGTTCAAAGAATAGGAGAATTTTTTGCAAATCATATATCTGATACAGGGTTCGTATCCATTAATTATATAGAACTCATATTCAATAATAGAAGCACCCAATAACTCGGTTAAAAAAAAAACAAATATAGGATTTTAGTAGAGGTTTCTCCAAAGAAGGTTCATGGCCAGTAACCACTTGAAATGATGTTCAACATCATTAGTCATTGGAAAAGAGCAAATCAGAACTCCAATGAGATAATTCTTCATATTCAATAGATGGATATAATAAAAAAAGCCAATTGCAACTATTGCCGATGATATGGAGAAATTGGAACTCTTGTACATGGTCAGTGGAGTTGTAAAATGGCATATCTCTTTAGAAGCAGTCTGGCATATCCTCAAAATGATCAACACAGAGGTCCCAAATATGATCTAGCAATTATATCTTTAAGTATCAACCCAAGAGAAATTAAAACATATATCCACACAAAACAACCTGTATAGGAATGTTTAGAGTAGCGTTATTCATACTAGAAAATAGAAACAACTCAAATGTCCATTTACTGATGAATGGAGAACTAAAATAACCATACAATGTAATGTAACCATACAATGAAATATTTTCCAGCAATAAAAAGAGATGAGATACTGCTATACTCTACAAAATGGATAAAACTTAAAAACATCCTAAGTGAAAAAGGCAATCACAAAGGACCATAATATGGTATGATTGCATTTATGTGAATTGTTCAAAAGAGGCAAATTTACAGAGAGTGAAAATAAGTTAGTGGTTGTCTAAGGCTGGGGGTGGGGTAGGGTAGAGAGGGATGAGGGTATGGGCTTCTGTTTTTTTTTGCCATACTAAAGTGTTCTAAGATTAGATCGTGATGGTGGTTACATAACCCTGCAAGTATAGTAAAATTATTGAATTGTACACTGTAAAATGAATGAATTATGTGTTTATTAATTGTATTTCAAGAAAGTTTTCCAAACAAGTAAATATGCTAGCATTATAAAATTTATGTGAAACAGTTAAGCTTTTAATGTTGATGTACTTTTGATAATTATGTTTATCTTATCCACAAGGAGAAAGGTAAAAAAACTATTTTTCTTTCAAAGATGATTTTTGGTTTTACAAGTAATTTTAAGTGATTAAACTTTAACTTAAAGAAGTTAATTGAAAACCTAATAGGTTCTCTCCTTCAGCATATTTCATATTTTAGGGAATAAGTACATGGTAAATATATGGAAGAAAAAGAAATCTATTTTTATTATATAGAAAAGTTTAAAATAGTACAAACATCTGTGCAACTTGGTAGAAAACAGATTTTATTACCTATGACATTTTATTGAACAGACTTCTTAAACTTATTTCTTGAGAAAACAAGTAGCTTTTCATTCTGTAAGCAGCTTTATAATTTATTTTTAATTCCAAGATTATGTTTTGACAAAACTCAAACTGGCTAAACAATTAGAAATGAAACTCTACATTATAATTCCGATGTAATATGATGCTTGCTATTATTGAAATATGTTGAACTCACAAAGTTAATTTCTTTAAGTTTTACCTTTCATTTCCAGTGTAGGGCCATATACCTATGTTTCTCTGTCAGTCACAACTTCCAGGTAGCTGTCTGGAATATAAACTCAAAAGCAAGCAAGATCAATTGAAGATTTGAACAGAATGCATATGATGTAGTTGATTACATTTAAAATAAAATCTAACAATTAAAATAGTAAATATTAAAAATAAGGAGATGGGGAGCACTGGGGGGGCAGGGCTGGGAATATAAGACAGAAAACTGTACTTGAATGAGAATTAAATAAAATAATAATAATAATAAAATAAAAATAAAAATAAGGAAAATCATCATTTGAAGAAAGATGACCAAAATGAAAACACGTTCAATCTGAAAATATTTTTAATAATCACTTTTTAACTCAATCCGTTGCCTCCTCGGTCTGGCCATAACTCACACTAAAATTTTGGCTATTGAGAAGCAGGTTTAGTTGTAGGCCGGGTTGGTGTGTTTCCTTGCCTGATTCCGCTAGGTCTTGCTGGTCGAGGTAGTCTTTAGAATAACAGTTAGGAAATTTTTTTTTCTGTAAAGAATTATATAGTAAATTGCTTTTAGCTTTGTGTGATAGGTGTTCATAATAACAATGCAACACTGCCTTTATAATGTAAAAGCAGCTATAGGCAGTCTATAAATAAATGGGCATGGCTGTGTTCTAATAAAACTTTATTTACATAAACAGGTGAGTAGACCATAATTTGCCTACCTGCGTTAGAGTTGAATTTCCTTGGAATTCATGAATTTCTCCCTGTTGTAAGTTGCTCTTAGATGAGTCTATCAGGAGAATGATTGATTCCTTTGAATATGGGATGGGGGAGTAACCTCATGATGATGTTCATTTACTTAGGAAAGCTAATGTCATCACTGTATACAAAAGCAAACACTTTCTGGGTAAGGGATCTATTAGTTCAGGATTTTTCCTTTAGAATATTCCTCACTCTGCTCTTTTATTTTCATGTTCTTAAATAAATTTTAAAAATTCAGATATTATAATTTCTTACTTATGACCAGAATGTTTATATTTGTATTTATCTCTTTAGTCTTTAACAATCGATTTATTTCTGGGCTGTGAAATTTAGCCAATAAAAATATAAGATTATCAGTTAAATTTGAATTTTAAATAAATATTGAATAGTTTTTTTTATTACAAGTAAGTTTCATGCAGTCTTTGGGGCAATCAAATATAAAAATCTGTTGTTTGACTGAAATTAAAATTTACCAGGGCATTGTGTATTTTGTAGAGCAACCCTAGTTTATCCTCCATCCCAACACTTTCAAAAATAAATTTTTTATTTAACATCATAGGGTTTCATCATCATTATTAAAGCTTGCTCCAAATGTGCTTTCATCTACTTTTCATGTATTTTGCTAAAGTGTTTCTTTCCATAGTACTATGAGACTAATGTAAACAAAGTAAATTGTATGCGTTATCCTTCCTCAAGGAGGTTACCGACTGTTTCCTATGCATGCTTTGCTTCCTGTCTCCTAGTTTTCCTAACTACCCAACTAACCAACCAGACACTCTATATGCACTAGTGTATTACATCTCCTATTTATTAACTCACCTACTTTTTTCATAGTTCTTTACTTTTTCCTACCTAGACAATGGTTTACACCTTGTACCTCCTGCATCGAGACAAAAGCAAGACACATATATTATAAAATTTCCATTAATATTTACATTTTTTCAACATAGTACATGTGTATTGCTTATAAAATAAAATAATCCTGGTAGGCTAGTATATAATAATAGCAGTCCCCTGCCCCTTCTCTTCTCTCCTGGTTTCTGCTAACTTGAAATGACCATGTTCAGACCTTTTTAGTTGATCGATTATTCTAACAAAAGCCTTCTATTTATATTGCTGTTTCTTCATATTTCAATTTTATATATTATTTATTAGCTTCCTGTTTCTCTTCTTTTTTGTTCAACACAGTTATGTTATAATATTTGATTATATCACCATTCAATACTTACATTTTTATAATCATTATGCAAAGATGACTCAAGAAGTGTTCTTTGCACTTTTTCCTTTTAATTTTTTGCTTTTTTGGAGTTAATGCTAAGGTCTAATGTTATAATTTATTTCATTTTCTTTTAGTCTATTATTAATTAATTTTCACTCTACAGAGACCTCTTCTAAATTTTGTAAACATAGTAGGTATTTCAATAGCCATATTTTCATCTGGGAGACATCCTTCCTGGGCCTCTGTCCTCCCATTTCCATTGTAAATGGTTGCTCTCAACATCTGTTACACAGATTCATCATGTGCACTTCCTTAACCATCAGCCTGGAAATTTCTTCTGCCTTATGTTCTCTATTTCTTGTTTCTTGGGTCATTTTGTTGTATTCCAAAATTTTGTTTTGTTTAGGTTGTGTATGAGGTTTTGATGAGTCACCTACATGGAGATGTGTAGTCAGCAGTTAGAAGGAGCATTAGTGTGAGGTCTGTTGTGGAGGAAAGCATTTGTGGAGGTAAGCATTTGTGAGGTCTGTTGTGGAGGTAGTTATTAATATGTAATCTATGCAGATAATAGAGGTCATGAGTGTATGAATAATCACAAAGAATGTGTGGATGAAGAAGAGATTTTGCAACAAGGATGAAGTTTAAATGTGTACGGATAGTTAAGGAACTGGCAGTAGAAGACCTGTAAATCAGACTGAGATAACCCAGGCAGGAGTATTAAAGGAAAATCAAGAAAATGCTGGGCAACACAGGGCGAGGACCAAGGAGCATTTCCACATCCCAGCATGCCTGGATCCTGCTGCCCAGCCTGCCTTGCTCCTGGGTGCGTTCCTGTGGCCTCAGTCTGCCTATTTTTGTCCAGATTCCAACAACCAGGTCCTGGAAGAACTTTCTGAGGAATTGGCTGTGTTCTTTGTTTCGCCATACACCAAAATAAATTCAAGGTGGAAAAAAGACTTAAATATAAGCTGTGAAACCATTAAAGCCCTAGAGGAGAGCATTGGCAGGAAAATCTCAGATATTCCACACAGCAATATTTTTACTGATACATCCCCTAGAGCAAGGAATATAAAGGAAAGAATAAACAAATGGAATCACATCAAAATTAAAAGCTTCTGCATGGCTAAGGAAAACAGTATCAAGATAAAAAGAGAAGCAACAGCTTGGGAAAACATATTTGCCAATGATACCTCAGACAAAGGTTTAATCTCCAAAATATACAAAGAACTCACACAACTCCACTCAAAGAAGATAAGGCAATCCAATTAAAAAATGGGCAAAGGACTTGAACAGACACTTCTCCAAGGAGGACATACAGAGGATCCAGAGACACATGAAAAGATGCTCGATATCGCTAGCTATCAGAGAGATGCAAATTAAAACCATAATGAGATACTACTTTACACCAGTCAGAATGGCCATCATAAACAAAGAAACAAACAACAAGTGCTGGAGAGGTTGTGGGGAAAAGGGAACCCTAGTTCACTGTTGGTGGGATTGCAGACTGGTACAACCATTATGGAAAACAGTATGGAATTTTCTAAGAAAACTAAAAATAGATGTGCCTTTTGACTCAGCAATTCCACTGTTAGGAGTATATCCTAAGAACCCTAAAACACCAATCCAAAGAACCTATGCACCCCGATGTTCATAGCAACACAATTTATGATAGCCAAGAGTTGGAAGCAACCTAGGTGCCCATCAGTAAATGAGTGGATCAAAAACTATGGTACATTTACACAATAGAATTCTATGCAGCAGAAAGGAAGAAGGAGCTCCTACCCTTTGCAACATCATGGATGGAACTGGAAAGCATTATGCTGAGTGAAATAAGCCAGGCAGTGAAAGACAAATACCATATGATATCACCGTTAATGGGAAGCTAAACAACAATACAAACAAGCAAGCAAAATATGACCAAAGACACTGAAATACAGAACAGGCTGACAGGGACCAGAGAGGAGAGTGGAGAGAATCATAGGGGAAAAGGGGATGGACTCACATGAATAAGTATAAAGGACACATGGACAATAACTAAGGTGGGGAGTGGAAATGGGAGAGAGGTGTCCCCACCTGGGGGTGGCAGGGCAGGGAATATAAGACAGAAAACTGTACTTGAGCAAGAATTAAATAAATTTGAAAAAATACAAAGAAAAAAAAAAGAAAATGCTGGGCAACTGAAGCCAAAAAGGAGAAAGTGGTCATCTGGAAAAAAAAAGATACTGTTAGATGATGAAGTTTGTTGTATTTAGCAGCATGCAAATCACTGAATTATGAGGGGTGATTTTAGTGGTTGGATAATTAAAAATAGCAAAAAAATCATGATTGTAGTTAAATGTCAACTTGGAGTTAGAACAGGAAGAGTTTAGAGATACAGGGAGGAGTGAAGAAAATCAAGACTGAAATACAAAAAAAAAAAGAATGGTTATTAAGGTTTGTGGCTTTGTAGGTTTGCGGTTGGAAGTTCAAAGGGCTTCCCTTATTTCTGTGATTAAAAAAAGACAGTGAGTCCAGCTGAGATATAGGGACAATTGGAAGTTTTGTGAGGATAAGCTAGTGAGTTAAGAAGAACTATCCAAATTTCCAGGGAGTATAGTTGATGTTTGTGAGCCCTTTTTGATTTGATCAGTCTATATAGTTGTGGATATTTTATAAGACAAAGTGTAGAGGAAGACAGACATTGTTGTTCATCTAACTAAGGTTTTGTTGGGTGTAGGGAAGAAAGAGAAAATGAAGAATGGACATTGAGAATACTAAGTATCAAAAACAATGAAATCAATAATGATTATGATAAAAGAAGATAAAGTAGAAGGGTCACTATCCTAAGGGTCCTAATGAGGTTGAATAATTAGCATAGTAAGGAACAATGAAATGGATGAACTTGGAGGATAGAAGGCTGTGCTCAGAATGTGAGATGAGTGAATCCATTATTTCAGAGGAGAAACTGATTCAGGTGATGAAAATATGCATATGTGTTTATGAAACGTGGGGCTGAAGCAGCATTGAAATAATTGAGATAGTGAATAACTGTTTGGCTAAGGGTGTGAGTGAAACAACTCATGGATAGGTGGGTCAGTTGATCGTACATGTGAACATTAAGAGCATCCGGGTTGGTTGTAGGCTATGTAAGAGAATAAGTTTCAGGGGTGTATCATCAAATGACATGCTCCTCAAATGTGTAATGGTCTATGAGAAAGAGAGCAGATGAGAGACTTGGGATCCAGATTCTGAGGCATATCTGAAGGAATAAATCAACAGGATGCTCATGAGAGTAAGAAATGTTATTGTGGAGTGTATTAGAGCAGGTGCCATAAAGCTGCTGAAATAAACAGAACTAGATCTCAGGGGGTTACAAAGCAAAAGCTTAACACAGAAAAGTCACTGTTAGGTTGACTGATTCTCTAGGACAGCTGTCTCCAAAGATTAAATATTCAGGCCTCCCAAATTTGTGCACTGAGGCTGGCATCAAGAGTTTCAAGAGATGGGCAGATCCATTGCAAATGTTGTAATATATAGGGATTTGGGTGGGAAGTTTTCAACCTAGTTCACAGCAGTGATATAACTGGTAGCTTAGCCATAGTTTATTATAATTTCCCATGTATTTATTTCTGTTGTGTATTTTAAAATTCACTTTTACTGTATATTTAAAGACACATTAACATGTATTTATTTTAGCTTTATTAAGTACAAATTCAATTTTTTGCTTTTATAATTTTTATTTCTAACTTTTATTTTCTCTGTTAGTCTCTATTTTGATCTTTCCTGAATCACTTGGTCCTGCTTCTTAAAACTTATTTTCTTTCCTTTTCAATAACCCTGGGGATTATTAGTTATAAACTAATGGTTATTAGTTTAATAACCATTCCTTGAGTTCATGAAAAGCAAAGTACATTGGTAAATCTCACTTTGACAAGACGGACAGACATGAAAATACAAAGTCTTGAATCATGTAGGGGGGCTAAATATTAAAAATTTAAAATAAATAATATTACTCTTAAATTAATTGAACCTCAATTGTAAGCTTTTTGGTTTGAAAATACATTTCATGATAAGTTTATACTTTAAGAAAAGTAATGTGAGAAAAGTTATATGGGCCATGGGATCACGATATTGTCATCTAAATCCTTGAGAACTAATATTCCAAAGATAATTGTATATGTACTACCCTATACTTTTTGCAGTTCTTCAGAATTTATAAAGTGATTTTCAGCTGTGACAAAGTGCCATTCTGAGACTGTCACATTGTTAAATGTTAAACTGTGAATGAATATGTGAAAATCAAAAGGGTTCTAAACTGTGCAAATTTTTAATATGCCTTGATAAAAATGATTTTTAAAAATCCATTAGAATAATGGATGCAAATGACTTGTGACACTAAATTTTTCTATATTCACTTTAGTTCATTCTTTGTAACCCATTATCAGTCACCCTAATGGTTCAAAGCACTAAAAATTCTGCTAATTGGGGACAACATTATGGTTAGCAGTGAACAGGAAAGCTGAGAAGAAGACAGTTTAGTAAAGTACTTTACAGAAATATGGAACTATTTCCTACTAAAGTCTGTGAATTTAGAAGGTTTTCTAAGTCGTGTCTACATATGTGTTATATGCCATCGAGTTAGCTCTGACTCCCAGTAACCCTGAGAATGACTGATGCCCACAATGTCCTGTCCTCAGCAGCCCTGCTCAGCTCCTACAATTCATGCCTCTGCCTTCTTTTGTGGAACCCATACATCTATAGTTGGTCTTTCTCTTTTCCTGCTGCCTTCTAAGTACAAGCATTATTGTCTTTTCTAAAGAACCCTGACTTCTCATGCTGTGCCTGAAGTTAGAAGAGAAAATATGGTGGAAATTAATTGAAGAAAGAGAAATAGTTCAATTGGTTTTTAGATTTGAAGCCAACTTAATATGACTGCCTAAATGGAAACAACTAACTAGAATGGACAATTGGTGTCTTGCCCTCTGATACCACATCAAATTGGTGAGAGGCTCTTGGTAAAGGGCCAGATACCATATGATACGTAAACTTTCTCCTAAGTATCTCACAGTGTTAGGAGCTCAGAGACTTGGCATGCAGTTCTATCTCTGCTGCTGACCAGGTAGCGGACTTGGTGGGTCGTCACGTATCTCAACAGGGAGCCATGTGCCGGTAGCTATACCCTTTCTATCAATCAACACTCTCTGTGCTTCTAATCTAGGTGAAACACATACAAAGCTGGCCCTCTGCCAGTCACAGTGCTTTGAAAACATTTATGATTATGAACAAGTATAAAGGACACATGGACAATAACTAAGGTGGGGGGTGGAAATGGGAGGGAGGTAGGGAGCACTGGGGGGGCAGGGCTGGGAATATAAGACAGAAGACTGTACTTGAACAAGAATTAAATAAAAATAGAAATAAAAAGAAAACATTTATGATTATTTTTTCCTTTACTTTTCCTTCTCCTCTTATTTTCCCATTTTTTGTCTTTTTATTCACTTTCTCCTTTTGTTTTAAAAATATTTATTGAACAACTCCTCTGCACTAGACGTTGTGCTAGCCTATGAATATTGCATTTAATTCTGAATAAAAACATATCATTAAACATTTATGACACCACTTTTAGTTATAAGGATTTTAAGGTAGATAGCTCTGTTTCTTTCCATCTCCCAGTCTCTGTCTCTCTCCATCTCTCTTTCTCTCACACACACAAATACATACACTTATGCACAGAAACAAAATTAAAGTCAAAGCCCTGCTGTTTCTACCATGCAATCCTTAGTGATTTATGGGAGTATATTACAACAAGAGATTGTTGCTCAGTCTGCAAGGTAAAGGAATTTATGTAGGACTGGCTTCATATTTTGTACTTAAAACAATGAAAAAGAATATCATTAATCATTTTATCTTCATTTGAATAGTCATTAAAGATGCTATCTGAACTGCTTGCCACATTCCCAGGTGTACAGTGGATCTGGTGACTACACTTAAATACAATTACTCTGTGGCTTCTGTCTGTACACCGTGGTGTGCTGACAGCTGCTGCAGCACCCCACTCAAACATGTGGTACTTTATCATCATTTTTGATGCCATGGGGGTTTTGCTCTGATGTGTATCACATTTGTCCTGGTAAGTTTGTTTATTACTCATAATCCTGTGCCTCCACTTTTGGTTCATTATGACTTGAAGGAGTTCTTGTGTTGTTTATGTTAGATCCAAATTCCCTAAATAGAAAACATTGGCCTAAGTTCAGTTTTGGATACAGTGAGGCTACCTGATTTGCTTCTTAACAAAAGCATTCATCTTTCTTTTCTTTTTTCATGATACCATTGGAAAGCAATTTGCAGAATTTAGGCAGTTTCTTTTACATTGTGTTTTAATGAAAATGCTATGTTCCATGGACAATTTCCTTGATCTCTTCTGGTATTAATGCATAATTGGCAGAGTTATTGGCAGTTCATTGTACTGTATTTAACTCTGCAACTCTGTATGATTAACTGCACACCATATGCTCACTTTTGTGTACTTGGCCACCTTCCTGGATGACTGGCGTTTGTCTGCTGACCTGGAAAATGGAGATAATAAAGAGCACAAACTATGTGCATGTGTGTATGTGTATGCATGCAGGTGTGTGAGATCTTAAAAATGTGCACAGCTTTAAGGACCAGTACCTTCGTAGAAGTGTTTCTCCTTCCAAAATTGGTGAATTTTTGTGTACCCATTTTAATGTTGAAGATGGAAGGAAATATACAACATTTTCAGCATATTATATTTTATTATTTCAAGAAAGGTCAAAAAGGAACTGAAACACACACACAAAAATAAAAGGATTTGTGCAGTGTATGGAAAAAATGCTGTGACTGACCAAACATGTCCAAAGTGGTTTGTGAAGTTTTGTGCTGGAGATTTCTTGCTGGACCATGCCCTGTGGCTGTGTCACTGTAGACTGTTGAAGTTCATAGTGATCAAATTGAGACATTGATTGAGAACCATCAATGTCATACCACATGGGAGATAGATGACATATTCAAAATAGCCAAACCAATAAGGTTCTTGGTGAAAACAAAAAACATGTCTTTTATTTTACAGGAAAGACCACACCGACTTTTCAGCCAACCCAATATTATACTTGTGTGAGTTCTGAACCTCTCCCAGATGCATCCCAGGGTCAGCTTTGTCTTAAGTGGGTGTTTTGGGGGGGGGTCACATTTTTTTACATTCTACTCACCAGTTCTAGTTTTACTCCATCAATCCAAATTTGGTGCTGATTTCACCTTCAACTATTATTCCAGCCCCTCACACAGGAAATAAAATCTATTTACAATCCAGAAGTTCACTAATAATCCAAAGTTAGTAAAACAATAAAGAAAATAATAAAGCCTGATTTAATTGATATTTACTGAGCAACAAACATGTGTGACATAGTGGGCACCAAGTATTACCTGAGGAAGGATAAATAAATGAGCAGGAGCTGAGGTCAGGTGCAGCAGGGCTGACTTGCATAATTAAGCCTTGTAAGAAGCCATAAATCATGGAGGTGATCAGATATTACTAGAAGTAGGACTGTGTCTTAGATTATGTGATTAATGACATTTAGAGATTGTATTCTATTTTGGTAGAACTGAGAGAATTTTAGAACTATAACCTGTACAAAATAATCTTTAATGGTGAAATTGTAAAGGGTTATGAGAGTGGGTTGACTGGGAAGGATGATGGAAATGACAACAGCAGGGTAGAGCTAATGGAGGCAGAGAAGCTTGTGTTCCCGTATTTCCACCACTCTTTCCAGTGCAGGTGCTATGTTTGGTGACAAGAGTCACCTGATATGAAGGATGTGGATTCTGGAGAAATGGACCTGTCAGACAATAGAGCCTGATAAAGCAAATGGAGGTATACTGAGAAACTCTGATTTTATAACCCAGAAGTGATATTTTGATTATTAATATATTTTTCTAGATCTTCCTGTGAGTCATGAAAACAAATATTTTCAGAACTAGTGAGTCAGTATAAAATGACCAAGAAAGTACAAAGCCATAGAATTGGGAATTAGAAGTGGAAGACTGCTTCACCTGTTCTTATGGAAGAAGTCATGTAGAAAGATATGATCTGTATTTTGATAAAAGTACATGACATACCCCACCCATAGATTCCATCTAAAATTTTTTTCCAGTCTAAGGACTTTATGCTACAGTTAGTTTTAAAACAGGCATTCCTTCCACTTTTTTGGTGCTTTCTATTCTAGTTATCCCACAGTATATTTTTTTCCTTCAATGAACATGCAAAATGTACTACTTTAACATTGCATCTTTGTCTTGTTATTGAAATTGTAAAGCCAGTAGACTATTAGTTTGACCATTCTTTGTCCCAACTATCTCAGAAGAAATTGAAGTATAATTTGTTAGTGCTTTCTAAGGAGGACTATAGGCTCTTCCTAAAAAAGTTTGAGATGTTGCTATAAAGGAAGAAACTTTTGCTGCATTGATCAGTAAATACCAATTCCATTATAAATATACATGCATGTTGACCTTTAAGTTTGTTTTCCAGAATAAAAGTTAAGTAGAGCCCCCATACTGTTGTACATGCTGTGAAGGTATTTGGGGGGCACTGGAATGCTAATGGGCATATCAATCTACCCACTTTCTTTCAGAACCTCTGCATGGAGCCTTATTTCTGGCTCCTCTGTTGTCCTGCAGCAGAACTCATGCTAGTCAGCAGGCCTGGGGTTTAAAGATTTCTTCATCTGGAGCTCTGCAAGCTCTAATGAAGAACAGATTAGAGCCTGAGACAAAACAAATGCTGAGGGGCTTTAAAGTTTTCCCCCTTTGACTTAAAAATAAATATGCCTGTGTTATGAGATTGTGTGTACATCCATACAGGCTTGTATAACACAGCTGCTAAGTGACCAAAAAAACAACAACAAAAACAAAACCCCAAACCCAAGACCCCAATTTATTTTTTCCTTAGTCAGAAAAGACTAATTTTCATTTGTGTGATTTTGAAGGACTCAGATATGGTGCTGCCACTCAAAACACAAATTGACATGGCATAACATAGCATTTAAAAATCTGTTTTCAGTTTCCTTGCACTAAAATTTGCTCTTCATGTTCTGCAGGTGCTGCATAATTATTGCTCCCATGTGCTGACATGTCAGAGTTGGACACTGTGCTATATGTCTTTATATTTCTTTGTATATATTATCTATACAACTTTGCAAGAAGGATCTTATTTTCCCCATTTAAACAGAAAAAACAGAGCCTAGAGAAGTTAAACATAAATTCCAGGTTCAAATTCTGATCCCCCACATATGCTCGGTATATTCTTGGGGGAATTACTTAACCTATTTGGGCCTCAATTCTTCATCTCTAACATGAAGACAGAAGTATTATCTACTCATATTTAAGCTGTGAAGGTAAAATTAGTTAATTATATGAAAAGGCAGATATATATACATAAAAATTTTAAAACTCTTGACTCATAGTAAGTACGACATAGTGGCTTTTCTTATTACAGCACCATAATTGATTATGTTGTCTATTTCCTGAACATTTAATAATTTTTCAGTTTTTAAAATTGCTTTGCTTCAATACCCAAGATAGCAGAGAATGAAATGAAACCAAAACTCCTTGTTCTCATGAAGCTTCCATCCTAATAGAGATGGACAGTTAATAAATAATATAAGTAAAATCAGCATTATTTACAACAGCCAAGTACTGGAAATAGCCTAAGTACTTATCAATAAACAAATGGATCAAAAAACTGTGGTGCATTTGCAAAATGGAATACTACGCAGCAGAAAGAAAGAACTCCTGCCCTTCACAATAGCATGGATGGAAATGGAGAGAATTATGCTAAGTGAAATAAGCCAGGCTATGGAAGACACATACCGTATGATCTCACCTATAAGTGGGGCCTAATCAACAAAACAAACAAATGAGCAAAATAGAACCAGAGACATGGAAATAAAAAAACAAACTGACACAGACCAGAAGGGAGGGGAAAGGGGATATTGGGGGGTAGAGGGGAAGGGTCAAGTCAAGGAACATGTATAAAGGACCCATGGACAAGGACAATGGGGTGGGTATTGACTGTGGGAATGGGGAGGCGGTGGGTGGGTCTAGGGAGAGCAATGGGGGGGGGGGAATTAGGATAACTGTAATTGAACAGTAAAAAATATTAGTGGAAAAAAGAATATAAGTAAATTACATATTATGCTAAATAGTGAAAGTTCAAAAGAGAAAAACAAAACAGTGAAAAGTGATGGAGTCAGAATTGGGGTTTCTGTTTTTAAATATGGTGATCAGGGAAAATCTCTCTGAGAGGAGAACATGTGAACAGAGACTGAACATAAGTAGGTGAGGTGAAGGACTGAGTCATGAGGATGTCTGGGGAAGAGCATCCCTGGCCATCAGGGCAGAGAGTGCAAACACTCTGATGTGAAGCACACCTGACAAGCCTGAGACAGAGGAAGATGCCCAGCAGGAACGTAGGGGACTGAGGTTACAGCAGATGAGAGTCATCAGAGAGCCACAGCATGAGATCTTATAGGGGTTGGGAGGTCATGGTAAAAACATTGCCTCTTAAACTTAGTAAGGGGGCAGATATTAGAGATTTTTGAACGAAAGAGTGATAAGAGCTGACTTAAGTTTTCCTAAGATTCCTGTGGCGGCAGTGTTGAGAATTCACAGAAAGAGACATGGAGATCCCTTGAGAGGCCATTGCAATAATCTAGGCAGGATGTAATGGTGGCTTGGGCCAGAATAGTAGTGTTAGGGGTGGTAAAAGTGGTTGAGGTCTGGATATATTTTGAAGTTGGAGTTGTTAGGATTTGTTTTTGCATAGGATGGGGTGAAAGGGTGTATGTGTGTGAGATAGAAGAGTCAAGAGTGTCTCCAAGGTTTTTGGCCTGAGTAACTGGAAAAATGAAGTTGCTTTTCACCAATAAAGATTGTGGTAGAAGGTTTGGGGAGAAGGATCAATCTGAGAGTTCAGTTGGGGAATTTAATGCTTAAGATGCCTATTAGACATACTGTGGAGATGCTGAAGGGCAGTTTGAAGTTGAGAGACAAAGGCCTGGCTAAAGATTAAATTTGTGAATCATCAATTAGAGGCAGTATTTAAAGCCTTGCATGAAATCACCAAGGAGTAAGTGTAGAGAGAAAATAGATAAGGTTTAGAGACCAAGTCGTATGTTATTCCATTATTAAGAGATTGATGAGCTGAAAAGAAACCAGCCCACAGACTGAAAGAAGTACTTGGTGTGTACGAGAGAGTCAGGGCACTGAGGAGTTTTAGAAACCATGCCAAGGAGAAGTAAATAATCAACAGTTCAAATGCTGCTGATAGGTTAAAAAGGATGAGAACTGAGAACTAATTTAGTAATGATGAAGTCATATTGACAATAAGAAAAAGAAGAGTTTTGGTGGAGTCATGGGGGAAAAAACCTTATTGGAATGAATTTAAAAAGAAAATAGAAGGAAACTGGAGATAGTAGACACAGGAACTTCCTTGTAGGTGATTACTGTAATGTGAAGGAGAGAAAATGATCTGCAGTTGGTAGATCAGGTGAAATCAAGGGAAATTTTTTTGTTTGTTTTAATGGGAGAAATAATATACCTGTGTGGTGATAGAAGAGAGGTACTGAAAAAAGTAAACTTAATAGTGAATAGAAGAGAACGAAGCAGTTTAACCATTATTCTCAAGCATGCAAAGCAGAGGAATTAAGCTTAGCTAGGAACATATGAACACTTAGCTTAGTTAATTTATAGAAATGAGAGAGAAGGAAGAGAACATAGGCAGATAGGTGGCTGGGTGGAATAGTAAAACTTGTGAAAGTCATCTGATTATTTCATTTTTCTAAGGGAAAATAAGAATGAAGTTTAGGAAAGAAGGATGATGAGGGAGTCCTGGATTACCTGTGATGGAAATATAAGCAGTGGTAAAGGGCATTATGAAATTAATCCTGATGGTCCCACAGCTAGACGGGACTATTTCTATGGAGGCAGTACAAGAGGATGGCCATCTTATCAAGAGTTGCAAAGTTTGGGTGTGACATTAGGCAACGAGGATGTGAAGGACAAGGGTTAGGCTTACTTTTAGCACTTGGGTCCCTCTGGAGGAGAGCACAGAGTGATGATCTTACTTTGAATATGTAGGCCTCCCTGTGTGAGGTTTCCTCTTGTCTTGTTGGAGAGAACTCTTCCCTAGCTCATGGACCTGTAGTTCTTTAGTACTTGGATTTTTAGGGCAAAATCTATAAATATGAATAAAACATAAAGGGATTTAAATAGTAAAGTGATGCTACAGTAGTAGTATTGAGTAGTCAGTGTCCTCAGGCTAATGAAGTGTGTGGATCCAGGGAGCTTCTGTTTTGGATTAGTTTCTCATTTGTACTTATTTGATTCATAGCATGGGACCAGTCCCTTTCCATTTCAATTAAATTGATTTCCATCATTTATCTAAACAGAAGAGATAATTTTGAAGACTTAGGGAAACTGTCATCATTAATGAGGGACTACAAGCTATTCACTAAAAGTAAAAATATTTGATTTATAAAGTAAAATAGTATTCAAACGCTTCATTATTTAAAAGTAACTATAAAATAGTGAAACTAATATTTTTTATGCTGAGCCAGTGTCAGTATTTTATAGTTGGAGATCTTATATTGTATATTAAATTTATAAAAAAGCAAAGCTTTTTGAGGGTCTCCATATAGAGTGAAAATAACCTTTGATTTTTAAAATGGGGTTCATAACTATGTTCTCAGAGAAGGGGTAATAATCAAGATAGTTAGCAGTTGTTACATGGGTATACATGCCAGATATATTGTCTCTTTTATTTTTAAATTTTTTTCTGGGATGTAGGTATTATCACAGATGAGAAAATTCAAGATCAGACAGATTAGTTAATTGCTCAAACTTGAACAGCTAGCAAATGGTTGACAGGGACTTAACTACAAGTCTGTATGATTTCAAAGTCTGCTAATATCACATTTTTCAACCCCTTTTGCCTTGAACTTCTCACTCTAGACAAATCATACAGGACAGCTTCATGAGTAAGCAGGGTACATGATTACTTGTGGTCCAGAAATTAACTCTACTTCTTCTCAGTTCATCATTATAATTTCAATCTTTTGGGTCATAATATTTTAGCCTTTGAGAATCCATTTGGTCTTAAAATGCAATTACTTGTGGGAAGGGTCATTCATTCAGCCATTATCAGCTAACATCTTTATAACTAGTCAACTATATAGCAGTAATTACAGGACAGCTTGCCTGAGGAGTGAACATACTCACTTCGAATAAGATCTGGAGGTTGGAGAGAGTTCTTGGGGAAATGTGCCCAGAGGAGGGAAATGTAAACTGACTGGGAGGTTGCAGGGCAGACATTTATGTATTTCATCATTTGACTGAGTATCCTCTATCAGGTCACAGTAGAGAATTTTATAGCCAGAATAGTCCTTATAAGTCAAGCACTTTAATACTCTTATTTTGAAGATTACAAAGCCTAGCTTCCAGATCACACAGCAGAATGGAGGGAGAGGTAGGATTACAGTACTGAGACCAGAGCCCCTCACATGAGGCTGTGGGTCAAATCATTGTCTTCCAATCTTCAGGTACTCATCCTCCTTCCCATATTGGAGTCTGAGCCATGTACCTCTTCAAGATTTCTTTTTTTATTTTATTTTATTGATTATACCATTACAGTTGTTCTATTCCCCCCTTCATTCCCCTCCATCTGCACACTCCCTCCCCCACCATTCTCCCCCCCCTTAGTTTATAACCACATGTCTCAAGTTCTTTAGATCCTATATTTCCCCTACTATTCTTGCTCTCCCCCCTATCTATTTTCTACCTACTGTCTATGCTATTTTCTGTACCTTCTCCCCACTTCTCCTCCTCCGACTCCCCTGTTGCTAACCCTCCATGTGTTCTTCATTTCTATGGTTCCACTCCTGATCTAGCTGTCCTCTTAGTTTGCTTTTGTTTTAGGTGTGGTTGTTAATAACTGTGAGTTTGCTGTCCTTTCACTGTTCATATTTTTCATCATCTCTTTCTTAAATAAGTCCCTTTAGCATTTCATATAATAAGGGCTTGGTGATGATGAACTCCTTGAACTTGACCTTATCTGAGAAGCACTTTATCTGTCCTTCCATTCTAAATGAAAGTTTTGCTGGATAAAGCAATCTTGGTTGTAGGTCTTTGGATTTCATGACTTGGAATACTTCTTTCCAGCCCCTTCTTGCCTGTAAGGTCTCTTTTGAGAAATCCGCTGACAGTCTGATGGGTACTCCTTTGTAGGTGACTGTCCCCTTATCTCTTGCTGCTTCTAGGATTCTCTCCTTCATTTTGGTCTTGGCTAATGTAATTATGATGTGCCTTGGTGTGTTCCTTCTTGGGTCCAACTTCTTTGGCACTCTCTGAGCTTCCTGGATTATCTGGAAGTCTATTTCCTTTGCCAGACTGGGGAAGTTCTCCTTTATTATTTGTTCAAATAAGTTTTCCTCTTGTGGCTGTTTCTTTCCCCCTTCTGGTACCCCTATAATCTGGATGTTGGGACATTTAAAGATGTCCTGGAGGTTCTAAGCCTCTAATTTTTTTGAATTCTCATTTCTTCATTCCTTTTTCGTTGGATGTTTCGTTCTTCCTTCTGGCCCATTCCATTTATTTGAGTCCCATTTTCCTTTCCATCGCTATTGGTTTCCTGTGCATCTCCCTTCATTTCAATTCGTTTAGCCTTCATATGTTCCTCTAATTTGTGACTATAATCAACCAGTTCTGTGAGCATCCTGATAAGTGTCTTGAACTGTGCTTCTGAGAGGCTGGCAATCTCTTGGTCACTTAGAGTTATCAGCTCTGGGACTTTGAGTTCTTCTTGTGCCATCTTTTGGGCTGTTCGTGCCTGTTACGAAGCAGGATCAGAGCCCCAGTTGTTCACCAGAGCAGGGGCAACTCAGTCGCTGGGTTGTGACGTTGTATGTGGGGGTGGGGTCAAAGAGGAGCACTGGCGTCCCGCCTGCCACCTCCTGCCGCTGCCACCATCACCGGGGTCCTGGCGTTTCGTCCCACCGCATGAGAATGTGAGACCGCAGTGAGCCCTCCTCCTCTGGGTTCGCACTCTGGGGCCTGCGTGGTCTGTCTCACTGTGCGCGAATGTGAGACCAAGGTCGGTCTGCCCCGCACCCCGAATCGTTCCCGGCAACCTGCGTGCCTAGGTCGTGGGATCTTTCCTGCCGGACCCTGCTCCACTGCTGGCTCCACCCCTCTTACCATCTCGGTTGAATGGTTCTATGTTGTTAGGCTTCTGTATAATTCAATTTTCTGTTCTTTGGCTGTGCTTTGTTCTCCAAACCTTTGTTGTATTCAAACTTGGTTGTGGGAGAAGGCAGTGTTTCCACCTATGCCTCCATCTTGGCGGAAGTCCTAATCTCTCAAGGTTTCTTTGAAGAAAAAAATCACTGAACTGCTCTTTAGTTTCCAATCCCTCCCCACCTTTTTATGAGTTCCCACCTCTTTCAAAGCCACTAATATACAAACTTTAGCCCAAACACTGTGCAAGACAGAATCAATTACTGCCACACTTACAGGTCTAGAAAAAAGGATGCAAAACTAAATTGCATGTTCTTGCTTGAAGCAGTTTCCATTGTCAGTACTAGGGATCTTGTCGGCAGTAAGAAAGGGCACCAGCAGCAATTCCAGAAACGCTCAGAGGCAATTAACTCACATCAGCCATCTCAAATTCACTGTCTTCCAATAAGAACTCAAACTCTTCTTTGTTCTTATTTTCTGGCAAGGCTTTGTCTTTGGAGTGTGAACAGAAAACAATACATATAGATTGTAGCAGTTCTAAATATACAGAAAATCAGCTTTTGCTTTAGAAGCTATATATGGAAGCCTATGAAATCTTTTAACCAAGCAGGGTTTTTTACTTTATTTTTATTGTTGACACTATTACTGATGTCCCCATTTCCCTTCCCCACCCTTTGTCTGCCACCCTCCCTTCATCCTCCCTTCCCTATGGCCATTATCACACTTTTTTGTGTCTCTGGGTTATGCATATATGTTCTTCAGCTAATCCTTTTACCTTCTTTCATCCGGTCCTCCCTTTCCCTCCCCTCTGACAGCGGTCATTTCCATGTATCTATGCCACTATACTCTAAATTCCCACATAAATTTTTTTAGTTTCCAATCTTAATGTTTTGTTCATATTCTACCGAACAAATAATTGTGTTGGTGTCCATAATCAACCACTATTCATGTAATCAGGTTTATGAATTCTCATTTATCTACTGTGGATACTAAACAAGACAGAAATAAGTAGATTTAATGTCTTTTCAGTTATGTGGAATTTGAAACTATTGATGGGAATTTACCTGTGGGTTAGTCATAGGTAGTTGTAGCCAGACAGCTGTAGACCTTTGCATCTACATCTAATCTTCAACTTTGAGTCCAGCTCGAAGATAAAACTAAACAAACTGACTGTCATTTTATACAGTGTATTTATACATGTGGTTGGTCTGTACAGAGAAGGGCATGGGAGAGTCTAGATGTGGATTACAGGGTTTTAAAAAATGGTAGCACCTTAATCTAATCCCGTTCTTAAAGACATTTTTGAGGGTAGAGAAAAGGGAAGATAGGATTTTTTTGTCCCTAGTGAAAAAAAATAATGATGGTGGAAAGTGGTGTCTATTTCCTCACATGATTGAGACAGGTGTGTAAGTGTAGTTCTAGTTGTGGGTATTGGCCAAGTATTACTGCTCAGTTGGCTTCCTAATTCCTAGGATGGCTCTGTCACAAGCTGTCCACCCCATCATGCTTAGATTCTCTCCCAACTCATTTTTGAAACCACCCTGCCTTTCTGGTGTCCAGGACCTCCTGTGATCCCTTCTCCTTTAGTGTGTTTGGATCTAGTGACTTATTTCTAATGAGTAGGATGTTGCAAAAGTGATGGATGCCACTTCTGTGATTAGGTTATAAAAGATTGTGCCTTTCATCTTGCTGGCTTTCTCTTTTGTCCTGTCACTTGCTTGGCCTGATGAAGCAGGCTGCCATGTTGCCCACGTGACAAACCAAAAACAACAGAATGAACAAGAAGGGAGGCCTTAGCCAAGTCGGCTAGAAAAACTGACCACTATGTCAAATAGCGATAAGGAATTCAGTCCTTTTAGCAACCCCGTGAAGGACCGAGGAAGAAGGTTCTCAGCTGAGGCTCGAGATGACAGCAGTCTTGTGCGATATTCAGAGAGCCAGAGAACTCAGATCTCCTTCCCCAGATTCTTGAATCACAGAGTCTATCAGACAATTAATGCTGTTTAGAGACATTAAGTTTTTGCAGTAATTTATTATGTAGTAATACATAACTAATGCATGCTGTAATTAAGATTCCTGATTTCTTATGAAGGCTATGGAAAATATAGTCTCTCTCAAAATCCACTTTGATCTCTTAATTTAATACATGCTTATTAAGCACCTGTTCTGTGCTAGGGAGTTTGAGATGCTGGATGCAGCAGTGTTCACACAGACGCAGAGCCTTGTAGAGCAGGCATGATCTACTTAATCCCAAAGCAAGACTTTTGCAGTTAGCAGTGTTTTCCTAGATATATTCAATTTTCTTTATTCATTTACCAAATTTTATTGGATGCCATTTCCAGGAAATCAATGATAAGATTACTGTATCATGTGAGAAATAAAAATTAACACAAACAGATTACTTGTAGTAAGGTAAGTATTATAAGAAAGAGGTGTTTAATCTGTTATGTCACTCTGCTAGATGTTCTCGACTTTAATGACTAAGTAGATGTCTTTTCTGAAAGATGATATGAAAGAGGAAGAGCAGATTTAGGTTTAAAGAGGAGGAGTTTGTTTTTGATATATTTGAACTTGTGCAATATCCAGGTGAAGGGATTAACTGAAGAACATATATGTATAACTCATAAATAGAAACAACAGTGTAGTGATGGCCAGTGATGATGGCCAGTGGGAAGGGGGGGGAAAGGGGGTGCCCAGGGGCAGGCAAAGAGGGGAAAATGGGAATATCTTTATTAGTGTCAACAATAAAAATACAGTGAAAAATTTAAATAATGGCATGTCAAGAAGGAACTCAAGAGTAGACTTTGTACTGGAAATAAATATTTGAAAGTTGTTAACATGTCAATGGCAGTTGAAGACATAGTATGGGGAGACTTGTCTGCAGAAATATACAGAATGTAGAGGAGCACATGTATTTAAAGAGTAGGTGTCTCTGCCTAACAAGTGTTGAATAAGTATGAAGACAAATAGGAAGGAGTATCTTTATATACCAGCAGAAAAGAAGATTTCATGAATGAGAAAGTGCAGTGTTCAATTATATCAGTGATTCCAGAGAGTGCGAGGTCAAGGCTAGGTGTCCCTTTCATGTAGGAACAAGAAGAAATGGATGCCATTAACTGATGGTGCTTTACTCAAGTGGTGAAGGCAGAAATGAGAATGGGGTGGTTTGAAGCATAGACATGCATGGAAAAGTTTATAAAATGAAGCTTAAAAAGTTGGACTTAATAATCATAGGTAGGTCTACATTAGTTGGTTATAAAAGCCTTTTGAAATTTTATGTTTGGATGGTAATGGGTTATTTTCATTGCAGAAGAAAATAAAAAAAACAGAATATGACATTTGTGATTTTATATAGTGAATTTCATGTTTTTTAGTTTTATCTTGCTTCTGACAATTAAAATACAATGTTTTGATTGGTGCCTATGCTGGATAATTACACTGAAATTTAGGAATGTTATTTTATCATATGAAGGGTGCATGGACCCTCTTCCACCTCCCTGACTCTAGGGTTAACAAAGAGTGGTAGGAAAAACTTGAATTTGGTCTTTTTCATCCATCCTTAACACATCTGAATTCATTTCTCCAAGATAGATTGAAATAAACACACCTAGAATAGGAAGCATGTCTGTTTCATAAGTCTCAAAAGAGAATTTTTGTGACGTTATGAATAATTTCTGTATTTTCTTTTTGTAGTTAAAATGTAATTGATTTAACAATGGGGGGTAATGGTAAAGACAGGAAATCAAACACTGTTCAAAATGAATTTAAAAAATAAAATAAATAGCACCACAAGTCTGCTGTCACAGTTGGGAGTGACAAAGATTAGCCCTTAGGAGTAGCGGAGACAACATCCATCTGTACTCACAGACATAGTGTATGCTACTGTTCTACAGCTAATTGACATCTGATACTTAGATACTAAGTGGTGTTTCCATTTTGGGTGTGCAGTTTAGAGCTAAATGAGTGGTTATACATCACCAGAAATTAAGGGAGAAGCCATTTTATAGAGAGGTTGTGAAGGTTGCTCTTGTGGTCTCCCAGGTGCCCCTCACAGATGGGATGATACCACCACTGACAGTGTGGGAAAATGAGGACAGCGAGTGGAGAGACTAGTGAATTAGTCTATCTGTTAAAATACAGCTTTTTATTTTAATTTGTGTGACCAGGAATAGATTTTTCTCCTCTGAACCCATCATTGTGCCAGTGGAAATGGACTCGACTAGGTAATGGGGGACCTTTATGTTTTTGTGTAAGTGGAGAAAGGAGGCTATATCCTCATGTCTTATGGAGGAGAATGAGGGAAAGGTAATCATAGTTCCATAAATCTAAACAGAAGAGATGAGAAAGTTTTGGAACTAAAGTGTGTTCGGGTTAAATTATTACTAGACGGGGGCGGGGGGTGTGTATGAAAAATAATATAAAGAATGGATTTTCTACCTTCCACATTTTTATAAAGCAGGCACTTATTTTTAATTACACATAGTTTTCTTTGTTAAAAAGTCTCTTCTTTCTCCTTCCCTTTTCTCATCGTCATCTCTGTTTTATTGAAGGCAGGGTAGCTGAGGTACTGAGATACTGGTTGTCAAAATAAGATAGACAAGAGGGCAGATGCAAAACCTTTTTCTTCTGTTTTACTTGACAGAAAAGAATAAAAGGTAGTGAAGGAAGGTAATAATTATTGACCCTCGGTATTAACTTTGTTCTCTTGGGTAAGCACATAATTAGGTTGTTCTTTAAAATGCGTATTATGTAGTTGGCAGCAGGCTCTAGTTCGGATGGGATAACTCCTTATGCAGGCAGCTTTGAAAATGCACATCATGTACCAAAGGAACTTTTCTGGTCTATTGGGTAAATATGTATTAAAGTAATTTTTAAAATACTTATGAACTCAGTAGGCTGGAAGTGGTCAATGGTTTAATGAATAGTCATGCATTTTTAAACATGTATTATTATTTATGCACTGACCCAAGTGAGAAAGTCTTTTAAAAATGGCATATTCTTGATGACTGTGTAATTTTGCCGTAAAATCTTAAAAGTGTTTCATGAGAACAGGAGCCAATTTTAAAATTACATTATCTCATCGTCCCTTCACCTCATCTTTCCTGCCTGTTCTTTCTCTTATGGGATGTGTTCTAATAGGCTCGTTATGGCTTCCCTGCTGGCCTAATTTCATTTTCATAGATTAAAGCTGATTTACATTTGAATTGCAGTTTTAGTGTAGAATTTGTCCTATGTTGATTCATAACATCTGGCACATAGTAGGCACTGAATCAATATCTATTGAACGAGTTGTTTTTATAGTTTGTGACATTCTTGCAAGCAAATAGCCTTGCACTCACTATATATAAGTGCAGTGCTGGATATCAGTCTAGTATAAAGTGCCCACTATATGCTAAATGCAGCACTGGGTGGGTATCACTCGAGTACAAAGGTAAGACATCTGCAGCTCATAAATAGATCCAAACTCCACTTGCATTCTCTTCACTTGCCCGCTGCCTCTTCTTTGACAAAGTAGCTCTCTCTGCATCAGTTTCCTCATCTACAAAAGGGGAACAAGAGCTCCAATCTGGCAGGTTTCTTAGAGGAGTTGGTTGAAATTTTATATGTAAAAAGCCGAGCACAGTACCAGATACCCAGCAAGCTCTCAGTCAATGCTTTTTCTTTCTTGATCTGAGTTCCTATGTAGAAACACGAGAAACAGGCATTTCTAAACAGCAGAAGCTTCCAAGCTCCATAGCGCCCTAATCACAAATATCAAGAAGAACATTTTAGCTCCTTAAACAGGCACCATCCTCTGGTGTCAGGAACAGGAGCATTCAATAACTCTCAACATCCCATTTTCATACGGGGACCTCCTATGGTCACTGAGCTCTGTATTAACACTCATCTAAGGATCCTAGATTCATGTGTGCTCATTTTACCTGTCTCCCAAGGTGTCTTCACCCCAATGTCTGAGTTCTCTCCTTCCCATGCTCATAATGTGTGGAAAGCAGAGGAAGTCAGACCTCCAAGTTCCTTCTGAATTTCAGAAAATTCCACGAACAAACAACCCTCCCAAGAGCAAACAGGGTAATGATAAGCACTGCAGCACAACACAGTAAGTAGTGCCTTGAGAATAAGCATTATTAACATGCTCACTGAGCTGCCTCAAATCCTATTTGGAGGGAGGCATGGCATAAATAAATAAACATGCTCCCTGGATCTTTACAGTTGGAAGTTTAGTGCTATAAGAGAAACTATTCACGTGTAACTTCTGAGCCTCTTGCTTCAGGATAAGAAAGGGACTTTCAGAGAGCGTTCTTGAAGGGTATGAGTAGAGGTGGTAAAAAGGACTTTAAACACATGGTATGAATGTGTTTAAAAATGGGGACATGCAAAAATGTACCTAAGAGAAGGGATAGAAAAGACTTTTATAAGAAAGGCAGGTGCATGCCAGAGGCAATGATGTGTGATACGCAGGGATGACCTAGATGCACTCAAAATTTATAAGCTCAGATAAGAATGGTGGTTCTGGAAACAAGACCAAGAGGTCATAGGTAGCCCTAGGAGATCACAATTTCTTAAGATAAATGTGAACAAAACAGCAAGAAGGTAGAGATGTGTCTGTTAGTGGAATGCTGATAGGCATACTTCAATGCAACTTGCACAGTCTTTAGCGTAAAGCAAAAATTGAATGCACAATTGGTTAGGAATAAATCACACCTTCAAGAGCCTCCTTGGACATTTCTGGAATCTTGTTCATTAGGCAGTACTTTCTCTTTTGGATTCTGCCTGGCTGTAGAGGTGTTAGGTTATAATCTCAGATTTGATTTATTCCCTTCCTTCCAATTCATGGGAGTTAGCAATTTCTGCTATTTGTCCTTCAGAAAAGAAGAGATTTGTTCCTTTTTGTTTAGTGGAAGAAAGAAATTATATCAACAAGAATATTGTCTTTACATGGCTTCAGTGATTTGCCAGGTATATTTGAACCATTCCTCCCTTAATGCTGGAGGCCTCAAACCACAGGGATGCTTAACAACAGGAAAATAAGAGGCCTCAGCTGTTGGGGAAGAGACTTGTATATAAATTACTTGTCCCTGGCAGCCCTTCTGACCAGTCTTGTTTTTATGGTATTCATACTTTCTATGGGCTAGAAGACAGATACCCAAATATCTACTGGCTAGTTATTTAAAAAAATGTTTACTGATTGATTGATTGAGAGAGAGAGAGACAGAAACACCAATTTGTTCCATTTACTTATGCATTTATTAGGGATGGAACCCATAACCTTGGTGTATTGGGATGACACTCTAACCAGCTGTGCTACCTGGCCAGGGCCTAGTTATTTTGTACTAAGTCTGAAACAGTAAAACGCAATCTTCCGTGACCACTAGATGGCAAGGGCCTGGATGGTAAAGTCAGCTATTAAGTAAACCCTGGGATTGACTGCGATTTCTGAACCTTCAATGGCTTCTATTGGGAGAACTGAGAAGGCCCAAACTAGCTAAAACCAAGGTATGTCTAGGGCAGTAATCTGTTCTTTACCTGTGCCTCTGTTCCTTCTTTATTATCACTTAGGACTGTGCCTCCATAATGGGGGAAATAGGGCAGGTGTGCTATCCTGTGGATTATAAGAGGTTATGGGTTTTGCAGTAAATGGGTGTAATGGTCAGAAGTGGTAGAGTATAGAAGTAAGGGAGTGGTAAAATAGAAACTGGACTAGGTTTAATTTGAAAAGAGTGACTAAGATAGAAATACAGGGAATACGTGCGAATGTCACTTTCTTTTTTAAGGCATGAGATCCTTTGCACGTTTGAGGGCAGAGGAGAAGCTCATCCCCAGGGTGGTCGGGTGAGGGTGTTAGTGTGAAAAGGGGAAAGTAACTCCTGACTCTGCTGATCATTAGTTCTGTGACAATAAGAAAGATATCTATTATCACATATTTTATTTTCAATTTTTATACTAAAATTGGTTGTAGTTTAGGTCAACAGTGTGTGCAAGGGGTAAATATCAGAATCACTTGGGATCTTCTTTTGAAATAATATGAAGTATAAGGTTGGGGCATATGTATATTTATATAGCTTCCTAGATGATTTGGATATGTAGTCTCTGTAGGTAAGAAGTCCAGGCCTGTTGGCTTGGCTGCGTCGTCTCCAAAGACTTAAATCAAGGGGCTAACTGGTTTGATCTTATTTGAGGCTTCCCTGGGGAAGGACTGGCTTCCAAGTTCATGCTGTGTTGGTAGCATTCAGTTCTTTGTGGGTCATTGGACCGAGGGCCCCAGTTCCTGCCTGACTGCAGGTCAGGGCTGTCCTCAGTTCCTTGCCACATAGGTCTTCCCCGAATGATTTCTTTCTTCCTCAAAACTCTTCAGAAAAAGAAAGTCTCCTCAGAAGATGGGCATTGCAATTTTATGTACTGTACTGCATATTTATAAACAAATACATCTTGTCGCCTTTGCTATATTGATTGGTTACAAGCAAGTCATGCATCCAATTCACAGTCAAGAAAAGGGAATAAGCAAGGTGTAAATACCACAAGGAAGGTCAGACCTTAGAGTCTGTCCGCTGCACCTGCTCTATAAAACCCTTTCAATGCCTCTAATTTTAATTGCCAAAAATGAGTTAAAGTTTGCCACTTATGCGCTCAGTGAATACTTCATGTACCATATGACAGGCATTGTCCTTTAGTGAATAATTGTCCTTTAGTGTCCTTATGTAAATAATTATAATAATGATAGTGAACTGTATTAGAAGCATCTGGAGAGACTAGGTATGCCTGATATGGACAGGGGTAGGTTTTCATCAAATTTGGGCATGGTTGTAGGAGACAGGACTAGAGGGGTGGCCCATCGGTGTGCCGTGAGTGGGAAACAGCACTTACCAAAACCCATCAAAGCTGAATGGCATCAAGTTAAGCCACACAGGCCGTATTTACTTTTTTTTCCTGCAAAAGTGATTATCAGGGTAATCATAGTAGACTCAGAATGTTTAGACCAAAATATATGGAAAGAAGTTCTTATTTTATGTCCATTTGACAATAGTGGATAAATGTGGACTGGAATTTAGCACAACTGAAGCAGGGGTGTCAAACTCATTTCCAGTGGGGGCCACATCAGCCTCGCGGTTGCGTTAAGAGGACCGAATGTAATTTTAGGACTGAATAAATGTATTTTCTCCTTAACAGTTAAGCAAGAGCTCATTACTGCCACTGGGTGGAAATAAGGTGCTGGGCTGGATAAAACAGGTGGAGGGTGGGGTTCAGCCCACGACGAGCCTTGTGTTTGCCACCAGTGAACTAAAGAAATTAACTACTAGTGGGAGACAGGTGCTCAAAGGACACCAATCAGCACGGCTCAACCACTAAACCTGGGTCAGCCTGGGGGGCAGTCCCTGCCATCAGGACAGAGCTGGGTCCTTGCCTTGTCCCTGCTGAGTACTATCATCAATGATGCGGAAGAACAGCGATGACACAGTGACTACAAATGATGAAAGAAAACCCAAAATGGGGATGTAGTAACAATAGATCAAAATAATACAGTAGATACTTCTAGGGATAAATGAAATATCCTTCTCTTAGGCCAAAAGTTGGGGGCAAGTATCAATGTGTGAAAAGTTGCTTGTCAATTTAGGAATTTTAGGTTATTTAGGTGAAACCTAAATGAAGCTTTTTTTTTTAAAGGTTAAGACTATTTTTAAATGGATGCCACAGAAAATTGTACAAATAAAACATTAAAATACATTTCTTAAAGTCTAGCATCCAGACTTGCGGGAAAACCAGTTATATCTCCTGGGTTCTGAGGAGATTTCATATGAAGGATTTCATCTGTTCTAGGGATGCCTTTTAAGAGCAGATACAGACAAGCTACAACATATTCAGGGGCAAGAACAGAACTGGTGCAAGGGATTGAAAACTTCGCCAGGTGCAAAAAGGCTGAGGAGAAGAAGGTGTTGGGTCTAGAAAATGGTGATTCAGTAGGGAATGTACTTGAAAAGTTCAGAAGGCCCTTTTAGGTGAAGTGGACTGGACTTGTTGTAAATAGCTTAATTGGGAAGACACGGGACCAGTTTCTGGAAATTGTCATGAGACTGATTGTGAAGGAGTCTCTCCTACTCTAAACTAAACTGTGAAGTTGGAATCATTTGCTTTTGAAAGTATGTCCACTGTCATTCAGGGAGTTCAGTTACATGTTGGACAACTTGACAGCGTGTTTTCAATAAGTTCAAGAACCAAGTGTGTAGTTGGGCTGGAGAGGGGCACACAAGGTCCCTTCACCAACTGTGACTAGCAGTTTCATGTCACCGTTCTTGTGGAGTTTTAAAAGGGTTATGTACATCTGTGTTCTACTTCAGCCTTGTTGTATAATCAGACTGATTCTATTCATTATTCCTGTAGAATTATTTCTACAGTTTAAATAAATTTCACAGGCAAATTTACAGAGCAGTAAGAGTTGGCTGGAGAAGCATAAAAGGAATGTTTTAAAAATGTTTTGTACTTTATTCTTACCACAGTGTTGAAAGACATGCACCATTTGCTATTTTATCTTATTTCCCCTCACTTACTTTGGTGGTAAATGTGATGTAATTGTCTGTTGACTCCAGTTCTCTCCAACAGAAGACTGTAATGGAACAGGCATCTGAACAAAGAGATTTGAGTTGGGAAGGAAAAGATCAACCACTCAAATCATCTAAGATGAAGAAAAAAAGGAATTCAGAAAGATATGTGAAGAAATTTTTAGGACAAACCAGACTTTCCCTGTGTTTTCCCAGGAAACACATCTTAGAACAGCGTGCTTAATTAAGTAGAATGGAGCTGTGCCGACTTTCTGGATTCTACAATTCATCAACTAACCTAATGTTTTTCCAACGGGCTTCCCGGTGCCATTGGGGCACAGGATTGATGGTGTGCTTTATTGTCTCCACTGTAATTTAGGTCTCCTCCTTTCCCCCTCCATAAAGATGACTTAATGCAAGAGCTGACATATAAAAGACTGGAGGAAACAAAATTGTTTGAAATAACCCATAAAGAATGAAAACAATTTAAGAAATTTTAAAAATTAATAGGAAAGGCTCTTATGCACTGCAGGGCTTTGGAAATTATTTTTAAAAACGTTTGACATTTAGAACTTTTCCAAAATCAGAAAGCTGTATAAGCTATTATCAATCAGATTATTGTAACTGAACGCAGGTACAGCTGGCTGCTACCATGAAAGCCCATACTCAAGAGGCAGGTGCTGATATAGAGGAAAGTGGTTGATTTGCAGATGCCTGCCGTCTGGAAGATGGGGACTCGCACCTCAAAATCCATCCCCTGGAAGATGGGGGACTCCTGTCACAAAACCCATCTCCTAGAAGATGGGGGACTCATGTCATAAAGCCCATCTCCAACTTTCAGTGGAGGCAGAGGATTTTATAAGGAGGGAGAGGGGAACAGGATAAAGAGATCAAGGCAAGGGGTTGAAATGTTCTCTACGTGCAGACGAGCACAGTCCATTCCCATAAGGCAAGTAAATGATGGTCGGGTGTGTGTCATCCTGATTTAGTCACCCTGGCTTCATGTCATGCCAGCTTCTCATCATCCTGGCTCCGTGGCTGAAGGTCAGCAAATCTCCCAGAGGTGGGATGATTGAAGGTTAGAGACTGTATCTTTTGAAGTTAGTTCCTAAGATTCTTTTTTTTATTTAATTCTTGTTAAAGTACAGTTTTCTGTCTTATATTCCCAGCCCTGCCCCCCCGCCCAGTGCTCCCCACCTCCCTCCCATTTCCACCCCCCACCTTAGTTATTGTCCATGTGTCCTTTATACTTGTTCATGTGAGTCCTTCCCCTTTTCCCCTGTGATTCTCTCCCCTCTTCCCTCTGGTCCCTGTTGGCCTGTTCCCCTAAGATTCTTATACAAACATTCCTTTCATATTAGTCAGAGTCAGCACTACAGAAACAATGTCAAAAGAGTGGTGGGGCAGGTTACAATTCCCCACTGCTACATGATCACATTTAGAGTAAAAAGGGAATNCACCTCAAAATCCATCCCCTGGAAGATGGGGGACTCCTGACACAAAACCCATCTCCTAGAAGATGGGGGACTCATGTCATAAAGCCCATCTCCAACTTTCAGTGGAGGCAGAGGATTTTATAAGGAGGGAGAGGGGAACAGGATAAAGAGATCAAGGCAAGGGGTTGAAATGTTCTCTACGTGCAGACGAGCACAGTCCATTCCCATAAGGCAAGTAAATGATGGTCGGGTGTGTGTCATCCTGATTTAGTCACCCTGGCTTCATGTCATGCCAGCTTCTCATCATCCTGGCTCCGTGGCTGAAGGTCAGCAAATCTCCCAGAGGTGGGATGATTGAAGGTTAGAGACTGTATCTTTTGAAGTTAGTTCCTAAGATTCTTTTTTTTATTTAATTCTTGTTAAAGTACAGTTTTCTGTCTTATATTCCCAGCCCTGCCCCCCCGCCCAGTGCTCCCCACCTCCCTCCCATTTCCACCCCCCACCTTAGTTATTGTCCATGTGTCCTTTATACTTGTTCATGTGAGTCCTTCCCCTTTTCCCCTGTGATTCTCTCCCCTCTTCCCTCTGGTCCCTGTTGGCCTGTTCCCCTAAGATTCTTATACAAACATTCCTTTCATATTAGTCAGAGTCAGCACTACAGAAACAATGTCAAAAGAGTGGTGGGGCAGGTTACAATTCCCCACTGCTACATGATCACATTTAGAGTAAAAAGGGAATCTAGAAATTATCTCTAGTGATCATACTAATATGTTTTTCCTCCCCTCTAACAGTCTTTCTTGGTGAAGTAAGAACTTTCTGGTGTAAATCCCTTACCTCCTGGTGCATGATATAAACAAATCATTATCAACTACTTTGACTAGCACTGATAGAGAGTAAACACCCTTTGATTTATATATGAGGACAGAAACTGAGATAGGGCATAATGGCCTCAAAAATAAATTTTTATTCAAATATCCAGCACTCATGTAAAAGCTAACTAGACCATTTTGCATTACCTAAGGATTTTTGAAGGTGACAGTGGAATATTATTTCCTATCTGTATTTGGAAAAAAGAAAATTATCATGTTCATGAATAAGAAAGCTTAACATTGTAAAGGTGTCAGCTCTTCCCAGATTAATCTATAAGTATAATGAAATTCTATTTAAAATTCCAGTGTAATAATTTTGAGAATTGGACAAAATAACAGTAAAATTTTTGGAGGACTAAATGTCAGTGAATAACTGCAACAGAAGTAAAAGTAAAGAGAAGGGATTTATCTGATCAAGTAATAAGACATTGTTTTCCCAGAGAGGTATGCATACGAACACATGAGCAGTCATAACTAAGTAGAAAAAGGATTATTTAATAAATGCTTTTGGAAAATGGACTTTATCCTTGCAACCATAAAAAAAATTGAAATAACAATTTGTTAAAGACCTATGCATGAAAGGAAATATTATACAACTATTAGAACAAAATTCAGAAGAAAATATTTTGACTTTGGATCTAGGGGAGATTCCTTGAATAAGAAACAAATAGATTAATCACAAATAAAGGAAAATTAATGAATTTGATTATAGTAACATGAAAGACATGTTTAACAATGGGTACCATATATTAACATTAAAAACAAGTAATTGAAAAGATGTATTTTTAAAATATGTAAGGATGATTAAAATTTAGAAGTATATACAATCAAGAACAAAACGTCAGGCAATCCAAAATAGAAGTGGATAAAAGGTGTCAATGGACAATTCAAAAAAAGAAAATTTGAATGGCTAAAAATTATATGAAGAAATGCTCACTTATTAGTAATCAGAAAATTAAAATTAGGTATGATTTTGTGCACTTATCAGAAGAATAAAACTTAAAAATATAACGGACTGCATTAAGTGCTAGGGAGGCTAAGAAAGAATCACTATCAGAAGGAAAGAATATTGGAGCAACGATTTAGGGGATCGACTTGAATGTTTACTGGAATCAAACATGCACAATTTACTATGTAGCAGTACTGCTCCTTGGTACACTTCTCAGAGAAACTCTTAGCTAGGTGCTCAGGTAAACCTCAGTAAGGATACATATCAGAGCATACATACATATCCCTATTACAAGGGTCACTTGTAATAGGCAAGAGCTTGAAACAATGGACATGTTCATTTTATGTTCAATTAGACAACATTGTAATGCATGCAAAAAGATAATACATCACAGTTAAAAAACGAACTCGATCTATAGTTATGTGTTTGTGTAATGTGTGTGTGCTGTGGAAAGAGTCAAGAGTTAGATGTATAGTGCAAGATCATTTGGGTAAATTACTACTCAAGTTCAAGTGCTTAGAGTGGGGAAAAGAATGCAATGGGATATTGTGGTTATAGAGCTGAAGGGTATGAATATATTTTTAAAATATGAGGACATTGATTATTGAAAATAATATGCCACAAACTGATAATTTGTAAATTTGGAACCTAAGAAAATGCAAAACCATTTATAGGGCCAACTCTCTATGAGAATTTTGTAGACTCTAGTCCCTCATTTTGTAAGAGAGTCCTTTTTTTCCCCCATGTATAATGTCTGTAACCATTCAAGGGTATCTATAATTTCAATGGTCACTTGAATCAAGAAAATAGAAAAATCACATTTTAGAGGTAATCTTGGTAGACTTTACTCTGGAGAAAGAATATGTACTGTATTTTTCAGACCATAGATGCACCTAGGTTTTAGGGGAGGAAAATAGGAAAAAAAATTTGAAGCAAAAAATGTGGTAAAATAGCCCTGGCTGGTATAGCTCAGTGGATTGAGCATGGGCCTGTGAACCAAAAAAAAAAAAAAAAAAATTGTGGTAAAATATTTAATAACATAAATAACAATATTTCACCAATGTAAATGTAAATAGAACTCAACAGCTGCATTAACAACCATTATTCCTCCCAAATTTTGGGGGAAAAAGTGTGTCTTATAGTCCAAAAAATACAGTAGCTTGAGAGTTTAGGAAGTGTCCACATTAGTTAGAATAAAAACCAAGGAGCAAAACTCAAGAAGGGACACTAATATTCCAGGTCCCAGTTATAATAACTAGACTGGACCTAGGAACTTTTAAAAAATTATATGAAACCAAACCTAAATAGTTGGAGCAAGAGATTGCAGATGGAAGTATTAGGTGTTGAAGTCTTTTAAGGACATTTATAAAATCAGAGAAGTGCATAAAAACAGGAACAGGGCGTTGCTGGATTATGGGGTGGAGGTGGGGTTAGTTGCAAAAGCTGGAGAGAAAGAGAAATAACTGCACAGATGGAAGGAGGTGCATTGGGGAGGCACAGGAGAAGCAATATTCTATTTTTGTAAACCCAAACTCAAGCCAGTTTGAGTGGAGCTTCTTTTCCTTCTAACTGGCTTGTTGATTTTGGAAACTTCAGTAAAGAAGTTACTTCTCTGGAATTTGCTAGCAAACTTTGTAACCTCTAAACACAGAGTGATCCATTACAAGGGTCCCACCTCCTGTTGACAAATGCTCTCTCCTTGATTAAACTGTAGAAAGGATCCCCCGAGCCTTCTTTTTGTGGCCCTGTCCTTGGTCTCTCTTCAGTTTTTAGCAAGAACCCTATTATGTTGGTTTAGCTAGAATCCTCCCACCCTTGATTCCTAATCACCCTAGCCTGACCATTCTTGCCTTCATCAAAAATACTATCAAGTTGTCTCAGCAAGAATCCCTTTACCTCCTTTGTCTCTTCCTAGTAATTTTCCACCCACTGACACCCCTCCTTCTGCTTGATGGCTATAAACCCTTAGCTTTCTTTGCTGTATTCAGAGCTGAGCCTGACCTCTCTCCCTGGTGTGATAGCCTTGATGTCTATCACACAGAGTCTTGAATAAAGTTTTCCTTACCATTTTCACAAGGGTCAGGATAATTTTTTCTTTAACGTCCTGAAACAAGAAGCTTTAGTGATCAATAGTAGTCATTGTATAGGATAAGGCTATACTGGTCATTGTGGACAAGAGACCTAGCAAATTCCAGCGAAACTCCTCTTCGAGGGGTGTTGGTATTAGACAGGCATGCCATGACTGTAAGGGATGGTGACTCACACTACACACAGATGCTGTTGTACTTCTGACCGCTGGAGAAAGATATCTGGGCATAAGGATTGGCGATGGAAGGCATGGTTTCCCCATTCCTTCTGCAACGGGATCAAATGCTGTCACATGTTAGTCTCTGGCCACTATGGTTTTTGTCCTCATATTTACCATGACAGTGACCTCTTAAAAGGAAGCAGCTTTAGAAGCAGTTAGGAAGAAGCCCTCCAGAGGCACCCTTTGACTTTTCCTGTGGTGCTGTGGCCCGTTGACAGGGAGTCTGTAAACCAAAGGAAAGATTCTGCTTCTTAACACCCTCTCTGATTCAGCATGCTTTGTTCCTGTGGGAATGCCTCTACTGAGCTCTACCCATGGAGCAAGGGACTCTCCACAAAGGGTATGCGCTTCCCACGGAGCTGTGAGCACCTGTGCGCTTTGTCCTCTTTCTAGAGATTAAGGGGGAAGAAAATACTTCTTCCTACTGAGTCTGGTTTATGTGATTGATGCTGGGACTTCCAATTTCCAGGACAAATGATCCATTAGTGGGAATGGGCACACAGGAAACCTCAGTGCCAACAAGTAAAGTACCCATCACTGCACTCTGTGAACAGTCGGCTGATCTCAATTGTAGGCAATTAACAGTGATTAGCAAGTGTGTGCTTGGTGGGTGGCACAATGAGATTCTTCTCACTGATGAGATGAACTCAGAAACGACCCAGAGAGACATGGCCATGAAAACGCCACAGAAAAGCTCAATCACTCTGTGAGTGGGTCTGGCCAAAGGAGGACTCTTGTGAATGTTCTAATTTCTCCTCTTAAACCTCTCATTAACTCTCAAATAATCCAGTAATATACAGGGAGGGCCAGATACTCATTTAGAAGCAGATACTCTGTATGCATCCTGAGTTAGAGAAATTGGAATGAGAAGAAAATAAATCTCCACAAACTTGTGCAACCTGGGAGGGGAGGGCGCAGCTATTTCCTACTTGCCTTGGTAGTGCCTTCCAAGCTGGCACGGTGCCTAGCTCCACGGGGAGCTCAGTAAATGTTAGCAAAACTGAATTGGAACCAGGTTTCCTCAACCTAGCTATGTGTTTATAATTGGGTTACCCTTTTCTTGTGTCTTCCATTATTTTATTTTTTTCCTTGTTTATTTAATATTTTGGTACCTTCTTTCTCTTCCTTTTTAAAAAATCACTAAGAATATGTTTATAATGTGTTTTTGTATTAGATATATTTAAGAGGTTTGTAAAGTAGAAATTAGACAGAAATTTTTATTTTCCTATAACTTTTTATTATAAATTTTATAGTAGTATTCTCATGAAAATATTTGGGCTCAAAGGCATGGTAAAGAACAACTAATATCCACTTCAAATTACATTTTGCTACTGGACATACACAGTCAGTGGGCAATTATTCTCCCATATAGCAAGAAATAATCAAGTGGACAATTAATCCACGTGTTTGTAAATACCCACCTATTAAATTACATCATACAATACCCATTTCCTCGTCAGTTCTCACTGACTTTATGACACTTGCATATCTAATCAATGCACGAGCTATACTTGGTACTCAGAGAAATTCACTAATTTGTAGAACCTCACAGAGATACTGTTTTCACAAAAAAACAGCTATATCATTCCACTATTTGGAACAGAATGCTGTGTGAAAGCAGGAACTGCTACATGTTTACATAAACTCCCCAGTGCCTAGCACAGTGCCTGACATGTAGTGTGAAGTTGAAGAATAAATTATTTCCTATGGAAATAACACATGAAAACCAACATATATTCATTCTTATTGTTTCTTCTTAGAAATTAAGTAATCGTTATTTTCAAGTTTAATTTAAGTCTGTACATAGCTCCATAGTAGAAAACAATACATTATGCCACCAAATTATTGAGGTCATGCTTTGACAAAGAATGCTTCATTGCTAAAAAGATACAATTATGCAACATGTAATTTGAATGGCTGATGATATGACCTGCAAGTAAACTGTGCATCTGCATATCTAAGACCAAGGTGAGAAAGTGACCTTAATTAAAGCTACCAAGAATCAATGCCTGAAGGATGGAACTAATTGTAACCTGACTGTATTTAAAAATTTGGGTTAGTTCATCCTTACTTTAATGTAACACAACCCTACCTTTGTAATATTATTGTATTTTCACCAAGCAGTCACCTGGCTGTATGTCCAGTTTTCATATTATTTATATTTTTCTTTGTTTTTAACTACTTTATTGAAGTATGATTGACATACAAAAAGCTGCGTACATCGAGTATATGCAACCTGATGTGTTTGGGGATAACTACACACCATGAAACCGTTATCACTATCAATGCCATACACGTATCCATCACCTCCAAAGTTCTCTGTCTCTCTCTCTCTTTTGTTTGTTTCCTTTGTTGGTTAAGGTCACTTAAGATCCATCCCATTAGCAAAATTTTAAGTATATAACACAATATTAATATTGAAAAAATTCAACTGAGAAAATTTGAAGCTTTAATTGTCTTTATTAAACACTTTATGAACCATCTAGTGATTAGAGGGCACTTGGAGAGGCTGTACAAAATAGAAGATTTTCATGGGAAGGAGGGTGGGACAAAGGTGTTATTAACAACAAAAAAGAAAGGATTATTTTTAGACCAAGACGTCCTTGTGCGGGGATAGAACAGTGTAGGTGTTATCATGCAGAGTGCCTCTTCTATGGGAGTAGGGGATGGAGAGGACCCCCTTGACGGGATACCTCATTAGTGTTGACCAGAAAATTTCAGACTGGTTGATTAAAATATTTCTAAGAAAGGTTGAAATAGCAATTGGGTCGGGTATTGAATCTGGGTTTGGTAACATGGGCTTTAGCACAAGTGACACCATATTGGGCCTGTGGTTTTCTCTTCAACATGAATCATAGGCTCTACGTTGCCTGGAAGAACTCCAGAACTTATTTATTTTGCATAACTGAAACTTTGTATCATTTGAGCGACACCTCGCCATTTCTTCCTCCTTCTAGCCATTGGAAGTCACCATTATACTCTCTGCTTCCACATTTGACTATTTTAGGTTTCAGATATGTGGGAGATCATACAGGATTTGGGTTTTTGTGTCTGGATTATTTCACTTAAAATAATGTCCACTAGATTTATTCGAATTGTTGCAAATAGCAATATTTCCTTCTTTTTTAGGCTGAATAGCATTTTATTGCATATATATAGCAAATTTTCTTTATTCATGTGGTCATTAATAGGCATCTGCATTTTATACATGTGTTTGCTAGTGTGAATAGTGCTTCAGTGAACATAGAAGTGTAGATATTTCTTTGAGATCCTGATTTCAATTCAGTATATATACCCATAAGTGGTACTGATTGGTGGATTGTATTGTAATTTTAGTTTTAATTTTTTGAGGAACTTGCACAGTGTTTCCTATAGTAGCTGCATCAATTTACATTCCCACCAATAATGTATAAGGGCTTGCTTTTTTGCACATTCTTACCAACACTTGCTAATGTTTGTTCTTTAGGTAATAGTCATCCTGACAGGTTTGAGTTATATCTCATTATGGTTTTGACTTGCATTTTCCCTGATGATTAGTGACTTTGAGCATCTTTTTATATACCTGTTGGCCATTTACATGTCTTTGGAGATATGTTTATTTAAGTTCTTATTTTGAAAAATTGGATTCTTTTAGAATGAATTAAATGAGTTATTTTTAAATTTTGGATATTAACTCATGTATTTACATATATAAATATAATTAGATATCTACATATAGCTATATCTCAGATATTATAATTATTTTGAAAATCTTATTAATATAAATGTAAATCTTGCCATTAAATTTTATAGTTAGCCAATTTTGAATATGCTTAGCATTAACCAGTGTTTTAGACATCAAATTATCCCTGAGTGAATGGAATAAAATATAAGGCATTTTTTTGTATGTACAAAATTGAGGACAAAACATACCAAGATACAACTAATTTATTATTCTTCCCCCAGAATAATTATTCAGAATGGATTATCTTGCCTTTTAAAAGTTATCCATCTTAAACATATTCCTTAACCCTTGATCATTATTTAATGCAAAATCATTCGTGCCTGCCCTGTGTCAAAGTCCAGGGTTTCCACAAGTATCACTGAGTCCTGCTTTTGAATAATCCGAGGCCAGATTAATGAGGATTAATTTTGTGCCTTCCTTGATGTTCTTTTGACCTGTTCATGTGAATGAATCACTTTAACCTCAAGCCCTTTTGATTTTTACAGAAGTCTGCAAATATCTAGTAATGAGGAGCTTGAAACTGAACAAAGAGTGTTTCAAGGATCTTGTTATTGGGGACAATTAAAATTTTACATATTTATCACTTTAATACTATTTAAATATGAGTAGACCAAACTTTTCTTTTTATGTCCTTTAGAGATGCCTATTTGATTGGTGGGCTGAATAAAAATGGTCAATGGTAATAAAGTGCTTCTTCACTTGCTCCAGAAAAGATTTTCTATCAGGAAGCAATAGTAAAAGCAGTTAAAAAACTAGTTCAAGCAAAACAAAACAAGCTTCATTATTGTTAAAGTTTTTTTACATTTATTTCTCTCTAGTTTTAATGAGATAAATAATGAGATATAGCACTGTGTAAGTTTAAGATGTACAGCATAAATATTTGACTTACATAGATTGTGAAATGATTACCAAAGTAAGTTTAGTTAAGATGCATACAGATACAAAGAAAAACAAAACAAAAAAGAAAGACAACAGTTTTTTTCTTCGTGATGAGAACTCTTAGGATCTATTCTCTAGACAAATGTCATGTGTACCATATGACAGTGTTCACTATAGTCGTCACGTTGTACATTATATTCCCAGTACTTATTTGTCTTGTAAACAGTCGTTTTTACCTTTTGATCATCTTCACCCAATCACCTCTCTACCACCCGCTGCCTTTGGTAACTACAAAGCTGATCTCATTTTCTATGAATTTGTTTTTTTTTTCTTTTTTCTTTTTATGTCACACATATAAGTGAGATCATAGAATATTTGTCTTTCTTTGACTTATTTCACTTACCATAATGCTCTTAAGGTACATCTATATTGTTACAAATGGCAGAATTTCCTTCCTTTTTATGGCAGAATAGTATTTCGTTATATATATTATTCCTATTATATATATAATATAATATATATTATCTAATACATACACACAAACATACACAAGATATGTGTCTGGAAAAAGCCCAGCCATTGTTGATATAAGAACAATGGTTTTTGCAATGTTGATATAACTTGGAAGCCAAGGAGAGTGGATTGGAATGCGCATACATGAGCAATGATGACTTAATTTGTACTAGTCAGTATGGGCTGTAGATGATGTTGAGTAAGCATGTGTACCGTGTGGCCATTGCATTCAAAATGACTGAGTAAGTAGAGCAACAAATATGCATCAAATTTTGCATTAAGCCTGAACATTCCTCCATAGAAACTATTTAGATGATTCAGAAGGCTGCAGCTATGGGCAACTGGTATTTGGCAGCTTCATCACAACAACGCACCCACTAATGCATCACATCTCATGTAGGTTTTTGGGGAAACATCAAATCACCCAGGTGTATTAGCCTACCTACAGCCCAAATTTGGTACCATGTGGTTTCTGGCTTTTCCCCAAACTAAAATCATGTTTGAAAGAGAAGAGAATTTAGACCATTGATGAGATTCAGGAAAATACAATGGAACAGGTGATGGCAATTGGGAGAATTGTATAATGTCCCAAGGTGCCTACTTTGAAGGGAACTGAGGCATCATTGTTCTATGTACAATGATTTTGCATCTTGTATCTTCCTCAATAAATGTCTCTATTTTTTATATAAGGTGGCTGGATACCTTCTGGACAGACATTGTATATATGTCAAACTACTTTGTCCATTGATGGATACTTAGCAGTTAATGGATTTTATCACAACTTTATAAGAAATTGCCTGTTTTCCAAAGTGGCTGTATTATTTTGCTTACTCCCCTGCAATGTATTAGAATTCTGGTTATCCTTGCCAAACTTTGGCATTACTAATCTTTTGGATTTTAGCTGTTCACATGAGTATTAGTGGTATTTCATTGTAGTTTTAAATTTGCATTGCCCTAATTAAACCAAATAAAAATTTAAATTCACTTTATAAATGATAGTTTCATGTGCTATTTAATTTTTAATCTATTGTATATGTATAACTATAGATATGTATTTGTATCCTAAATTAATGGAGAATTGCTATAAAAATATCTTAACTTCACAGTTTGCATTGACTATGCATTTTAAAGTATATTTTCTTCTAAGTTATTTAAAGGCCTTTGGAAATTCCTTCAGTATTTTTGTATTCCAAGCCACATTAATATTTTTAAATGTCTACTAATTTCTTACCTTTAGAATATGTCACCTCATTCCTTAAAAACAATTGCTTTTTCTCTACCCTCTCTGCTCTCCTTCTATTACCAGCTTCTAAAAGATAATGTATTTTTTTGTCATTCTTTTTTTACTCCTATTTCTCACAATGGGTTTTTGTGCTGTCTTGTTTGTTTGTTTGTTTTTACATTTCTCTTTAACATTTTTGAAGTGAAGGTAATTACTTATTGTTTCTGATTTTCCACAATTAAAAAAGTATTTCTAAGTCAGTTCAGCCTAAATTAATTAGCAAATATGATTCACTGCTCTTGGAAACCTGAAGAAAATGCAAGACATTTTAAGTTGGCACACTTATCAGAAACAAGAAGGAAGAGTAACAATCAGCTAACAGTAATTCCTAGTCCCTTTGAAATAGTGCTTAGTTTATTCCTTATTATGTTCATAATTTATTTTCATTTTTTATGGACTGAAGTTAATGTCACATGGTATTTGAGAAGTGATGCTAGATAGGATGGTTCTGGAGGTTCAAAATGATCTCCAAGTCATTCTGAGGTCCAGTCCCTCCCAGGAGCATCAGAGCAGCGGCCTATAACCAGTGAGAGCGAACTGCTGAAGGGAGATGGGAGGGAGTACACAGATGGGCAGGAAGTGGCAAAGGGGAAGTCATCCCAGAGATGAACGACTTTACATTATGCAGATGGGAGAAGAAGGGTAGTAATAATAATTAAAAGAAAAGGTGATTCAAAGAAATAGTGGTGGAACTATTTAGAAGAACCAGAAAGCACTCATTAAAGAGGGCTGTCATATGATACTTAACCTTCAGGGAAAGCATGAAGGGGAACATAATCTCTTCTGAATGTTTTTCTTTGTTATAATGGCAACGGGAGACTAAAAATTAAAACATTCATTGGGGAAAATTGGGGAAAATACTGACTTAGAATGTGTACAGTTTTGAAGAATTTTCATTTTAAAACCAGGAGTTAATTTGTGACTCAGATCAAAAGAAAGAATCTTAATTTCACAGAGACTAAATAAATGTTGAATGATGAATTTGCTAGAGTCGGAAGGAGAAGGAAGGGCTAACTGGAAGTAGAGTTGGGAGAGATGTGAAAATATTATTTTGTTAACTCATAATGAATTTAAGTTAGTAATTCAACTGAATTCAGAATTTTATTAAATAAGTTACTTTTATTTAAATTTTTACTAAATTAATGCTAACTAGTTGATTGAGTAGATTATGCTGCAGTTCAATTTTATTTTGGTGGGGACAGAGTAAAGTAGTGAGGAGTAAATCAGAAAGGTCATAATCCTTGAGGAAAAGCCTGTAAAGTAGACATGAGCACAAATGTTAAGTTAAAATAAGCAGCAGGAAAAGTGCCAGGGGAAACTTCTCTTTGAAATTGACTTTGGGTCTTCTTTTCATTCCACTAATGGATATCCAACACTGTAAGGGACAAGTGGTACTACAGAGAAGGCTGGGGAAGATTTTGGGACAGTTCTAGCTGGATTTTGTGTGTGTACATATACACACACACATGTAAATGTTATTGTGTGGGCTGAGATTTGTGTAAAAGTACTTGAAGTTTAGAACATTGTTTAATTTTTTGGATTATTTTCTTCAAACTTATAAACTATATAACAAGCACATATATCTACACATTTACTTTTCAGTTTGGCTATCACATTACAGATAATTTGTGCAAACATTTTAATTTTTACAAAGCATATATGTTTTTCACAAATAATCTACGAATCTACAAAGTTTACAGATGTATTTTTCGAAAAATAGAAAAACATAAGAAAATAAAAATCATTGATATTTTTCCACCTAGAGATAATTATTATTAGCATATTGGTGTATATCTCTCTAGTTTTTCCTCTAACTATATAAAGGCACAAATGTTTTGTTTTATAAACTACATTCACATTATGTGTTCTATTTAGAATGTATCCTGCTTTATTCATATAACACAAGAAAATGAGCACTTAACAGAGCTTGTCATTGGTATTTCATAATAGGGGAGGAACCTGTTGGGTCTGCTATTGAGCCAGGGAGCCGACACTTGTCTGAAGAGATCATGAGATGCCTAGTTCATTGCTTACTTAAACTATTGGGGACAATTGGCCAATATGGGGGCTTCTGAGAAGTTATATTTTTAAACCAAGGAAAGTTTTTTCAGACCAAATGTGGACCAAACAATCTAATCTTCATCGCAGTTGTTGGCCTTGCTGTAATTTGTTTCTGATGTTTGTGGAATTATTGGGGTCTGAAACAGCAACACTTCCAGAAACATAAATATGAATACCCATTGGGGAAGTGGGCTTGTTTGAAAAAGTCTCTGCAGTTTTATAGCTAAAAACACTAACGAAAGCAGTCTCATTGATTTTTGCTCACCCAAGGAAGAGAAGAGTATTGTGAAGTCCATACTTTCATTTAAATTTAGTGCCTACCATGTGCAGGTTACTGTGTACTATGGGGGACATAGAGACCAAGCCTTTCTCCTCACAAAGCTCACAACCTACTGAGTGTGATGAGATCACAGTGGAAGGTGGAAGGTGGATGGTATAACAGTGGAAGGTGATACCTTATATTTGTGTAGTTCACCAGAAAATGGCAGGGTGGGGGGTAAGGTCGGGGGTGGAAGGACTGAGCCAAAAGGGAAAAGGACTCATGGGCTTGGACAACAGTGTGGTAATTGCTGGGGGAAGGTGAGTATAAGGGGACTAAAGTTAATGGAAAAAATATAGTAAAGATAAAAAAGAAATCATGAATTATGAGTGATTTTGAAAATATTTTCAATATTTTTCTGGGCTTGAGTGGAGAGATATTATTGAGAACTTAAAACTTTAAGATTCATTTAAAAATTGAGCAACTTCTATTATATTATTAAAAACTCATTTTTTATTTTAGTAAATCCAGATATTTAAGTAGAAATTTTATTATGAAATGTAACTTTTACTTATGATAAGATTTTAGAGTGATGGAAAGTGGGCAATGATCACTAATGAATGGTCAAGTCATTGTAATAAAAATGAAGACAAATGGTTCTGACACTTTAAAACAATTATAAAGCTGACTCATTGCTGTACTGAAGAGTTGAGCCTGCTTATTGGCTTGGTCTTTTCATTCTAATTAGATTTTATTTATTTTCAGTATCTCTCAAGGACACTGAGAAAAGATTACACAAAAATGGGCCATTATGCAACTACATCATTTGAACTTTTTAAAGATAAAGAAATTCTCGTGCCAGAAATCCATATAACACCCAGGCTTTCTTAAGTAAACACATAAACAAATAGCAGCAGTGACATCTTTAAATCACTTTCTCAAGTGCATCTCAGTTGCAGCTTTAACGAATACGTGCTATACCACTAATTGCGTAGTAACTGGAGAAAGTATTTCCAAGAGGCAGATGGACTCATCAAAATTCAATTCAGAAAAATACAAAACAAAACAAAAGAAAAATCAAATGCACGAATTTCAAATTGATCATTGAGGAATTTAACAACAACTTTTGGGAAGGGTTATATGCCAATTTTATTGTTGAGTATTTATAAACAAATATTCTGCATGCACTCTTTCTGGTCCTTGATCTAGCATAGTAAATTGGCTTAGTGTCTGTTGGGGCCTAATATAGTATTAGGCAACTAGAAATCCTCAACTAAGACCCCAGTTTGAAAGTGCTGGGAATTTACATGCTTAAATAAAGCCTTGGATCAGAGAACAGTAAGATGTGTAAGCGTCAAAACATTCAACAGCCATCTTCATTGCTCCCTGTGAGCAATGAATGTGGCAGTGCTGGTACATTCCAGCTGGGTGTCAGTTCTCATTGTCTGCTGTTTGTGAGGTTTTGCCTGAGGTGGCTTTTGCTCTGGAGAATTACAAGAGATTAGATTAACAAGAGGTAAATCAAACTTCCCTTTTTCACACAGAGGAGGTTCGTCAGAGGTTCTGGTGACTACATTGTTGCATACGTACAGAGAAACAGTTTAGAAATTTTTTTTTTAATTTAGTAAACACCCTTTAAACACTTACTAAATTTCTATGTGTTTTAACTTGGGAGTCCATTTATTAAACTTTTCCCATTATATATTCAATTTCATTTAAAATAAATAATAGAGATGGAGAAAAATTTAAGAGTCATCTAATAAAGCATTTTTATTTTACAAATGAAGAAACTGACACCCAGACTGATTAAATAACAAATATTTATTTGGGCATCTACCATATGCTAAGTACTTTTCTAGGTGGTGAATGTGTAAAATGTAATAACACTCCTCTCAGGGGGTGTACATTGGAGAACAGAGGGAGAGAAAATAACTAAGCAAATGAAACTTCAGACAATCATGAGAGCCAAGATGAGGAAACACTTGGATAGGACAGGATGATAGTGGCTGAGAAATGGCCACTTTAGAGTTGGTGTTAAGAAAGTCTCCTTCGGAGTGTGACATTAATTGAAGACCCCAATGAAAATGAGAAGCCAGGCTTACAAAAATATGAGGCAGAACATATTAATCAGAGGAACAGCAGGTGTAAAGACTGAAGTTTGCCATGCAGGAAAAACAGAAGTAAGGCCTGTGTCTCTGGAGTGTCATGACTAACCAGATGAGGTCGAAGAAGTGGGAGGGGCCAGATCACAGAGGGCTTTTAGGTCTTGGTAAGTAGTTTGTTTTTTATTCTAAGTTCTGTGGAAATATACTTATGGCATATTATTTACAGCATATATATGTACATACACATGGTGTTAGAATAGTAAGATCTGACATTTGTTTTTGAAAGATCATTCTGGCAGAAGGGGAGTCACTTAAGCTATCATAATCAAGTAGAAGGTGATGACATTGTGAGCTACAGTGCGAGGTGTGGATTTGAGAGAAGAGGATGGTTACAAGATTTATGTTTTGAACATCAAGGGTTTGTGAAAAAAAGGAATTAAGTTGCCTCCTAGCTTTTTGCTTTTTTTTCCAGGCTGATGGTGATGCTGGTTAGTGGAGGTGGGTACATTGGGGAACGAGTAGGTGCTTTGGGGTAGAAATCAAGAATTCTGTTCTGAACACGTGAACTATGAGAGATGCCTATAAGATATCATCAGAGAGATGAGAGATGCCTATAAGATATCATCAGAGAGATGTCCCGTGGGCTATTGGACTGTTGGATTATGAGTCTGGAGATGAATGAGGAGATGAGTGCTAGAGAAAAATTTGGGAATCATCTGCATGTTGATGGTGTTTGAAGTCATCTTGGGGAGGGAAAGCAGATAGAGAAAATGACTGAGTGCTAAATTCTGGGGCCCTGCAAAACTAAGAAAGTTAGCTGATGAATAGCTGGAAATGAAGACTGAGAAGTAACATCCACCAGGTAAAGAAAACCAGGTAAGGTTATGTCAAGGAAGCCAGGAGGTCCAGGTTACCCAACTCTTGGAGGAGTCCTGTTTATAATATTTATAATCCATGCTGCTTATCTTTTTTCTTATCTTATTTATGGCTCATATTTTACTTCAAAATAAACAGTGAGAAGCTAGATATATTGGTGGCTAAATTTTAAACTTAATCTCCTGCCTGGTGACACTGTCTGATATGCCTGTTTGATTTGGTTTTGATCTTTCTTTGGTCATATTTTTCTCATGTACTCATATTTGAAACTGTGGATTTCTTTAATTTACAGTGCCTTCTGGTCTCTGTTTAATGTGCCTATTAAGGTCTGTTGGTGGTCAATCTGGTGATATTTGGAACCAGGATAAGATGTTATTATTTCTTTTTCTTGTTCATGGTCCTTTCCACTGTAATTATCTCCTTAATAGTATTTCATGGGAGGCAGCAGTTTCAAGTCTCAGCCTGTTTCTCTGACATCAAGCCCCCAACCGCAGTGCAAGCTTTATATATCTCTGCCCTTTACTTGTTGTATCGATTGCCAAGTCTTGCTGCTTCACTTTATATTTGCAGCTCTTTCTCCCCATCCACTGCTGCTTTAGTCTTTACCTGAATGACTCTCTTTATTGAAACACTTTGCCTGTAAGCAGTCCATCTGTTCCACTTCTGCTGACTGCCACTGTTCAAATGGTTCTTTCTGAAGTTCTGGCATTTCTATTCTTACTCTTCAACCCCACATGGGTCTCCATTGCCTAGCTGGGGTGTCCAACCTTTTGGTGTCTCTGGGCCACACTGGAAGAAGAGTTGTCTTGGGCCACATATTAAATGCATTGTGACACATAATCACAAAAAATTTCATGTTTTAAGTAAATTTGCAATTTTGTGTTGGGCCATATTCATAGCCATCCTGGGACACATGCAGCCTATAGGCCGCAGGTTGGACACTCCTGAAAAGAATCAAGTTCACAATTCTTTTTTTTTAAGATTTTATTTATTTATCTTTAGATGGGAAGGGAAGGAGAGAAATATCAATGTATGGTTGCCTCTCTTATGTCCCCTGCTGGGAATTGGCCTGCAACCCAGGCATGTGCCCTGACTGGGAATCGAACCTCAGTCTTTTGGTTTGCAGGCCCGTGCTCAATCCACTGAGCTATGCCAGCCAGGGCTCAAGTTCACAATTCGTGCCCAAGTTCACAATTCTTGTCAAGAATTTACATCCTGAACTCTTTTCCACAGTTTAGGTTTTCAAGCTCTGAGTAAGTTTGTTTTTCTTATACCATCCAACATGTCTGAGTTTCACTTTTTCTAGGTTTTCAAAATTCTCTTGTTGGCAATTGTTTTAAATTTTCCTATAATTGGACCCATTCTTTTAAAGAGCCATTAAAATTAAGAAAAACAACACTACTTTTGACATTCCTTGCTGAAGTATAGGTCAATTAGTCATGATTCATGTTTAGAGTTAGATATTTATCTAATAAACTTTAATGTGCAACACTCATAGTTATTTTACCTCATGGCCCCTTTAAAAAGTTGCCATCCCAAGACCAAAAGGAACTGACCGAAAATGGTCTAATGATGCCCTCCAGATGGTACAAATCAAAGCCTTGCAAAAGTTGTGGGGCTCTGAAATGAGTCAATAGGGCAAATGGAAAAATGTTCTTTATTACAAAGTGCCCATTTTCACTTTGACCTCTGATTTTGTTAGGCGGTGTTAATAGATAGGCAGCAAGATGCTCAAAGTGAAAAGGGAGAACTGAGTTAGTAAGCACCAGTTGCCATGTGAGAAGAGAACTGCTTGTGTAGCAGATCCTGGAAAAGATCGAATCAGAGATTGAAGGCTTTCATAAAATATGACTGAGCAGCTCATCACCTCTTCGCACAGCTGTGGGGAGTAGTTTGTGACTGTCGGCTGCCTGACGTGCGCCTCTGATGGGAGTCACATTAGGGATGCTGGCTGGGCCCGAGGTCAGCCTGGATGGTAATGGTGATGATCTGGGCTGAGGGAAGAGTTGAGGTGCCAGGTTCCAGCAGGTGTTAACATAACAGATACCAAGGTATTAAAGCAGCCGAGCTAGCTGTGATCTCAGACAGATGTGACAGCAGCTGGAGAAAGCTCCAGGAGCAAAACAAGCAGCAGTGGCTTCAAAGACACCTCAGAGATTCCAGCTTTAGGTCACTGGTATTCGGGAAACTCTCAGAGAGAAGAGGTTTGGACACCTGTTTTTGTTTCTGCCATTATTTTCAAAGGGCTTAAAGTTAGTCAACTCTATTTCTTATTCTTTTACACACCACTTTAACCCACATCTAAAAGACGTATTTACATGGGCCTGGTATAGGTAATAAATGCTTGGCATTCTCCACGAATATTTATTGAAGGAAGGAAAGAAAGAAAGTGGGAGTAAAAACAGATTGGAGGGTACAACTTACACATACATTTCCAACTAAGTGGTAGTCTTATGAACCAGACTGGCGCTGTGAGTAGATGGCCTGCAAAATGGCAACATGTGAAGATGTAAATATTTCTTTATTTTCTCCTCAGCACCTGTCTGTGAAATTTGTACTATTACATATTCATTCCCAAGTGTCATGAATCTTTTCAGGCTTTGAGAATTTATCAAAATGTAAATACTGCTTCTGAGGGAATGTACCTTAGCTATATGTTTGTTTTATGCTTTAATTGACAAGCACTTAAACACAGGGACATTTTGGAAAGGGTCGCAGACCAGGTATCTTGGTAGGTATACTCCAGATTTCAGGGAGAAAATTTATTTCAACCCATTCAACAGAGTTAAGAGCAGCTGCTTTCTTCTATTTCACAGTTCTGGATAGAGTTAGCACGAACAATAGTCTGTTATCATCTAGCATCACTATGTGAAGTGACATGCAACCTGATTTTAAATGGTACAGTTCATTTATCCCATGGAACCATTTTTGCCTTACTGCAAAGTGCACCCATAGGAGCAAAGGTACACATATATGCAAAATATACAGGCAAATGTGTGTGTGTGTGTATGTGTAGTTGGGAAGAAAGTTCAGAGGAGTTTCTTTGAGCTTGTTTATTGTTGTTCAATAATTCAAAGAACTCACATAGGGTTTCCAGCACCGTTATATTATTTACTCAGGAAATTAACCTGGTGAATCAGCACCTCCAATGACATGATGAGCTATATAGCCAGCCTCATTTATCAGTCTAATTCTTACCTTTTAAGAGTCATAGAAAAATACTTAGATTTACAAAGTGGATGACAGCATCATATTCTATTTCTAGATGCTAAGGTGTCTCTGAAGCAGTATCAGAAAATCTGGTTGGATTGCACTGTCACTATTATTTTCTGAAGGCAGTTTGAGAGACTAATAAGGTGCAGAAATTAATACATAGTGAGTATATATTTACATTTCAAATAATCAGTATCCTGTGAAGCAATTCTTCACCTTCAAGAAATATTCCAGTAATCTGCCTGTTATTTGGGGGAAAGCCAATTGAGCAAGTCTCTGAATTGCTTGGAAAAAGTGGGTCCTAAAATAACCCCATCAAAATGTTATAGGTAATTTTTTATTTTTATTTTTTTTGCATTGGGGAGGCCAAGTTCAGCTGCAGTGGGTGGTGACTGTGAAGCTGGGAGTCCTTACAATTCAAGACAGATTTACAACCACGTAGTGATCACAGTAGTAGCGGTGAAATAGATTTAGTTGCTTAAGAGAACTCCTTACTGCTCAGTGATGGAAGAAATGCAAATTTGTGGAAGATCTAGTCCTTGTTATCTCCCCTTAAAAGGTAGTCTACTTGGAGAGATAAAACATAAGTAGAGGGATATTTTAATTGTGTACGAGATAAAAGTGTAAACAGCATTAGAAAAATGGCAAAAAACCGAGAGTACTGTTAATCACTAAATTAATAATATCAACCATAAGGGGTGTCGGAGTTCACCTGTGGAGAGATCATTGTGGACTGGGTTCATCTGAGAAGACGGGCAAACCTGAGTTGCATCTTAAATTTCTTTTTCTGGAGTCAGGGTACAGGTTGAGTAAAAGCATTAGGTGAGAACAATATAAGATTTGTTTGCTAGTGTGGAGAATTCAGAAGCGAATAGTCAGAGCCAAACAAAGAAATATTTGGGCTGTTCAAGCTGCTTTTCTTCTCTAGACAATGGGCAGTCCTTGCATGTATGGCTTATAAGTGACAGATTCAAAGAAAACAGATTGTTTTTAGGAATATAACTGTTAGAATGACATACCGGTACAGGGATTTATAGTTTCCCAAGATATTTGAATTCATTATTTAACAAAATCCTCATTTATAACTTGTGAGAAAGGGAAGCAGGTGTAGTTCTCTTCATTTTTACAAAAAAAGATAGGATCAAATGATTAAGCTAGTGGCCCAAGGTCACATTACTAGTGAGAGTCTAGGCACTAGGACTGGGATCCAGGTCTTTTCATTTTCCGTCTAGAGTTGTGTCCATTGTATGTCAGTACATCTTTGAGAGGCAGAGCTTCTTAAAACTGATGAGGTGTTTCTGGGTGATCTCCTAACTGTGGCTATTGAAAGGGATTATTTGACTTGGCCTATCCCTGAGCAGTATTATCAATATGCAAAGTGGGCCATTGGTGCCTTCACTTCTTTAAGGTTTTCAAACTTTCTCTATCCTTTCACTAAACCCAAATTTCTAGGGTCCTCCTAATGTAACCAGAATGATTCGAACCTCCTTCTCTGGGATGAAAACCTTACCTTTTGCCCATCATTCTGACTTAAAATGTATCTGTCTCTTGTCTGAAATGATAACGTTCAGATCTTGAGGCAGAGTCCGTAAAAGTACTTTTGTCCCTCTGTTGCCACTCAGGATGGTTTTCTCGCTTCCCTGCCATGTGCCCCATGTTACACCACTTACTGAATTCCGTCCAAGCGCTAGCCTGTGTTCAAGCTCCATCCAAGGAGCTCTCCACACATTTGTTTTTAACCCTCTAATTGTCTATGTTAGCTATGACCAGCTGGCAGTTATCTTGGTTCAAAGCCCAGGATCTGTCCCCTTATGTGAAGTTGCTCAATGAAGTTTCCAAATGGCAGCTGCTCCAGGAACTTCTCAGCCTGATTACTTTAACTCAACAGGCAACAACCCAGTTGTCAATTCCTACTCCTAATTTCCAGCAAAAAGAATATTTTGGAGTTAGATGGGTATCCAAATCTAGGCTATGCTCTTTTTCAGCAAGAGGCTTGAAAATTGTTGTATTTTTATAATTAAATTAGGGCCCCTAATTCATTGTCTGATACAGAGGGTATGCATTACTTGATAAGTGGTTTTGCTATCTCTACCAGTAATAGCGACAGCATTATTGCTGTCACCATCACTGTTTCTATTGGGCCCACATTCTCTAGAGCCTCAATACAGAAGGGCTACCTTGGTAATTCTCTTTTATTTTTTGAACCTATGTGTTTTATTTTTCATTTTTATTATATTTTATTAATTATGATATGATGGTTGTCCCAAATTTTCCCCTTTTGCCCCTCTGTGCCCCCCTTCCCTCCAGCAACCCATCCTCTTAGTTCATGTCCATGGATCATGCATGTAAGTTCTTTGGCTTCTCCATTTCCATACTGCTCTTAACATTCCTCTATTTTATACCTACCAACTATGCTTCTTAGTCCCTGTACCTTTCCCACTATTTCCACCTTCCACCTTTCAGGTGATAATCCTCCAAATGATTTCCATATCTATGATTCTGTTCCTGTTCTGTTTGTTCTCTTTTGTGTGTTTTAGATTCAGTTGTTGATGGTTATGAATTTGTTGCCCTTTTAAGGTTCATAGTTTTGATCTTCCTTTTCTTAAGTAATTCTCTTAAGCATTCCATGTAATATTGACTTGGTGATGATGAACTCCATTATGTGGTAAGGTAAACTAAAGTTTTACACTTTATCTGCCCTTCCATTCTAAATGATAGCTTTGCTGGATGAAGTAATCCAGGTTGTAAGTACTTGCTTTTCATCACTTTAAATTCATCTTGACAGTTCATTCTTGCCTGCAAAGTTTCTTACAAGAAGTCAGCTGATAGTTTTATGGGAACTTCTTGGTGGGTAACACTCTGCTTTTCTCCTGCTGCTTTTAAGATTCTCTCCTTATCTTTAGCCTTTGGCATTTAATTTATGATGTGTCTTGGTGTGGTCCTCTTTGGATCCAGCTTATTTGGGGCTCTATGTGTTTCCTGGGCTTGTGTGTCTATTCCCTTCACTAAATTAGGAAAGTTTTCTTTCATTATTTTTTTTCAAATACGTTTTCAGTTTCTTGCTCTTGTTCTCCTCCTTCTGGCATCCTTATGATTCAGATGCTGGTACATTAGAAGTTGTCCCAGAGGCTCCTACACCTATCCTCATTTTTTTTAAATTCTTTTTTTCTTCCTGTTGTGATTTAATGCTTTTTTGATCCTTGTATTTCAAATCATTGATTTGATTTTTGGCTTCATCCTCTACATGGTTGGTTTTCTATCATTTTTTTCTTTAATTCACTTAGTGTAACCTTCATTTCTGCCCTTGTGTTTTTTTCTGTACTAAATGAGTTCTTTGAGCATCATGATCACCCGTATTTTGAACTCTGCATCTGGGGGATAGATTGCTTATCCCCATTTTACCTAGTTCTGTTTCTGGGGTGTTGTTCTGTTCTTGCATTTGGGCCATATTTCTTTGTATCCTCAATTCAGCAGCCTCCCTGTGTTTGTTTCTGTATATTAGGTAGAGCTTCTTTGATTCCCTGTCTTAGAAACAGCACCTGTAAATTGTGTGGGGTGGAGCCTTAGGTAATCACCAGGGTGGGGCAACCCACTTCACTGCTTTGTGTCTGTGTGAGGACTTAGAGGACAATGCTGCTGCCTGGCTTCTGGAGGTTTGCCCAGCAGTCACCCCATTTCCAGTCACTTCGCCTACTTCTTATATGTGTGCCCTTCTAGCTATTGTCCTAGTGATGAAGCCTAGGGTTGGTGGGTTTGCATACGTTCTAAGTCCGTGTTCGCCCTTTAAATGGACTCCCTTGAAAATCCGGCAGTTTCTTCTGCTGCTCCAATCCCACTGGTTTTTAGAGTTAGAAGTTATGGTGGAACCCTGAGCTGTGCAGTCTGGCCTGGGGCTGGGATCGCCTGCTCCCAATGTACCCCTTCTGGTTTTTATCTACCACCCATGAATGTAGGAACATCTGTTCAGCCACTGCCACCACCTCTCTGTATCACACCATGTCTCCTTGCCCTTTCGCCTGTCTCTGTAACTTTGCCCCTCCCACCTGTCTGGATGAAATGTGGCTTAAGTCCTTGGTTGTCAGATTTCCATACTGCTCAATTTTTCTGACAGTTCTGGTTGTTATTTTGTTTGGAGATATAGTTCTAATTCCCTCTGTGGTTGTGCAAGGAGGTGAAGCATGTCTACCTACACATCCATCATGGCTAGAAGTCCACCCTGGCAATTCTTAGTGTTCTCTTCCAGGGAGGAAGGGAAGCACCAGGTTATTGACTTTTGTTGCACTCAGAAGGTGTGGCAGCCTGGTCACCCTCAAACTTAATAGTCAATGCCCTGTGTAAACATTTATTTATTTGTTCATTCATTCATTGTCACTCACATCCCCAACTTCTTTCTCTTTGCAACCATCAGCTTGTTCTCTGTGTCAATGGGTTTGTTGATTTTGTTTATTCATTCATTTATTTATTTTAGATTCTGCATATTAGTGAAACCATAAGGTTTTTGTTTTTTCCTGACTTACTTCACTTAGCATAATACTCTTTAGGTTCATCCATGTTCTTTCTCACAAATGGTAACATTTCATTCTTTTTTAATTGCTAAATATATATATATCATATATATGTTATATGTATATCATTATATATATATAATTTATATATGAAACAACTTCTCTATCCATTCATCTATTGGTGGACATCAAAATTGTGTTCATATCTCAGCTATTACTAGTAATGGTAAAATGAATATAACATTGCATACATCCTTTCAAATTAGTATTTTTCTTTCCTTCAGATTAATACCCAGAAGTGAAATTGTTGGATCATATGACAAGTCTGTTTTTAATTTTTTGAGGAATCTTTGTACTGTTTTGTACAGAGGCTGCATCCGTTTGCAGTCTCAACAGTACATGAAGGTTCCCTTTCTTCACATCCTCACTAACACTTGTTATTTGTTGATTCATCAATAATAGCCATTCTGACAAGTGTGAGGTGATATTTCATTGTGATTTTAATTTGCATTTCTCTGATAATTAGTGATATTGGCATCTTTTTATATATCCATTGGCCATCTGTATGTCCCCTTTGGAGTAATGCCTATTCAGGTTTCTAACTCATTTTTAAATTACATTTTTCTTATTGTTAAGGTGTATGAGTTCCTTATATATGTTGGATATTAACACTTTATTGGATGTATCATTTGCAAATATCTCCCCCCATTCATCATGTTTCTGCAGTGACCTTTAAATACTTGTCCTCAAAGATAAAGGGGCACCGTTCATGTCCATCCAAGTTCTTTTATGTAATTGTAGAAGTTTAATACTAAACTTCTCAGAACCTCTCTGGACTCTTCGAGGTCAGTACGTATCCAGGCTGAAGAAATCCTCTGCTCACATCCATTACCACTGAGCATATTGTAGCAGTAGGGAAAACTAATTTGTGTGTTTTCAAAGGCAATCATTGAAACTGTCATTTATAACTATAGAGTCTCAGTTTTGAAATGGGAATAGGATCATCTCTGGTCTTACTGTGGACCATGTGCTGCCTCTGCTCCCCTTTCAGGACTGGAGGACTTTTCCTCCAGCTGCTGGGAGTGCCGCTGCGCTGGCTGAGAAGGCTGGGTGCCATTCCCTCACAGCAGCACCTCCAGCTGCTGCCTTGCTCAAGTTATGTCCCTTTCCTGGGAGAAATCTGTGCTTAATGCCTGACCTAGCTTCAGAGCTTCTCTTTGAGAACAGCCAAACCTCCTTCTCTAGAGCACTCCTTTGCAAGTTTCCTTCAGGCTCAACCTTCTCTGAGTTCACTACCCAGGAAACCTGAGTGCAGCGACAGCTTTCTGCTTTCGAGTTATAATTGAATATGTGGGTTATCTTAGATTTTACACATTCTGAGTGTGCATCTAATCTAGAGAGTTGACTAGACATTTTCCAGTTCAGATAATTCTAAGGTGATTGTAGGAAGAGGACAAGACACTAACACACACACACACACACACACACACACACACACACACATATATAATGATTCAAATAAATTAGAGCTATAGACAACAGGTTCTAAATCTCAGATAAGGTCAAGTTCAAGGAGTTCATTATCACCAAGCCCTTACTATATGAAATGTTAAAGGGACTTATCTAAGAAAAAGAAGATAAAAAATATGAACAGTGAAAGGACAGCAAACTCATAGTTATTAACAACCACACCTAAAACAAAAGCAATCTAAGAGGAAAGCTAGATCAGGAGTGGAACCATAGAAATGGAGATCACATGGAGGGTTAGCAACAGGGGAGTGGGAGGAGGAGAAGGGGGGAGAAGGTACAGAGAATAAGTAGCATAGACAGTAGGTAGAAAATAGACAGGGGGGAGGGTAAGAATAGTATGGGAAATACAGAATCTAAAGAACTTGTGACACATGGGCATAAACTAAAGGGTAGAAAATGGTGGGGGAGGGGGTGTACAGAGTGGAGGGGAATGAAGGGGGAAATAGGAGAACTGTAATGGCATAATCAATAAAATATATTAAAAAACAAAAAAATAAATAGATGAAACTATAACATAATATTCATAGAACATTTACATTTATTTATGAAATATTCTATATTCAATTTATTTTGTTTTGTGTTTATTGATAAAGTATTATTATTATTATAGTGAAAATAACAACTGCCTAAACATAAGTTGAGTTCTTCACATGTATATCTGAATCTTTTATTAAATTTTTTAGAGAAACCAGTCCAGGGTATTTTGTTCCCTAGCATTCATGTTAAATATGTTTTCCAGAAAATACAGTGACAAGAGACATAACATGGCTTTCTCTCTCTCTCTCTGCCATATGAGGACATAGTAAAAAGTTGTTTTTTACCTTTTTGAGATCTTTTACTGCCAACTTATTTTCTGCGAAGAAATTGCCTCATTCGAAAAATCAAAAATTTCTTTATCCAAAATAGAAACTAAACATAGTTAAATAGGTTTTAGTTTTAGTTCCTTAATAAAAAAGAGCATCCTAGTTACAATATCTTTCTTAATAGGAGGTAATGAGCGACCTGGTTGGCTTTGTTAACAAAATTTCATTAGTGTATTACTATTAGTTTTGTAAGAAGGGAATACACTACCTATTTAAATAATGCCAGGGTTACACTTCCTAAAAATGTGGACTTTATTATAAATGGCATTATTTGAAATAATTATCCATACAAACAATATTACAGGTGGGAATTAAGCTCTAAGAGAAACTTACTTTTATTATATCATAAAATAAACTTTTTATTCACTGTGGTAATTACCTCACACTCACTCTTTCTTCAGACTTCTAATTCCATCCCCTCTTCTTTTACTCAGGAGAGAACTACCTCATCTCTCCTTTAACAAATTTCCAAAACATACCTGATATGAACCCACTACTTGACTTTTCTCATATTGGCTTCAGTGAATTTTCTCTGTTATGGAAAGTGGCAACCTCCACCTTAGGCATGGGATTATTCCCTTAATATAATATCTTTACATTATATTCAGATTTATCTCTAAATTTCTCTTTGCTCTTGCACTATCTTGTATGCCCTGGTTCCTGTCTGTCTCTCCAAACTCATTTGCACCACTCTCTCACTTCCTCCCGATGCTTAACCTGCACTGGCCTTCTTGTTCCTCAAACATTCCAAGCGTTTTCTTGCTTCATAGCATTTGCACTTACTATGCCCTTTGCCTGGAATATTTCTTCCACCTGATTGTCACTCATTGACATTATTCAGGTCTCTGCTATGTAATACATTGTGTCCTCATCCAAATTTATATGTTGAAATTCTAATATTCAATGTGATTGTATTTGGAGTATGGTCTTTGGAAGACAATTTAGATGAGGTCACAAGGGTGGGCCCTTATGATGAGATTAGTGCCCTTGTAAGAGATACCAGCAAGCTTTCTGTTTCACTCTCTCCTTATCATATTAAAACACAGTGAGCAGGTGTCAATTTGTAAACTAGGAAAAGAGCTGTCACCAGAAACTGACCATGTTGGCACCCTAAGTGGATGTCCAGCCTCCAAACTATGAGAAAAATTAATTTCAGTTGTTCAAATCACCTAGTCTATGGTATTTCATAAGGATTCTGTTTAAATAATGTTTTAAAAATTCACATGATGATAATCTACATTAATGGCTATTTAAATGGATGGATATTTAAAAAGCATATATAATTTAGTTCTAATATTACTGTTGAGTCCATTTTCATTACTCAGAAGTTTATTAAAATCTAGGAGTCTCTTATACCTGGGAGATTCACTTGTGAACATGATGACCATACGCTGGAGAACTAACTATGATCCATGGCTGCACATTCAGTTTGTTTAGTTTCTAGAGAGTTTTAGCACCATATAAGACCCCATCATGTGAGCACTGGATTTTACCATAAAGGACCAAGACAGTGCAGTGTACGACTAATTGAACACAAGAGTTGTTCAATTGTAAATATTTCTGTTTGAATTATGACAATGCTTGGTGGTTCTGTATTATATACTTCTGTATGTCAAAGCAGTTTATATTTCTAATTAAAACCCATATTAAACTATCTTTCTAAGTTCAATGTAATTATGAAATTTATATATTTTCCAAGTATTTCATTAGTAAAATGCAAAATGTTTTGAAGTTTACTTCTGAAATTGTTTGCATATAGTGTATTGGTAAAATAAGAATACACACCAAACCTTGAACAATCTGTCTTGAGTTTAGATAGAGAACTCTCAAAGTCTACCATTCAAACATTTTTTCTTTGGGTTTTCAAAGACCACTTGTGAAAAAGTTATCTTACAATGATGGTTTAAAAGAAAACACCAATCTTGTTCATCTACTTTCTTAAGTCTTTTTTCAGCTTCCTTCATCAATGGTTCTTTTCTATTCATTGATCATAGTGACTTTGTAGGAAGCAGTTACATTTTCTGGACAGTTAGAGGGACAGGAGGAGGCATGAGGAGCTTCAGTGGTATTCTAATGGCCATGGGAATAAATATTATCATCTTCTTTCTCCCAAGACCACACAAATTTGAAAAAAAATGTTTTAAAGGGAATAAAGGAGACAGAAATTAAGTTATTAATTGAATTCCCTTTTTGGGACTTAGTTATGTTTAAAAGTATATGGGATTGCATATCATTCTCCCCCATTTCTAATTGTTAGAAACTTAAAATGACACATCATATAGCATCCCAATGAGTCTCAGAATTAGCTTAAATGAAGTCATTTACAGAATGGAGGCCATGTTCAGAGAGAATGAGTGCCTAAAGACTCCCTGCCCCTCCCACAATGGTAGACCTTGGGATACCCTTGACTTGCCTGCTTGCCATGGCTGACAAGGAAGCAACCTTTGATGGTACAGTAGAAGAATGTGTGATTAGTGAAGAGTATAAAATGTGGAAAAAAATATCCCTTTTCTTTATGATTTGGTGATCACCCATACTCTGACGTAGCCCAGCTTACCTGCATAGGGGCTTCCAGATGTAACCAGACCAGAAGGGAAAGATTTTAGCATGAATCAACTTGTCCTGGGGACACACATGTCAGATGAACAAACCCATGTTGTGAGAGCAACTGTGTATCTCCTTGATGATGATGCTCAGTTTGATGCTTCACACTATGACAGTGAGAAAGGAGAATTTGGAGGTTTTGGTTCTGCTACTGGAAAAATTGAAATAGAAATCAAGATCAACCATGAAGGAAAAGTAAATAGGGACCATTATATGCCTCAGAACCTTTGCATCATTGCAACAAAGACTCCATCCAGTGATGTTCTTGTTTTTGACTACATAAAACATCCTGCTAAACCAGATCCTTGTGGAGAGTGTGGCCCAGACTTGTGTCTCCATGCATATCAGAAGGAAAGCTATGGGCTTTCTTGAACCCCAAATCTCAGTGGCCACTTTCTTAGTGCTTCAGAGGACCATACCATCTACCTACGGGACATCAGTGCTCTTCCAAAGGGAGGAAAAGTTGTGGATGTGAAGACCATCTTTACAGGGCACACAGCAGTAGAAGGTGTTTCCTGCCATCTGCTTCATGAGTCTCTGTTTGGGTCAGTTGCTGATGATTAGACATTTATGATCCAGGATAGTCGTTCAAACACTTTCCAAAGCAAGCCACTCAGTTCATGCTTACACTGCTACGGTGAACTGCCTTTCTTTCAAAACTTACAGTGAGTTCATTCTTGCCACTGGGTGGCAAGATAAGCTGATAAGACTTATCAGCTGATAAGACTGTTGTGGAATCTGAGAAATCTGAAACTTAAATTGCATCCTTTTGAATCACATAAGGATGAAATATTCCAGGTTCAATGGTCAACTCACAATGATCTATTTTGACTTCCAGTGGTATTGATCACAGACTGAATGTCTGGGATTTGAGTAAAATTGGAGAGAAACAATCACTGGAAGAGGCAGAAGATGGGCCACTGAAATTGTTTATTTACGGTGGTCACACTGCCAAGATGTGACCACCGTAAATTTCATTTCTCCTGGGATCCCAATGGACCTAGGATGATCTGTTCTGTATCAGAAGTCAGTATCATACAAGTGTGGAAAATAGCAGAGAACTGTTATAATGATGAAGACCCTGAAGGAAGTGTGGATCGGAAGGACAGGAATCTTAAATACATCTGCACTTCTCGTGATTTTAGACTCCCCTTTTTTTCTTTCAACCTTGATAGTGATTTAACACTAGTTTTGAGATCCAGACTTTGTTCAGCTATCCCTCTGTAATAGGTACCATCAACAATACTATTAGACTAAACTGAGGGTGCTTTCTAAATATTGACTGGGGGGTTTGATCCAGCAAAGTCACAGAGTTATATTTTAATTTTCTTCAGGAATTTTCAAGGAACAAAGATCTAACATAGCCACTGAAAGGGGACTATTGTGTGTGGTTATTTTATTTTTCTTCTAATGCTATATCCCCAAGTTTTTAGACTCATTTAACTGAAGTCAAGAACTTAGTGAGGAATAGAACCAATTGAGATAGGTGTTTGAGCCATGAAGTACAAGTACTGCAAGATGTCATTTTTATTCAGGACTTAAGGGAGACTCAAGTCATATAAATTGCTACTCTAAAATCTTCACACTTTCCAGGATGCACATTTTCCCCTGTAGGCCATTCTCCCCTCAGTTTCTTTTTTTTTTATTTAAAAAAATTTTTTTTTTACTTAGTATAAAGTTTATTCATATGTATAAAAAGTGTCTGTACACTCAAATACGGAGCAGGCTGACAGGGTCCAGATAGGAGAGGGGAGAGAATCCTAGGGGAAAAGGGGAGGGACTCACATGAATAAGAATAAAGGACACATGGACAATAATTAAGGTGGGGAGCGGAAATGGGAGGGAGGTGGGAAGCACTGGGGGGGCAGGGCAGGGAATATAAAACAGAAAACTGTATTTGAATAAGAATTAAATTTTAAAAAAAGTGTCTGTAATAGGAAATCCATTAAAACCAAAATATAATCAAGGCTGTAGGAAGTATATGCATTTAAAATTTTTTTTTCCGGAGTATGAAAATACTGATATATTTGTACGTGACTGCCTTAAGCTCTTAACCTGTTAGGAAAACATTTTTTTAAATTTTATTTATTTAAATTTAGAGGGGAAGGGAAGGAGAGAAGGAGAGAAGTATCAATGTATGGTTGCCTCTCTTGAGTCCCCTACTGGGAACGGGTCTGCAACCCAGGCACGTGCCCTGATTGGGAATCGAACTGTGATTGTGTGGTTCGCAGGCCCGCACTCAATCCACTGAGCTATGCCAGCCAGGGCAGTCCCCTTAGTTTCTTGAGTGAAGTCAAAGCTGCATGTTTCTCTTTCCTTGTATATTTTTGCTTGTTAGTATATTTCTTAAGCAGTTTTCATATTATTTCTTTCCTTTCTGTGAAATGGTTTTTAAAAAAACTTGTGATCCCCAAATTGTAAAGATGTACACTTTTTGCCTGATGGTTATAGCACAAGCGGATTGTCAGGTTGAGAAGAGTGAACTGATAGTTTGCATTTGGTTTTAAAATTAAATTAATCTTGGATGAGTTGCCTTTTTTTTTAGGAGTTAGTCCTTGACCACTAGTTTGATACCATCTGTGTTGGGTGACCTGTTTCACCAGCAGGCCTGTTATTCTCCATGACTAACTGTGTAAGTGCTTATAATGGAATAAATTGCTTTCTACATCTAAAAAAAGACGTTTACAAAAAAAAAACCTAGTTGCCTTTTGGGGGATACAATTGCATAATGGGGATTCTGCAATTACACACTCCTTAGAGAACTTCTGCACTCCTTGTCAGAGACAGGATTTGGATACTGCCCTGGCTATTTGGTAGCCATATGACATCAGGAAAGTCACTTTATTGTTATGAACTCTGTCTTCAAAATGGGATAATGTCTCTCTCATTCATTTATTCTACCAACATTTGTTGAATATTTACCTATTCACCTATAAGAAGAATAGGTTTGTTGTGAGGATTAAATAACTCAGGAATATGGAAGTGCCTAATGCAATGCATGGGATATGAAAAGCAATGTATATTTGCTTGAAGTTGGCATGCGAACATCGGTATTTAATTAATAATGATCTCATTAAGAGTTGTATTCTGTGATTTAAATGTATGCAGAATGGGCAATGCAGGAATTTCAGGAATTCGGAGTACCAAAACTAAAAATACTCTTCTAGAAGATGAATCAGCTTCTGGCTCTATGCTGGATACTACATTTTCTGTAACAGACATATCTCTTTGTTCATTTTATTTCTTCTTCACTGTCACTTACTCAGCAACAGAGATCCCTAACATAGTTAAATTGTGGCCCATCTGGCTTTTGGACTAAAAGAGGGTTTTGAACAAAACTCTCTTTCTGAACTTCAACCCAGTTCTGCTTCTCTCTGCTCATTTTATGGTAGCGGTAGACAGATGTGCTGGCTGCAAGGAGGTAAAAACTGAGACATCCTCATTGCTGCAAAAGGAAAGAACAAATGGCTCCAGAAAAATATGCACAGGATTCTTATGCTTTGCAAGTAATCAAATTTCAGTTATTTAAAAGGTGTAAGTATCATGTTGAACGTTCAGTTTGATTAGCTCCAATGGCTGTTACTAAATGTTCCATTGACCCTGTGAGGGTGAGGAAAGGTTCATTCATAGAGTGGAAGCCTTGATGTTTTATGTGTCTGATTTTCAGAGCTCAATTTATATGGTCACTTTTCTTTAAGTTGAGATTTCAAAACATCTTAGCCACAGATAGTGTTTGTCAGGTTGTTTTATTTATGATAATATTTTAGTAATATGGGCACAATCATTGTTTTACTCCATGTAGTTTTAAAGTGGTGAAATCCTGAGTCTTAGACGATAAGCATGAAACAGGTCACAGAATGTATAGGTTTATTTGTCATCTCTCAGTTCTTTTGTAATAATGCTCCAAAGCTTTCCTAAGCTATTGCTCCATTTCTCCCTTTGAATTCAGTTGGCATTTGGTCCAAAAACAATGATCAACCTGGGTGGGTAAAAAGGGATTTATAGATCATTTGAGGATATAATACATCTACATTCCCAATTATCTTGTCTATTAGTTGACTCTCCTTGATGAATGCTCCCTGAGAAATCTCATGCAATTACCAAGCAGTAATAATTCACAATTGCAAACTCTATAGTTCTTACCAGAAATCTTAAAATTTTAACAATTGCTGTTTTAATCACAGGATTACATTGAGAAATAAAAAGTCTTGGCTATGTTATTTTCTGCAAAGTAGCTTACTTAGTGATCCCAGGCTAGTCAATTTTGCTCCATTTTTTTTTTTCATTTGTAAACCAAGGATAATGCCACAGGGCTACTCACAAAGCATGTGGTAGGGATTAATTAGATAAATATTAGCAGAGCCCTCTGAGCTCCTTAGTATTGAGGTGTTTATCCATTCAAGTTATTATTATCATTATAGTCACGATGCCATTTCACTTGGATCGTAAATAAAATTCATACCTGACAAAGACAAAAAGAATTTTATTGGCTTGCCAAATCCTACCCTACAACCTCTCTAAGTAGCAGGGCAAGACTAAATCCCTGGACAGAAGACATATAATGGATTAAACTGATATTTCTCTTGATCATAGCCAAAGGTTCCTGTTAATGAGCTTAATGGTATTTACTTGGTGGGTATCCAGAACAGCTGTCCTTTTTTTTGTTGCAGGTGCCAGAACCAAAGCCAAAGCAAGTCTGGATTTAGCAAATCCAATTACTTCCCAGGATTTGCTCCCTTCCAAGACAGCACTTATCATAATCACCCTTGATAATAGATACCCTGTTAAGTTGATACTAGATATCCAAATCTATTTTCTTTCTCAAAAAAACCACCACTATTTAAATTTTATGTTACAAGGCTTATTAGACATATTTTACATTTAGAGTGAGAGATTGGCTCTAATTATAACACCAAGCAAGTCATTCCAGATTCTCTTGATTTGATAATACCCCTATAAGAATTGCATTTTAATTGTTTCTGAGCTTATAACAATATTTCTTGATCAATTTTTTGTCTGTAGGAGCAAAAAGAAAATTCAGAGGACATCTAATTAAGAATGAAAATGGTTCATCACACAAGCAGCTTATTATGAAATGTAAAACCCCATGAAAAGTGAGTATAATCTTTCTCAAGCAGGGTAAGCTGTGTGTGTGTTTTAATAGTCCAGAACACCTGGGTAGTTCACGTCCACATAGAAGGCAAAGATGGAAGGTGAAAGTGACCTTGTAGTAAGGGAAAATTCGCTATGAAAGGAGAATGCCTGAGTGAGCAGACTAACCGGCAATTGATATTAGAAAACCCTTCCATACTGTGTGAAGAAGAGAAAGCATGTTTTGGTGGAATGACTGAAATGACATTAATGGTCAATAGCTCTCAGGCTGCTCATACACAGGTAAGCCTGTCAGGACACCTTTCTTACAGAATTTATTTTTTTATGTGTTTATTTTTGGCAGGGAGAAAGGGCAGAAAGAAAAGGTGCATTTTGTTTGGAAACGTGTAAATTCCATGTTAAGCCTCAATTTAGCTCATTTACATGTTCCGTTACTAGCTTTTCTTTTTTGAGGTCATTTTCTTTTCTTCCCTAAGGTGACACAGCCTTGCTTTAGTGAATTAGTTACACAAATGTTTTATCCATAAAAACAAGTGTTTTCATTTTACCAGAGGAAAATCCCTCTGCTCACTTGTGGAACATGTGATATTTCAGTAATTGGTTAATAGCAGGTTTCACAGGTAACATATTTGTAGTATATTAGAAGACTTTCTATCTAAATCTTGGTGTTCCAAGGCTTTCTATTTAAACTAGTATCATTTTCATAGGCAGTTTGTCAGATTTCTGAGTTTTCTTTTTCCATTTTGCTTCTCCTTGCATTATAATTTTATAATTTCCATAGTTACAAATATTATATACCCCAGGGTTTCAGGAAGTATCTCAATTTCTCTGTGCAGTTTCACAAGTCACTCAAAAGTCCTAAGCACCCAAATGGCACTTGCTACACTGACTGTCCTATGAAGAAACTGCAGAAAATTCTTGAGTCAGGTTTGCTCTGGCTTATAAAAAAAATACAGTCTCTGTGCCCATGTAAAGTGTGAGGTAGAAAACTTAAGTGAACCCACTTACTTACAGGCTGTGAGTGTTTTATTTTAGCCAATATAAGAATAAATTTTGTATAGCACTACCTTCTATTAGGCCTTTAAAATGTTGCATACTGGTCTGACCTAATTTTCTACCTTTCTAATAATTAATTCTGTGAATGTTGAATGTCTATGAAGGCTCTTTTTTCTTTCTTGGCCAGGGAGTCAGTTTTGAGTTCCTAGAATAAAGAGATAAAGATGTGAGCTGAATGGTCCATGTTTTATTAGTCCATGTCTTAACATTGTCATCTCAAAGATGAATTTTTCCCCCTAAAAATACTAGTGAGACAATTTTAAAGGGGAATAAATGCTATTATGTTTACATTCTCTCCTTTTATAAAGCCAGAGGCATTTAAAAACTCATATGCATAATTTAGTCTAGTAATTATCATATTTATTACTCCTCAATTTATCAGATTTTAAATCTGACATCTAGAGAGAAGAAAAATAGTTATCTGATGAAGTCTAAATGTTAAAAATTCTGAGCCTGGAGGAAACTCTTTCTAGAAGGAATTCGCTAAGAGAAGGTAGGAGAGGGTAAAAATTAGTGATGGTTTGGGGGATAGGGACCTTCGTTCTCTTACTTAAGTATGCCCCTCGCCCATTTTGTTCTCTGTTTGGCAAACAGTATGTTATTTTTACAAATTGGAAGAAGGGAGGACACTCTGCTAACAGATGAAAACTTTGTCAACTTTCAGGCCTTTAATAAACTTTTGTTGACATGCCTCCATATGTCAATTACTGTGTTCTGTTTTTAGAGAATTTGTGAAGATGACTACTCCCCAAATGATCAAGATGTTCTTTCCATTTTATTGCTGCTTTTTGACATTTTTAAATGCCTGGCAGCTGAGATCAGCAAATTAATATTGATTTTTTTCAACATGGATTCTACTTTCTTAACCTTGATGGAACTGAAAGTTTGACCAGAAATAAGAAAAGGAAGTTAAGAATGTTATATTATGTGTGTGTGTTTGTGTATATATGTATGTATACATACATGTAGATAGATAGCATGAGTCATACTATCTAGCTATTGGAAAAGCCTGGATTACTATCTATAAGATTGTCTCCCATGAAATGGAGTACTTTTTCTGCTATATATTACACTGTTTTCTTCCTGAATTTATTTATGAAATGGACCCTAGCATATTCTCTTGTTGTTGCCGTATTGCCTGGGCTGCCATATGCCTTCACTTTTCCCTGAATATCTCTGGCTCTTCAATAGCAATTAAAATGTCTAGCAGCATATTGGTCATGGTAGAAAACAGGTTTTATTCTTGGTGATGAGTTTCTGGGTGCAATTAGTTCTGCTCAGGATTGCATATTATTTTCATATTATATCATTATATCACAATTTCTCCACAAATCCTCCTAACTTCATTAAAAATGAATTGACAAGAAAACAAGACTACATATTTAAGAAACCAGTTATAGATTTGCTCTTAAATTCATTTTACATTTTTGTGGCTTTAAACAGTAATCTCTCACATTGGAGGACTCTAAACTTGTGGAGATGCAATGATTAGCATAATCACATGATTCCCAAGCTGGAAAAGAATTAATTCTCCTCTTCTGTGGGCTCTGTCTCTCAAACAGATTGTCTTTATAAAGTAATAATTAATTTGTAGTCACACTTTTTAAATCAAACTGCCAATCAGAGGTCTTGATCAATATTAATAGTGGAAACAAAAAACAGTTTAATTTACTGATTGTATGAACATGTCAGGCACTGAGAATGTAGAAGTGAAGAAACTATAGTCTTGGCCTTCAGGGAGTTTAGTTAGTTAGAAAGATGTACATCAATGTATACTGAGTTCACACAATATAATCATAAAACAAAGAAAACTCATTTAAATTAAAAGGTATCTTATAGCCTTTTATTAGATAAATATGATTTTCATTAAACTTTGAAATTATTAAAAAACTTCATGTTTGTTGAGTGGGTTATTACTAGCCCAAGCTGTGATAGTAAGAGGCACTTTCTATGTCAAGATTAGAGTTCAAAATAGTGACTCCACCAAAAAAAGGCTTTTGGAATTTCAGAGGTTTTTGTATGTAGTTGAATTAGCATTATATGAAGTAGGCTTGCATTCTGGGAAAAGTATTGGCAAAGTGTTTTTTTTTTTTTGTATTCCTTGTAGTGGTGATACAGTAGAACATGTTAGATTTGCTCTCAATCTGTCACATGTACCCAAATCACAAGAGGGAGAAACAACTGTTGTGCAAGAGGAATTCTAGAAGCCATCTCTTTTATGAATGCTGATTGATATTTCTGACTCGGGCTCCACCTTAAGGGAGATTATTCTCTAGTGAGCAATTCGGCATCGATGAACAATGAAAATCTATGATTTATTATGTTTACATAGACTATAATCCTTCATATTCTGAGCTCTGATATCTTCTACTGGTGATACTGGGAAGTATAGGAGGGTTTTACTTCAAGACTTCTATTAATATACAAGATTTGTCTCTCTCCCTCTCACACACACACACACACACACACACACACACACACACATTTATACACAAAACCTCCAGTGATTTGGACAACGCTATTTATGGAAGAAGCAGGCCCTTGTTCCTAAATCCTGCAGTAATTACTTTATTTCTTGAAGCATGAGATTTGATTACTCATATATTACTATGCACAATGCATAAAAGTTCTTAAAAAAGGAGGTTTCACAATTTAGCTCCAGAAGACAATATTTTGCACAGACAGAGCAAGTTAGTGGCAAGCTCTTCCTGGTTTCAGGAAGCCCTGAAGCAGAGACTGGGCAGACCAGTGTGTTGTAAGGGGAAGCTCTTGCAAAGAAGTCTGCAGGTTTGAAAAGGTGTGTGAATTAAAAGAGTGGAGCTTGTAGCTACTAATTATATACTATGTGATAAAACATAGTTCTTAAACATAAACAGAGGTTGAGCCTCAAACAATGAATGAGATCATGTATTTCCCCCTACATATGATTCCATAACCAGACCTAGTGTCTGAGTGAAAAGCTTTTACCATTGTAATGCCCTCCTGTGAAATCTGTTTGTGTTATGGGAATATGATACATAATAAAAATAACCACAAAGCAAGGGGAAAGGACAGGTTAGTGCATGGCACTAGAAAAATCTGGCTTCTATGTGGACAATAATAAAGCTGATCTCTGTTTTAACCAATTGAACAGTAGATTCAATGCATTAAAGGCCTTATCATGAACAGTTTAATATCACAGATAGAAGAAACCTAGGGCATATTTTATAACTTAGGGGAGGAGAAAGACTTTTAAATGAGAATCTATTTCTCTGATGATTAGTGATGTTGAACATCTTTTCATGTATCTATTGGACATCTGTATGTCCTCTTTGGAGGATTGTCTGTTCAGGTCCTTTGCCCATTTTTAAATTGGATTATTTGGGGGTTTCTCTGAGCTAAGTTTTATAAGTTCTTTATAAGTTTTGTATGTGAACCTTTAATAAGATGTATCATTGGAGAATATTTTCTCCCATTCAGTGGGTTGTCTTTTTATTTTGTTGATGGTTTTCTTTGCTGTGCAAAAGCTTTTTAGTTTGATGTATTCCCATTTGTTTATTTCTTCTTTTGCTTCCCTTACGTAAGGAGATATATTAGAAAATATATAGCTACAAGAAATGTCTTAGATTTTTACACCCATGTTTTCTCCTAGGATTTTTATGGTTTTGAATCTAACAGTTAAGTCTTTAATCCAGTTTGAGTTTATTCTTTTGTATGGTATAAGAAGGTGGTCTAGTTTCATTTTTTTGCATGTATCTGTCCAATTTTCCCAATACCATTTACTGAATAGATTATCTTTACCACATTGATAGGAATTGTATTGAATCTATAGATAGCTTGCAAATTAAAGCCACCATTAGTTATCTCCTTACATCTGTCAGAGTGGCTATCATCAGTAGATCAACAAACAAGTGCTGGTGCAGATGTGGAGAAAGGGGAACCCTTTTGCCCTGTTAGTATGAATGCAGTTGGTGCAGCCACTGTGGAAGACAGTACGGAGTTACCTCAAAAAATTAAAAATGGAACTGCTATATGACCCAGTGATTCCACTTCTGGGAATATATGCAGAGAAACCTGGAGCACCAATTCAAAAGAATATATGCACCCCCCTGTTTATTGCAGCATTATTTACCACAGCCAAGATTTGGAAGCAGCCCTAGTGCTTATTGGTAGATGAGTAGATAAAAAAGCTGTGGTATATTTACACAATGGAATACTACTTAGTCATCCCAATGAAGAAAAGCTCACTTTTTTAAGCAAAGATTTATTTATTTATTTTTAGAGAGAGGGGCAGAGAGGGAGAAAGAGAAGGAGGGAAACATTGATATGAGAGGGAAACATCAACTGACTGCCTCTCCCATGCACAGGCCTGTGACCCAGTCAGATTCCCTGACTGGGAACTGAACTGGTGACCTTTCACTTTGTGGGACAACACCCAACCAACTGAGCCATGCTGGGCAGGGAGGAAATCTTAACTTTTGTGACAGCATGGATAGACCTGGAGAGTATTACGCTAAGTGAAATAAACCAGTCAGAGAAAGACAAATACCATATGATTTCACTTATATGTGAAATCTAATGAACAAAATAAATTAACAAAGTAGAAACAATCTCATAGATAAAGAGAACAAATTACTGTCAGAGGGGAGGGAGTTGGTTGGCTGGGTGGAAAGGTTGAAGGGATTAAGCAAAATAGAAAAAGCAAAAACAAAAACAAAACTCATAGACAGAAACAACAGTACGGTGATTACCAGAGGGAAAGGGAAGGGGTGGGAGACAGAATATGGTAAAGGGGGGAATAAATGGTGATAGAAGGAGGCTTCACTTGGGATGGTGAACACATAATACATTAGTACACATTTTATGTGTTATAGAATTGTACACCTAAAATCTATATAATTATATCAACCAATGTTACCCCAGTGAAATTCAATAAAAAAATTTAAAAAATGAGATTCCAAGAGCACGAATTGTAACATGGTAAATGGCTATATATGGTTACATTAAAATGAAACATTTTTGCTCAACAAAGGATGCTATAGACAAAGTAAGGTGATAAAAGATTCCTTTGGGAGACAGCATTTGAATTTTGTGAAAGTAAGAAGTCATAAATTTCTAAATATAAAGCAAATCATTAAGGACTGAGTTAAAAAAGAGGGAGAAAATTCCTGGACACTGACAGCAGTGTGCTGATTTCCAGAGGAAGCTGGAAGAGGTATAGGGGGGTAAATGGTGATGGAACGACACATGACTTGGGGCGGTGAACACACAACACGGTGTAAAGGTGATGTGTCATGGAATTGTGCGCCTGAAACCTGTATAATTTTGTTAACCAGTATCACCCCAATAAATTCAATAAAAAAAACAAGAAAAATGCAGGAAATTAAATGAAAAAACAGAGGAAGAATATGAGTGGGTAATTTAAATAAAGGAAAACTGATTTGGCAATAAGTATATAAAGTAGTAGTCCAAGAAATAGAAATTAATTTTACATACATCAAGTTAGTCATAATTAGAAAGAAACATGCTACTAAGGTTCGAGAGGGTGTGGGAAACTCTAACTTTCATGCTTTATTAGTGAGAATTTTTTCCTTCTGGGAAGCAGACTGCAAGTCCTTAGTGATATTAAAAATTTGTGTGCCTCCGATCTCTCCAACCCATGGATATATGCCAGGAAATTTTTCACAGATCATTAAAAAAACATGTTTAGGGGTTTATCTGTGGTAGTGGGGAGGTGAAGACGGACTGGGTTTCTATTACCGGGAGAGTTAGTAAGTAAATTGTGGTGGATCATAGGAAGGAAAATCACACAACAATTAGGAGCAATGAACTAGGTGTACATACAAATCTCAAACATACTGACAAAGCGAAGATGAAGAACAGATCGAGAGTCGAAGCCTAATGTCAGTTTTATAAATTCATACATGACATAAATTAATTTGTGAATTTGCGAAATGGCAATAAATATCTATCTATCAAAAATTTAATCTAAAAAGCAAACTAAGCAAACAGGAACACAGACAGAATCAGGGATCCTGAGAGCATTTTGATGGTTGCCAGATAGCAGAGGACAGTGGGGGAATGGGTGAAGAGGGGATTAAGAAGTACAAATAGGTAGTTCCAGAATAGCTATGGGGATGTAAATGACAGTATAGGAAATGGAGTCACCAAAGAACTTATACAAATGACCTGTGGACATGAACAATGGTTGGGAGGATTGCCTGAGGGAGTGAGGGTAGTGGTGGAGGGGGCAAAAGGGCAAAAACTGGGACAACTGTAATAGCATAATCAATAAAATTGAATTAAAATATAAATATATATTTTGTCTATGTCTTCAGTCCCTGGCCAGAGCTTTTAAAATGCTTGTGGTTTCCTGAGTGATAAAGGTGCTAGGAGTATCTTTTGTTCTAACTTTAGGTCTTTTTTCTTTTTCTTTTTTTAAAATGATTTTATTTATTTATCTTTAGAGGGGAAAGGGAGGAGAGAAGGAGAGAAGCATCAATGTATGGTTGCCTCTTGTAAGTCCCCTGCTGGGAACTGGCCTGCAACCCAGGCATGTGCCCTGACTGGGGATCCAACCTCGGTAGTGTGGTTCTCAGGCCTGTGCTCAACCCACTGAGCTACGCCAGTCAGGGCTTGTTTTCGCTTTTCAGTTACAGTTGATGTATGTGTGTTACATTGGATGCAGGTGTATGATATACTGATGACATTTCTATAACTTACAGACTGATCACCCTGATAAGTCTGGTACCCAAGTGACGTCATATATAGTTACTACAATATTATGGACTATGCCTTATGCTGTACTTTACATTCTTATGACTATTTTATAACTGGAGATTTGTAATTCTTTATTCTATCACCTTTTCCACCCACCCTCAACTCCCTTCCACTCAGCAATCATCAATTTGTTATCTGTATTTATGAGTTTGTTTGTTTGTTCTTTAGATTCTGTATCTGCAAGGTGAGGGTATTTTTCAGGATCATCAAAGCTACTTTCAGAATTTTATTACATATTAATTTTAAAATTTGTAAATTAGGACTGCCACATTGCACATAGGTCCAAAGGATACCATTCATGTAGCCTACAAACTGCAGCATTGTAGTCCTGTGAAAAATTCCTTTAAACCCTCAAAATATTTTGACTGCATTTGCCATTCAATATGTAAGCTAATTTGGCAAATATTGCCATATTTATAGTGTTATTATAGGCTCACGTAACTCTTGTATATACTCTACAAGTTTGAAACTTTTGTTTCTTTTCTTCACTGCTGTGACCGTGTAACCTAGATGAGAGGCTGACATCGCAGGAACTCAATAAATGATCACTGAGTCTATAAATAAGGGTTTCTACCTGCCTATTCATTCATTTATGGGTATGGTCTTTCTCTCCACCTATTTTGGTATATTTGGATGTTCATTAAATTGTCACTTAATGTTATTTACACGTTTTCCAGAATGGCTTTGTGGAGATTTTGTTATGTTGAGTTCTAGATACTCTATTGTGACTGATAAGTAGAACTGATGATGTTTTTCTAAAATACACTGTTGGACTCAGCGAGATATTCCTTAACATAAAATTTTTTGGTCAATATACTCACAAATGGAAGATAATCCATAATGTTCACCTTTTGAATGTCTATCTAATTTTGTCACATATCTTATACTGGTTTTATAAAAATTAGAGGCAGCTCTGTCTCTATTTCTGTTCTCTAGGACACATGATAGAAACCGTGGGTTATTCTGTGTTCCTTAGATGGCTGGTAAAAACTGCCTGAACGAACTGTCTGGGTAGTGACTTCTTTTGGAAAGCAGTTTTTACCTATTATTCTATTATTTTTAATGGTTGCTGAGCTATTGCAGTTTTCTGTTTCTTACTGGTCAATTTTGGCAATCAAAAGGTGCATTTATAATAAACGTAAAACCTTGCTCAAGAAGGAGTGGGTTTTCCTCTCTCATTCTGAATGTATTATTTTATCTATTTCTTATTGAATCTTATTGGAGATTGCCCATATTACTTATCTTTTAAAATGTATTTAGCTTTGTTAATCCTTTTTTACTTTTTCTATTTCATTGATTCCTGTCCTGTGCCAGAAGCCTGGCTTGCTACCCCGTGGCCCTTAGCTTCCCGAAGGAGATGGGTTTACCGCCCCAGCATGCACAGTTTACTCTACTGCTCTGACTGTGGGTGGTCCTAATGCTGTGCAATGATGGGGCAGAGCTTGGTCCTCTGTCACACTGTGCCTCTGGGGTGGGGCTCCCCTATATTGTGACTCTAACTGGGGAGTCATGGGAAGTGTTGCTGAGGACTGGGCTTTGCTTGATAGTAGCATGTGCCAGTTCTCTTGAGGGTGAGTCTGGGATGGGGGTCTCTGGCACTTTCAGCACTCAGGACTCCCATGATGCTCCTGTAGATCTGGGAGATCCCACTAAATTTCTTTTCTTTCAGGAAGAGTGGGAAGGGCCTCAGAGCCCTGGGCCTGATTCCACTGCCCTCTGGGTGCATGATGCTCTGAGTGCATTTTCAGCCCATCCTCTCCCCTGCTGTTGTATCCAGGACTGCACTTACCTCCCCTCACACACCTGAAGACACAAAGCACACGCTGTAGGCTCTAACTGCTTGCTCTCTTTCTGCCTCCCTGGGAAATCTCGCGCTCTCACCTACTGGGTCAAGACCCTGGCCACAACCTGCCTCCATGGGCTGTGAACATCAGGAACGTAAAAGAAGCTGGTGTTTGGAGAGCACTGCACTTAGGTCTGCAGGAAGGGGAAGGGGAAGGTGGCCAAACCTGACAACGCTAGGTCTTACCAGGTTAGTTCTCATTCAGGTCCTTTGTTGGCCTGACACACCTTATTTTCTGAGTTCAGAATGGAACTGCATGCCTGCGTTCAGGTTGTTGCAGCCTTGGACCTTGGCAAATATGGGAATGGGGCCTTAAGGTTCACCAGAGTGGTACCTTTGTCAGAGTGATGGTCACAGTTTACATTTGGGTTCACTCTTGGTGTTGGACATTCTGTGAGTCTGGATAAATGTTTAATGACAGATATCCATCATTATAGTATCATATAGAATGTTATCATTACCCTAGAAATCTGTGTTGCATGTATTCATTTATCTAACCTCAACCCCTGGCAACCACTGATCTTTTTATATGTGCACAGTTTTGCTTTTCCAGAAATGTCATGGAGTAGTTGGATTCATAAAGTATGTAAACTTCTCAGATTATTTTTTTTCACTTAGTAATGTACATTTAAGATTCCTCCATGTGTTTTCCACATTTTATAGCTTGTTTTCCTTAGCACTTAATATTCCATTGTCTGGGTGTACCACAGTTTATTTATCCCTTCACCTACTAAAGAACATTGTGCTTGGTCCCAGGTTTTGGCAATTATGAATAAAGCTGCTCTAAGCATCCCTGCACAGGTTTTTGTATGGATATAAACTTTCATCTTCTTTGAGTAAGGGGCATAATTGCTGGGCCATATGGTAAGAGTATGTTTAGTTTCCAAAGTCCATACCATTTTGTATTCCCACCAGAGAATTCCTGTTCTACATTCTCCTCAGCATTTGATAATGTCACTATTCCACATTTTGGCCATTCTAATAGGTGTGTAGTAGTATCTCATTTTAATTTGCATTTTCCTGATATCATATGACATAGAGCTTCTTTTCATAGGTTAATTTGTCATTTGTATATCTCCTTTGGTGAGGTGACTACTACGGTTTTTGGCCCATTTTATTGGATTATACCTGGTTGGGTTGTTTAAGAGTTCTTTGTATGTTTTGGGTAACAGCCTTTTGCTAGATGTGTCATTTGCAAATATTTTATCCCAGTCTTTGGCTTGTTTTTTTATTTCCTTTACAATGTCTTTCACAGAGAAAAAGCTTTTAATTTTAATAAAGCTTATCAATTATTTCTTTCATGCATCATGCCTTGATTGTCATGTCTAAAAAATCATTGCTATACCCAAGGACATCTAGGTTTTCTCCTATGCAATCTTCTAAAAGTGTTATAGTTTTGCATTTTACATTTAGTCCTATGATCATTTCTGAGTTAATTTTGTAAAGACTGTATATTTTTTTGCATGTGGATGTCCAATTGTTCTAGCACCACTTTTAAAAAGGCTATCTACAAGACTTCCTTTTCAAAAATCTGGTATTGCTTTTACTCTGTCAACGGTTCATTGTCTGTATTCAATATGGGTCTACTGCTGGGCTCTGTTTTCTGTTCCATTGCTCCTTTCTTTCACCAGTACCACACTATCGTGACTACTACAGCTTTATAGTAATCTTGGTGCCAAGTAGCATCCATTCTCCAACTTTTTTCTCCTTTAATATTGTGTTGATGATTCTAGATCTTTTCTCACTCTATGTAAACCTTAGACTCAGCGTGTCAATATCCACAAAATAACTTGCTGAGATTTTGATTGGGATTGTATTGAATTTATATGTGAAGTTGGGAAGAATTCACATCTTGACAATATTGTCTTTCTATACACGAACATGGAATATCCCTCATTTATTTAGTTCTTTGGTTTTGTACATCAGATTTTATAGTTTTTCTTATAGAGATCTTGTACATGTTTTGTTAGATTTATACCTAAATATTTCATTTTGGGGGGTACTAATAAAAATGGCATTGTGATTTTAATGTCAAATTCCTCTCATTATTGTTGATATATAAGAAAATGATTGACTTTTATGTATTAATCTTGTATCCTTCATCCTTACTATAATAGTTTATTAGTTCTAGTATTTTGTGAATTCTTCCAGATTTTCTACGTGGATGATTATGTCATCTGCAAACAAAGATGGTTTTACTTCTTTCTTTCTGATCTGTATATTTTTTATTTCCTTTTGTTGTCTTACTGAATTAGCCAGTACTGGCGGTGTGATGTGGACAAGGAAGGGTGAGAGAGGACATTCTTTCCTTATTCCTGACCTTAATGGCAAAGCTTCAGGTTTCTTACCACTAAGTATAATATTAGCTATAGTGTCCTTATAAAATTGCGGACATTTCCCCTCTATTCCTAGTTTACTGAGAGTTTTTATGATGAATGGATGTTGGATTTTGTCAAACGCTTTTTCTGTATCTATTATAGGATCATGCTATTTTTATTTTTAATTCTGTTCATGTGATGGATTATATTAATTGAATTTAAATGTTGAATCACCTTTGCATACCTGGGATAAATGCCACATTTTTTTCAGTGTACAATTCTTTTTCTTTATTGTTGGATTCAATTTACTAATATTTTGTTGAGGATTTTTGCATCTCTGTCCATGATAAATCTCTGTAGTTGTCTTGTAATATCTTTGTCTGATTTTGGTGTTAGGAAAATCTTGCCCCATCAGATTATCTTTTTAATCTTACTTAAGATGGATTTCTGAGTATAATAAGTATGTACAAAAAGAATGAATATTTTATGTTTACTAGACATACATTTTTTGGTATATCATTAGGTCAGATTTGTTAAAAATATAATGTTCAATGTCCTTTTTGCTTGATGTATCAGTTTTTCAATAGCTGTGTTTAAATCTTTACTAGAACTAAATATTAATTATTTCCTGGTAATTATTTAGTTTTTGTTTTACATGTTATGAGACCCTATTTATTGGGAGTGTATATTCATGATTATTATATATTATTAGTATGTCATTTCTCTTTCCATTGTGAAATTTTCATCTTTATCGTTTTTAAGACCTTTTACTTTAAATTGTGTTTTAGGCTGGTACATATTGCTTAACGTATATTTTAATCTCTTTGCTTTTCATTCTTTTTGTAATTTAGGCCTTTAAAACAACATATTATTGAATTTATTTGGAATAAAATTTTATTTTGAGAGTTTATGTCTCATAGAGGTTAAGTTGAACTCAATTCATTTGCTGTAATTAATGTAAGTACTTATTTCCAACATTTTATTTTGTTTTTAGACTTACCATGATTTATTTTTCTTTTCCACTTTCAATTGGAGGTAAACTTTTTTTTTGTTCAAATTTTATTTTCTGACTCCTGCATTGGGAAGGGTCCTTCCATTTTTATTTGTCTATTTTGTACCAATACTTAAGACCCATAGTTGTACTTAGTTTTTCTATCAATATGAAGCAAAAAATATCAACTCACTTTCTTTTTTAAATCCATCGCCTTCCCTTCCTCCTTTTCTCTCCCAACAAGCTATGACCCACCTTAATTCCGATTCTTCATCTGGAGGGACTGGTGCAGAGGAGGGAGGTCTGGGACCAGTACCTTAATTTGCATTCTACAGTGGACAATTTAATTGACTCTAGTGAAGTTATTTTGTGGAGTGAGGTTATTGGTATGGGTAATATCCACATACTATTGCCTGTTTTTTCCTCCTTCTCCCCTCTTCCTTTTCACTTCTTTCTCTCTCAGCCATAGATACGCTCCATAAGCTCCAGAGACTTTTCTTTCTGTTGTACAGAGATATATTCCCTTATTGGTGAACTTTTACTTCACTGATAATACTCAGTATCTTGGGGAAGACCCTCTATTCTTATCACAAATGAATACATCTTTCCTGAAAACTACTTCTCTTTAAGTGGATCTGTGATGCCATCTGGGAAATAATGGAATAGTCTCATTTTTATAATATAATTTGTATGCATAATGAGGAGGAGTACAACTGGGGAAGAAAGTCCAGTTAAATATTTGTATGTGGGTCAGTAGAAATTTTGGAAGAAGAGTCTGTACAAACAAATTGATGACAGATTTTAGGATTACTTTTTAAAGTGAGAAATTTTTCTACTTGCAATTTGGTTTAACTAAAACATATTCTGTGGTGGAGGAAGTGATGCATATTTGACAGAGGAGAGAGACCCATTAGGAGGTGGTTCCCTTATCTCTGGTGGATTGTAGTAGGCAGTCTGGGAAGAAGAGAGAGTGGTTAAAGCAGAAGGAAGCAACAATGGTTCTCTTATTTATGGTTGTGGCTGTGGAGTAAACAATTTACACTGTCTCTTTCTGCATAATAGGACTTGAAAGCTTCCGCTGAACTTAACACTCAAGTTTTCTAAGCCTTCAACTGATAATAGGAAATGGTAGCATGATTACTTGCTGACAAAGTACTCTGAGATCCTTAAAAGGTGTTCTTTGAGATTTTAAAGAGAGAACATTTTGGTGGTAGCCTTATCCACTTTTTCCTGTATTATAATTTTTTTCTAGAAACATCAGGGTCCTTTTGTGGATTGCTTCTATTTTTATGAAATTCTGGCTTTTAACTACCACCCAAGCAGCTTTTGGAAACAAAATGATAAGAAAAGCAACATGCAGTCACTTTGTTGTGTGGATTTTTTTTTATTTTTACCCTCTAGCCTTTTATCTTTACATGTTCCTTTTTGCTTGACATTTCTGCATTCATCACCCCAGGTCTAGTTGCAATAGGCTATTATAAGATGGATGGATGAGGCAATGACAGAGGAATACATATAGTTCACGTTTTTCATATCTTTTGTAGCTGGAGTTTTTTTAAATAGTTCTTTAAACTGTATTTATGTTTTTCTTAAAAGAAAGTAGATAGTAGTCTCCCTATCTCATCCCCAAAATGTTTTCTACAATTCCTGTTTTTGTGATATTAATGTCTCCTTATTGCAAAGATAAGATAAAGAGAAGTAGACTCACTTATATTCAGCAAACTAACTTAGTACATGCTCAGAGGCCTCAGGATCACCTTCTCCAGGAGGCAAGGCAATTGTACTCGTAGGCTCCCTTTTTCTTACTCAATGAGCAGCAGCCCATGGCACAATATTCAAAAAGAGCTTTCTGTTGGGTGGTTTCATCATTTCCAAATTGTGTATACCCTGCTATAGAGTTGGAAATGCTGCTTCAATCAGCAATTTTAAATGGGTAAAACATTGTTTTTGAAAGTCAATGAGAATGATCTTTGATAGGTTATACATTTAATTTTTAAAAAATAATCCTGTTGCTCAGTGGCTCACTCTGATTTTTTTCAGAATTAATAGGAAACTGATGTTTTAATACAAAGATACTATAAGATAATTGAAAATGAGTTTTCATGAGTTGGTGGTGAGTTAGTCTTATTCTTTTCTTGGCAACTTGTTTTTCATCTCTGGAGAGGTCCTTGCAAATGATTTTGATGTGACACAGTTTGTATAGCAGAGTCACAATTGTGTGGTACGTATTCGGCATTTATTTTTCAACCTTGTTGTATGTTTTAGAGCTGACTTCACTCAAGTCAGGCCATCATAATTTAATCTCTGGTTCTCAGACTGTTCTAAGGAATGATTTAGCAATGCCTAGAAGTATGGAGCTAAAGGCTGGTATGGTCTGTATGGGCTCCATCAGTCTCCAGTCCCAGTTTAGTATTCTGTTTCTTTGGTAATTAGAGATCCTAAGGCAAACATATCAACCTAAACAGTTCTAAAATTGCATTATTATATGTAGTAAAAAACATTGTTTTCAGCCATGCTGACTTCTAAATGGAAGTGGATTCTTGCCTCAGATAAGAGTTGAACATGCCATACTCACTTCTAGGCCATACTTAGTACTTTCTTTTCTGTGAATATTCCATGTTGCCTCTCACTACCATGCCTTTGCACTTACAACTCCATCTGCTTGGAACATCCTTTTTTCATTTCTTTCCAGGACTAAGTATTGTCATTTTTACAGTTTAACCACCATTGTCGGCAACATCAGGTGCTCTCCTTGGTGTTTCCAAAGATCTCCATTTGGCTGCTACCTTACCACTTGCCACGCTGAACCATACTTGTCTGTCAAGATCTCTGAGCTAAGGGAGGAGCACTATCACAGAGCACATAGAAGATACTCAACAAATGCTGCTGAAGGCATGGGCAGATTTTCTCCTGATGTAGATGTCAGGGTTTAGATGTTTTAATGCAAGATGTTTCTTTTGCTCTTATCCAGTTTAAGATCTTTCAAAAAATATCACACCTTAAGGATTCATGTGTAGTTTTCCTGCTGGCCCTCTCCACTGTCCACCGACTCCAGCCCTCTTACCAGTCTGGATGAATGGTTCATTGTTGTCGGACTTCAGTACAGTTCAATTTTCTGTCTGTTTTGGTTGCGTTTTTGTTTCTAAGTCTTTGTTTCCCTTAAATTTGGTTGTGTAAGGAGGTACAGTATTTCCACGTATGCCTCCATCTTGGCTGGAAGTCCCTTATGTATAGTTTTTCTTACCAACAACCTTTGAATAAAGAGATAAATGGATTGGAAATATGCTTTGGACACTATTACCTCAAGGATTTCAGGTATCGTTTATCTCACTTTACACTGAGTTTTTTTTTGTGTCATTTTAATGCTATCCATACATGAACATTTTTTTTGCAGGTTTATTGAGGTGTAATTGACAAATAAAATTGGAAGCTATTTAAAGTGTACCTCATGGTGATTTGATAAATGTATATACATTGTGAAAGGATCCCTACCATCTATTTATTTAACATATCCATCACCTCACATACTTTTCTTTTTTTGGTGAGAAAATTTAAGTTCTACCTTCAGCAAATTTCAATGATATAAAGTGTTATCAATTATATACACCATGTTTTACATTAGATTCTCAGGCCATATTCATGTTATAGTTGGAAGTTTACACCCTTTTATCAGCTTTTTTCTATTTGTTTCACCCATTCAGCCCCTGGCAAACCACATTTAACTGTAAGAACTTTGCTTTTTCCTTTCTTCCTTCCTTCCTTCCTTCCTTCCTTCCCTCCCTCCCTCCCTCCTTCCTTCCTTCCTTCCTTCCTTCCTTCCTTCCTTCCCTCCCTCCCTCCCTCCTTCCTTCCTTCCTTCCTTCCTTCCTTCCTTCCTTCCTTCCTTCCTGATTTCACATTTGAGTGAAACCATGTAGTATTTGTCTTACACTATTTGTCTTATCTCACTTATCATAATGCTCTTCCTTAAAGGCCATCCACATTGTTGCAAATGGCAGGATTTCCTTATTTTTTATAGCTAAATAATATTCCATGGTGGGTGCATGTCTCATCTTTATGAATTCATCCATTGGTGCACAATTAGATTATTTCCTTGTCTTGTCTATTGTAAATAATGCTGCAATTAATATGGGCATATAGATACATAGTTGCTATCCTATTTCATTTTTTTACTTTCTTTGGGTATATACCCAGAAGTAGGATTGCTGGATCATATGGTAGTTTTATTTTTAATTTTTTGAGAAACCTCCATACTATTTTCCATTGTAGGTACATCCCACCAACAGTATACACGAATTCCCTTTTGTTCACTTTCTCACCAACACTTGTTACTTCTTGTCTTTTCCGATGATACATGTTCTAATGGGTGTGAGATGATAGCTCATTGTAGTTTTGATTTGCATTTTCCTGACAATTAGTGATAATCAAACTGATTTTCATGTACCTCTTGGCCATTTGTATGTCTTTTGGCAAAATGTCTATTTGGTTCCTCTTCCCGTATTTTACATACTTGAACACTTTAACAATGCAATTTCTTATTTGCTTTGTTTTTAACTACTACTGCAGCTGTTGTAAAGTATTGATATTACCATCTACCTTATGTTTACTGAAAACTGCTTATTTTAAATTCTTTTTTCCTTATGATATAATTCTCCAAGGATGTAGGGCCAGATTTCTTTGTTTTAGGGTCATTTGGAAGGGGTTCTTTCTTTCTAATTGTCATGAATGGACATATGTTTAGGTACATTTGTTTATTTTTGTTTTAAAAATGTTAGATTGCTTTTTTATTATTTATGTTTGTTATAGAATTATGTGCATCATATCAAAATCAAATCTATACAACAAAGTATATTGAGAACCACTTTCTGTCTATGATAACTTTATCCTGTTTTCATATGTTCCTCCAGGTAACTGTTTTCTTACCTGTAATTCCACTTTGTTCTATTTTTACAACTGTTATCTGCTACTGCAGGTTGATTTTATTCTTTCTCAAATCTTTTATAATGTGTTTGCTTTATTTTGTGTTTGTGTTACATTTACAGTCCTTTGATCTCAGGTGAGTATGCTTGGTTTGTTGTTCTTTTATCATTGTAACTACCCCTCTTCTGTGGCATCTAGCTGCCGTCTGCCCCCCCCTTCATTTTCCTTTCCATACATGTCCCAACAGCCTCCTATCTTCCCAGGGATTCTTCAGGATCTTTGAGTGTTCCAATCTTCACGCCTTTCTTTTACCTATATGGCACATATAGGTTGGGCCAAGGGAGGGAAGTGGTAACCTATCAAGTCTACCACCAACCCTCAGGAGCCCCAGTTGATTATTTTGAGTAATTTAAAATACAAGGACCACTAGCAAAGACTATTTGAATGTTATCAACACTTGAGGGGGAATGGAGTTTACTTTTTTAGAAATAAGTGACAGAAATTTTTTTCCATTCATCCTACTTTAGTGTATATACAAATAGGAAAGAAACAACTGGTTGTATCCCACTGAGTAGCTGACTTAAGTATTCTGTTGCTATTTTACATAAAGAATATATCTTCCCTTTGCCTTTTATACTGTCTTGCATTTTAAAGTATGCTGTATGTTTTAACTATCAGCATAAGCATGAGATTTGGAGTAAGATGGACTTGAAAAAATTCTGATTCTGAGGCTTCAATTCAAGCTCTGTAACTTTGGATCATATACAATAAAAATAATCTCTATAGGGATTATACAAGCATAGAGCTCAGCACTTAAAGTGCTTAATAAATACTGGCTTTCATGATGATGAGGATGAGTAATGATGTCTGTGATGATAAAATGATAGTCATTTGAATATACTTCTCTTTTCCATGGATCTTCAGTTGTAGTAAAAGATAATAAGTAAAGATGACTAAATAGTGAATAAAGTATCTGGAATATGTTTATTTGATAAAATTAGATATATCCTTTTATCTGAAATAAGAGCCAGAAGTGAACAAATTAGTTTTAACAGTATCATAATTTAAACTAACCCTTATTTTATAATTTGTACTAATTTAGATATTAAACAAAACAATAATATGTCTGTGAGAAGTTTGTCTTTTGATTTGAATAAAAATGGTTATATGTGAAAATATTCTCGCTCCATTTTGATTTAATTTTCTTTTTTAAATAAGATTTTATTTATTTAATTTCAGGGAAAGGAGGGAGGAAGAGAAGGAGAGAAATATTAATGTGTGAGAGAAATATCAATGGGGTACCTCTTGTATGTGCCCCACTGGGGACCGAACTTGCAACCTATGTGTGTGCTCTGACTGGGAATGCAGTTGGCAACCTTTCACTTTGCAGACAATGCCCAACCCACTAAGCCATACCAGTCAGGGCTAATTTTCATTTCATTTAATAGATAACTCTTTATTTATAATGCAAGCTGTATTTTAGTCTTGCTTTTGAATTTTTGTGAATGTCCTGTGCACATAGTTTTTTCTCGTTCCTAGTTATAGATCTATATTGCAGAGATTAGGAAGGAATTAGGGACCCAATATTTTGCTGGAATTAAATCTCTACTATTGAGTTAAAGGGTTTTGACTGTTTTTTTTTTTAAACACAATTCATGCTTTCTGGGATTTGGAATTCTCTAAATCCCTGTTCCAGCCAATCCCTGTTATTTATTTATTAATATTTTATTTTTTATTCATTTATCTTTAGAGAGGAAAGGAAGGAGAGAAGGAGAGAAACATCAATGTATGGTTGCCTCTTGTGAGTCCCCTGCTGGGAACTGGCCTGCAACCCAGGCATGTGCCCTGACTGGGAATCAAACCACGATCGTGTGGTTCGCAGGCCCGCACTCAACCCACTGAGCTACACCAGCCAGGGCTGAATCCCTGTTATTTAAATTTTTCTACATGGGTTCAAGGATTAGTGTGCATTTGACTCCATTCTTTTAAACAAAGTGTAGAAGGCCAGAGTAGGACAGAGCTGAAGGAAGGACCAGGAACAGGGGAATGATGCTCTTAATGCTGCTTACTGGGACCCCATGTGGTCTGCAGATGCATAAAAGAGGAAATGAAAATGTGATTTTGATTCAGATTTTAAATTTCTGTTAGCAATAGATTGCCCTGCTTTATAAGGAGATAAATTCTGCTATAGCAGAGACTATTATACTTCTCTTTAAGACTAAATGCCCTTAAGACAGTTCCAAATATCTGGAGTTAATACAATACACTTCAGTTGTGCTATATTTATATGGTAAATAGATTTAAATAAAACATGCCTCTTCTATTTTTTCTTCTTGATTTTGAACAAAGCTGATAAATTCTTTAGCGCATTTACTCAGCACACATTTATTAAACACTGTGTATAGGTATTTGCATGTGAAAATCATAATTCACTTAAGACAACTTAAAAAATCAATCTTCCAGAGATCTCAGGTGGATCTAATGTCTTCTTTTTAGTGTGGTCAGATGCTTTGCTTCATTTTATGCAACATGCAAAGCTGCTGCCTACAGCAGAGCAGTTATCTGGTATTGTCTTTCTTCTTTTTCCTCTCCTAGAGGTAACTACAGACTTGAGCTGTTCCATCCAAACTACTTATGCACAAAGGTTGGCATTTCGCTGGCTAGGTACCAGGGTGGAATCCACGGCCATGAATAGATGGGGCAAAGACATTTGTTTTGTAGGACTGATATTAATACTGACATTAATACTGTGATATTAACATAACCAAATGAACTAAACATTTCTGACTTTAAAAAGAACATGTTCTTTGATTAGAAGAGGAGAAAACTCTACACATCTCACAAATTTCGACAGATTCTATAGATTTCAACAGCCAAGAATTTCAAGATCAACCAGGAAATAACTGTATTTATCTGTAGCTGTTTATGTGAGTCTGCAATAAGGAGATAGTGTTATGTTTTAATTTGGGGGATTTTACCTCATTTGTTTTTCTCAAAGTAAAGATGCTAGGTGTTTGAAATGAGCCATCATTATTGCTGACAAACATGCACTCAGACTAGACCTGGCTATGCAAATAAAGTCCATTCTCCATAGTACTCAGGAGCAGCAACGTGGGGAAGGTGGCTGATTGAACAATCTAATCTAATTCCTCGTTCCACAAATGTTGATTAAGCTGAAAGAGGATCCTTTGCAAAACTAATTCAATAGCTTCATCTCCTCTCCCTGAAAGGCTAAAGGATGATCTCACTATCACATGAGGCCATTAGCTTCCCCTGCAGCAAAACTTACCATCTGGCCTGAACTCTGTTGATTGAATGGGAGTTTTTCTAGCATCCTCACTGTTTTGGTGGTGAGTGTGAGAGGTAGAAACTGGGAGGGGCAGCTGGACAGAGTATGACTGCCATTACCTCTGAAGGAGCCAGGTGAACTCCGAGTGCCGTCTGATAGCAGGACATGCCTGGCACTCATTGTCTGTTGTCCAGCATTAGTTACAGATGACTTAGCCACTTATGACCAAAATGGCATTGGACAGATTAAAAAAAAACACCAATTCTTTTTATAACCCTGCAGTCTTTGACTTTAATCTTGTCATTAGACAGCTGATCTACCAAAGTCACTGAAGCATTGCTTTTATTAGCAATGGATAAAGCATTTTCAAAATAATAATCATCCTATGCCTTGAATCAGATCTGAGTTTGCTCTGTTAATGTTCTCTATGTCAGTTTTGATGGTAGTCCTTGTTATCGCTCTCTTGGCATTAATGAGTTAGAGTTCTGGCTAAATTGTTGGGAATGGGGGCAAACTTGAACATTTTGTTGCCTTTGTTAAATTCCACTCAGGGTTAATTGTTGCTAATTTTGGAACTGCTTGTGCTGCAGTTCTATCCAGTCCTACATCTGAACAGGGGGGAGGAATGACATAGAGGGGCTCCAGAGAAAGAAAGACTCCAACAAAACAGCTGTCGTAGCTTACATGTAAGGCTGCAAATTTGTTCTTTACTTTTGTATTTTTAAAAATTCTGGTTCAGTATCAGAACAGAATCAGTTAGTAAAGCAATAGCACCAGTCAATTGTCAACATCTGAGAGAGGCTGATATGGCCACTGTTGGCTAGAATGTTTAAGTATTATTCCTGAAGCGAATAAAAAAATGAATCTAATAACTGGAAACATGAAATGTAAGAAGAGGATAGTGAGATGGGAGTGGGGCTCTTCAGCTGGTTCTGATGAGTGTTGAAAAGGCCGCGTCGACAAGTCAGGGAGGGACTCAACGTCATGTGTTCAGCAGCTTAGATTTTGAATGTCACTTGGTAATTTAATTTACTTGACAGAAGTAGTAAGTCTTACTTAGAAAAATAATAAATGTTCCCATTCATTTGGATTGTGTGTTTATTTATTTGACTTTGCACATCAAGTGCCTGAGAAATAAAGTGTATGCAAAGTTAAGTACCATTAATTTTTGAATCTACCGTAATTGAATCAGTGTTCCTGGCAATGTACCTAAAAGGCACTGTTGATTTTTGAAATACTAATTTACCATAAGAGTAGGACAAAAGGATAAATATATAGTAGTGTTAGTACACGCAGACTGTGGGAAAAGCCCTGAGGCTGAAAATCTAGCTGCATAAGCAGAGGGGTGGGGAAGACCCAAGAAAGAGGCAAGCCACTATAGTCAGGCAATTAACAGAGTTCATTAAGGGAGACTTACATATCAAGTGCATCTTTGGAAGCTTCAAGACAAAAGGATATCCTTCCCCCTTACTTTACAAGTGAGAAAGAATTTTATGGGTTAGATGCAGAGGTTGGGATAATCACATGTACTATTGTGTGAGTGCTACCAGGTCAGGCAATTACATGCTTGATCAGAGCAGAACAAAGGTTTGTTCTAGCCACCAGCATGGGGTGGGAGGTAGGGGATGGACACTGGTTTATGTCAGAAGAAAATATCTACTATGATCAAATAGTTTCTAGGGTGCTTGTGAGAAGCAGTCTCCGTGTTCTGACCTGCGTGTATCTGGAGTGTGACAGCAGGCACATCGTGGAACAGTCTCTCCCTCCACGGGTATAAATGGAAACTTGCTATACTACATAGATTTGGGTGAGAGAAATGTAAATTGGCAGGATCTTTTCAATTTCTTCACTCCCCATTCTAACCTGACTCCAATATGGCCCCACACTCTAGAGTCAAGTTCACCTACGAGAGACCCGTGATGAGATAGAACCAATTCAGTCTTTGGTTTTCCTCAACCAAACCATGTAACGTGGTCATGCAGAAGCTGACCCAATTGACAGCATTCATTTGTGTTCTCCCATGTACAATATGGAGACAGGGAAAGGTCAGTTACAGTGAACAGAAAGTCAACATTGCCTGTGGCATAGCTGGAACACATGCAAATGACAGAACTGATGGACTTCACAGATGTGTCACCAACTAGAGGTGACTCCAGTTGGATACCACAGGGATAAAGGAATGTGATGTAGAAGAGAGCCGTGAGTGCTGCACAGCCAGTCAAGGATAGTTTGGGGAAAGTAGTAACTTCTAAGTAACATTTCATAGGAGGGTTTCAATCCTAAGTAGGAAAGAATGGTCTTCCAATGAATGAATAAATAAGTATCATCAAGTGACAACTACATGTTATGAGTGTTTCTTTTTACCAACTCTTTTCATCTTTGCAATAGTCCTGCCATATCAGAATTACAAATCTCATTTTATAAAGTAGGAAATTGAGGCTCAGGTATTTAGTGTCTTGGTCAAATAGCTGGAGAGGGATGGAATTTGGAGGCTAGACATTATCTCTTGGAGCTCCATCTCCCCTCGGCTTCCATCGCACCACTGTAGCTTGTGCTCACAGCATCCAAGGAGAACTGAAAAGTGGGAAGGTAAGGCCTCTTCGCTGACCGCAGAGCACCCAGTACCTTCCACGGTGCTTGCTGCCATCACTACTTTATTGCCTGCCCGCTGTACCTCTTCTGGTCACAGAGGAAGCTATAGAAAGATGTTCTCATGCCCATGAGTTCCCCTGTGCAGGCACTGACAGAAATTGATAAGTTGATTCATGCTCTATAATTCTCTTTACAGCAAGAAGCTCTCTTCCTCTCAGCTTTTACAAATCCTCCACAGCATACCTGTGGCAGCTCAGCTAACCTGCTGTCGAGAAAAAAGGGAGAAAAGAGCAGGGTGCTGACACAATACTCATATTAGGTAAATCTTTTCCCAGCTAGTACTTTGTATCCTGGGATTATTTTGTGAACAGAGATTTTGTTAGACACGATTGATCTGAGCGTCTGGGGGTTCATGCACCAACATTAGCTCCTTCTAATTGCTGTAATGCGGTTCCATTAGGATTTCACGCAAGCAGTGCAATGTTCATGCACAAACTGGTGATTGATTACATATTTATGGCACTGGAGAGTATTTGTTGAGTGCATTTGTGGTTCTTTAGGATTTTCTTCTTTATTTTCTGGATCTGAACTTTTCCTTGTTCCTTTACCTCCCTATCACCAATTGCCATTTCAATTAGTCTCCAAAGCATTCACTTTATAAATAGAAAATCAGAATGGTGCTTTACCATTTATCTGTTAACTCACATTGGGATTTGGGAGAGTGCCTGGTGTGAACGATAACTCAGAAGAATGTATTTTCTCTTCTCTACTGAATAGTCTCATTGAGAAGCATTGAGGTATGAGCATAGTGTTTATAAACATGCACGGCTGGTTAGGTTAGCAGATTGTTTGCACGTGGGCACACACGTGTGCCTTGATACTGAAGGGCTGTGAATTCCTTCAGGACAGGTTCTGTTGTTGCATGTGTTACGAAATTTCAAATAAGAGAAGAACAGTAGCCTTAATGGGCTCAATCCAATGGTGGCAAAAGGTGAGTAAAATGACTCCCTCTGGGAAGTGAAATGCTCATTTAGTGGAGGGGAATTATCATTTCCAAGAAGAACATTTGCTTTCCTGAGAGTGAAAGTGGCTGCACAGCTTGGTAATAGCTCGGGCTGAAATAGTACCCTTTCCCGTCTGAAAGCTGGACTCTGCTTTCAAATTTAGCTTTACAACACTCTTGCAACCTGGGTGGGCTTAGGTGTTACTGGTCATCTTTTATGGATGAAGAAACTGAGAGCCTGAAAAATTTAACAATTTTTCCTCGGAAGCCCAGAAATCAATCTTTAGGTCAAGGGTTCTCAACCGTGGCACTCTTGACATTTTTTGACTGGATAATTCTTTGTTGTGTGGCTGTCCTGTACATTGTAGGGTTTTAATAACATCCTGTCTCTATCCACTAGGTGCCCGAAGTATCTCCCAGGAATGACAATCAAAATCTCTCCACACATGTAAATATGTTTCCTCAGGGGCAAACTTGACTCCAGTTGAGAACCCTTGATCTAGGTTGGTGAGCCCAGACAATCTCCCGGCCTATAGGAAACCTTAGGCAAAATCTGAAGTAACTGAAATTTGCTTTGACAGTCATTGTTTCTTCTATCTGTAATAATAGTAAATAAGTAGGATTCACCATTATAAAGCATCCTGTACATTAATTTATTTCATTCTTATGTAAATCCTATTTTAATCTCATTTTTCACATAATAAAACAGAACTATGGAGAGGTTAGCTTCACAAGTTTAACCACAGAGCTGCTTCATGGGTATGTGGCCTATGCAGTTGCTCAGGGTTTAGGTTTGGAAGGGCCTTGTACTTGGTTAAATGGTCTGCTATTGCCATATTCAAATTCTTAATTGCTTTTCAGCTACAGGTCCCACATTTTCATTTGTGTTGGGCTTTACAAATTATGTATCTAGATCTGCTAGGAAGTGAAAGAATCTGGATTTGAATCCAGGTCATGTATAGACTTAAGAACACTAAGACTCTATGTAATGTTTTTTCCATATTTCCTCTAATTTTTACTTGTTCATTCACTCATTTATTCATTCTGGAAATTGTATCATGAGTTTATTGTAGATCAGCCACTAGGCTTGGCAGTGAGGGAACAGTAGAGAAACAACAGAAGATGTCTCTTCTCTCATGAAGCTAGAAGTCGCAGGAGGGATATAGACCAATAAACAGGCATTTGCAATTCAGCGTAGTGTGTGTTATGCTAGGAAAGGCCTGATTGCTCTGGGAGCGTATAGGAGGGCACTTAACAAAGTCTAGGGGATTGGGGAAGCATCACAAACTGAGGCATAAAGGCTGACTAAGAGTTATACCATCAAAAAGTGGAGAACAAGTAAGGTCTAAGCAATGGCAGTACAAATGCCAAGAGTGAGGAGATACGAGTCACAATTTGAGAATTAAAAATAGCTTACTGTGGATGGAGTGTTGAATTAGTCCATTTTCACAGTTACGGTGCAGTAACTGCCCCACCTTCTCAGTTGGCTATTACACAAAGGTACCTTAGGCATGTTGCTGGTGATCTCCTATTGAGTTGTGGGGCTGCTCACTGAGTCTCCCTTCAGGACCAGGGCTGGAGGAACAACTTAATTGGGACATGAAATTCTCATGACAGAAGAAAAAGATATAAAGGATCAAATCACAATCCAACTGTCTCATGTTCCATTGGTTAAAGCAAACATGGCATTGGGCAGGGTTTTGTATTCCTTTTAGAAGGAGAGCGGAGACTAACAGGGAGCAATAATCTATCCTACCACATAAGCGTGAAAGGAAAGGAATAGCAAGACATGGAGCTTTGAAAATAAGCAGGAGCTAGGTATTGTAAAGTTTTATAGATTCTATTTAAGAGTTTAGGCTCAATTTATTACTCCTTTCTCCACTTTCTATTAGATCCTAAGTGTCTTTCACAAAATTTGCTTTCAGATTCAACTGAAGGTAACAACAATAATAGCCACACATGAAACAAAAAACAAACATGATAAGCTCATTACATACTAAAACACAAATGATTTATATAGGGTATTTACATTTTTATAGAAACAAAGGAAAGGATCACTAGTTGTAGAATGTTAGGCGATAATGTATAGGTGAAGGGTGAATTTTGATTTTATCTACGGAGGAAGGAATTTATTGGGGTCTTGGAAATCAGATCTTTCTATTGTTGACTTCTAAGTATGATTCAACAGAGTAAGAACAGTTCACAAATATTTACTGAGTACATTCTATACTTCAATAACTGATGAATATACATTTTCAAAATGCAGTTGGTACTGATGAGTGAGAGCCTGATGCAGTAAGAAGAGTGTGAATTTTGACCTCTGATAGACTCTCATTTGACCCCCTATTCATCCTGTTAGTATCTGTGTAAATTTGGGCATGCTATTGAAAAATCTTTGGGTTTTGGTTTTCTGTCATCTGTAAATGGGATCTTAATAACTTTCTCTCAACCACAAATCCAACAATAATGACAGCTTATTAATTCTTATGTGCCAGTCACAGGGCTAAGAACTTTGCATTACAATACTTAAACCTTGTCACAAACCTTTAAAATGAATGCTGATTCTATAGGAAAGGAAACTGAGAACTAAGAAAGTTAAGCAACTTGCCCAGGGCCAAACATTTAGTAAGTCATGGAATCTAAATGTGAGCCCAATTATGTGATGACCAAAGCTCCAACTCTTTATTACTAGGTAATAAGAGTAATGATGATAATGATAATGATAATAATAATAATAATAATAAGCAGCAGCCAGGCACTGTTCCTAGCTTTTAAAAATAATTAACTTATGTAATTCTCATACATACCCTTTCAGAAGATGTGACATAGAGTCTTAAATTTAATATCATACACATATAACCATGTGTGTATATCTATTTATCTACGTATATCTCTATTGTTTGAGAAACATCTTTCTATTCTTGGTCTGTGATTGTAGGTTAGGTGCATTAGGGTGTTCAATTTATCAAACATTTTCAATGGATGAGTGTTAATATGCAAGTTTGAGAAAACCTGATAGGAAGCTTGTTAGCATCGTCCCTAAAATAAAAGTAAATTAGGTTTGAGTGAGGTTGTAATGTTCTCACTCTCCAATACAAGGTATAAACAATACTGTGTAGACTTTACCAGTTATTTTGACTTCTCAGGGTCCTTATTTTAATCTACCTAGGTTCCTGGCTGTATGTGAGATATTTGAAATATTAGGTTAAAATAACCTATGGATAAGATCATTATTAATATTAGCACAACTTTTTTCATAACATTTTCCTGGCTTTATTTATTTCTATGATTTTCCCCAGGGTCCAAGGATGGTCTACATAGATGTTTTTCTTTTGCTCCTTTATTAGATTGTCATGCACAGTAGATAGTCTTTGGCTTTATCTGTGCTCTTCCCAGGCTCATCTAACAGAGGGATGTCCTATGTTTTCACCTGGCATTGTGTTATGTTCTGTGTATTCTCTTTTATGTGTCTTCTCCCTCCTGAAGTCAAATTAAAAGAAATCATGAGTTGAAAATTATCTGGAAATGTTATTTATCCTTTGACATAATATTTGACTGCCTTTTCCTGATTAACATGAGGCTATCAGAAAAGTCCTTTGATGCCTTCAGCTCATTGCCTCTTGTGAGCTTCTTTTATAATATAATATCTTAATAAAATCTAAGGTTGAATTACTAACAATTTTAAGATTTGGTTATGAAGTCAAATGAAGTATTTATTCTGCCATCAAGCAGCCCCACTGTCTTTAGAGGGGGGGATTGTATTTTCCATTCTGCAAAGTAACACACACATTAACAGCTTCTTTCACCCATGCAAACAACAGGGTTCTCCCCAACTTAGTGAATATTCGCTTACGACAATGTTTCAGTCCCAAATCTTAAAGAGTGAGTGGTATGATATAGTCTGTTTTAAACCCAAATTAAAATGTCTTTCAGATAGTTAAGAAGCGTTTTGTTATCCCCTGGCAATTTTTCTCAGAGCGGTGTGCTCACTGCCTGTGCAAGGATCCCACTGAAGAGCTTGTTGAAAACCCAGGTTCCCAGGCTCTCCCCATCCTGCTGCATCAGTCTGAAGAGACTGGGGCTCTTTAATCTGCACCGTTAATAAATGCCTCAGGAGATTCTTATGCATACTGATATTTGAGATGTACTAATATGTGGAAGAGATAAAAAAGATCAAACTTATTTCGTCAACAGACAGAGGTTTAGCAGCTACTGTGGTACTTGTACTATATATATCTCAGGGCTTTTCATGTAAAAAGGTAAACCTTAGATGCTCCATTAAAAATAATTTTACTGTTTGTTGTTCAGAGTTAAAACGTATCTGAGGTCTGAGTGTTTAATGTTTAGATTAGACTAATCAAGAAAATTTAGCAAACCGATCACATAGGGTAGGGGGTACTGGTTATTTTCCAAAAACAGTGAAAGTGTACTGGGCATGTTCGAACATAATGAATCTCAAAGTGTGATCCATGGAGCAGTAACATCAATATTGCCTGGGAGCTTATTAGAAATACAGAGTCTCAGGCTCCACCCTCAATTTACTGACTTGGAATCTGCATTTTATCAAGTTGCCCAGGTGATTGGTGTGCACATTAATTTCCAGAAGCAGCCCTTTCAGAAACAGCTAGTTCCTAGAACTCTTTGTTTATACAGGAGGGTTTCTTTTTTGGTTAAAAAATTGAAAAGCACAGTTTCTAGATGATCCTTGCAAAAACTAAAGGACAAACAAGGAACCCTTGAGTGTTGACATGGTTGATGTTTAATAATTGCAGAATTCACTATCTAAATTGGTAACATCTGAGCAGAATCAGCAGTGGTTCCACAGAATCGTAGGTACAGTTATTCAAATGATTGTGTTTTAACTTTTAAAAGGGACTTTCGCTCCTGCTGTGGAGAAGTTAATGTGTGTTAAATATGGAGAAGCCACAGATGATGGGAAGGGCTGTGTGGTTAAAAACTTGATACAGGGAAAAGAGTAAATACATAATGGAATCACTGAACTGATGTTGATACAAGGGGAGTGAAAATATTTTAATGAGTTTTTTTTTGTCTGGTATAATAAAGAGAGGACTTTGGAGACAAATGGTAAACAAAATAGTTTTGAACTACAACATGTAACGAGGATAAATAATGTAGTCTAGGACATTTATGTCACTGCAGACAAATATCTCAACTAACATTCAGGTCTAAGAACAAATCAAGTGTCAGAGTCCCCCAAGGTAAATAGGAGAACGCCTGGGAATTAAATATGAACTTGAAAGTCAGTTGCTTTGGATTGGTGGTGGGCTAAATGCACCCTAATATGGAAATCTTGTTCTATTTCCAAACTGCTTGGGTTGCATAAAACTGGGCAATGCCATTACTGGTGTCCATGCAGCCAAATCACCTGGATTAGACTCTGAGTGAAATATGGCTTAATTTGCCCTCTCTTGTGCAGAAATGCCTATGGGAGGAGTGACGCATGGCTTTATAAGTCAGGCCTGTAATCACTGAGCCCAAACAACCTCATGCTCATCTGTCCTCCACCTAATTTCACGACTTAAAAAGTAGGGTTGGAATATTGGCTACTGTGCAAAATTTAGCAATAAATATTAAAGGATATTTACAATATGGTTTCATTTATAGGTAATTTTGCCTCTTAGTGGATTCCTCTTCTTAACAGGGGCCATTAACACGACAAATGTCTTAAAACATTAAACTGTTACGCTTCTAGACAGGTCATTACTAGGTAAAACAAAAATGTAGAAAAAAACAAAAGCAACAAATATTAAAACTAATTAGCCATTGTCACATTTTCTTGGGAAAGACTGACCACAGAAGATACAGCAGCAGTGCAAGGTACAATGTCCGTCAAATAGGAGCCGATGATAGTCTGTACATACTGGTTCGTTCTCTACTCACTCACATAGGTGCTTGGTGCTACAACACAAATATGTTGGCATTATAGATTCTTGCTCACATTTTGTAATTTGATCATAACAGGAGGGAACAATATTAAATATAGGATAAAAGATAAAGAATAAAGAGATACCTCCTTTCCCTTGCTCATTTCATGCCTTTCTAAGAGAATAAAATCCATCTTTTGAGAGTGTATATTTACTGATACAGCAAATAATGCACTCTCAAAGTGACCAAACAGATGGTCTAGGCTGAGGATCAGTCATCCCTGGGAGGCCTTTACCCGGGAAAATGACTTCCTACATCCCCCCATCTGAAAAGACAGCACCTCTCCTTATTCCATGAAATGTCCTCTCTATTTTTCTCTCTTTTACCTCTCCTTCTTCAATATAAAGGGGAAAAAGGCACAAAATCCTTGGAACTCCTTTAGAAAAACAAATCGTCTTTCCTGGGACATGAGATTAATAAGAGTTGGCATTTTTTGTTGTCACTTTGGGTCCTGAAGTCAAAGGTCATTATCCAACAGACATCCAAATGGAATCAATCTCTCCTTCAGGGATCCTGTCAGATGCACCTGAGCCTCCTGAGGGTTTGTACATAGCAGTTCATGGTCAAAGGCAGAAATGGATATCGGCACTCCAGGGAAGGTTATATTTTTCTGTCGATAGACAGGAGATTGCAGTGTCCTAGACAGGTAATCACTTATCAAGCACCACGATCAGTTCACATTTAAACATTAAACAGGTGGGGCAGGAGACAAGTAAAATTTATCATGTTTACTAGGTTTGCCAGCAACAAAGAACTGCTTATTCTTCTCAATCAGTTCTAATCTCTGCATCCTGCCATCAAGTTTTTGGAGGGAAAAAAAAAGGAATGATTTCTTTTTTCTTTTCCTTCCTGGCAAATGTTTGGTACTCAAAGGGTCAAAAGTCTGTATTTTTGTAACTTCAAAGTATATTAAAAAGTTTTCCTCTTACCTTTAGTTAACACATTCATGAGTCAGCCCCTGTGACACCAGTTTCTATGCCGGTTTGGTGAATGGTGAGAGAGACAAAAAAAGGAAAAGCCTAAAGCAAAATTTCCTCTGTGATGAAACAATATGTGGTTTGCTAAGACTTTTTTTTTATCCCACCATCAAAGGGAAAGGAGAATAGCTTTTCCTTTCTCTCCCTGATTAGAGGGCTTCACTGGATTTGTGGCAAATAAATTGACAAGTGAGGGCACTGATGACAAGAGAGCGATAATTGATGGTAGCAGGTGGGGGCCTGGTGTACTGGCATGTCCAGTGGAGGGTGAACCAAGGACATCTATCAATCAAATTGGTGACAGCAGTCAGGGAAACGTAATTGGAGATTCATTGAACCTTTAATGATGTGACAGAGAAAAATAAGGATGCTTAAAAGGCTCCCAGGCCGTTTCTTTTCTTTCATGCTGCTAATTCTCATAGCAGGAGTAGAAAGTGGACATTGCTCCAGGGTTGAACAGTCATTGTTTCCATCGAAGCTAATCACAGTGTTCCGAAAGGCAGAGGCATGAAAGTATTTGCCCTCAGTCCAGCATACAATTAAATCCATACCTGGAAATTTAGAAATCTGGCTGTCCCATGACTTTAGCGTAATCAGAAATGCTTAGCAAATGCTGGGATGCCATACGTTTAACTGAGTTACAGTTAGAATGCCCGTATTGTCTGCCAGAGCATGGCTCCAAAACATTGAGGAAAGAAGTCCTTTCTCTAATTTAATGATTTCCCTATATTCTTCTAGAGAGGTTTCTGTACTGTACAAACATAAATATTTTTCAAAAAATAAATGTGTATTTTTTTTTTTGCCAGAAGGTTCAAAATAATTTCCTCTCATTTGAGAATGAAAAGAGTGCCCTGGTTGGAGTGGTTCAGTGGATTGAGTGCCGGCCTACTAACCAAAGAGTTGCTGGTTCCATTCCCAGTCAGGGCACGTGCCTGGGTTGGGGGCCAGGTCCTGAGTGGGGGTGTGTGTGAGAGGCAACCACACATTGATGTTTCTCTCTCTTTTTCCTTCCCTTCCTCTCTCTCTAAAAATAAATACATAAAATATTTTTTTTAAAAAAGAGAGAGATGGAAAGAGCCCGACAAAGGCATTTGTCCTTTAGGAACAGAAATTTTTCTTAATGATGGCAGTGCATGGATATAATGTGTGAAAAGATAAGTAAATGGCTTTTGCCATCTGAGGTATTTTTATATTTGAGTTTTTACATTTATTTGTTCATTTTAAATTACAATTTTGGACATTTACTATGTACAGAGCTTTGTCCAAGATCAAATGTGCCAGATTATTTCTTTCAGTGGTTTCGTAGTCTAGTGAGAGAAGGCAGCATGTAACATGACAACATTATATATTGCTATAGGTAAGAATGAAAGGAGGTAATGTGGATGTTTCCCAGGAGGGAGAAACTGTAGATATAAGGATACTTAAGTAGCATTATTCTTGTCTCTTGAAAATTCAGTGTATTCACCAGAATACTTAGTGCAAAAAGTTGGGGAAGGAAGAAATTATCCAGTAGTTGTCATGGCAGAGGTTTCACACTCTTGTGTTTAAATTTAGCAAAATCTGAGTCATCTTGTACAGAGTGGAGAGACATTATGCCACCCATTCTTCACAGTTTTACATTTAGCAACTTGCCATAATTTTGTTCTTCATAAGTCAATGACTACAAACACAACTCATTAATTACTCAATGGAGATATAGGAACTAATTGTTTAAAGTTCCCAGAAGATCAGCATCTTACTTTACTCAGGGACAAATTGCTTTTTCCCATGCAGAAATCCCACTTTAACATTTATTCTCTGTGTTAAACACGGGTAGAATTATGGCTGTTGAAGGTCCTCTTGGTGGCTGAACGGTAAGTGGGTTGCACAGCATGCAATAGTCTTCCCCCAGCTTAGTTCTGGTAAAAGGAGTTCTGTTCATCTCCCTACACATTCACAGAAAGCTTCAAAGGACAACTCTCAGAGATTAAAAAAGTACATTTATCAGGAAGCTGTACCACAGCAAAGAACTTCTCTCATTATTATTGAGAAGAGCTGCCACTAGCCAAGTGTATAGTATACTTTTCAGGAAAAAAAAACCCTTAAAAATAACTTGATGCAGGTTGTATAGTAAGAGAGAAACATGCTATTTATAAAATTTGTAAGATACACTCTGAAAATGAAGACTCTGGATTAAAATTCTGTGGTATGTTTTATTGTATTATGTTTTTTAAATATATTTTTATATATTTTTATTTATCTTTAGAGGGGAAGGGAAGGAGAGAGGGAGAGAAATATCAATGTATGGTTGCCTCTCGTGCATCCCCTGCCGGGAACCGGGAACAGGCCTGCAACCCAGGCATGTGCCCTGACTGGGAATCGAACCACGATCATGTGGTTCACAGGCCCACACTCAATCCACTGAGCTACACCAGCCAGGGTGGTATGTTTTATTGTATTATGTTTGCTGACAATTTTGATGTTGGAGAATTCTCACAGCCATATATTTTTATTCAGTCTGATCAAATATTATAGTTAATTTTCTAGATCCTTTAAGAATCCTGTTTCTAAGTGGGAGAATTATCTGAAGAATATAGGTTGTTCATAAACTAACAGCATAGACAGTGAACCATTTCAAAGTCTTCTTAGAAATGGAAACATAGACTGCCAATGTCAGAATACTTCTCTACAGCATTTTGTCCTAATTATCAAGGTGGTGTTTGAATACCCCTTACAACATTCCCACCAAGTAGTCGTCCAATGCAAACTGCACAGCAGCAGAAGCGCAGACTCCGCCTCTGAAGGCAGCTACTCCATCTCTCAGTGACTCTCTTAATACTTCTCCTTGTGGTGTGTGGAAATCAGTCTCCTTGCAGCCTCCATTCTTTAGACTAGACTCATCCACTCTCCTTAGATATTCAGATTAAATAGGGAAAAATAGTTGTTGTGTTTCATTTAAGTTTCTCATTTAAAAAAAAGAAACTTTTTTATTATTTCTCATCCTCAAAACTGCTTTACTCTGTGCTGACCCAGTTATGGTCCATTGTTTTTAAGTTGTTCTTAGAGCACCTTGCCAAGAATTGAACACAATGTTAGGGAGTGTTGGACCAGGTTTGAGTAGAGCAGAGTAAGCTTTTCCGTTTTGTACGTTGCATTTCACTTAAATTTCTTATTGCCATCTGCAGTCCCAAATGATCACGTATATATTTTATCATCTTGATTGTGCAATCTAATGTAATCCCTCTTACCACTAGCTTTATGTCATTTACAAATTTCACAGCAACGACAGAGTTGTGTGCCTTGGCACAAATATAAGAAAATGGGCTTTCTCCATTTTGATGATTATAAGGTTCATTTGATGGAAAATGGTTCTTTTTAGGGAAACTTCTACCACTTCTGATTGTGCTTAGCAGGAAGGATTGAGAACATTAACACTGCATCTGAGTGCCCTATCGTGTGTACAGCCACCTCAGACATCCTTCAGTAGCCTGAATTGCTGAGTACAGCAATATATATTATTGAGAGAGTAAAAGGGACTTGGCCTACTGTGGCTTTGCTTTTAAATATGGTACTTGGATAGCCATATTTGGGGATTCTAACTATCTGGAAAACTGAGGCTTTCCTTCTCTTCACTGTGACAATCCATGATGACTTAACAAAGTTATACTGAATAGTGAAGATATTTAAGAAATAAATTTCACAGCACTAATGTAAAAATTATGATTTTAGATTGTCTAAGCTGGAACCATAAATGAAAAAAATACTTGGTTAACACAGTCTTTATTTTAATAAGTAGTAATGAAACATGTTGGATTTAATTTTTCTAATTCTACTATAATTAAAAACTTATTAAACAAAAGTAAAATGTCATATTTATAGTAAAATTGTTAATAATGGCTGTTTATTAAGGGTCTGTTACATTGTAGACTCTATCTAAAGTAGTTTTCATAGATTAATATTCACATACTGCACAATAACTCTTTAAGATAATTTTTTTGATCTCCATTCTGTATTTCAGGGGCCAGCAAACATGGCTTGATATGGTCAGATATCATATATTTGGCTTGCAAGCCAAATATTGGACAGATTTTTTAATCCAGTGAGTTCAGAGTGGTTTCCATAGTTTTAAATGGTTGCGGGAAGAAAAGAATATTCCATGACATTTGAAAATTATGTAACATTAAAATGTCCATGAGAAAGCCTTTTTAGAACACAACTATACTCATTCATTTATCTCATTTATCTGCTGTTTATGACTACTTCTATAAAAAAATTGAGTAGTTGCAACAGAGAACATATAATATATAAGGTCCAAATATTTATTATCTGCTCCTTTACAGGAAAAAGTCTGCCACCCTCTGCTAAAGCTGATGAAAGTGAGGCTTCATATTTGTAAATAATTTCTTCAAGAAAATTTAGGGGTTTTTAAAAGATTTTATTTATTTTTTAGATGGGGGTGGGAGAGAGGGAGAGAAACAACAATGTGTGGTTGCTTCTTGAGTGCCCCCTACTGGGGACCTGGCCTGCAACCCAGGCATGTGCCCCCACTGGGAATCGAACCATTGACCCTTTTGTTCACAGGCCAGCACTCAATACACCAGGTTTTTCAAACTAGCAATTTCCACGTTAACTTGTTTCTTTTATATTACAAATAATTCATATTAAACTAAATATTAATATGTGTAAAGAGAAGTTGAAATAAGAGAACAAAGTGTACTTTTAAAATGTTTTAAATCTTAGAGTTTAGAAGGGTTTTTTTTGCATATGTATTTGTATATAAAAAAAGAGAAGTATATATTGACACAAAGGAGAATGTAAGACATAAAAGAGAGATGGAACAGACAGGTAAATTGAAGCCCATAACCACTTACTAAGATTTGTGGTTAGGTACTCAATGCAGTTTGAAGGCTTTTTGTCTCACTCTGGATTCATATTTTCCCATTTCTGAACTTTAGTGATTGGACCTCCATAATGTGGCATTGGAAATTTTATTTAAGAGGGAAATATAGGAATCCTTAGAAATTAATGGCTCTTGTGTGTGTGAAATGATCTGAATTAAATAAAACAGTGCATGTGGAGTACTTACCAGAAACCTTAGAAGAAAGTCAATAAATAGTAGCCATCACTGTAGTTTTAGAGGATATTAGTCGGATATCTGTAATCATTAGAAAAATCCCAGAAATGTAAACATTACAGGGCAGTCTGTCAGATCTTCATCATGTCTTAGTGTATGTTACCTTTTGCTGGGTGATGAGGATTCAAGAAGGTTAAAGCAAAGGAGAAATTATTTATTTTATGAGAAAATTTTTTTATGAGCTGTTATTGGTGGAAGTGGGGGTTTTGTGGTGTCTAAAGGAAAAGAATTTCCTGAGACCATGGGAGGATGTAGCTCTGTGGCATGGTTTATTGATGATGTACAATTAACAGGGTTCCCCCACGGACTTTCCAATGTTCCATCTCTGTCCCTCTTGCCATGGAAAAAGTCCAATCTTGTTTTCAGTAGGGCCAGGATGAAGGCCGTGGCCCCGAGTCTGTGCTCCGTATTAAAGGACAGTCCAGTTCAGCACTCAGTTAGCACATTAGCATGTGTTGTCAGCTGTAGTCCACTGCTGTGCTTTGGCATTCAGGCTTCCTCTTGGAGGCCGTGGAGAGAACAAGTATGCGCACCGTGTGGGTGTGGCTCACAAAAAGGAGAGAGGTTCTTTGCTCCCCTAACTAATACAAGGGTTGTATTAGTTTGGGTTCAGGATGGACCAGGTGCCCATTCAAAAGAACCAATCAACTTGTCAGGCTTCCTCAGGCTTTGGATGGTTTTACAGCCCCTGATTAGACTGACAGGCCTCTATGGTTTAGCACCTCCCTCTGTGCCCCGCAGCAATCCGGTTGGGAGGGGAGAAGGGAGACGTGGTAATCCTCTCGGCGGAGAAATGGTGTGATCCCTTGGGTCACGGCTTCCTGGTTGAGCAAGCGGGCTTATATTCCCAATTTTGTTAAGCTTAATATCTCATTCCCTTTGCTCCCCTTCTCAATATCTAGGTAAACACTGATGGTAACAGACCCAGGAAGAATACAGAAAAAAAAAATTTTCTTCTCAGTTTGAGATTCACATAGAAACCAAGAATTAGAAGGGGCCTTCCTTATCATTGAACATTATCCCTTCATTTCAAGAATAAGAAAACTGAGACCCAGATAGAATGATCTGCCCAAAGGAGAGACAGAGCTCGAGGTAGAAGTGGGCTCTGGGTTCTTCCATTGTGCCGCCATGCCATTCTCTTCCAAACTCACAGATGGAAAAATTCACTTGTTATGAAGGGTTTACCTTATTATCCTGTTCTTTGGAGTTCCCCTCCAAAGGCATTTCTTAGTTCCCAGGGGTAAGTCATTTTAGAACCCCCAAGCCCCAACTGGGGTACACTGCAATTTTTTTTCATACTGTAATATCTATCTGAAAGCTTTTCTGGGATGTGAAGTCCTTGAGGATAAAACCTGACTCTGGAGCAGACATAGAGAAGGATTTATTTGTACTGGGGAGCACAAACTCAAATGCCAAGAGGTACCAGACAATTAATGACTGTTTATAAATTAGCGAGAGATGAAAGACAAAAGGGAGTAGGGGGAAGTCCTCAGCAAGAAAAGAAATGGCCCACAAAAAGGGAATGTTACTCAGCTGATCTGATTACTGCCATGTGGGATTGTCATTCTGAATTTTCTAAATCCTCTGATAATTCAAAGAAGCTGTAAATCCAGACTTTTACATGTGGAAATGTCCTGATTTCCTTATTACTGCGTTGGTCAAGCAAAACACATCTGTGGCCTACTTTGGACCTTTAGGAAGGAATTTAGCCATGAAAACCGATGATACTCTCATAAAAAATGAGGGTTTTATATACAATCCGGATTGTAGGGTTTACAGTTGAATATTTTATGATTTTATTCTTTTTTGTTTTGTATTCTGGGAACAGGAGCAAGCTACGATTAGCCTGTAGCTTCAGTGTGGCTTTGTGGCTGAAACACGAGATTGCATCAAATGGCTCTGCTTTTGTTTTCTGCTTGAAAAAACTGACACTTGTTACGGTCGTGCTCACTGTGTGAGCCATCCCCTGTTGACTTCTGGACAATCACTATAAATCTCTATTATTTTGTTGTTATTGTCTTGTTATACTAGCACTGTTGAGGTATCTTCTCAAGGGAAGTGAACCCAGGTGTGTACATAGAGAATAAGAATTGGTCTCCTTTAAATGCATAAATAGCTATTTTATTTGGCACAACACACATAAATGTTAGTGTAGCCAAAGGAATCTTGAGCAGTTATTTGCATTGCAAATATTTCAAACAATGGAGCAAAGGTATCAGACCTCAATCTGCTAGCCATTTAAGTTTAGTTAGAGCAGAGGGTAATCTATCTTTTATTTTTTTCCCCAGTAATAAGAGTTGAAAGAGTTGAAATGCAGTCCTTACAATTGGGCTCCAAGGCACAAGAATTTCTCATAAAAAAGAATGTATTTTGTTCCCCCATGAAATTCGGTTATATAGACCTCTTTTTATGGCTACTCTGTATTTATGGCCTTGTTCAGAGCAAATGTGCAGTTAAGCTCTTTTTGTGCTATACATTTCATTGTTTTGGTATTAAAGCGATGAAAGGCTGGAGCAGTGTATTCTCAGATACCTGGGTATGATGGCTTGAAGGTCTTGAAAGCAAAGCCCCGTCAACTCCCTCAATTGCACGTGTGGATAAGGGGAACCCTTCCTTCTGGTAATCGCCAATTAATGAGGTGGCAGAAGGTTCTGTAAAACAGGAAGGGCAGATAGGAGGCTGCATTTTGGGGCTATGAGTGGAATTTGGAAAGAGCTTAATAAAAGCTGAGAACTGGGGTCACTCTTCTTATAGGTGGGAAGCTAAAGCTACATTTCCAAGAATAGAGTGAGAAAGAAAACAATGATTTTTAGGTAACTGTTTCTCTGGTTGGTTGGTTGTTTGTTTTTAAGCTAATGGAAGACATTTCAGTTAATGAAATTCTTGTGGAATTTCTGACCTTTTTTCTTTTATTATTTTTAAGCTTACTAAAATAAAAATGAAAGTGAGATTACTTATCTGCTTAAAGTTTAGGGGAAAAGGTATAATATACTGAAATTCTTCCTCTGAATCTCTATGCTGTTACCTCCAAACTCTTTTATGTAAATATGAGAAAAATATATATCTGAATAGGAAAATATTTTCTTTCATTTTATGAAAAACAGGATCATATTATTTAAATTATTCTGCTACTGTTATTTAACAATGTGAAAGAAATACTGTTCTAAGTCAATATGTATAGATATACTCATGAGCAATGGTATTTTATTTTAATATAATTGTGCTTAATAAATATTTACTGAAGGGATGAATGAATGTTGGGAACCGCTCTGCCTGGTTTCAGGAGTTGTAACTGCCCCCCCATGGCTAAAGCTGAGTGGCTAAACCTTTGGGCTGTGAGTCATTAAGGAGACAAAGCTTATCTCTGGCAGCAGCGCTGCTTCTGCTTCATATCCTGCCCCCAGTGCTTGGTCAGTTAGTCAGAGACGGGTAAGACCCGTGAGAGGAAGGGCAACCTAAGTCAGACATGATCACGTGGGAGGCCTTCACGGAACGGCTCGGAGGGCTGCAGCAAAGAGGGAGTGATGGACTCTGGCCCCCCAGCTATTCTGACATAGCCTAAGTCCCCATTTTCCTCTGAGAGAAGCACTTCCTGGCTCTAATCCACTTAAGCCTAAAAACCTATGACTGGGAAAGCAGTGCATCCCTTTGCTGGCTAGAGCGGGATCCAGGGTGATCAGGCATAGGAAAGAATTCACAAAAGTCCTGTGAAGCCTGCTTTGCTAAGAGTGTTTTCATTCATATGATAAGGATCCAAGCAGGAAATGCGTATGTCTCCCAAAGTTTTTGCAGCCCCCTTACCTGACAGACACTGACTCAGACTAAGCCCTCAGATTTCTTTGAAATGTTATCTGTTTGATCCTTGCCACCTGACATTGATTGATGAGCTTTACCTGTATTCCTGTGTATTACAACCCAATAAAAGCTGTTGAAGAAGAGGCTTTTGGTCTTTCTCCTCTGAGAGACTGACCACCTCCCCAAGCAGATCATGTCTTGGTAGTTTCACTTTCATCTGTGGCAGATGGGGGGACTTGCTGGCAAAGTTGCCCCCACAAACGAATGCTATTTGTACCCCTAACTTATTGTACAACATCTGACACGAGTGAACACTTAAGAAGTCTTTGTTGAATAAAATAATAAAGGAATAAGTACAGAGCAAATGGAGAAATTTTAATTTCTGCATTTCCTTTTATATAGTAGAGTATGCTGAGGCTGTGAGGGTAAAAAGAAGGAATGGGAAGGAGGCAAAGATAGAGGAACCTTTCTCCCTTTCTGCCAGGTGACAGGGATGACCTGCGTGCAGTCAGGTCCCCCGTCTCTGAGCACTAGTAAAGAATGAGCTCATCCCAGGAATGATAAGGGCCAATAGTTATTTCACCACAGATGTATAGAGGCATTTAAAATGCTTTAAATATTTTTAACTCTTTCAGTTTTTCTATTACATGTTTCTTAGAAAGGGTCACACCCCTATGAAATAAAATTTATAATTACCACTTTGGGAAAGAAAACATTTTTAGGAGTGCAATCTTACATATACACTCCAGTCACATTAAATATTTCTAAACCTGCTGTTACTGACACCAGGTACACATTGAGACTTTGTGGGAAAGAGTGTGATAGGAAATAGTTTCACAAAGTTACTTATACACACACACAAAAGGATGGTCGTAAGGGGGTGGGCAAAAGTAGGTTTAGTTGTAAGTATATGAAACTGTTTATTCTTTTATTATTTATTAATTGTGTTATTTTTCCATACAAGCCATCGTAATCTCAATTTTGCCCACCCATGCATATTGTTAATGAAAAGAAATAGTGTATATTGTATGTGACTCTTCAAGGCCTTTTTTACAGGATTTCTAGGTGCTGCATCAAACCACACCTGTTGAACTTTGCATTCAGTTACATATGCCTAGGTCATCTTTCTTGATCAAATGTTAGGTGTGTTTGCTTTTTCCAACTGTATTGTGATCAGTCTGTGCTGTATAGAGGGTCACAGACATTTGTGTAATTACCACACACTGTACAGATCAAGCCTACCTTATTTAAGTTGGTGAGATTCATAACATTTTAAGCTTTTCATTTTTACTTTCTTTCAATATTCCTTCTATGGTCTGAATTGTGTCCCTCCCTCAAATTAATATGTTGAGGCGCTTACCCGCAATGTGGCTGTATTTGGAGACAAGGACTGTAAAGAAGTGACGAAGCTTAAAAGAGGTCATAACAGTGGGGCCCTGATGTACTGTGATTATTATGTGTCCTTACGAGAAGAGATCCCAGTGAGCTCTTTCTCTCTCGCCCATGTGAGGACACAGCACAAAAGGCAGCTGAGAAGTGAGCTGTCACCACAAACCAACACCTCGATCTTGGACTTCTAGCATCTAGGCCTGTAAAGAAGGAAATTTGTATTGTTTAAGCCACTCAGTCCGTGGTGCTTTGTTATTGGCAGCCCTACAAACTAAACATCCCCCTGTCCTTTTGGCCATTTTTCAGATGAGATACATTTTGTTCTGGGGCTGTATTATACAGAATATAACTGTCAAATGAAAAACAAGGCACAACACAATGTCATACGTACATATCAGAGTTTGATATACGTTGGTTCCCTTCAAAAGACAAACATGTAATTAACACACCTAGTAATATTTTTAAGAAAAAAGGAATCACAGCAAAGGCAAAGCCATGGTTTCTAAACTGGAGATATGAAACCAATATTCCCCGCCCCCCTGACAGGACAAAAAACATTCAACAAAAAGTTGATATATAGTATAGGCAGTCTGTATTTTTCCAAACATGCTTCTCAGCACAATGCATAATTAAAAGCCAATCAGATATTCAGTGGGGAAAAAATAAGAGCATATTAAGAGAACTTGGATATATTTAACCCTGATTATATTATATCTGAAGAAAAGGATTATTCTACAGGAATACTGTGTTCATATGCTTCTTGTGGACATCTGAGTAAATAGAATGTTAGAGTGTGGTTGTTTGTCACATAAGTGGCCTCAATAATTCAATTTTTATACATATGCACAGGAGTAGTCCTTTCTGATCCCAGTCTGGGCTTGACCATGTGACTTACTGTGATCAGTGTGATGGTAGCAGATGGGACAGAAGCTGACTTGAAAAGTGCAAGCTCAGTGGGCTTTCTCTTCCTTGTTTTTCTCGAGACCCGAATGACTAGAGCATGTGCACACAGCTGGACCAGTCTGCTACAGATGAGATGCGTGAGGCCAGATCATCCCTGTGGCCTCCACTGTCATCATACCAATAGTTGGACATGGAAGAGGGCACCCTACATCATCCTTATACAGCTAAGGTATCCTAGACAAGAAATACGTGCACCTGACCAGTAGAATTTTGAGAAAAAATAAATATTTATTAAAGTCACTGATTTTAGAAATGATTTGTTGTGAGTCAAATGCTAAACTGAATGCTAATGCTAATTTGTTGTGAATCAAAAAGGTAAGACATGGAATAAAAAAAGAACAAAGATCGAGTGAAAACAGAGCACCACAAAACAATTATAGATATCCATTTATGCCTCCTGAATTTAATAATGGTCCTGTAAATTCAATATGTCATTGATGTCCAAGATGAAAGATGGGACAAAACCCCAAATCTTTGTCTCAGTCCTAAACTGATCTTAACTGAGGGAAAATTCCTACATTCATTTTAAGGTAATAATAGCTATTGCTTCTGACATATCTTCTGTGAGCCATTTAGTTTACTTTTTCACACATTTAATGTTGTTTATCTCTCATGAATGTTTTGCAAGGGAGGTGTTTGTAAAGTCCTTGGACAGATGTAGAATCAGAGAAGTTTAGAAACTTGCCCAAGGTCACCCAGCTGTTGAGTTAAGGAGGTGAAAGGTCAGTTCTGACCGCAGTTTTCTGAGACAGCATGCTATCTGAAGACCCCGGATCTGTGAGATGCAAGCTGAGGAACGCAAGCACGATCGTGTGAATAAAATCCATTTGAGACATGGCTGTGGTTGATTGCAATGTGTATGACAGCTTGGGCAGATATTTTACAAATCAATTATAAATCGGAATGTTTTCAATGCAAAAAGGTATTTAACTGGTTTAAGGGAATTCAACAAAATTAAGTGTCAGAATTTTTTTTTTTAAGATTTTGTCTATTTATCTTCAGAGGGGAAGGGAAAGAGAGAGGGAGAGAAATATCAATGTATGGTTGCCTCTCTTGTGTCCCCTGCTGGGAATTGGCCTGGAACCCAAGCATGTGCCCTGACTGGGAATTGAACCGCAGTTGTTTAGTTTACAGGCCCGTGCTCAATCCACTGAGCTACACCAGACAGGAAGAATTGTTTTTCTTATTGGCAGCTATTGATCTCTGACTGTGCCACTCTGTCTCATTAACACTGCTATAAGATTGTCAATCAAAGCCCCACCTGCACCAACCAGAGACTGAAAGGATTTGCCATTATTAACAAAACTATCTGGTGCCCAGGAGCAAAAAAATCCTGCAGAGAGTGTAAGGATAAATCAGCAGGGATTTAAATAGCATTCTAGATGCAGAAAGCAAATCAGAAGTTTAAAAAGTAGAAGTATTCTAAAATCACTTGAAGAGACAGATTTTCTCATCTTTTGAAATGTTTAGGATTTTAGTATTTAAAAAATTCCTTATTTCAAGCAAGTTGGGTTAAAAGCTTGTGTTATTCTAAATTGTTTTGGAGGCAATTTTATTGTACAAGTTTGCTGAACTACACTGGTCTCAGGGCAAAAGTAATCTGTAGGCAATAAATGTTTCTCATGTGTACAACTAATTTTATCATTTCCTCTAATAGTGGCCTATTAGAGCAAACATATTAGCAGTTAATTGGGATCCAACAGAGAAGTATTTTGGCCTTTTACTTGCTATTTTTCTTCATTAGTGATTTTAATCAATTCTACCATACAATCTTACATTCCAATGCTTGCCCTACCTTATAAAAATGCTACATTTAGAATGTCATTATTTTCTAGGTGTTCAAAAAATTACACATGAATTCACTCCTCTGGAACTTTCCTTACTTGCTTCATATTCAGCCATCATCACGGTGATTGTTTTCACAGTACATAGGCATTTTTTTATTGTTGTTCAACTACAGTTATTCCCATTTTCCCCTACATAGGCATTTTCAAATGTGTGAGCAGCTAATTTTGTTTTACATTGCCTTCACAAGTATTTTTTGAACATATAACCTGTCCAAAATACCAATCTAGGCCTATTAAACAATATCTAGATGAAGATAAAGTGACTTTGTTAAGGTATATACACAAGTAACTGTAATACAAAGCAGAGATGTTGGCATGGCAATGATATGCACAAAATATCACAGGAATATTGGAGCATCAGGCCTAAGTGTTAAAGGATCAGACAAGGTGTCGTGGAGCTTAGTGTGTAGATGGGATTGGTCATGAGGCCATAGTGGCACAAAATCTGAACAAAATATGAACTAAGTGAGTATGTTGTGTGTATCTGTGGTGAGGCAAAGTTTAGAAAACACTGATGAGTCCTGGTACAGGGGAGAAGAACATATATATGGGAATACTGGATTCATAAATCTAAACTTAATTTTACAAATAATGAGAAAGTCTTAAAGATTTTGTACAGCAGGATCCCATAATTGGGTGGTATGCCTTGGGAGAATCAACCCGGCAATGGTGTAATGCAGTACATCTCAAACAGCAGTTATGTACAGAACACTTTTAAAGAAACTACTGATTCTCTTGGATTCCTGGGGTAGATGCAAATTATTATTATTTTAAAAAATATTTCATTTATTTATCTTGGGAGGAGAAGGGAAGGAGAGAGGGAGAGAAATATCAATGTATGGTTGCCTCTCGTGTGTCCCCTGCTGGGAACTGGCCTGCAACCCAGGCACGTGCCCTGACTGCAAATTATTTTTAACATTACATAAATGTGTGCAACTATATATTAAGTATAAATCCCTATGATGTTAGATCTTAAGAAAATTATTAAACAAAAATTAAATTATAATTAAATACCAACTAAACAGGAAAACTAAGTTAATTCAAATTAGTAACATTTGACTCGAGACCAAGATGGTGACATAGGAGGCCCTTGAGTTTCCTTCCTGCCGTGGGCACACTGACTTACAGCTGCGCCTGGAGCAGTGCCCTCTGTGAGAAACCCAGAAACTAGCTGAGTGATTCTACACAATGGGCAAATGAGAAAGTACCCACATCAAAGCAAGTGGGAAAGGCTGGGAGACAGTCTCACCATAAACCCATCCCCTGGCACAGTGCCATCTAATCAGGAGGGACTCCCCAGTTTCCAGCTTCTTTTTAAAGAGCAAAGAGGTTGACCTGCAAATTTATCACCTCAACTTTTAAGGAACCCATCTGAAGGACAGAACCTCAAAACATCTGGCTCTGAAAACCGATGAGGTTTGTGTCCGTGAGACCCATAGCACTATAGGAAACAAAGAGGTAGTTTTTAACGAATGTACCGACACTCACTGCATCTATTCTTCCCAAGGTTCTGTGCAAAGCGAGCTGGAAAAATCACCCATCTTCCAGTGTTTCTCTGGAAGGGGCTAACTGAATACTTTACAAGCTGCTGACTGAGGGTCAAGTTTCTCATCAGCCAGTATCTAGATGCTAACTGTGATCTTCTACAATGGACACTCAGCAGTGTCCAATGGACACACGCTCCACTACTGGGAACTGCTAAAAACAAAGATAGTGGCTTAGGCAGTCACAAAAGTTTGAGAGGAAACCAAGAGCTGAGACCAGGCCAGTTGATGAGGCTCTTCTCCTACATGAGAGCAGCATGTCAGTATCGTGGAGGTGGCTATTTTATCTAATGTATGAAAACCAGCACAGAAAATCAAGGAAAATGAGGAAATAAAGAAATATGTTACAAACAATAGAAAGAGATAAATCTCCAGAAACCAATATTAGTGAAGTGGAAATAAGTGATTTACCCGATAATTCAAAATAGCAGTTGTGAAGATACTCACTGAGGTCAGCAGAGCAATTGAAGCATGAACAAAGTGAGAATTTAAACAAAGAGAAATTATTACAAAGTACCAAACAGAAATCATGGAACTGAAGAATACAATAACTGTACTGAAAAATTCCTGGAGGGCCAATACAGACTAGATCAAATAAAAGAAAGGATCGGCAAACTTAACTGCAGGGCAGTAGGATTCATCCAATCTGAGCGGGTTGGCGGGGAGGGGGGAAGCATGAAAAAGAGTAAAGACAGCGGAAGAGACTTCTGGCTCTCCTCCAGCCACTGTCATGGTGGACCTGCCCCATGTGCACTTGTGTGGCTCAACTGCCTAGGACCTACTGGCCCAGCTGTGGCAGGTGGGATAATACTTCCCCGGAAGTTGCTACAGGATAGGATACAACCCAGAAGTGTGAGGAATGGGGACAACTTTGAAAACGGAGACGGGTGCAACTTAAGAAAATTTATACTTTAGTTTGTCTTTCTATTGTACTGTTCTGAGGCACAGTTTTTTTCTTTTTTTAACAACTCTCTTGAGATATTCTGCATGGCTGTGCGTGTGCGTCTGCTGACGGCCTCGGCGCGTCTGTGTATGGCCCCTCGTGCAGCTGTGGCATTGCTCGCCACCTCTATGCGTAACCCTACTTTCCCTCACTCTCACTGACCTGGATATATCTTCTCCCCTAAATTTAGCACTAGTATTTAATCTTTGCTTTGATTTCTATTTTCTAGAGTTTTGAACTAAGAAACGTTTAGAGAGATTTTAGTTTCAGTCTCTATTTTCCTCAGAATTGGGCCCCATGGGCTACTTTATTGATTGGAAAACATTCTGATGTCAAAGAAATAACATAAATTAGAGTAGACAAGCTTAATAATGTATATCTCACCTAAGAAAAACAGATACAAATCACCTTAATATCTTAGCTAAATTTTAGTAAATACATTTCTATTCAATTTATTTTTTTTCATGTTAATATCTAAATAATGAAAAACAAATTGTGTAAGTTGATTTTTAGCACCTAGAGATTCTATCAGTTAGTTACTTAGATACATTGCAGTTAAGTCTTTCTTCAGTTTTAAGAAATGATTAAAAAGAAAAGTCTTGGGGTCAAAGACATGAATGTGAATTCCAGTTTTATTATTTAGTAATTGTGCAACACTGTTCTTCACTTATAAGTATGTGTTTTTAAAGATGTGGTGGTTAACATATAATAATAGAAACGCATTGCATGTACAGTTGCTGGGCAGATTGTTTTGCTTATGGAGTTCACACCACTTTCAGTGTCTCAGGTTTACTCTGCCTCCACTCACCCCTAGTTTGTCACACATTCTGTTTCCTTTTCATCAGAAACCCTTTCACTTGTTCACTTACCTAAGTTTCAGAATCAGATTACAATATAAGTGTCTGGCCAATCAAAAATAATGTTGATTTCTGAGTCATCTGGTGATAAGTGACTGAGCCTGTTGGTGTATCTATTTCTTCAAGCATAAAATGCAAATGGAAACATTTGCTCTCTTCTTGCTCCATAATGATCTTTGAAAGGAACAAAACAATCACTTGAAGAGCCATTCCTCAAACACTTTGGAGTGGGTATTTCATTAATAAAATTATTGTTATTCTATTTATTTTGCAACATTAAGAGACCAACAAAAATATAGGAAGGAATATAATTACTTGACAAACAATATGTACAAGGAAATGAAAAGCTGAAAAATTAGCAATGTTGTTTATCCTCAATGTAGCAAAATCTCATTTGTATTATTTCTTTCTCTAAATCATACAACTGATTACAATAGAAGGAAGATCACCACACAAAATAGGAAAAAAAAACAATTTGACATGTTTAAGCCTCTAAACGTAAATTAGCACATGAATTTGATTTGACTAATATGTCAACTGACATGGATATGGGGGTGGGGCAAGAGTAGGTTTACAGTTGTTTGTATGGAAAATGATGCAATAAATAATAATACAAGGAATAAATCCTGTGTTTTGCATATTTGTAACTCTAAACCTACTTTTGCCCTCTCCGATATTTTTGTAATACAGGCATGACTTTATTGACTAAGTGACTATTACTTATATGAAGATTGTTAAGGTTCTTAAAAAATATATATTTATAAGAATGAAGGTGTTAGAATTTGAAATTTAAAAATGACTAAATTTGCTAGTCTTTGATACACCGTAACTTAAGAAATCAACTTTCACTCATATTTTTATAAATGTTTTCTCGTGTCATTTCTTTACTCCCAGGAAGTGCTTTGTTGTCTGGTAGTTTATACTGTGTCTAAATATGTGTTTAAAATAGAAAGTAGGTGACTTTCTAAGTTTCTGATCACCCATTTACCAGAAGGTCACTTAGCAGTGATTAAGAGCAGGGACCTTGGAGGCAGACTGGCTAGGGTGTACAACTTAGCACCTCACCTTAGCTCTGGCACTGACATAGTTACTTAACCTCTTTATGCCTAAGGGCATCTCCTGTGTGAGAGAAAGATAATGATGATCTCTTTGTAACTGAATTGTTCTGAGGATTAATTTAGTTGAAGTATGTAGAGAGCTTAGCACACTGCTGGGCGCCAGTACAGAGTCATATCGTAGCTTGAGGCAAAAAGAAAAATCAGTAATACTGTCTTTAATTAGAGACAGTAAAGAGTTTGTCTTTAATTAAAATGTTAATACTTTGTTCATTATGAAATTTTTGTATTAATTTTTATTTTCTTGAACTGTCACATCAAAATGTTATGAATCTTACATAATCTTTAGGTACCCCTTTAAATTGTATGGCTGAGGCAAGTGCCTCACTCACCTCACACTAGTCCTTGCCTCCTAGGCACATAGTAAACATTCAATGAGTGCTAGAATATGTTAACATTAGGTCAAACAGACCAAGGTTAATTTTTTTAATGCTTTATTTATTTATCTTTAGAGGGGAAGGGAAGGAGAGAGGAAGAGAAACATGAATGTATGGTTGCTTCTCATGCATCCCCTGCTGGGAACTCGCCCCTGCCGGGAACTGGCCTGCAACCCAGGCAGGTGCCCTGACTGGGAATCGAACCTCGATCATGTGGTTCGCAGGCCCATGCTCAACCCACTGAGCTACACCAGCCACGGCCAAGGTTAATTATTTATAAGTGTGGATTGAGTTGGATTACAGGGGGCTTTTGAACATATGATAGAACTATTACTTAGTATGAGGATTCACAGATCTCCCAAAGCAAGTGAAATACTAAGCCAAGACGTGAAGGATGTGTAGATTTAGGAGGAGAAGCAGGAAAGATGAAGATAGAATATCACATAAAGGTGACGGGTGAGTGAAAATCTAGGACCTAAGACATTGACCATAATATCTAACAAAAATCTAATTGACCTTAAAAATTTAAGACATCAGAAATAATCTAGTGTGGCTATGGCACAGAATGTCATGGGCACTTGAGTATAGGATTGGGAAGAATATTTAGGGCCAGATCAATAGCAGTTTACAAATAATATGGGGAATTTGTAATTATTTACAAATAATCAGGGGTGGCTTCATGTGGGTTAGGCCTGTGCAGTTGGACAGGGCTCCGCGTTTAGAGGAACCCCATGCTTGTTTCCATGTTCTGTTATTACTGCCATGACATTCTTAGTATTTTTTGAACCAGGGGCCCCACATTATCACTTTGTTCTGGGGGATTCAAAGCACGCAGCTGCACTAACGCAGACTATCATCAGGAACTCTCAAGTAAAGTGAAGAGAACAGATGACGTTTAGAAAGATCACTCTCGCTGCCGTTTGGTTTGGGCCAACAGAAAAGCATTATCGTTTGGAGACCGTTGTACTCCCCTAGGAGATAAATACGGGGACTTCGTGTGGGAGAGTGGTGAAAAAGATGGGACACGTGGAAGGATATTCAAGATATTTAGAAAAAAGATGTCTAGGATATAGTCTATAAAAAAAACCCCAAGCCAAAGTGCAACCATTTGTTTTAGGGAAATACATTGATCTTTTTTATATTTGCATAAGGAAATACTGGGAAAATATACTTGAAACTAATAAAAGTGGCTACCTGAGTGTGTGTGGGGGGCGGTGGTTGGAGAACAGATCAACTGGGGCATGGGTGGGAAGGAAACTTCTGGGTGTATGTGTTTTTTTTCTCTTGCCATATTATTTTTATTTTTGAACCATATTAATGAGCGTCAAAAGATAAAATATAAATTGAAGGCATGCAGACAAAAGAGATACTCGCACAGCACAATCTATGACACCTGCTGATTGAATGCAAGGTTGGTAAGGAAGAGGGAGAAGTAAAAGGTGACGGTAGTGGTTTTTGTGGTGGAGTCCCCACAGTCCATTCCACCACAAACAAGTAGTCCAAACAAATTATCATAATCCATTCTTCTTCCCAGTGGTTTATTTAGGATTGGACCTGAGACCCATTCTGACAAATGTGACCCACAGGGAGATGGCTTGGGGACTGAATTAGTTTTTCCTAAGGCTGCTGTTGCAAATTATCACAAACTGAGTGGTTTAAAACAACAGAAATTTATTCACTCACAGTTCTAGAGGCTAGAACTATGAAATCAAGGTGTCCACAGAGTTGGTTCTTTCTGGAGGCTCTGAGGGAGAATCTGTTTGATACTTCTCTCCTGGCTTCTGGTTGTTTGTTGCCCACAATCCTTGGCATTCCTTGGTTTGCAGCTGGATCACTCCTGTCTTTGCCTCCATCTTCACATGCTCTTCTTTCCTGTGTCTGTCTTTTGTTTATCTCTGTGTTCACATGATGTTCTGATAAGGATGCCTGTCATTAGTTTTGGGGCCCACCCTGACCAAGAATCAAAACAGTGTAGAACCTGCCTTTAAAAAATACTGGTGTTTTGTTTTTCATGGATTGAACATGAAAGTATCTTAACTAATTACATCTACAAAGATAGTCTTTCCAAATGAATTCCCAATCACACATATCTTTGTGATGGACACAATTCAACCCACTACAGGGGTCTTCTGGAAAGTTTTCTCATGCCTAAGTAGGTGATGCTAGAAGACATAGTCCCCTTTTCACCTCTGGATATTGCCTGTTTGGAAGGAATGTCTGACCTTGCTGCCACCACCTTCCTCTCAGTCTGAGGATAAAGTCAATAAGCCAAAGGCGATAATTCTAAGAAAGTTGTAGAGAGAAGGGCTAGTAAAAGACAGATATTATGTGAGAAACATTTTTTATTGTCTAAGCAAATTTTTGTCAGGATTTTTATTAGTTTCAGCCAATGGCATCTTAAGTGACACAATGACACTCATATTTCTTATTAGTCAATCAGATATGTGGTGATACTCTATGGAAATGCTATAGAAAAATAAATGGAATACTACACAGCAGAAAGAAAGAAGAAACTTCTACCCTTTGTGACAGCATGGATAGAATTGGAGAGCAGTATGCTAAGTGAAATAAGTCAGGTGATGAAAGACAAATACCATATGATGTTACCTATAAGTGGAACCCAATCAACAACAAAAACAAGTGAGCAAAATAGAACTGAAGACATGGAAATAAAGAACAGACTGACAGGATCAGAGGGAAGGTGGAAGAGGGTAATGGGGGAAAGAAGGGTCAGGGTCAAGGGGAAGGGTCAAGTCAAGAAAAATGTACAAAGGACCCATGGACATGGACAATGGGGTGGGGGAGGATTGAGTGTGGGAGAGGAGGGTGGGCAGGGCAGAGGAGAGTAATGGGAAATAAAGGGGGTCAACTGTAATTGAACAACAATAAAAAAACTAAAAAATAAAATAAAAAGGAAAAAAGAAAAGAAAACAAAAAGTATATTTCAGAATGGGGTACAAAATTACAAAGGCTGTTTTCCAAATGGTATAAGAATTTCATAGTTAGAGGTCTTCCGCCAAGATGGAGGCATAGGTGGAAACACTGTGCCTTCTCCCACAACCAAGTTTGAATACAAAGAACAGAAAATTGAATTATATGGAAGTCCGACTACGACGAAACGTTCAACTGGGATGGTAAGAGGGGCGGAGCCAGCAGCGTAGCAGGGTCGGGCAGGAAAGATCCCCAGACCTAGGCATGCAAGTAGCCCAGACCCAGTCAGGGTGTGGGGCAGAATGACTGCGGTTGCACATTTGCGCACAGCGAGATGGACCACACAGGCCCCAGGGGGCAAACCCAGTGGTGGAGGGCTGACGGCAGTGGCACACTCGCATGCAGTGGGATGAAACGCGTGGGCCCTGGTGACGGTGGCAGCTGCTTCACCTGTGGGGGCTGCTGCGGGAGGCGGCAGACGGGACGCCATTGCTCCTCTTTGACCCTGCCCCCACATACAGCGTCACAACCCAGTGACTTAGTTGCCCTGCTCTGATGAACACCTAGGGTTCCTATCCTGCTATGTAACAGGCATGAACAGCTCAAAAGATGGCGCAAGAAGAACTCAAAGTCCCAGAGCCGATAACTCTAAGTGACTGAGAGATTGCCAGCCTCTCAGAAGCACAGTTCAAGACACTGTTTATCAGGATGCTCGCAGAACTGGTTGATTATAGTCACAAATTAGAGGAACACATGAAGGCTAAACTAATTGAAATGAAGGGAAATGCACAGGAAACCAATAGTGATGGAAAGGAAACTGGGACTCAAATCAATGGAGTAGACCAGAAGGAAGAACAAACATCCCACCAGAAAGGAATGAAGAAATGAGAATTCAAAAAAATGAGGAGAGGTTTAGGAACCTCCAGGACATCTTTAAATGTTCCAACATCCGGATTATAGGGGTACCAGAAGGGGGAAAGAAACAGCCACGAGTGGAAAACTTATTTGAACAAATAATAAAGTAGAACTTCCCTAGTCTGGCAAAGGAAATAGACTTCCAGGAAATCCAGGAAGCTCAGAGAGTCCCAAAGAAGCTGGACCTAAGAAGGAACACACCAAGGCACATCATAATTACATTAGCCAAGATGAAAATGAAGGAGAGAATCCTAGAAGCAGCAAGAGATAAGGGGATAGTCATCTACAAAGGAGTACCCATCAGAAATCTACTGTCAGCAGATTTCTCAAAAGAGACCTTACAGGCAAGGAGGGGTTAGAGAAGTATTCCAAGTCATGAAATTCAAAGACCTACAGCCAAGATTGCTTTATCCAGCAGAACTTTCATTTAGAATGGAAGGACAGATAAAGTGCTTCTCAGATAAGGTCAAGTTCAAGGAGTTCATCATCACCAAGCCCTTATTATATGAAATGCTAAAGGGACTTATCTAAGAAAAAGAAGATAAAAATATGAACAGTGAAAGGACAGCAAACTCACAGTTATTAACAACCACACCTAAAACAAAAGCAAACCAAGAGGACAGCTAGATCAGGAGTGGAACCATAGAAATGAAGAACACATGGAGGGTTAGCAGCAGGGGAGTAGGAGGAGGAGAAGGGGGGAGAAGTTACAGAAAATAGCATAGACAGTAGGTAGAAAATAGATAGGGGGAGGGCAAGAATAGTAGGGGAAATAAAGAATCTAAAGAACTTGAGACGTGTGGTTATAACCTAAGGGGAGAGAATGGTGGGGGAGGGAGTGTGCGGGTGGAGGGGAATGAAGAGGGGGGAATAGAACAACTGTAATGGTATAATCAATAAAATATATTTTTAAAAAAGAATTTCATAGTTAATCCCTTGTTTCTGCTAATTAGCAATAACATGTGGATTGCTGAATCTCTCCAAGAGATTTTACTACAAGATCAAAGAAAAAGTTAGATAGGGTAGAAGTAGAAAATTTCTATACAAATATGTGTGTTGATAAAGAGACCTAGAAATAAAATGTATGGGAAAGATGCATGAATAGTGCTGCATGTAAAGTTGTGTTTTAATGAGAGCCTGCTCTGTTTCTCTCAGAAAGTCTTCTGTTAAATAATGTAGTCCTTAAAAAAAAAAAAGAAATGCTGTAGAAAAATGGTTCTGGGGGAAAAGGTGTCACAACTATGAACAGAAGTATGTATATATCAAGGTACAATGATACTTATCTTCTGGAATAATGTTAATTTTTCCCATAGAAAATATCTGATTAAATTGCTTTGATTTATGGCTTGTAATGTGTCTTAATCTAAGGGTTTCTCTATAGGACATTTTATCTACATAAAATTTAAAGTTAATTTGTGATTCTGCATGACAGTTGGGGAGTTTGACCAACTTAGAACACTATTGTCATTAAAATTTCTACAGTAGGTACTGTAACTGTGTGAGATCTACAGGGCAATCACTTAGTCTTACATATGTAGCCACTTGGTCCTCAGTACTGAAAAACGAGGCATTTGGTTAGGAGGCTGCCTTAATGGTCCCTGAGAGAAGTGATGAAAGCTTGATATAGAACAGTGGAAATGATAACAGAGAGGATGGAATATACTTTGAAAGAAGAAATGTAAAATTCTTAGAGGGACTATTGGAAAATGGAAATAGATAGGTAGGCAGAAGAGCCAAGTCTGATGCCACACATTTGAACCCTCAACAAGTCCCCTCTTTACATGCTGTCAAAGCTAATCAGGCCCACTAGGCATGCAAAATTGGCTTGAGGATACTTTGTGTGATGTGATGTGAGATCTTCTTTGATTTTATTTTACAGACCATAAAAAAGGAAATCATTTTTATTTTAGCTTTTATGTTACTCTGTGCAATGCTGAATCTAGGTGGAAAAACAATGGGTCTGGTTTAATCTCCCATTACCTACCAAGTACCTGTAAAAATGTGTTAATCATTTCCAACAGTTGGATTTTCTAACTATAACTTGGACATGGTTTGATGGTGATCTGAATTCTTTCTTAAAATCATGAATAAAAATGGTGTTTTTATAGAAACCATACAGCACATTTAAATGTTACAGTGATACCAATTAATGATTAGTTTAATTCTTGAGAACAGTGTATAATGGTATCAGTTTGTATGATAATTTCTTTTCATAAAATACAATGAAAAACTTTTTTAAAAGATTCTATTTATTTATCTTTAGAAGAGAAGGAGAGAATGAGTGAAATATCAATGTATGGTTACCTCTTGTATGTCCCCTGCTGGGAACTGGCCTGCAACCCAGGCATGTGCCCTGACTGGGAATCGAACTGCGATCTTTGGTTCACAGGCCTGCACTCAATCCACTGAGCTATACCAGCCAGGGCCACAATGAAAAACATTTTAACTTGTTTTTCTATACCATAAGTTGTTTTAACAGTGAACACCGGATCCCAATAAACATAAATTTATGCACTTTTAATTCTATATTTTGCTAACACAGGGCTTTTGCTCATGCTTTCCTGCTGCTTCAGGCGTTTTGTTCTGTCAATAATTTCCTTGTTTTCCCATATCTTCAATATTTTACTTTCTTTGTCTTTTTTCATCAGTACCTACAAACATGTTCTAGTGTTGCCCATATTTGTAAAATCTGCCCATGAGCTTTTGATTCCTCTACCTAATCTCTTTCTTTCTCCTGACACCCACTCCTTCATTTATTCAACAAAATACTAATTCAGTATCTGTTTTGTGACTGGCATATTCTAGGTGCTGGAGATATAGCTGTCAGTATATACTAATCCCTCTGATGAAGCTAACATTGTGGTGGGTGGAGACATATAATAAAGTAGGAAGTAAATAAAATAGAATTTTATGTAATGAAAAATGCTATGAAAAAGAGAAAAGCAGAAAAGGTGTAGAGAGAGGTTGGGGAGAGGAGTTTGCAATTTTGTATTAGTTGTTGAGGGAAGACCTCACTGGAAGGGTACAAAGACCTGACGGAAAGGAAGGAACAAATTTCAGAGGTATCTGAAATGGTGTTTCACACATCAGGAAAAGCATGAACAAAAGCCCTGGGGCAAGACCATATTTGACTAATTTGAGAAATACAATGAGGCCAGGATGACTGGCACTGAGGGAGGGAAGTAGGCAGTTGTGGAATTTGAGGTCATCAAGGTAGTAGTATGGGACGGATCATGTAGGGTTTTGTGACCATTGCAAACCCAAGACTTTGAAAGGGAAGCTATTGCTGGGTTTTGATTTGAGAAGTGATATTTTTAACTAGAGTATTCTTGACATTATGTAGCAAAACACTGGAGAGGCAAGGATGTAAGCAGAATGGCCAATTTGGGGGCTATATGAACTGACTAGATAGGAGACGACAATGTCTTCAATTAGAGCATGGGAGGGGATAAATAGTGGTGAGAGGTGGGTATGTTTTCAAGAGGGAATATACACATGGTTTCTTGATGGAGTCAATGTGGAGGGATGCAAGTGACATTTTACTGAAAAAGTTGTTCATGTGTGTTGAATTCTCTTCCACTTGCCTCATTTTGTTTTTTTTTCTTTATTTATTTCTGTTCTTTGGTTTTGTTCCTCAGTCTTATCATATATGGCTGCTTTGTAGCACTTGCCACTGTCTATCCTCCTTTCTTCTTGAAACACTTTTGTCCTTTGACCCTGTGTGGATCTCATTTTCTTTTGGTATGAACATCTCTACTGGTCTAATCTTTCTTTTTCAGGCTGCAAAATGGGCTTCACTTTTTCAGGCGTTTGCTCAAATATTACTCTTTCTTTGGTGAGGACTTCCCCAATAAAAATCGCAAACTCCTCCTTCCCTGAAACTCTTTAAGTTCTGTTTCTCCCTTTCATCATTATTCACTGTTTAGAGTTTAAACTGTACAAAATCATTTAAATGATGTCAGGAGTACTGTTTATATTATAGAGAGATGATATTGGCCTGAAATTGTGCAGATGTCTTGGATTATTGTTGACATTGTTATTACTTTTGGAGTACTATAATTGTATTGCCATATGTAACATATATTGTGTACATGGACTCTTCAAAGTAAAGCCCTCCAGTGGAATCTCTTGAGTGAGTTACATTTAATGTTAATAATGGCCCATGAGTACAGTAAAAAGTGAGGCTAGATATGTCTCTGAAATTAAAGGGCCATCTTTCATATAAATACTGGATTTTCATTTCACAGGGCAGAGAGTCTCTCATTAGTGGAAGAACTATTGCTTGAGAAAGACACTTGCCCTCTCTGAGTCAGGGTTTTAACTTTAATAGCTTTAAAACAGTTTGCTGTGCAATGTTATAAAATGTATCATGTAAAATGTAGTTAGACAAAGAATTACTAAGTTCTTGATGATTGAAAGCATTCCACTAAGTGCTGGGGATATGGGGATGAATAAGATAGCCCCTATGATCAATTAGGCTATAGTTTGTTGAGGCAGCAAACTGTAAAACCAATCATTGCTGAACATTTTGTAAGTACTCTATTAAAAGCTGATGGACCCAAAGAGGATAAGTAAATCAGAGTTCTAGTTGAGGAGGTGATGCTTTAGTTGAGTCTAGAAGTCAAGGTGTTATGTTGATAAGGCTGGAGAAGGGAAATCAAGAGAACATGGATGTAGGCATGAACAGTTGCCTCATTCATATTATAAGAAGTTCAATACTGAAATCAAGAAAGCATTTAGTGAGATTTCAAGATTGGGGGTAAAGGTTTAGGAAGTGACTTGTACTGTAAACTCAAATCTGAACCAAAATCAGTGTGTTGTTACTACAGAGGAGTCAAAGCAGAGGATTAATGCAATTATATTAGTAATGTTAAATGCTACTTTGGAAACAGTGAGGAGGATAAATCAGAGAGAGGATGGGCTAGAGAACAGGGAGACATCTAATTATGTAATGTAAATCAAGAAAAAATGATGAGGTCTGAATTAAACAGAAGTGATAGGGCGTAAATTTGAGGCGTGCGTAGGACGTAGAAGAGACTTACCACAGAGACCAATTGAATGTGGGAGAAGGTAGAAGCCTCCGCGTTTCTGTTTGAGACCCTGGATGGATGACACCATTCACTAAAAAGTAGGAAATAAAGGAAGAGATACTGGGGTCCAAGGTGAAGACTATTTTTTTAAGTATGTCACATTTGAGGTTTCCTGAAATATCCAGTGATTTGGGGGTAAAGACTGTTCTTTCACATGGCCTTTAAGACTGCATGATTCTCTCCCTCCGTTCCTTCCAGGCTCATTCCAGTGGCAGTGTTTCTCATTGCTCCCTGCTGGAGCAGCACGAGCCTCCCTTGTCATACTCACTGTCCCAGGGCCTTTGTGCGTGATACTCCCTCAACCTGGATCAGCCTTCCTTCTCTTCATTACTTAGCTTTTCCCTACTCATTTTTCATAGCTCAGCTTCAGATCAAATTCCTCAGGGAAGCTTTCCCTAACTATTGTAATATGATAAAATTCATTAAGCTTTCATATATTTGGATGTTGAGAAGCCAAAACACAAAAGATTTCCTTACATTTAAAATGTTGTTCATTGGTGTGTGCCAAGTCTCTAGGTTCCAGGGATTCCTGGATCTAACTATATTATTGTTGAAATTCAAAGGAAGAGCCTGGATATGAGAAAGATCCCAAGGGAAACAATGATAGGATTTGATGAATGGAAAGATCTGGATATTATATCTAGGTTTTTCTTCCTTGGTTACTAGAAGGATGATCATAGTATTGACAGAAACAAGGGAATCAGGAAAGTGAGTTCATTTTTCAGGAAAAATGATTAAAAATAAATTGAACATTGAGAAAAAATTTCAGGGACTCCATTCTAGCTTTGAGACTGATAAATCCTAGCAACTGCACCTCTTTGTTAAAATTTAATAAAAGCTTTATAGGTTTTTAATGTTCCCTTTCTTCAGTGATGTATATGACTAATTGACAAGAAAGGTCCTTTCATGAAATCAATGGCTGCCTTGCAACTTCCAACCCCTTTTTATCAGAGCTATTATAGAAAATATGGGTTGAAAGAAGTCGTGTTAGGTAACAATTTTGTTTTCTTTCTTTATGGCAGTGCTAATTAACCCATTAGGCAGGTTATTCTGATGCCAGCTATTAGGATGCATTAGGAGTTTTACTGCACAGGGTTGCGCTCAGTAGACATGACCTTTTGCTCTACTTTTCTAAACATCTGTTCTTCTTCAGAGTTCACCCATAATGTCACTACCTAATTAGACTCTAGCCACTTGAAAGTTATTTTGGTTAAATATAAAGTAGTTATGATACCACTTTATATAGAAAAACGGTAGACCTGACTTAAAGGAAAAGCAAGGTTATCTTCAAGTTTAAGTCTTTCATTAGTTAGTAGATAATGGTACTTTTTGGCCAAGCCTAGTCAATTAAAGAATATTACAGGTATAATTCACTTTTTATAAAGACAAGTGATATAGAAAGGCCATTGACAGGGTTATGGCCTAGATTCTGTGGGACCAGGAAAGAGAAGGGGTCTTTAAGGATCTAATGATCTGCCATAGAGTTGGTTCTGATGCTTCCTCATTGTCCATTTAAGGCATGGTAATGCCTATTTCCAAGGCCGCATTAACATTGCCTTCACATATATGCCGATTTTCACCCTTTCCCTTAATTTTGGAAAATGGTTCTTTACACAAGCCCTTAAAGATAATTCATGATCAAACTGACTCATTTAGTCAAATTTGCCAGTAATATTGGGATTATATGTTTCACAGTAAAAAACTTTGTGACTCAACACAGTGCTTGAAATTCCATGCCGTTTGGTAGCAAATGTGGTTGAGTTGCTATTGGAAAATGATCCCAAAGGAAATTACTATGGCCCTGTTCAGATCACCAAACTGTAATCCCCAAATATAAATTTAGTAATTCAACAAGCATCTGTGAGCACCCATTGGAGAATAAAAAATATCGGGTAAACTTTTTATCTCTCTCTGGCTTTTTCTGTTTAGAATAATAATTTTTACTACTAGTTTATACAATAAATTCTAGTGATTTGTATTTTCTTTGTGCATTATAATATTTTTCCACCAATATTAGGCAACTCAGACCTAATAGAAGCTAGAATAAAACTTAGAATTTATAGAGTCTAATCCAGAATAAAGGGATGTGTTCTTTAATGTTTATAACCAGGATTGCTTTTATTAATAAATATGAAGTTGTTGGTGGTTATTTATTCAATTATTCAACTATTTTATGTACTCATACTGATATGTTATGGATTCTTTTTTCTCAATAGTAATGTAGAATTCTGTATGGGTTCTCTCAGAAACCATCATCATGTTAGATTTTTAAAAGTATTACAAATCATTTTTGAATCCTTTAACTGTGGTTTAGATTATTGGATGAGTGTGAATATACACTTAGGAGAGTATGTATTAGGTGAAGTTTACCTTAAAAATAAATTGTTTTTTACTCTAAGATCTGGCTATTGTTATAAGAATTGATGTCAGGAATACTTGTCTAAACTATTTCCAGTTTGCATTAATAGTAGATTTAGAAGAAGTGAGGAGGGTAAAAGAATAGCAAGGTTATTCAGGGGTCTCAACAGTTAAATGACTCATAAAAATGATTCTTTCCTACACATGTTCTTACTCGCTGCACATTGCGCACAGATGATTCTAATCACCATTATTCAAATCACCTGATGCCTCAATTACCTTGGCTTCAATGAGCACATTCCAAATGCCAGAGCACCCATGTACGTACTCTGATAATAGGCTGCCAATTAAGTTATCTTTCTCTGGAAACTTATTATGGCAGCTCAGTGAATATAATATCATTAGCGCCCTTATATCATCATAGCCTGGGCAGTTGCTGACATTGCATGAATATAACTGCTAAGCTATCAAAGTAGCTGCTCAACCACTATAGCCTTGAAATTACAAAAAAAAATATGTAGTTGTGATTGCTTAATACATATATGTAAAGTATACATTTATGCATGTGTGTGCAAATAAGATTTTTGTATAAAAATGTAGGTGAGGAAAACGATCTTCATACACAAGAAAAGTGCAAGTATTTCAAAAGAAGATAGATAAATTATTAGTGAAGATTGCCTCATAAAGCTCATGTCACTTTGCCACCAGTAAAAAATGACATCAGTTGTAGCTATCAGTATTTCTGTAACATGGAAGACTCTCAGATTACATTTTGACTTATAAAAATATCCTATAGAGTAAGCTGTTTTCTACAGGGATCTGGAATGAAATTAAGACTTTAATTTGAAAGTCCAAGAAAATTTTGAAAAAACTTTCAGCAATGACTAAATTCCTTCTCTATGATTAGAGGCACAGAAATTTTTCTAGAAAGTTGAGCTTAAGGTCATACAAAAATGACAAATTTTATTCACCGAGATTACCATGTAAGTTGAAATCCTTTTTATTTATTCCTTTGGATTAATTTGTATAACTCATTCTTACTAAGGAACTAGTGAAAGCCCTGGGAGAGAAACCAGCTTTGTCTGGACCCTATTTCTTCCCACGATGTGTTAATGGGCATGATAACAGGAGTCATTCTGACTGGGTCAGAGTCCTGTTTTTGCAGGAGTGATCCTTGAAAAATTCTTTCACCACACCTAGCAGTGATTCTTTATTTAAGAAATGGATGTTAAAGCAAACACTTCCTGCATAAGGTTTATTGTGAGGACTAAGTAATGCATACATAAAGTGTTTAACCAGGTGTCTAGAAAACAGTAAATACTCAAAATGATAACTTTTATTTCTGTGCTTATTGCTATTTTAAATTATTCTTAACCTTTCCAAGTTTCACTAACTCTTTTTAGTGGTTCTTTTAGAAAAATGACCTATGCTGATTTGTTACAATTCAGATTAGAGCCATTATCACAAGTTGGTTTTTATTTACATATGCTCAGCGTTTTCCTTAAGTAAGGTATTTATCAATTGTATTAATAATGAGAATCATTCCTAACAAAATATCTGCTGTTTTGCCATTTTATTTTGTTTGTCATTTTTTTGAAGCTTCATCTTTGTTCTTTAAAGTTAGCTCTCTGGCTGGTTGCCTATGAATTCAGTTCCTTTGTTCTCTGCTGCCCAATAACAAAAAGAGGGGTGCTTAAGTACCTTTTGGGGGGAATGATTAACTTCCTAATTGAAATTTTTATGTAAAAATCAATTGTCTCACTTGTCAGTGGTATCTAATGAACACAGATAAACTAACAAAGAAAATGGATCCACAAGCATAGAAACTTGGAGCAGACTGAAGTGACCAGAGGGGAGGGGAAAGGGGACAATGGTGGACAGGAGGGGAAGGGACTAGACAAAGAACAGGCGTAGATGACCCACAGACAGGGTCAACAGTGTGGCGACTGACTGTGGGAGTGGGGAGTGGGATGGGTGGGGGAGGGCAAAGGGAGAAAACATGAGACAACTGTAATAGGGTAACAATAAAAAAGGATGAAAAAAAATCAGTTGTTACCCTTCCACTTTCCCAACCACCATATAAGTACGGTGCTCGTAACACTTTCAGATTAAAACGTTAAACTTAAACTCTTGGCTGCATCAGTTCTGTGTATCCCCGTGCCTTAAGATATGTGCGATATGCCTAGTTAGCCATTTCATATTCAGCATTGTATAGGCCATACTTTCACTTGTCTCCTGCCGTTTATAGTATTCTATCTAATAACAAGATATTTAAATGTTTCCAACCACAAAAAAGAAACCATACAGTAATAGAGAGCTTTTAATATAAAAACAATTCTAAAAATTAATGCATATTCTTAAAAGCTGAGACTAATTTTATATTGTTGTTCCCTAGGACTACTAAACTATTAAACCCACAGTAAGTGAGTATTGCCTTTTTGCACACTCTGCTGGCACTATTGAGGATAAAGAAGTTTTCTGAAACATTGGACTAAATATAATGTAGAAGTATTATACTGCCAAGTCATTTGTCAAATAAATATCTTTACCATATGCCATAAAATGTGGCACAATCCTGCCAAAATAAAAATCCCTTTCATTATGGACTGTAAAGGTGATGCTGCAATGGGAGATTGTGACATACCCTTATCTGTAGGAGAACATTCTCTCTGCTGTTATTAAAAACTCTATTGATTGAAGTGTCCTAATGCCAATCCTCATGGTTGAAACTAGAATACTGTTCGGAAAAGGATAACTGGCGTGTTGAATTCTGCAAAACTGTCATACTAAAAGCATGATTCATGATTCTGTAAAAAGAGCATCCCGAGGAAGCTCTGTGTGGAAATCAGCTATCAGACTAATTAGGGGGGATGTTGTGCAGATATTGGAAGAAGCTGTTTCCTCATCAGATTTGGCTGTCCCGCCTTGCATTTGACTTGTAATGCAAGTCATATGGGACATTGAGAGACAACAAAAATATAGATCTCACTAGACAGTTTCTTCTTTTCACTCACTTCATCAGTAATAATTTAGGACTCTATTCCTTTCAGCATTCAGCTCTCTGAATGTTACAGGGTATGCCAGTACTATTCAAGGGACCAGTGCAAACATACTTTATCTAAACTTGATTTATGTCCCTAAATTTGTAAAGGACTGGCCTTCACTTTGCTAAATCCTCCCATGTTTCCTTCTGTGCTCATGCGTGAAAGTCTGAACTCAGCCGAAATTTTTTCTCTGGCCATACAGTATATGGAACATCGAAGTATTATTTAAAAAAAATAGTGGGATACAAAAATACTAGAGAAGCAAGCAGAATCCTTTTCTGAAAGCAATATTAATATTGATGGTAAAGGGAAAGATAATTATTTTTGAAATAAATTTAATTTCTGATGATTTCTGATGACTTCTCTTTATATTTGACCTATATTTTCTGATGATAATGGACAAGTGTTGTTGGGTTCATTTTACCTCCATAAAGATGAAGGTGAGTTATTGGAAGTCACTAAAAAGCTCGGGAGGCAAATATGGGGGAAAGGCCAAATTGGAGCTTTGTAACTGGATCATCAGAAAGAATCAAATTGAACCTTCCAATGGAAGGTTTTTCTGAGGGTCAAAAGGCAGTGAGGAGGCAGGAGATTCTAATAGGAACTTGCTGTGCAATCTTGAGGAAAAAAAGCAAGTGCACCATACAGTGAGTGAATCCTTGGGTAGAGATTTTGATAATGGACATTATAGGAGTCCCCAAAAGAAAGAAAAAATTCTGGCTTTTGATACTTTAAAATCTAATTATAAAAAATTTTTAAAAAGGAATTAGAAATAGGGCATGAGTAGTGAATGCATGCACGTGTACGCACAATTGTCTAAATTCTGTGTATGTGGCTACACAGACTGTGACCAAGAGAAGTCTGCCAGAAACTTTGCAGTCACTTATAATCCATCCTCAAGTTTTGTTGATTCTATTCCTTCAACAGTTCCTAAATTCATTTCATTTTCTCCCTAATTTTACCAAAATCCCTTTAAATAGGGGTGCCGAATCCTCTGCCTGTGTTACTGTAGTTATCTACGTCCTGCTGTCTAGCAGCACCCTCCCTCGATCCATCCAACCCCTTCGGCAAGCAAGAGCTGGAGGGGCTTCTTAAAAGTGCACGTCCCATCCTGCTGCTTTTTCACTTGAAGCACTTCGTTGTCTTTCTGATGCCCTTAGAATAAAGTCTGACCTTTCAGGGTACCCAGTCCAGCTCCTCCATTGTCTGGCCCCTGCTTACCTCTGAGATTTGTCTTCCCAGCTCTGCTATGGTTTACCATTCACAGGTCCCTGAATCACCATGCTTTTACCTCTGGGCATTTTTATGCAAGTCCCTTCTCTCTCTTTTGCTTCAAGTCCTCCTTTAGTGATCAAACTGAGCTGCTCTTTTTCTGACTATCTATTTTAATGCCTCAAGACTGTGGGCCTCACTCCTGTGTGAGCAGGACCCTGCCCCTGCTTACACCCATTGCTTCATAAAACTACCACAGCTACTGAACCAGCCTGTGACCTTGTGTGTTTCCCTCACTAGACTATAAAATTCTTAAGATCTGTCTCTTGTCAATTTTTACTTCTTCCTATATACTAGAGAAATCCTGTTGAATACATTGAAGTAATAAATGAAATAATTTCTTGAGTCAACCTGTCCACAATGTAGCTAGTCAGTCAACAGATTTTCTGGGCCAGTACACAAAGTGTGAGTGAACTGGTCTGAGCCGGTCCCTGTTTCCATAGGCTAGTGAGGATGAAGGTAAAGAAAGGCAAGAGTGCAGAGTTTTGAAGAAAAAGAGAAGTGCAGGGTGGGACAAGGTGGGGTGGAGAAGCCCTCAGGACCTGGAGAGCACAAGAGTGCATTCTGAGGGGAGTTCTCCCAACTGGTCTGAAGCAGCAGGCACAGCTACGGAGTAATCTTTCCTTAGGATACTGAATAAGACTAATGTATAATTACCATGGTTTTAATGTAAGATGTTAACGTAACTGCAACCTATGGGCATTTACACTGAAATAGAAAAAGTCACATCTGCACTGTGCTTAAAGCCAATTTTTATAAAATTTGTATGAAATCCACTTGCTTGCCTTTTTGGATAGGTATAATTTGAAAGCAACTTGTTTCTTTGTAGTTCAAATAGGGCCAAAAACCTTTTAAATTGGATTTCAACTTTGGCCTATAATTTCTGGCCCAGGGAAAATAAAATGTGGTGACAGTGCTACTTGCTTGCCCTTTGCTGGAAGTGCTGCCCGGTACTTTCCAGGATCCGAAGAACCGTGACCCGCCCTAAGAACCACTGCATCACACCAACTGTGGAACATACGAAACCGGGTCACTGAGAATACCCAGTTTCAGACAGAAGACTGTAAGCAGTGCAAATAGCACTTGGTATTATATTTAACAGGTGTAAAAGTCCTATGAAATCTAATGAACATTTATCTTTCAGCGACCTGAAATTTCTGGGTTGTCTGCCTTAGATGCAGGAAATATCACAGGGTGTCACCAGTGAAGGGCATGGGGCCGGGAGCCAGGCTGCCCATGTTGAAGTTCGCCTCCTAGACTCCTGCCAAAGGGACCTGGGGTGAGCTGTTCCTTGACTTCAGTTTTCTTGTATGTAGGATGGGACAATAATGGTGTCCCTTTTTTAAAGGATTATTTTAAAGAAAATTGATAAATATGTACGAAATGGCCAGAAGAGAGTCTAGTACAAAAAGAATATTCAGGATATTAAGTATTACTATTGTGATGTTGCTGCTATTGTTGATGTTGCTACTATTGGTATTTGTCTATTTCCCACTTTGGCAGTCCTGCCATAAAGGCATTAGTGAGGCTTTTCTGTGGTTTCGATGTAGCAGTGGCAGAAGGAGGAAAAAAGCTGGCAGAACTACGAGCAGATGGGAAAACCTGGAGACAGCAGAAACCATGGTGTGCTCAAGAAATGCAAAGAGACCCTATCCGGCTGGTGTGTCTTGGGCAAGGAGGATATTAATGGGGGGTTGAGATCAGAGAGGGAAGGTCTGATGGTCTTATGGTCTTGGAGATTATGGTCAAGGAGTTTGTCTTTAATTCTAAGATTAATGGGCAGCTCTGAAATGTTTTAACTAATGCGGTTGGTAAATAACAGAATTGCTTGTGGTTGTATTTAACTTGGAGTAAATAGATCCATCTTAACCCAAAGGTTGAAGAGGAAGGATGTGATTTGATGGCATGGAATAGGCGTCTGTACTTTAAACGAGAATTAGCAATATATCAATTGTGGCAAATTTGAGGATAGGAGTTTTGTTTCAGATTTTAGCTGATGCAGGGCCACTTTAACCAAGAGGAAAAGAACATGAGAAAGTAGTAGAAAGAGTCTGTTGATAAACATATTAGAGAAATTTGTACCCACGGAAACCACCAATGCCCCTAAATGCAAGTTAATTGTGCTAAACACAGCATACGCTCTGGAAAGGGAAGAAGGAAGCTGATACCTTGGAAAACTTAAACTTTCTCAATGCTTACGGTGTAACATAAGTACTATATGGAGAAACATTTTATGAGTAGTATTGCTTTGGGATTCTTGATTGTAACCATTCTGTTATAATTAAAGTGGAATGTAAATATTTTAATTGAATTTAATTTATTAAGACCCAATCTCTTTTTGAAAAACAAAATTATGTGTTTAAAAGTGATATAATCACTGCTAAGATTATATCCTAAGAACCCTAAAACACCAATCCCAAAGAACATATGCACCCCAATGTTCATAGCAGCACAATTTACAATAGCCAAGAGCTGGAGGCAACCTAGGTACCCATCAGTAAATGAATGGATCAAAAAATTATGGTACATATACACAATGGAATTTTATGCAGCAGAGAAAGAAGGAACTCCTGCCTTTTGCAACATCATGGATGGAACTGGAAAGCATTATGCTGAGTGAAATAAGCCAGGCGTTGAAAGACAGATACCATATGATCTCACCTTTAACAGGAAGCTGAACAACAAAACAAACAAGCAAGCAAAATATAACCAAAGACCCTGAAATAGAGAACAGGCAGACAGTGACCAGAGGGGAGAGGGGAGGGAATTTCAGGGGGAAAAGGGGAAGGATTTATGGGAACTAGTATAAAGGACACATGGATAACAACTAAGGGGGGTAGAAATAGGAGGGAAGTGAAGAGCACTAGGGGGTGGGCTGGGATGGGAGTAAAAGACAGAAAACTGTACTTGAACAACAATTAAAAAAAAACAGTATTCAAACATTCAAATAAAAAAAGTAAAATCAAGAGAGAGGGAATACGTAGTGGTTTTTATTAGTTTACAAATGATTTTAATAGAAAATATAAACACAATTCAAGTAATTTAGTTTATTTGATGTCCTAAATACACTCGTATGTGCACAGGCAAGTCCAAAGGCAAGTGAGTGTTTCTGAACCTGAATATGGAAGCTGCACATGGCTGAGGGGCCCACAATGTGTAGTCACTCAAATCTCCATTTTGGCTTGGCCCTTTCTCTCCCTTTGACTTCGGCCCCAGGCAAAGCCTTCTCATGAGTCTTTGTTGTTGTTGTTTTTTTCTCTTCAAAGTAGGAGCGGAAATGGCAATATTTAAGGAAGATTTTGTAAATCTTGGGGAGTAAGGCTTTTGTGTGAGGGTAGAGTGGCCATTAGAGATCCACGGGAGTAGAACACCCTGCAGTCAGTCTTCCCCCCTCCTCCTATGGCTGGTCCCTGAATCTCCCTCACGTCTGCTGCTGCCTCCTCTGTGTCCCATGCCTGGAGGAGCGTGGTGCTCTCCTTGGTGTTCTCCCTCTGAATGCTGACCCTACTTATCAATGGTTTCTTTATCTATTTTTTTAAAGGTGATTTGTGTGTCTGTTCCTCTACCAGAACCATATAATGTAATAAAATGTCTCAAAATGGGGTAGGTTGATTCCTCCCATTTTATTCTTCTTTTTAAAAATCATTTTAGTTATGTTACCTCCTTTTTACTTTTCATATAAGTTTTTTTAATAACCTTTTGCTACAAAAAAATTCTTGCTAGGACTTTGATAGTAATTGTTTTGGACCTATATATCAATAATTAACTGATATACAACTCTCTTCCAATTATAGATATCCTTACTGAAGATAGAGCATAAGACCCTATATAGGATATGAATACTTTCCTCCTTAGCTGTTTTATAAGAGTTGGTATTCCAAAATAGCCTCCAAAGTTTAATTGAAAGAAATAGGTAAGAGAAAAATGGAATTTTCTGTTCAGTTTGCCAGGTTCTTGGGGCTGATCTCATTTTTGAAATGCCAATTCTACCTTCATGCCAATTTGTCAGATTCTCCCAGCTCCCAAACCAGTGTAGGACAGGGACAATGCATTTGAAGGATAAAGCATTCACTTCTGTGAAGGGGAGGCATTGGGAAACAGTGCTTCCTGGATTTTGCCGTAAGAATGACTTAATTATTTCTTTTACTTATCTTTTTTGTAATTCTAAATGTAAATTGGAGGGAGCAAATAGATTTTACAAGGCTTGTCCTTGTTTCAGTGATATAATAGTGAATCATGTTGAATTACTGGGTGGTTCCACTTCATTACACCACTATTTATTGTTTTTAACATTCTGCAGAAAAAGTATGAGGCATAGGGCATTTGAAAGAAGAATTCACTGTGTCGTTATCAGGTTTCCAAAGACCCTTTGAAACATTTGTGTGGTGGCCTTCAATATGAGCCCATTGATTAAATTTTAATTTTAATGTGAATCAATGAAATTTTGATACTTTGTTAGCTATCAAGAAAAAATGTTTTTATTCATTATTTATATTTAGTATATGAATGCTTTGCATTGATAATTATTAACATGTAATAAACAGTAGTCAATTATGCACAACAAATACACTTTCAGATATAATAGTAATAAAAGCTATTCATACATACTGGCAGTTTATAATCCATAATGGACCATGCACAATAAAATTATGAAATTAGATTATTTAATGGTTTTATTAGCCAGCTTTTTAAATTAAAAAAAGTGTTTTATATTCATGCTAAAAAACTTGAAGAAATGCAAAGATTGTGCAATGAGAGTAATTCTCTCTCCAGACCCCTTCAGCAACCAGTTCTCAGATGTGGAGGGATGGCAGTACAAATGCCATTTACAGAATTTATGTGACAAAAATAGTTTAAAACCCTCTAACTCACACTAACTGAAAGGAAGGGCACTGCAACTTGATGTAAAATCTGAATTATAGCATATTTCAAAAGAAATATAGCTTTCCAACTTTAGGCCTTAGTGACTAACTGCTGACTGAGACAGAGAGGGTGGAGCGAAGTATCTACTTGAAAGTGTCCATTTGTGATTTTCAAGGAGACTTTACCCATCTTAATTCTTTTTGATGTAAAGATACTGATGCTGCAGTACTTTAATAATAGCTTGCTGTCCTTCTCAGTTAAGTATACTAAGTATTTGACATGTTTACAGTATTTTTGGTTATCGAATTTGACTTTACAAAAAACACAAAAGTAAATTGTTAAAAAGTAAAAAGTCAATTCCGGCTCAGCAGTCTGAATTGCATTCATGTCCATTCTCTAAACTAAGGCCATTGTTCTTCCTAGGGGATGTTGTTGGACAGTTATGATTTGGAAAAGACATCAATAAAGAGGAATGAATCTTGGTAGAGGAGATCTAAGTACAGAAGGAGAAAGATGTAGGAGTAAAACTTTATAATCCAGTGACACCAGGACTATTATAATAAAGGTAGGAAAAGACAAAAAGGTAACAGAGCAGAGCATCAAAACAGAAAACACAGGAAGATGATGGTCTTAAATTCAACCACATTAATAATTACATTAAATACAAATAGTTTAAACACTGCAATTAAAAGTCTGAGATGATCAGACTGGATTAAAAAAATAAAACCATATACTTTATACAAAAAAACCCCACTTCATATATAAAGACTCAGATAAGTTAAAAATAAATGATGTAAAAGTTACATTGTATAAAACCGAATAATAAGAAAACTGGAATGCTTATGTTAATAATAGATAAAATAGACTTTGGTATAAAAGTTTTTCATAGCAATGAAAACATCAATTTATCAATTTGATAAAGGATGTCTATGAAAGACCTGAAGTGAAGACTGTTATTATGCTGACAAACTTTCCTCTTAAAATAGGCAACAAGACAAAGATGTTTGCTTTTATCACTTTTAATCAGTGTTGTAGTAGATATTCTATCTACTGTTATAATGAAAGAAAAATAAATGAATAACAAACATATTTAATAAGAAATAAAATATATTTATTCCCAGAGAGCATGTTTATATAAATATAGAAAATCCAGTGGAATCTACAAAAATGCTGCAAGAGCTAAGATGTGAATTTAGACACGTTGTAGGATACATGGTCAGCATACAAAAATTGATTTAAAAAACTATATATATATATATATATGCAATATATATATATATATGCAACAAACAATTGAAAAATGAATAAAAATGCCATTTACATGGGTATCGAAATATAAAATATTTGGAGATAAAAATATATTCAAATTCTATATACTGAAATTCATGATATATGACTGAGAGAAATTAAGGATCTAAGTAAGTGGAAAGAGACTATGTTCATGAATTAGAAAAATGAAATTTTAAAGATGTAAATAGTTCCACATTGAGATATGTATACAAAAGAATCTTAGGCAGAATATCAGTGAACTTTTTTGTGTTAGAAATTAGCAGGCAATTTTTAAAATTAAAAAGGCTATAAAACAAAATCAAAATCTAAAACAAAATTTTGAAAAAGGAAGAAATTTGGAAAATGTATACTATCTGATTTCAAGACTTATCATAAACCACAGAAATCAAGACAGGCACTACTGGTATAAGAAAAGACATATAGAAAAATGACCAGATGGAGTGCCCATAACAATATAGAGACACATATGATCTATTTAACTAGAGTACCAAAGAAATTTAGAGGAAGGATAGTCATTAAAACAAATGGGATAAAAAACTGAACTATTCACCTCATACAGATAAACTTAAAATAAATTAAAGACTTAGGTAAAAGTAAAACTTGTGATTCTAGAAGTAAATATAGGATAAAGTCTTTGTTTTTTCATGGGAGCTAAAAAGCATGAATCATCAACAACAAAATTAATGCATTAGATTCCACCAAAATTAATAAACCTATTCTTTAAAATACTTACAAATATAGAAAGGCAAGCTAACAGACTGCGAGGAAATATTTTAATTGGTATGTAGAGTACATAATGGGCTTTTACAATTCAATAAGTTAAAGAACCCAGTGCTCAACATCAGTCATCATTAGGGAAATATAAACTGAACCCACAGTGAGATTCCCTTGCACACCCACAGAATAGCTAAAGTTAAAAAGACTGCAAAACAAACTGCTGGTGAAGATGTGGAGCAAGCTGGAACTCTCATACGTTCCTCGGGGACTGCAAAGTGTTGCAACCACTTTGGGAAGTTATTGGACAGTTTCTTAAAATCTTAAACATAAGAAATCTATATGGTTCTTCAATTCTACTAATAGGTATTTACTCAAGAATAATTAAAAACATATATACATATATATGTATACATAGAAAGACTCGTATAATATAAAAAGTTCCCAGAAGCTTTATTTCTAATAGCTAAAAAACTGGGAGCGACCTCAATGTTCATCAACAAATGAATGAATAAGCGAATTGTGGTATATGTATATAAAGAAAACTAATCAGCAATAAAAAGGATAGGCTGTTGATACAATACGAATCTCTAAAATGATATTCTGAGTGCCTTGAAGAAAGATATAAAATCATGTGTATTTTATTATTCCATTCATGTGAAGTTCTAGATGAGGCAAAGTTGGTTTACAGTGACAGAGAGCAGGTCGATGATTGTAGCTATAATGAGGGTAGATTTTGAGGAGCTTTACTGCAAAAGGGCGTGAGAAAATATTTTGGAATGATGCAAATTATATATATATATATATATACATATACATATATATATATATCTTAATTGTGGTAGTGGTTATATCACCTTGTCTTTTCAAAATGCTCTTTAATTTTTTCTAAACTACCAATTTAGGTGTTCATGAATTCACTCTATAAATATTACGTGAACAAATACAGTCATACCTCAGTACTCATTGGCTTCAGAACCCTGTACTCATCCCATTTTGAGGTGAAAAAAAATGTTTCAGCACTAGGCATTTGCTCAGGACTCATCTTACTTGCTAGGATTTGCATGAGTCACAATGCCATCCTGCAAGAGAAAATGCTTCAGTGTTCAGTATTGTCAGTTTTGGCCCTTGTCATGATTTCCGGAAGGAATTAACAACAAGTACTGAGGTGTCCCTGTATCATGTACCACAAAATATGCAATGTGCCTTGTATATGTGAAACAAGAAATACACATGGATATGTATTGGTAGTAAATTGAATAATAGCTCTCCCCTAAAAATGTATGTGTCCCCAGAACCTGTGAATGTGATCTTATGAGAAAATAGTCTTTTCAAATGTAATCAAGTTAAGATAAGGTCCTACCGCATATGATGACTGGTGTCCATATATATATGGAAGTTTGGCCACAAGGACATGCACAGATGGAAGACAATGTGAGACACAAGGAAGAGAGCCATGTGAAGACAGAGGCAGAGAATGAAGTGACACATCTATAAGCCAGGGAATGCCAAAGATTATCAGCAACCCAAGTAAGAAGCAGCAAGAGAATCTCTCCTGATGGCACTCTCAATGAGGCCATGGCCCTTTCAACACTTTGATCTTGGACTCCTAGGCCTCCTATCTGTGAGGGAATAAATTTATTTTAAGTCCAGTGCATGGCACTTTGTTATAGCATCTGTAGGAAATTAATGCAATACCCAGTTGTTAGAGTGTGATGGAAGAAAATGTCGTACTTTTGAAGAGTGGAAATAATACCAGTTTGGGGTCCCAAGAAAGATTCTTAATGAAGTGATCTCTGGCTCAGATGGCAATTAGCCATCTGATGGTAAGTAGCCATGTGCTGGTAAGTAGCAGTTAGCAAGATGAAGAGAAGGGCAATGAGGAGGAGATGGGTTGTCAGGAGAAAGAACAGCATTTACAAAGTCTCTGAGTCAGGAAAGATCTTGCCATATATCTGGATTGGGAGAGAAGGAATCCTACTGGAAAGTGGAGAGTCAAGGGCTTTCCACTGCATTTAGAATAAAAGCCAAACTCAGTGTGCCCTAAAGGTACTCTCTTCTCCGATATTCACCGCCTCTCCTTGTTAAAGTCATGAATAGCTATGGGCTTACTTTGACCAGAAGCGACATGAGCCACTTTCATCCAGCACATACAGCACTACCCTTTTTTCTTTAGCGTGGCATAAGCAATGTTCCAGGGAGAGGATGCTCCACCAGTCTGGCTCCTGGAGTGGAGACAACGTGGATCACAGTATAGCTGATCTGTGATGGACATGTAACATGGGTGAAAAATCAGCCCTTGTAGTTATTGTTTGGGTCTTTGTTACTGAAGAAAAATCTAGTGTATTTTGAATGATAACCTAACTAAGAGCATTATCCATAGCATGGTAGGAGGGGATGCCATTTGAAATTAGGCGAAGAGTGAGTGGCAGATGAGGAACTGGAGACTGTCTAAACTCTGAAGAATCTTTGTAGAGTGGAGGAGAGAGATTGTGTGGATACTTGGGGTGGGAGATGCGAGGTCAAGATATGGATGGAATTTTTAAGACGTAGATGGAATTAAAGCACATCAAAACATTGTGAAGTATGATTCGAGGGAGGAGAGAGCCAGAGAGGGATGAGTATGACTGCAGTATACTATCTTAAGGAAGGGGGAGGAAGACAAAGTGTACACACTGGAATCTGAGAGGACCTGTGCTTTAATAGGAGGCAAGAAAGAACAGATCAGGTAACATCTAAGACTGGGAGAATTTGGATTTCTAAACAAAGGCAAATGTCTTTTGAAAGTATTTACATGTTAGAAACTAATTTTCAACTCAATTTTATAGTTCCATTTTGGAATGTAGGCATTTAATACAGTTTCTTATGCATACGTTCAGTCAAAAAACTAAATTTGGTTTAAAAAAATCCCATTAGCTTTCTATCTGCTTCATTCAGGTTTATAAAGTCATTCTACTTGAATTTATAAAATTCTTTTTCTTTAAGATACCCAGGTCAAATTCTAGAACGTGGTGGAAATTTCTCATCTTTGTAAGTCAAAGTGATTGATCATTTAAGCAAAGCTGTGCTGATTATATTCATTTATGCATGCCCTGCCCTGCCCTGTACCTCCAAGCATCAGAACCTGCTGATCCTCCCATCCAAAAGCATTTCTAGAATCTGCTGAACAGCTTATAGCACTCTGCTTTGGGGACTGATGGAGAGGGCATTACATGCATTTGAGGAAAGTGTGGTTATAATTTATTTTCTAGGGAACAAGTACTTCTGTATACATCATGATAAAAATGAATAAATATAAAATGATTTATTTCCTAAAGAATAAAGGGATATTCTACAAGATGCAGTATAATTGCTTGGATTTGTCCCTGGCCCAATCTAATGTTGACAGGGACACAGCCAGTATCTGTCTGAAACATTTTCCCGAGGGCTCATTGAATGGCAAATGCTATTCCTGGGGGAAAGCTTGATGTTCATACTTTCTGAAGTTGAAACTCAGGGTAAAAGCTTATTCTATGGCTCTGACAGCTTGATGGATATATTCAGGCTATATCTTGTGGGTTCTTAATCCTTGTATTTTCACTATATTAATTGTAATTTTCTAAAGTCTTGATAATCTCAGTTGCATTGTGTAATATTTGCGAGCATTCCTGTGTTAAAAGTCTCCGGTGAGATCTCTGTGTTGTATTTGCATTTGAAGATATAGTGTCGGGTGGGGAGGTGGGGGAGTGTGACCTTTTCTCTTTCTTCTTTTCCTGTTCTGCCTATTTTCATCATCTTCTTTTTTCTTGATTTGCTTCTTACTCCCCTCTTCCTATTTATTCTTTTCCAACTTACATGTTAGCTAAATTAAATGTTCACTTTAGGTAATTTTACAGACTAGATTGCTCCATAAGTTAACAATATTATTTGGAGAAGTCAACAGTATTATATATTTACTGATACCAAACATTCAGTAAATTGCAGGTGTCACTAACAGCCATTTGGATATGATATTTTGTTGTATGAATATGTGAATGGTTGAGTATATACGTAAGGTGTTTAGCAGAAGCCTAACTGATAATAAAACTTTTTAAAAGAAATTATAAATGTTCAACAATTTTCTCCCCTTTCATATAAACTAATCTTGGCCTCATATTGAAGTCCACTCACATAATATAAGGGCTGAAATTTCAACTGCTTCCTTAACATCTTTGTGTTGAGGGGGGGAGATGCCTCCTTCACCAATGAGGTGATTAGGAGTTGATCAGAAACAGCTCCCACCCTAGATCCTACAAGATGACTGAGCACAGGATACCTGGCATTCACACATGAGACTGAGAGACAGTTTGTTAGTCACATGCGCTCATAGCTCACAGGGTAACAGACACAGCACACAGTGCAGGACAAACCAACAGTGGCAAGCTCTGTATAAGCAAAAGGGTAGGAAAGTGCCCCCTTATTCCTGCTTTAGGATGCAGCTGGCTTGTTTGAATAATCTCATGAGCTGGAAAGGCAGGGAAATCCGTTCTGTTGAGGACCAGGTAGAGTGCAGCTAGGGCAGTTGCTGGGGAACTTGCTGGGTGGGAGCCTTTCCAGCTGCCAGGAAGTATACCCAGTATGTGTCTAGAACAGACGAACTCTCAGAGAGATCCTTTAAGGCCCCATGAGACTGGAGCAGAGATTATATGCTGCTGGGTTTTGTCATGATTAACATCTGTTCCCTATCATTAACCTAATTGCACTTTTATTTTAATATATACATTTTAAAACAGTGATAATTTTTGACACTATTTAAAAATTTGAATGAAGCCCTAGCTGGTGTAGCTCAGTGGATTGTGCTTGGGCCTGCGAACTAGAGTATCACGGTTCGATTCCCAGTCAGGGCACATGCCTGTGTCGCAGGCCAGTTCTCAGCAGGGGACTTATGAGAGGCAACCATACAGTAATATTTCTCTTCTTCTCTCCTTCCCTTCCCTTCTAAAGAAAAAGAAATAAAATCTTTTAAAATTTTTTAATGAATTTAGGCCACTGCTTCTATTTCAGCCATCTCCAGTGATTTAGATATACATAATACACACACGTATACTTTGAGCTTCTTTAGCTTTTATAATAGTTTTGAACACAATTAGTAGAAGAAGCCTTTACAAAAATTGACCAAAAAGAATTTTAAAGTGAAAAATATAAATTATTAACTTATTTAAAACAATTACTTGCCTTTGAAGGTAAATGTTCAATTCAAACAAATATGATATTCAGGTTTGTAAGTATGTACCTAACAGAAAATCTGTCATTTGGCAAAAACTCTTTTGAATAAAAATAAGATAGCAAGTCACTTTTAAACCTCAGTGGAACAGTAGCCAAGGCTTTCAAGAACATAAACAATCAGTGAATGTTATAACTAACTTTCTCTACCCAAAAATGCTTTCTAAATCAGTGAAGCCTTAAATTAATGAATTATTTTTTTCATGTATTTAGCATGTTCCTATATATACAAAGTTAACTAATTAAGAGAATACCAAAAATTCCATAGAATAAAATACCAGTCTAAGAAGTAAAGTCAAACTCATAAAATCACAGAACTATAGACTTGGAAAGGAGCTTAGAGTTTGTAAACCAAGGTTCAGAGAGTCACAGGGACTAACCAAAGATCACACAAACCCTGTTAGTCTGATAGGCTGTGATGTGCGTTCCCAGAATTACATTAACAAAGTCACTTAATAAATGGAAGTGACGTGAAAAACATATAAAATAATCAAAAATGTTATAGGAGGTAACAGAAATATAGGTAGGTAGTTTTCAACAGTGAGAGTCCGTTAAAAGGCAGGTTTAGATCTGAGCCCAGGAGTAGTTTAGTATCAATTTCACATACAAAGGGAAAAGCAAAGGGCATTTTTATTAAAAGGGATGCCAGAAGCAAAGGTTTCTGTAGTTAGAAATTGGTTAATGTATGCTTGGGTCAGTATCATGACTGGAATAGAGGTTAAACTGATTTCTAGAAGTAAGAGTAGATAGTAAAATAAAAAGTTAATTAGGAAAGAGTATTAGAGTGAGTTAGTAAAAATGTGAGTATAGTGTTCAATATTAATATTTCCATGACTTTAGAGAGTTAATGTGGTGGCAGAATACTTCTAAAATAAGCAGAAAGAAGCTTATACACCTGGGAAGTCAAGCTCAGCATTGTTTCTTGTCTGCCTAGTGAGAAGTTTGAAAGACCAACTTGTGTGGCTATTGGAAAAATTGCTCACTCCCTCATCATTCCCCATCCTGCCTCACCAAAATTGATTCCTGTTAATGACCAAATGTGTTCACGATTATTTGCACCAAGATTACTAGTGAATAGCATTTATTGTATATCTGTTGTTGCCTGTGGAAGTGGGGTCCTCTCGGTGGCACAAGGAAAGCATTCCAGGAGACCCACAAGGGAGGATGACGTCCAGTGATAAGATTTATTTGTGGCACCAAATGCAAAAACAAAGGAGCTCCCCTGGGTTTCCAGTGTCCCATCTCCAGCCCTTGTGCCATGGAAAAAGTCCAATCTTACCTTCATTAGGCTGAGAAACAGGAGCAGTGTTCCAATAATTCACACCAGGCCAAGGTTAGTCCAGTCCGGCCTTTCTCACCATCTGGCTGGCTTAGCTTGTTTTCCTGGCTATGGCTTGGCTGGGGCCTGTGATTGGAGTCTGTGGCTGGTGGGCCACAGGTAGCTGCTAGTCCTGAATAACTGCTGTGAAGAGAATGAATGATCCAATGGGGTGAGTGTGCATTAGAGGGAAAGAGAGAGAGAGATTGAGAGATTGAGAGAGAGAAAGAGAGAGAGAGAGAAGGAGGCATTTACCTCTTATAAGCTGTAGGCTCAGGTTATATTATCTCAGGCTTGGGGCAGACCAGGTGCCTTTTCAAAAAACCAATCAACTCCCCAAGCTTTCCAGGTTTCTGATGGTTTTGCCTTCCAATCAATCCATTCCTTCCTCAGCTAGACCTGACAGTTGTCTATGGTCGCCATCTTGACTGTTATTGCACCTGTGCTTGCCTCCACTTTATTGTTCTATATCTTCCCCCCAATTATCTGTGGGGAATCGATCTGTGGTTCCTGGGGGAGTGTATGAAGTTATAACTTCCTAGCAAAATAAGCAGGCTTATGCTCCCTAGTTGATTTTGCTTAACAATGTCTGATTTCCTTTGCTCCCTTCCTTTATGAATGTCTAACTACCTACACTAATACTGTGTGCTCATGCACTGTGATGCAAATTAAAATACCTCTCCATTGTGCTGGAGACAGTAGTATTTTGTTAGGATAGATATATGTTTTTTCTTTTTCAGCTAGAAAATACAAGTTACTCATCACTCATGCCCAGAGAGGAGAAGGAGGGTGCACATTTTCTACCAGCATCTTGAGAGTAACTTGCCTTGGAAATTGACTCATATTTGGGCTTTGAAGCTGCCATTTCCCCTATGAGAAGATAACTGTAAAAGGGCCAGAACTGAGAAGTGGTGTTTTAATGTAAACAATGAACAAACCAACAGATCAATAAATGCTGAGCAAGGCATGCTTCACCTCAGATTATATTGACTTACTGCAAAAATAATGGAGTGACAAAATGAAAATGCGCTATGTTTTATCTGAGTTATGGTCATAGCAACATATAAGGTAATAGATGAACTCAGATAAGACTTACTGCAAAAGAAGCATCAAGAACAACCATAACAAAATCAATTTTCAAACACCTTCCTGAAAGCAAGTGTCTAAAGAACAATCAGCACACTTTGCTAAAGAAAAATACCTGTCACGCTTACTTTTTCTTGATCTCTAATAGAGCACCAGAATGACCAAGAACTACATTGCTATTTTAGCTTAGGACTTGACCTTCAACAGAGGTTATTTAGTAGTGTTATTTCTCACAGGAGTCAGGTCAATGTCCTACAGGGTCCAAAATTAAAAACCTTGAACCCCTTTTGTCAAGATCTTGGCAGTACTGTGACAGACAATGCTATCTACCTTTGGACCAGTATGGTGAGTAGATAGCCTCTTTTAAGTCTTTCATTTCCACCTCAGCCACTGAGTCATACTCATGTTTTTCTCAGGGTGACCTTCTCCAATGACCAATCCAGAATTTGCTATACATAACATGGGCCTTCTCTTATGAGTGATTGGTATGCCAGAGTTTCCTGTTAGCTGGCAGAAACCTCCTGCTCAGTTCTGCTTTTTACTTTTTTTCTTTAATAGATGTTGCTTTACAGTAAAACTTTTTACCCCTGACTCTGTCTCAGGTTTTGCTTCTTGGGAAATTTAGTTGACAGGGTGGAACTAAAAGAGTTTCAGTAAAACAGCCAGTTAGATGGAATTTGGGGCCTCAATCGCTCACCATCTTGTTGGCAATAAGGATCCTATTCCAGGCACTATCCCTACCCCAAGGAGCCTGTTCTCGGCACATGGTAGTGGCACAATTGCTAAAACTTTTATTGGTGGTGACTTTGTAGTATTTTCCAAGAAAGGAGACACAGTGGGGGAGCACACGATGCTGGTGACCAAACTCAGGATGTAATAGTTACCTATGACCTTGATGTGACTTATGATTTGCTAAATTCCTAACAGTGCACATCAGTAATTCAAATACATTTAAATAATCGGAGTTGAAAGCTGCAGATTTATGTGATCTCTTGATATTTCAGAACCAAAACACATGGTGATTTTGGTTGTAAAATTGTTTTTCAAGTCATCTCAACACAAGAAATACAGCAGTGTAGAAGCTACATTAGATTTGGATAACTGAATCCACTTTGAAGATGGCAGGATGGCAGAGGTGAACATATCTGAGTATCTTTTTAACATCCCAGCTGATCTCAAGATTTAGTTTTTTGAATTTGTGTTGTCATTGAAAAAATATTAAGTTTATCAAGAAAATTTCTTTTTGAAGTTAGGAGAACCTGATGGAACTTTTATAGAAGAAGGTTATTGTGGGGGCGACTTCTCTAGCAAGTCCCCTGTGTGCCACGGATTAGAATGAATATGACAGGGATATGATGTGATTTGCTTGGGAAGGAGGGAATGTGATTTCCTTGTTGGGAAAAGGCTGTGGGCTGTGGCTAGTTTCTTAGGGGAAAAGGCCAGCAGTGGTCAGTTTCTCCAAGGAGAAAAAGGCCTCGAGCCCCCACCTCCAGGGCTTTTATTGGGTTCTAATACACAGGAATACAGGGTGGCAAGGATCAAGCAGTAAATAACTGATTCAATGAAACCTGAGGGCTTACTATTAGTCCGAGTCTGTCAGGAACAGAGTTTTAGGGTTTCCTGCTCAAACCCTTAACATATGGATGAAAGCAATCGTAGCAAGCAGAGCAGATTTCACAGGTTTATCAGGAAGTCTTTTTTTTTTTTAAGATTTTATTTATTTATTTTCAGAGGGGAAGGGAAGGAGAGAGGGAGAGAAATATCAATGTATGGTTGCCTCTCGTTTGTCCCCTGCTGGGAACTGGCCTGCAACCCAGGCATGTGCCCTGACTGGGAATCAAACCGCAATACTCTGGTTCGCAGGCCCGTGCTCAATCCACTGAGCTACACCAGCCAGGGCAGGAAGTCTTTGTGATGCCAGATTTTTCCCCAGGACATGCTCTAGCAAGGCAAGGGGCTGCACCTCTCCCCAACAGGTATTCAGGCTTAAGGGGATTAAAACCAGGAAGCATTTCTCCCAGAAGACATGGGTACTTGGGCTATCTCAAAGCTGGGGGGGTGAGAGTCCATTGCTCCTTCTTTGCTGCAGCCCCCTAAGTCCTTCCACGAAGTCCTCCCAAGTGATCAAGTCTGGCTTAGGTTGCCCCCCACTGTGAGGGATCTTACCCATCATTGACTTCCAACCAAGCTTTGAGGGCAGGGAGAGGAAACTGAGGCAGCATTTGCTACGAGAGACAAGCTTTGTCTCCTGCAGCTTGAATTCCAGAGGTTATCCCTCGCCCTTAGTCACAAGGGGTTGAGATACAATTCCCAAAACTAGGCAGAGAGGTCTACAACATGTTATCATCTTTACTTTTGACTTTTTATGCTATAAAGGAGTATGTTTAGTAATATATCACGTATGGTAAAAACACACAGTGAGATTTTATTTTATGTGAAAAAACAAAAATGATAATAAATATATATTGTGTTCATAAAGCCAATATAAAATGCAATTATGGCTTTAGAAGTATTTTAAAGCCTATCTGAAAGCCTTAAAATGCCAAAGAATAATGATGAATATAATTCACAACAGTTCATCATTGGCTAGATTTTATTTTCATGTTTATAAAAACATTTCATTTCAGTTTGCATTTTATGTAGATGTTTATAAGTGGATTAAATACAATTTTGATTCAAGTGACTGATGTCCAGAAATTATATGACACGGTGAATGTGCAGGCCACATTTAGAATGCACTCTGCTTTAGGTCATTAGCTGTAAAGTTAAGTTAAAGAAAAAAATAAAAGGTGTGAGCCTTTCAGCTGTGAAAATTAATAGGCATAAAAATGAATTAATTTCAACTTAACAAAGAAATGTTTGTTGAGTTTCAACAATTTGCTGTACACTGTGAGCTATATGCCACCAGGAATTATAAGTCTAGTGTTTCCAATGAAATTTGGTGGTTAGCGGTTCCCTTATTTTGGGAAACAGAGCACATCTTCATGAAGAGAGACACAACAGTGTCAAAAATAATATGGGATATGGATTCCAATTTGTGTAAAAAGATGCTGAAAGACAAAGTAAATATGACTTAATTCCACTTGGAAAAACTATGTTTGTTGTGGTTAGTCAAGTAGATTGAAATGTCTACTAATTTTGAGGAATTATAAAAAACTTTTATTGTGCTTGATCAGTTGAACAAATACAGAAATAATTCGATCTCCAGTTTGGTGGGATTATATTAGGGGACTAATTAACATACCTACATACAATTGAGAAGCATACTTTGAAAAATAGAAAAAAAGCAGGATTCCTATGGATATGTGAGATCAACATTTCAACTTTAATCGACTGAGAAAGAATTGCAGAGGAGACTACAAGCATGCATTATGCCTTCCCCCTTTATGACTTACTCCCACTTTTATTTTTGTTGATGGCTCATTGCATTTCTTAATTGAATGGTTCCTCTCTTTCCTTAAGTCATTAACCTTCATTTCTACTCTACCTCTTCAAAACACCGGTATGAACTTAGTTGTTAGAAAGCATGCCCCACCTCTGAGATACAGAATCTTTCACCCCTCCTCTGTCTACAGTCTCCCTTTCTATCGTTACTGGTTTTTAAGGTCATTTTAAGTGTATTATTCATGTTTATTAGGGGCATGTTTTGGTTGAACTTGTCTCTAGTAGATAAGGAAGCAATTTTAAAGAACATTCGGTATTCTATAGATGAGTCCTTTCTTTTCTGGATAAGTAACATTTAGTGGAGGTACTTAATTGTAGCTTAAAATTTGTTTTCATTTGTTTGTGTCTTCCTTGATTTCTATATATATAAATTAGGTCCATTTCATCCAGGGTGTCATTTAATGCTGCAATATCTTTGTTGATATTTTGTTTGGAAGATTTGTCCATTTTTGACAGTGGGATGTTAAAATCCCCTACTATAATTGTGTTGCTATCAATATCTTTCTTGAGGTCCTCTAGTATTTTCTTTATATATCTGGGTGCTCCTATATTGGGTGCATATATATTTATGATAATGTCTTCTTGGTGGATTCTTCTCTTGAGTATTATGAAGTGACCTTCTGGGAATGATACCTCAGACAAAGGTTTAATCTCCAAAATATACAAAGAACTCACTCAACTCCACTCAAAGAAGATGAGCAACCCAATTAAAAAATGGGCAAAGGACTTGAACAGACACTTCTCCAAGGAGGATATACAGAGGATCCAGAGACACATGAAAAGATGCTCGATATCATTAGCTATCAGAGAGATGCAAATTAAAACCACAATGAGATACTACTTTACACCAGTCAGCATGGCTACCATAAACAAAGAAACAAACAACAAGTGCTGGAGAGGTTATGGGGAAAAGGGGACCCTAGTTCACTGTTGGTGGGATTGCAGACTGGTACAACCACTATGGAAAACAGTATGGAAGTTTCTAAGAAAACTAAAAATGAACATGCCTTTTGACCCAGCGATTCCACTGTTAGGAGTATATCCTAAGAACCCTGAAGCACCAATCCAAAAGAACCTATGCACCCTGATGTTCATAGCAGCACAATTTAGGATAGCCAAGAGTTGGAAGCAACCTAGATGCCCATCAGTAAATGACTGGATCAAAAAGCTATAGTACATTTACACAATGGAATTCTATGCTGCAGAAAGGAAGAAGGAGCTCCTACCCTTTGCAACATCAGGGATGGAACTGGAAAGCATTATGCTGGGTGAAATAAGCCAGGTGGTGAAAGACAAATACCATATGATATCATCGTTAACAGGAATCTAAACAACAAAACAAACAAGCAAGCAAAATATGACAATGACACTCAAATATGGAACAGGCTGACAGGGTCCAGAGGGGAGAGGGGAGTGAATCATAGGGGAAAAGGGGATTGACTCACATGAACAAGTATAAAGGACACATGGACAATAACTAAGGTGGGGGGTGGAAATGGGAGGGAGGAGGAGAGCACTGGGGGGGGGCAGGGCTGGGAATATAAGACAGAAAACTATACTTGAACAAAAATTAAATAAAAATAATAAAAAAATAATAAAATTCAATACATGCCAAAAAATTAAATTTGTTTTCAAATTATTTTCTCTCGAAATGAATTACTGAAAGAAAAGAAACAGACTTAAGATAGAAAATAAATTTTATAGTTTTATTGGTTGAGACCACAGATTATAGGTTTAATAAACAAATAGTTACTCATTATATGCAAAGTAGAATATTTAACTATATCTACCATATCTAAGTATTGTGTTGTATATTCTTCACCCTTTTATGTCCTGCTTATGCCCCCTAAGTATTGTGTTGTATATTCTTCACCCTTTTATGTCCTGCTTATGCCCCCAAAGGGGGCAAACCTACCCTTTGTTTCACCTCAATTTTCTTGCCTTCCGATTGATTCTAGCCCATGCAAGTCACAAGCAGGACATCCTCATGCTCTTCCCTGCCTTGCTGTGACTCTGTCAGTGGTTCTTCCTACACTTAAGCTTCTGACAGGTGGCTTCTCTTTCACACATGAAGACCTCTCTGGGTTTCACTAACACCTTTCTTTCCCCTGGTTCTTCAAATTCCAGGTATTGTAATGGCTTTGTATTGTTGTCGGTTCCACAGCGCTTCACTATCACTTGCTTAATATTCCCACGGACCCACTTAAACCTCTGTAAATAGTGCCTTTGTTTAAAAAACACTCAAGATTGCCAAGTTTTTTGGCAGAACCCTGAAGATTAACATCTTATTATTTATTTATGTTACAGAGTTCAGGAAAGACTGGGAAGGATAAAATTGTAGAAAAAATCATCAGCTTCACATCACCTTAGGATCCAGCAAGTTCATGAACTGAAATAGGACCTTAGCAAAATATATATACCCAGAGTGATGGAGCCTGCTTGAGGACATTATGAACTAAGAGATTATTCTGACTGTGTGATTAATTATGATGCTTTGTGATGTGGAATATATTTTAGTTAAATGATAATTAACACTGATTTTATTTGACTTGTGCAGAGTAGAACCAGCTTCACTGATGTTTAAGTATAGATTGAATTTTGCACAGTTGCATAATATCATGTGTATTGTTGATTTACTAAACCACTTTTCATAAATTTACCTCCAGGGATGAGACTTAGCTAATGGCCATGTCAGATGAATATATTCAAGTCCAGTGGAGTTTCTACATTTCTATATTCCTGTGTTGGGGTAACTGAAAAATGGTTTAGCAGTCTAAAACCCCATGTGTTTTGGTTCTAAAATATCAAGAGATAACGTAAAACTGCAGCATTCAGCTCTGATTACTTAAATGTATTTGAATTACTGATGTGCAATGTTAGGAGTTGAGCACATCGTAAGTTACATTAAGGTCATAGGTTGAATTAAATAGTGACCTTTAGATATGTGTTCCTGAGGGTGGCAAAATGGCAGTGCTTTCTGCTTCATCACCAGCTATGAGTTGTTCTGGCTAATGATTTTTATATGCACCCTTGCACTTTGAGATTTAATCCCCTTCTCAGATGGCATTTTTCTGTTTGAATTGCTGTGACTGCTTCAACCAGATTGTAGGAGTCTGGGGCAGAGACCGAATCCTCTTCCAAGGCAGTGTATTGTTAGTGTGCCGTAAATGAATCAGGAGTGAAACTTTGCAAAGTCTTGCTTTACTGATGTCAGCTGAGTAATGAAGTAATGGCAATGGAGAGGGGGATGGATTCTTGCTGTAAAGTGTTTAGTTTCTCTTTAATGATATCATTAAAATGTTTTTTTCCTTTTCTTTATGTGTCTGGACTGGGTGTTTGGACTATAGCAGAAGGGGCTTCCTTGTTCTTTTTGCTGTTCATCTGCTCTTTTTGTCCCTGGTTTATAGTGCTGGGCTGTGGCTCACAAATTCTCACACTTCCCATTCAACATCTGTCCTCCTTTCATGGTACCCTTCAGAGAACTGAGATTGAAAAGAAATATTTTAATCTTAATAAAGGGGTAACCTGTCTGAGGCATAAAGATATTCCCCATACATAAGCTAGTTTTTAGAAGTGAATGAGTCGGTCTAATTTGCAATTGTCCTTGAAAATTAATGGTGTGCAATTAATAATATGCTAATTCATTTTATTCTCTGGTTCCATGTGGTATTGGCTTGAGTTTCATGCTAGATTTGTCCTTTCGAAAATGACTTAAAACTAATCTTATCACTGACAAGTTTTAAATAGGAAACAAGGTTATCTTTTGAGTAGAACTCTGAACTGAAAGTGCAGAGAAGGGCTTTATTTGTGTATTTATTGTGGAATATTTGGCATGCTACTTATGCTTTAAGGATGTTGCCCACGGAAAATAGAAGTAACTTGTTTTTTTATAGATGGTAATTTTAGAGCTTTCTTCTATACAAGATTGAAAAAGCATATAAACCTGACACAGGTTTGCTAACAAGCCCTTTTTATTTAGGGGAACTGTGAACAAATTCAGGATGTAGAGGATACTTTGTCACTGAGAGTGTTAGAAATATCTCTGCTTCAAGGGCCCAGAATCAAATCTGGTCTCATCTTGTTTAAAAAAACTCTAAATTTTCTGCTTGAAGTCACCATCAACAATTAGCATTTCTCACCAAGACCAGTTGGCCATGTACATGGGTGGTGTTTGAGAAGTGTGTAGGTGTGGAGAGCAGAACCAATAAAATGGCATTGGTCTGATCAAGATAGCGAAAAGTATATAAAACAAAGCTGAGTCGCTCATGTCAACCAAAATGGCTGTCTGTCAGCCATGACACTTTGGTTCAAGAGGAAAATTACCTAAGTCAGAGTAAACACATCTGCCAAGGAGATAAATCTGCCCACGTGGTCAGTGAGACACATGTGGCAAGGAGATACATTAATCTGTACCACGTGATCAGAACAGCCATGTCTGCAGAGTGGAACCATCCATAGATAGTATCCTGGGAAAATGCCACAATTTCCAACAGGGATGCCAAGCAGAACAGCCATGAACCACCCATAGGCTCCTGGGAAAACTCCACACTTGGCGTCAGGGATGCCAAGACATTTATTGAAAAAACCCAGAAGGGTGGAGTACACCACTTTCAAGCTAAAACTGAGGAAGATTCCAGACCACTGCTGAGGTAGCCGAGCTCCACACACCAGAGTGCCGCTCCACGCCATGCTGATCTCCCTTGGCATTGGCTGCCAAAGGCTCTGCCCTCTGGACTGAAGACTTCGCCTGCCCTGCTGCCCACCTGACTCCGGAGATCCTTCCTTACAAGATGCTGACAACTCCCTTGCCCACTGTGCTATCTCCTGGAGTTGCAGACTGAGACTCTGGGCCTTGGGTTCATTATCCCCCATTGATTGCTTTGTGTGTGTGTTATATTTCTTCTCTCAGACTGTTAGAGTGTGAGGAGGCTATTAATGTATGTTGATGTTCTACTTTGAGTGAACCTGTATTCAATAAAAGCTGAGTGAACAGCAGAGTTATTCTGTGTGACTCTTTTTCCATTCCTTGGTGCTGAGCTGCTCAGTAGGCAGCTAGGCAAGCAGTTGCCTGGGTGACTTACAGGAAAGGTTATATTACAAACCTGCACTCATGATACTAGGGAACCTTTCTGTGTTTGTCAAATGTTTAGAGCTTTTTCTTACCTCTGTGTTTTGAACTATAGCTCATCCTCTACTTTTAGTCTCTCCCTAATTAGGACGTTACTGCATACCCTTAAGGAAAGTGATATGCATTACATTTAATCATCAGAACACTGCTACTGACCAATCAGAGGAAACAACAGCTGGAGCAGCTGGGCAGAGAAAACCAGCTGAATATCATCTCTGATCTTAAGGTAGGATTATCTTGTCAAATGCTGAGTGTCTACTTCTGTATTCAATGTCTCCCCTGTATGCAATATTTCCTTATATGCTCTAGTGCTCCACTATCTCCTTGCCTAAGGGCTTTCTCTCAACTTTGCACAAGACATACAGAAGTTCTGGAGAATTAATGCTACCAGGAGAGATAATGAATGGTAGCTGCAGTATAAATACTCTGGTGTTCTTATCCCTTGGATGGGGAAACTGAGACAATATTCCGCACTGTCCCCAAGAGATCCTTAGCAGGCCTGAATGAGCCTCTGTTGCCACAGTGGTGTCTTGATCATTAACACACCCTGTATTGGTTCCCGTGTTGTATCACCTCTTCCCAGCCAATGCTTCTTGGGATTGTAAAAATAAAAGAGACCAGACAAACACCAGGAGGTGGCAGCTGAATTCGGGAGGGGACAGTGATTTTTTCACTCTGGGATTTATATGTATTCTGGGTATTGGTTTTCTTTCTTTGCCATAGTTCTGATTGGCACCATTATCTGAGCACTCATATCAATACACAGCATCTCATAATATTGCTTTGGATGCAGGGACCTGCTTTTTGGCAAAGGCGGCAAATGATCATGAATTTCACTGGTTCTACTATGTATATACTTTAACATTCAAGTAGCTGGTCTGATGAAACTTTGGGATAGCCTTTTAAAAGGATAGTGAACTATAGCCCTGCAGAATTGGGGTAGTGTCCTTTAGGATGTATATCTCTTTCAACCAATGGCTACTGTATGATACTGTGTTTGTGACAGAATACATGAATCTAGGGACTGAGGTGGAGGTTCAAGAAGACCCTTTTGCTATTCCCAATGACTTGCTTGAGGAAACTGCTTCTTGTGCTCTCTGCTGGATTAAAGCTTCTATCTCTGGGAAAGAAATTGGGCATTTCTACCTGGGGACACAGTAATGGTCATACTGAATAACTGCTGCCAGGTCATTTGACGCTCTTTGTGTTTTTAGATTAACAGTCAAAGAAAGGAGTTACTGTACTAGCAAGTAATTAACCCCTATTAAAACAATGAGATGAGGTTGCTGATTGTATAATAAAGACAGGGAAGAGTATGTTTGAAACCCTCACATTCTCTGGGATTCTTCTTGAGGCTTTCATCACAACACAAAGATGAAATAAGTAGGGATTGGATTTCTCAGTGGCAAGCAGAAGTACAGGCTAAGGTGTTGAGAGTGAATGCAGTGAGTGATAGCAGGAGATGTACAATGTCAAATACAGCCTCAACGTCTACTACAATACTGAGTGCTGTAGCTTACCTCCATTGACTTCCAGCTTTAAGTCCCCATGAACTTTCTCATTGTAAGTCTTATTTGTTTTTTAGCAATTGTTATGAACCATCAACTTAAATAAATAGTGATGGGACAAATTGAGCTTGTCTTGGGAGATGAGTGAATCTGTGCATTACGAATGGCAGACTGTAGCAGCTGCTCTCGGAGCCCCAAGCCTGCTCCCTTCGACACTCACTGCTGCAACAGCACTTACTGTTCTGGTACAAGACACAGCATGTTGACGATGATCCACTCCGAAATCCTACAGTTCTCTGCCTGAGGGCTCTCTATTAGCCCTTGCCCCGGGCATGCCAGAAATGCTGGGGGGAGTTAATGTCTGTAAGAACAGCTCTCAACCAAACAGAAGTAGGAATCTGAGTGTACTTACAGATTGTAATTAGCATGAGATGGGACAACTCTGAATCTCCTTTCACACCACGGCAGAACTGAACCCCAGGCGTCTGTAGCAGCAGCCTTCTCGTCAATGTAGACAGCCTTGGCTTTCCCCTCTTTCCTTTCTCACTCCCCCACCACTCGAATGGCATAAATAAACTATTTACACTAGAAAAAAATACTGAGTTAAATGGAGTTAAAAATAACTCTTGAATTCTTCACTTCTTATACTTTATTGTATTCAAGTGCATGGTGTGTGAATGAGAGAAGGCTGTAGAAGAATTTGTCAATCTTATTCAACTATAGCAATATTTTCACCAATTTCCTTTCATTATCTTGAAGAAATGGAAGTTCTTTGGCACAAGCTTTAGAAAGTATTTAGATAATCATTTGGAGAAAAAGCACCTCTATGAGAGTAAAATATCCTAAACTAGATCAAACTCTCTGTAATTGTCTATTAAAAAATTTTTAGACATAAATAAGAAATGTGTATGTGTGAACTAGAACTTTCTCCCACACTCAGCCTGGACATTGGAAACTGAAACCATAACTGTCTACATTAGTGGCTTTGAAATTAATCAGGACTTATTTAGTCTTCCAGAGCTGTCCCCATTAAGCAAATGGTAGGGATTGTTCATTACAGGAACTTCTCAAAGGACTCAACTCTTCTTCAATGGATAATATCAACACACAGTTTGTGTCCAAAGATTATTTGAGTCACCCAAAATCCTTGCTGTGTTATTTCCACCAAGACTGTATGGTTGTATCATAAATTCTTAACTCTCCTTCCTTCTTTCCCACCTCCTCTCTCTTCTTCTCTTCCTTCTTCATCTTCTTCTTCCTCTGCCTCTATTACTACTACTACTACTACTACTACTACTACTACTACTACTACTACAGTCACTTCTCCTTGCCTATTTAAGAAACTTGCATGTTTTTAGTTTCTGGATATGACTGCATGAGATACATTTTTCTTTTTCCAGCCTACATAAATATTTGAGTTGTTTGACATTAGAAACGATTAAGAATATAACTCAACACATACAATTATTTTCTAATGTTTGATTCTCTCATCTCAGCTGAGGGGAAAGAGAGATTCCTTGCTTATGTAAAAAATGTACTGCTGTTTAACATATATGCACAAAAATGTTAAGTATAATAACCTCAAAATATCTCAAAATCAGGCTTAAGTTGGTTGGCTATTTAGAATTGAATATTGGAGGTGATAAGCTGTGGCGAGCTCAAATGGAATGGGGTAAAATTGCACTTTGCCATGAAGTGTTGATTTATGGCTTCTCTGAACTTTTTGTGCCTTCTTTTCTTTTAAAAATTATGAAACCAACACCTGATGCTTCCATAGTCACATTTGGGTATGGATCATCTGTGGAAATGAAGTAATAGCTTAGGGTCTCCTGGTGAGGCTTGACTGCTTCTCTGGAGATTGCTTTGAAATGTCACTACATACTCAGCATTGGAGAAGCTGAAATTGATTTGGGAAGGATTGCTGCTTCAGTGGTCCATGTTACTCAGCAAGTTTCTCCAAATGCCCATCCTCTGTCATCACTATTGTGGTCTTGTTCACCAGCTGAACACACAGGAGCTCTCTGCTTGACTCACCAGTCACAAAGATAACAGACGGGCTCATGCCAGGTATTCTTTCTGTATGGTTGGTTTTAGGAATAACATTCTTATTTGTATTTTGTTTCATTCTATCCTCTTTTTCTTCCTCTTAGTTTCAGCTTTTATTAAGTACTATGAATTTCATGTGACCTAAAATATATTTTAAAATTATTTACTTCTACCAAAGTGTATTCAGAACCTACCGTGTGCCAGCCATTGCATTTAATACTGGATATCCATGAGTAAAATATTCAAGAATATGACACTTTAGAAGAAATAGGTATAGGAAAGTAAATATAGAACTACAAAGTACGATCAGTCCAAGAAGAGAGTTGTTTTTAAAATACAGGTGTATCAATGAGTGAGAATAATTTCATTGGATGGCTAGAGTATAGGGAGAAAATAGAGCATGGTGATTAAATTTGACTGGATACTTAAAGGAGATCCTATAGACCAGAAAAGCAAAGATACCTCAAGTGGAGGAGGTAGCACCAGCAAGGGACGTGATATATTCAAGGTGAGTAACTGAGGGCTAGGGTAGAGTGGAAGAAAGAAGTAGATAATCTTAAAGTTGTAATCTGTGGATAGATCATGTGTCTGCTGATCATCCATAGTTGTATAGCTGCTGGTAAACCATATTAAGGAGTTTTTGATTTTTTGGTAGTCCATTGGGAACAAAAGGAGACCATGAAGATAATGACATAATATGATCTGTGATTTACAATTGTGATTTTGGAGAGTATGGTGAAGAGCAAGTCCAATGTAATATGGAGAAGATACTTTGATTTGGATCTTTGCAAAGCTTTTTAAAATTCCACCTTTTGTAACATGTAGCTTCTATTTTAATTTTCAGTTTACTGCATGGGTAATTTTGTACTTGATAATGGGAAGGCCCTTTGTGTCCACTTATATGGGCCTTCCCATGTCAGAGGCAATCTGGGTATGAGGTATGACTCCTTTTCTTCTAGGACTGACCACTTTAGATTTTCAGTTATCCTTGCTAGCAAAAGAGACAGAAAGATTAGTGATTCCAGGGGCTGTTTGGAGGAGAAATGAGGATTGATTGCTTAGTTGGTACTGTCTTTCTTTTTGGAGTAATGAAATAATCTGCTTTTGATGGTGATGGTTAAACAAAATTGTGAATATGCTAAAAAACTATTGAATTAAATTGGTTAAACTGGTGAAGATTATACTACATGAATTTTATCTCATAAAAAATGAAAGAGAATATAATCCCATACTAACAAACATCAGAGAAAGAAGGATATAGCAGCCACATGTAACACACACCAAAGAAAAAAACTTATTCATGCAAACATATACATATACAGAGAGATATGCATAGAGAATAAAAAAGAGAGAGACATAATCATAAACAGATACACAGAGACACAGAAAGAAAAAGACAGAGAATTCACAAGCATCAGAGTTGAAGTGGGGGTATAAAGGATTATATTGAAATGTGATGAAACCAAGGTAAATAAGTGCATCAACTTTTAAATAAATTAATTAGACAGGATTGACAGGTCCCCCAAACAGATTTAAGCTATGTGAGACATGACCTTTATTAAAGGTGACATTTATTAGACTGTGATAATGATACAATATGTAAAATGACATTTCAGTTACTTAAACTATTTAATTATAGACTAAGAGAATATACAAAAGGCCAGAATTAGAGTTTGGGACTTGTGAGAATATCTATTTTAGTCTTCTAGAGATATTTATTTTTAATATCCGTGACATTGTATTATGGCTAAATAATCAGTGTGTGAATATTATGTGGGAAAATAGCAACATTTTCAAGAATAAATTTAACTATCTTCCTGTGCATAGTATTTGGCCATGATTTTCTTACAGTGGAAAGTAGTTTTATTATCTCAGCTGATTTTATTTTCCTGATAAAGGGCTATTCTAATACCACCATGCCTTGAAGGCCTGCTATTAATTTTAATAAGGATTTAATAAGTGTGAAAGCCTTTGAGAATTTGCAACTGAAAGATACCAGATGTTCTGTATGAGGATAGGGTGGTATAGTTGTAACTGAAGGCTGTTTTGCTATTCTTGCCTTTTAAAAAAGAGTTTGATGTCCTGCTAATCCAAACCTAGTTCATGACCATAGTTTTCCTCCTTTTTTAAAATTCAGATACCATCCTTTTCTATTTTTATGGTGGAAATTTTGGATTAATTCAGAATGAGTGTTATGCAAACATATACATATACTCACCACTGAGTATTCCAACAAGGGAAGAAAACTGTCTTATAGACTGAGGTTGGAGAAAAATAACTGTTCTCTACAGTAGTATGACTTCACCTTATCTCTCCAAGGTTATGCACCTTACTACATTCTTGAAAGGTTGCTTCCAGCCAAGTGCCTCCTTATTATGAAAGAAGTCCTCTTATTGTTTGCAGTTCTAGAAGCCAACTTTTTTTAGCTTCACTTCTTTTATCTTGCTCACTTTCATCTTATGCTATCTCTTTGGCTTAGAAAATGAGTAAGCTGCAAGAAGGAAGAGTTAAGGCCATAACTCAGAGAGTGGCCAATGGAAGCTTCTATACAATCTAAAGCTTTTGATGAGAGTGGCAAAATAAAACATAAAGGTGCTGCCATTTATGTAGAAGAGATAAAAGACTGAAAGACAATACAGATTGTCCATTTAAAGATTAATACAATTAATGTTTAAAAATTCGACATATTTTTTGAGTTGCAGGATGAATGTATTGAGAAAGGGAAATGGGCAAACACTTGAGTGGTCCTAGGAATCAAAGGCTTTCTATGATGTGGGAAAAGGACTTTTGTTTTGGATCATCTATTTTAATAAAGAGGCTATGTATTAGCCATGAAATAACAGGAACATGTAAATGCATATCAAATAAATGGAAAGAAAATTGCTTTCCCATTGGCATCTAGTGAAGATCAATTTTTACTATATGGTGGAATGTGTCGAGCAGTTATATAATTACCAAATATCAACTTCTACATCTTACCTTTCAACATCTTCGATTTTCCTTAGGATATGACACTGTTGACCAGTCACTTTTTGATTTTTCCCTCTTTACTTTTTTAGTAGTTCATACTCCTAATTCTCCTCCTGACTCCTTAACGATTATTTGCATTCTTTTCTTAGGCTGCCTTTCCCCCATTTGACCCTCTAGCTAGTGTTTCAGATCTTGGTTTGGATCTTGCTGTTGTCCCTTTCTCATGCTATTTTTCTCTCTGGAAGATATAGTTTTCTTGAACTCATACTTATTGTCTCTAAATTTCATGGATCATCACTTATATTCATGGTTTTTAATAAACACACATAGTTTTATAAACTTCAAAATTCCACTTGGAATTTAGATTTCTTTTGAATTGCCTTAACTTACTGAATATCCCACTGGGATAGCCTATAACTATATTCAGTGGTTTAAAACTGGTATTTACCTTAAACACAAAATGTTCAGAATGGAAATAATGCATTCAACTTAATTTTAAACTTATTTCCCTTCCAATTTTCAACACACCAAAATATTCCTACTTTCTTAACCTGGGAATATGGGAATCCTATAATACATTTTCCGTTTTGCTCAAAATGACCTAAGCATTCTACTGGTTCAAACTTTCCCCATCTCTTTCCTTCATAGTGCATCACTTTTATTTGTTTTCTTGGGGAAAAATTCCTATAAATTTATATCTATACTATTTCAGCAGCTTCCTAATTTTGTCCTAATTAATCTATGCAAAATCATCATTAAAATTGCTAATATAACCATGTCAATGTTAAGGTTAAAATATGGCAGTAGCATTGTATAACTTGGAGTTTATAGTCTTTTGTGTGAGACATAAAATAATATTGTTTCAGTCTTCTCTTTACTACTCCTCTACCTTGAACCCAGAGGCCCAGCCCTAATGAACATCTTCCAGTTTCTCAAATAGGCTGTCTTTTCTCATGCTCATTCCTTTGTATGTTGTATTTCCCTTTTTAGATGTGCTTTGAAGGCCTTCTTTTATTTATTGTTCAAGATATATATTGAGAACCATCTTTTTATAACATCTTTCCTGCCATCCTCGCTCCTAGGATCATTTTTCCTTCTTTTTACCAGCACGCTATTTGCTAATTTATTTAATCTCTCTTATACTTCATTTTATGTTATATTATGAATTCATTAGGACCAGAAATCTTGTCATTTTAATGATAACAACAATAATAGTAATAAGATTGGTTCTACTGGAAGATTTTGAGGACTAACAGGATCTGTCATAATTACAAATGATCATTCTGGAAGCCTTGTGTGGAATGTAAGACATAAAACTAACTCTTGTTGTAAACTTGGTGAGATGTGATGTTGGTTTAAATGGTTATTTAAACTTGGGAGAGGTGAGAGAGAAGTAGTTGATTGGATTTGCTCATAGGTAGGTGATGGGTAAGTGCTGTGGGTGTGTACAAAATGTGTTAAGGATTTTGGCCTGATTAAATAGATGGATAGAATGGTCACTTATCAAAACTTAAAGACTATGGGATATGTGAATAGGTGTACTTGGGAATCAGGACTTGGGTTTTGACATGTTAAAATTCCAATACCTATCATGGTGTCGGAATATACCTATCAATACCTAGACATCTGAGTGGAAATGTTGAGTTGGTAGTTTAATATGAGTCTGAAATTTAGAGTGGAGTTTCAGGATGTCATAAATTTGGGAATTAGTTATCCAAAGTATTTAAAAATCATGAGGCAATAGGTCATCTAGGAATGAAAGTAGGTAAAGAAAAAAGACCAAGGTTTAGGGACTGAAATATTTAGAGATTATGGAAATAAGGAGAATCCAACAAGAGAACCTGAGAAAAAGTGGGCTGTAATGTAGATACAGCATCAAATGAGCCAGGAGAAAAAAAAAGTACTCTAAAGAGAAAATGGTGAAATATGTTGAATATTATTAATAAGTTATGAAGAGAGCTGAGACTTGATCATATTTTCAAATGAAATTTTACCATTCATTCATTCATTCATTCTAAGAGTACACTTGAGAAATTTGAGAAGTACTGGTATGGGAACCCTAATTCAAATATGAAGAAAACACACAGAACAGGAAATAAATAGGGATTTCCTAATCAATCTTAGAGTGCACGAGAATCATGAGTGTTCCTGCACCAGCAGAGAAATTTGATTCAAAAGATGATATGAGCAGAAGTGATGCTCATTCCTGCAGTCTGTGAGGGAATTGACCAGCACGTTTTCTGAAATTTTTTTTGTGAGAGGAGAAAGGAAGCTACTATTTCAAAGTTTTTTTTTTAAATATTTATTTATTTATCTTTAGAGGGGAAGGGAAGGAGAGAGGAAGGGAAACATCAATGTATGGTTGCTTCTTGTGCATCCCCTGCTGGGAACTGGCCCCTGCCGGGAACTGGCCTGCAACCCAGGCATGTGCCCTGACTGGGAATCGAACTGCGACCATCTGGTTCACAGGCCCGCGCTCAATCCACTGAGCTACACCAGCCAGGGCTCAAAGTTTTTCACTGTAGCTCTTCTCTGAAGCCATATTGACACTTTGTATAAAACAATTAATTATTGAGTGAAAGAAGCCAGAAGAAATTTGTTTGACATGATTAGAAATGGTAGAGTGGATTTGAGGAACATCTGATATTCACTGCCAATATGTGAACATGCATGCATAATGACATTTTTTCAAAAGGTTAATGCATGTATTATGTAAGCAGGGCTTACTTTAAAGCTGTACAAATTTTGCCCAAGAAATAAAAAAGAAAGTTTCCATTATATCAATACTGACATAAAAATCCTAGTACAAAGCAGTTGAAATACATTTAAAGTACATTTGGAAATTTTTAACTATGAAGAGTAAAATCATTCTTCTAAGAAAATTAGAATTTGTTGAGCTTATTGTCCCCAATTTAAAATAACAAAAAATAATAACAATATATTTGAATTAAAAGGGAGAAATTTCTGTTCCATTCATCTCCCTTAGCTGCTCAGTGTTTTACCTCCTAAGAGACAACCAAGTTACTAGTTAAAATGGGGCATTTTGTGTTCATGGTAATGGTTATTTGTTGAATAACTTCCACAAATAAGATGCTGTATTAAATGTTGTGGTATCAGCCTTAAAGATATTTAAAAAAAATTCAAAGTGGACTCTGAACAAGGTACTAGCACTTTCCAAAAGCAAACATCTGTAGTACTACAATTACACTCTGGGGTGGCTCTGAAAGAGTAGTGAAAAGAAATATCCCTAGTGAGCAGAACTTTAAACCTTAAGGGAGAAATAGCCAGAACACTGTTTTATCATTTGCTCTTGGTTAGATTAGATGTTCATGAAGTTGGAAGAAACACAGAAAATTGGTGACAGAGTGCCAAGGGGTAGAGGTCTACTGATACATCATGCCGAATGGGCACAGAGTGTGAAAGTAATTTTTCTCTCATGAGAACACTCACCAGAGAGCAAACTTGGCAAAAGAGAAGCTTAATAATGATATAAATGAGATAATACATTCTATCACCAGCCATTTTTGTGCTTGCTCCATCATGGTGGGAATGGAGGTTATACATGTATTCAACAAACTGACTCACTCACCAAAGATGAGTGGCTAGAGCCACTGATGTGTGCCCAGTACGTTAAGACCAGAGACCCATGCTCAGTCCCTAGTATGGCGCCCTTCTCTGAGATGATCAGCCAGCCAACTGTGGCAGATCAGTTCCTTTGAATTGCTTCCCTGGTGAAAAGGTCTGGGATTTGTTCTCATTGGAATAGATATTGGATTTGCCTTCCTTTTCCTCTATTATTCTCCCCAAACCATGACACATAGACCTACAGATAGATAACTTACTCATTGTCATGGCATTCCTCATAGTATTTCAGAGCAAGAGAGCAAATAAAATATGACAATGGGCTTTGATCATGTAATTCACTGGTCTTACTATGCTCTCCATCACCTTGAGGTATCTGGTTTGATAGGTGTGTGGAGTGGTGCTTTGAATATTCAGTTTTGGTGCCAGTTTGGGCAACATCTCTTAAGCTGAGGTAATGGCCATCAGGATGTGATATATACTCTAAATATGGTGATGTTTTCCCTAGAGCAGAATTCATGGGTAGAGGAATCAAGATATGAAAATTTAAGTGACTTATTATTCTATTACTTTCATTGATCAGCTAATGTACTCTCTCCATCTCTGGTTAACTTTGGGTTCTGCTGGTCTCAAGATCCTAGTTCCCAAGAGAAATTCTTCCAGCAGAGGGCACAGGAATGGTTGGAATTCCATTAGCTCCTCTGGGACCCTTCTTAATGCTTTCAGCTTCTGTGATTAAATTTACTGGAAAAAACATATAATAGTCCATGTAGGCAGGATGACTAATGGCCTTCGGGAACAAAGATTTGTATTGCCCTATTGACCAGGATGGATTTTGAGAGCCGTGCATACATGAAATAGGTAGCAAAAGAAAAATACCTCTGAATGTCAACTGTTATGTTCACCCAGTTGAAGAAATGAGAACTGTAATAACAACAAATGTTTCTTCCTTATTTTGATATAAACTTATTCATGTATATTCAACCATTTTTCTTTCCTTGTCCCATTCTTCTATAATCTAAACATAACATGTGATGCCAGCAGCTAACCTTCTATCATAGTATTTAAGTTATAGGGTAATAGGTGGAACATGACTTAGCTGGGTGATAAATAAACAAAATCCAAAGATGGATAGAGTGACTTTGCATCCTTTCCTGGAGGGAGGGTTAAATTAACATAGTTTTGATTGTGCAAGGGATAGTTGTATTATGTTAAGGGAATACATGCATGATTTAGCTGTTGTTTTGATTTGGAAGTTAAGTATGGTGAAAAGAGATGTGTGCAATGCCAAATTAATAAAAGATGAACTGTGGCGACTCTGTAAGGTTTCCACTTAACTAGGCTGGATTCTTTTCCCTCCATGCTTCTGTGTTGGGGTTGACCCCAGGAGAAATTTGTGTGAGATAGGGAGGTTGGAAGAGAATCAGCAGCCATGCATTCACTCAGGAGGTTAGTGCAGGCATTGGTACGATTGCACCTCATGTGGGTTGTTGTGGATCTGCAGGCTCACCTCCAGGTCTTGCTAGATTTCTTCTTTAACTTCTACAAATCCTGGGAAAGCTTCCTATACAGTTCCATGGTGCAGTACAGCAGGTCTGCAGGAAAGCTGCACCACTAAAGTTGGAGGCTAGAGGCTTACAGGAGGTACAAGACAAGGCAGGTTCTGGGGAGAGACAGATGCAGCGTTCTTTATCCTTGTAGGTTAAAGTTCATCTTCAAGGATTCCAGTTTGTCCTTGCTCTCCTTTTATTTATAAATATCTTCCCTTTCCCACTGCTGACCCAGTTTACTTTAAGCCTAGCACTGCATGCAGGAGTAACAGTTTGGGTGGAACTGAAGTAAATAAATTGCTAAAAATTACCCATAGAAGTTCTGCCACTGAGGGAACATGTCTCATAAATATTCCAATCATAAAGGTACATGTGCATAAAGTAACTGTAAAGTATTATGTATATAGGTATAACAGGTTCTATCATATTGTAAGCATAGGAGGGGGGTGAAGCAGAGGGCAGGAAAGTGAGGGAGTGAGGGAAGGAAGGAAGAAGGGAGAGGAAAGAGAGAAGACATGAGACCATCCTCCTAGGGCTTCAGAAATACTTCATATAGGGGGATTTCTACTGGCATGATAAAGGAGCAAAAATAGAGATGAGAAAGTTATCTACTGCATACTTAACAATTGCCAGCCATTGTACGATGAAAAACAAGACAGGCATAGTTCCTGATGCTTTGGAATTTATAGTCTAGCAGGGATGATTCACACTGAAACTGTAATGCATTTCATCTAGTAGAGGATTCTAAGTGTGTGCTGCACATTTTGCACTGATGGTAGTTACATGGACTTTGAATGACTAGTGGAATCTTAACACCCTAATGTTTCCTCAGTGTGTATAACTTTTGTAAAATATTTCTAGCAAGGTTTAGGGAAAAGGTCTCTGGGCTTTGGGTGTCCTCCTCTTGTTTCCTGTTCTCAGTACCTCCACCAGCTGCTCTTGCCATCTGTCTCCACGGTGCCACTGAACCAGCTGTTGCACAGGCCACCAATGCTCTAACTGCCAAATCTCACAGACATATGTTGGTCCATATTTTATTTGACATTACTTTGCCATTTGACATTGAGGTCATTCCCTTTTTATTTAAATTCTCTCAGCCCCTAACACTACTGTCTCCTAGTTTTTTCTTCCATTCTCATTTTCTCCTTAATCTGACCTATTGTTTTATTCAATATTTGGTCGATGGGTGACCTAGAAAGTTAATCTACCATCTCCTTTGTCCATCACTCTATTCAGCCAAATAGTAACTGATTTCTGAGCTAATAAACTGTTGAATTCCTTGCTTGATTGGTGCCTTCTCATTCAGTTTGGCTTTATCTTATATTAACCATGCATGACATTTCTTGGCTACTATGAGTGTCTCCTTTCTCACCCACTTGTTCTATTTTTGTCTTCTTCCAACTCATTCTTCATGTGGCCACTATGCACACATTGCTAAATGCAAATGTGATTGTTTTACTACTTTTACTCTTCAGGCACCTCAGGATAAAGGCCAAATTACTTAAAATGGCATTAAAAAAAACCCTGCATGCCACTGTAATCAAAACAGCCTGATACTGGCATAAAAACAGACATATGGACCAGTGGAACAGAACAGAGAGTCCAGAAATAAACTCAAGTCTCTATGGTCAATTAATACTTGACAAAGGGGGCAGCAACATGAAATGGAGTAAAGATAGCCTCTTCAACAAATGATGTTGGGAGAACTGGACAGCTACGTGCAAAAAATGAAACTTGAGCACCAACTTACAACATACACTGAAATAAATTTAAGGTGGATAAAAGACTTAAATATAAGCCATAACACCATTAAAGTCCTAGAGGAGAACATAGGTGGGGAAATCTCAGATATTTCACACAGCAACATTTTTACTGATATGTCCCCTAGAACAAGGGACATAAAGAAAAGAATAAACAAATGGGATCTCATCAAAATAAAAAGCTTCTGCATGGCTAAAGAAAACAGTATTAAAATAAAAAGAGAACCAACCACATAGGAAAACATATTTGCCAATTATACCTCAGACAAGGGGTTAATCTCCAAAATACATAAAGAACTTGTATGACTCCACTCTAAGAAAACAAGCAACCCAATTAAAAAATGGGGAAAGGACTTGAACAGACATTTCTCCAAGGAGGGCATACAGAGGATCCAGAGACACATAAAAAGATGCTCAGTATTGCTAGCTATCAGAGAGATGCAAATTAAAACCACAATGAGATACCATTTCACACTGGTCAGAATAATTATCATAAACAAAGCAACAAACAACAAATGTTGGAGAGGTTGTCGTGGAGAAAAGGGAACCCTAGTTCCCTGTTGGTGGGATTGCAGACTGGTATAGCCACTATGGACAACAGTATAAAATTTCCTCAGAAAACTAAAAATGAATCTGCCTTTTGACCCTAGCAGCAATTCCGCTGCTAGGATTATACCCTAAGAACCCTGAAAAACCAATCCAAAAGAACCTATACACCCCAATATTCATAGCAGCACAATTTACAGTAGCCAAGAGCTGGAAACAACCTAGGTGCCCATCAGTAAATGAATGAATCAAAAAACTATGGTACATTTACACAATGGAATTCTATGTAGCAGAAAGAAAGAAGGAGCTCCTGACCTTTGTGACAGCATGGATGGAACTGGAAAGCATTATGCTGAGTGAAATAAGCCAGGAGGTGAAAGACAAATACCATATGATCTCACCTTTAACAGGAACCTAAACAACAAAACTGTTGAGGACCCCTCTACCTGGTTTCAGGAATTGTAACTACCCCCCATGGCTAAGGATTAGCGAGTAACCTCCGGAATGCAAGCCACAGGAGACAAAGCTTATCTCTGGTAGTGAATGCTGCCTCAGTTTCCTCCCTGCCCCCAAAGCATGGTTGGAAGTCCATGATGAGTAAGTCTCCTCACAGCAAAGAGCAACCTAAGCCAGACTTGATCACTTGGGAGTCCATCATGGAAGGACTCAGGGGCTGTAACAAAGAGCAAGCAATAGACCCCTTCCCGCCCCCCCTCCCCAGGCTATGTGACATAGCCTGAGTCCCCGTGTCCTCTGGAAGAAGCACTTCCTGGCTCTAATTCCCTTAAGCCTGAATACCTGATGGGGAGAAGTGCAGCTCCTTGCCTTGCCAGAGCGGATCCTGGGGAAAAATCTGGCATTGCAAAGAATTCCTGAAAAACCTGTGAAGCCTCCTCTGCTACGAGTGCTTTCATTCATATGTTAAGGGTCCAAGCAGCAAATCCTGAAGTTTCTGCAAACTCCCTTCCTGACAGACTCTGACTCATAGTAAGCCCTCAGATTTCTTTGAAACGTTATCTACTGTTTGATCCTTGCTGCCCTGTATTCCTGTGTATTACAACCCAATAAAAACCCCTGGAGGAATGGGCTTGAGGCCCTTCCCTTTTAAGGGATTGACCACCCCTCCTCCCCAAGCAGATCATGTTTTTGTAGTATTTCATCCATGGCAGACGGGGGGGGGGGGGGACTTGTAGGAAAAGTCACCCCCCGCACAAAACAATCAAACAAGCAAAATAAAACCAAAGACAATGAAATAGAGAACAGGCTGACAGTGACCAGAGGGGAGAGGGGAGGGAATTTCAGGGGAAAAGAGGAAGGGTTTACAGGAACAAGTATAAAGGACACATGGACAAAAACTAACAGGGATGGAAATGGGAGGATGTGGGCTAGGATGGGAGTAAAAGACAGAAAACTGTACTTGAACAACAATTAAAAAAAAAAGATAAAGCCCTGCATGAGTTGACACCTAACTGCCTCTCAAAATTTAAATTCTAACCCATGCTCCCACCCTTCCAACCATGTCAAATAGTGTAAACTTGTCCAAAGATTCCATAATCTCTTTATCTTCCAAAACATAACCTTTTGTCTCTTTATTTACTTGGCTAACCCCCACTAATGCTTCAATACAATTCCTGGGGTTACTATAAGTTCATTTCTTCATTCAATTGAAATTGGCTATCTTTGATGTAGCAAGTACTGCTATCTCTTTCTTCATGAAGTCTATCTGGCAATCTGCTGGATAGTGCTAAATATTCACTGCTATCCAATGAAATTGGAGTTGAGTTCTCTCCTCTGTAATTAAAATCCTATGTACATAAGTATGATCACAATTAACTGTATCATAACTTGTGGTTTTCTTGTTTGTCTCTTCTGTTATACTGTGAGCTTGTCGATGGTAGGAATTGTATCTTTGTAGTGTGTTTGTGTGTGTGCACACATTGGCTAATGATTTCTGCTACTTTTTTATTTCTCAATACATTTTTCTGAATGAGATGATTCAGAATCAAAACGTCTGATGGAATGAATTGTTTAAAGTCTCTGAGTCCTATCTGTAAAACAAAATAACAATAAAGAGGGAGCAATAGTTGCTTTCAATGTTATGAGTTTGAGGGGATTTTAGATGTAACACTTGAGGAGGAAGTAGTTTATAGACGGAAAAACATTATTGCTTTAGTTTATTTCGAGTTGCAGGGACTGGGGATGTTCAGGTAACTTCAAAGGGTGGTGTCATGGAAAGGGCACCACACACTGAAATTCTACTCCAGGGCTGAGCTAACTGTTTTCAATGGTTTGTCTCTACACAGCCTTTCTCTCTGCCTTTCATAGTGTTTCTAGTTCTTTCACTGCCAGCCACATCCTCACGCTTCTTTGTGCATTCTCTCTACCTCTGCCACTGGCACTCCAGCGGTCTACTTTGTGGGCCAGTGAATAGGTGGAAGGATAATTTACAATATAGCCCTGCCAAAGTGTGATTGTTTTGGTCTCTCTTCATGGCATCTCTCTTTTGACACTCCTAGTCTTTCATAGTACCTCTTGTTCAGTTTGTCAGTCTAATTTTTTCCCCATATCTAATTCTTGCTTTTGTAAAGGTACACTTGTACTATAAAAAAAATTTCATAGCTTCTGTTAGCTCAAAGGTTTTGTTTCCTGAATAGATTTGATTTCTTTTCATAGCCTCTTGAAAAGATTATGCAGAAATAATCTGCATAATCTAATATATCTCTTTAATTTCAATCATGTGAACTGATGGTATTTCTATATTTTTAATTTCAAATTCTAAAGAATTGACTAAGCTTTGGACTAAATTCCTTTATACCAAATCATCCCATAGGTATTTTGGCCAGCTTATAAACAGGGTGCCCATTCCAGGCTTTGTCTATTGGGATATAGTGTCTAATCACAAGTAGTTGACATGGCCTTTGATATTAGGACATTAGCTTGCTTGATAACATGATTGACATGTTTAGTATAATTAGAAGCCTAGATGTTTTTTGTTGAATAGCGAAGATTACAGAATACGTGTCTCTGTGTGTGTGTGTGTGTGTGTGTGTGTGATGAAAAAATACTCTAGGATGAGTGTGATTAATTGGGTACTCTCATATGGTTGGTCAAAGTAGAATTTGTCTAGAAATCATGCTTACTGTGTGTTTCAGTAGTCTTCTGAAATTTATATTTTTTATTTTTACTTTCAGAATTCTTTATTAAGAAAGTAAATGAGATGTTTGACAAACTTTAGGTGCAGAGGCATTTGTTGCTGTGTGGCTTACACTAATAAAAAATTAGAAGCAATTATGATTTAAAGCTATTGGAAACCATTCGCAGTTTGTCTTTGCTCAGAAAAGTGCCTGGCACATAGGATATGTTCAATAAATACATACTTAATGGCTGTATGTTGACTCCTATTATAAATTATTACATAATGATTAAAAAGAATCTCAAGGTATGTACACGGAGTGCTGACAGAGAAAGAAACCGTCAGTTTTGCCTGGATTGGAAGCCAGATTACCTAACACTTTCCTTTAGTGAACATGGTCTCCGTCGTGCTGCTAGGTTACCATTTTGAAGTTAAGACGTATGTCCCTGGATGAGCATGTGAACAGCCAGATTGCCTGAGTTGTGCCTCGTGGGAGCTACGCCAACCCCAAAATCAGAGTCTTGTTGGCTAACAAAGGCAGTAGCTACTGGTACTGATGTCTTCTCAGACTAATGGGTCCTTTTGGGAGTCCTGAAATTTTCACAGAAGAGAGAACTCCAGAAAACAAATAATAATCATGATAATAACTTAAACTCCACAATGCTTAGTAACGTGTGAAAAAGCAGTCCTTATATTATCCATCAAGAAAGCAGAATCTTTTTCTCTTTCTTATGTAGAGAATAAAATCTAAGTGTATTTGTTTTGTGAAGTAGAATTACAGGAGCTTTTTTTCATTATTTTGGTTTTTGTGTGTTTATTTTTAAAAATTGTTAAAATTCATTTATTATTTCTATCCAAAAATTGTATAGTGTATTTTGACTTTTTTTTGATATTTCTGATTTATTCTTAGGGAAAGGAAAGGGGAGGGAAAGGGGCAACTAACTAATATACGTTGTGTTTCCAATGTGTACATGGTACAATTTTAGGACTTGACATACATTTTCCTAGAATTCTCCTAATTTTATAGAGTAAGAAACATCCTAAGTAGTTAAGTTACTGGCCCCAAATCACTCAGTTAATTACACAGCAGGGATTTGAACACAATTTATTCTAATTCCAGAGCATGTTTCCTTAACCACTAATCTACATCAACTCTCTGACTAACCCTCCTTAATTAAGCCGGCCCTCCCTGACTTTTCCATTCACTGAAACTGCATATTAATTTGACCTAACATGAATTATTTAGTCATATTCTAATTGCTTATTGCTTTGCATGACTTAGTTTTGTGTTCTTAACTAGATAAATGGGTTAAGGCAAAGGTAGTATTTTATGCTCCCTTCATATTTTCCTAGCACTTAGTACACATGTAAGTACAGTCAATATTTGAGAATCATAATTACCTTCAATGAATCAATAGGAAACAATAAAAGTTAAATGTTATGAATGTATGTAATTTTTTGCTTTATAAAGGCCCATTTTTGCCAATGTTTCCATTAACTGCAAGTATAACATCCTAAGGTTTTTAAACCTTATTCCTGTCATTTCACATCCATCGAAGGCCCAGACTGTTTAGTTCTTCATAGCATATAGTAATGTGAGATCTTCATTGCTTAGTCTGTTTCCAGGGTATTCCATAATCAGAACCTTGTTATTCTAACCCTAGTTTCTATTTGTCCTACTTTCTATTTCTCACACACTCTGCTCCAGTCCAGATGAACCACTCACCATTTCCTGAATGCTCTAAGTCCCTTTCCTTCATGTTACTTTGGCCTACACCAATTTTGTAAATAATTTGCAAATGTCCAAATCTTGCCAGTCTTTTAAGACCTGTGACTTATTCAGTCTCTTCCTTGGAGCTTTTTCTGATAATCTAGACTCATACTGATCTTTCTCTTTATTGAATTATATCCTTTATCTGTTATTTATTTGACCCTTATAATTTTGAGTATGTCTGCTCTCTCCCATGTGATATGAAGTTGATTGTTCTCAGTTAATGTCTCCATTTAATTGCTGTCAATTTCAATAGGTCTACCTGGCCATGGAGCATTGTCCTGCAAGAAATCTCCAGCATGAAACCTTGCAAGCCACTTTGGACACATTCGATCAGTCATGGCACCTTCTCCATACACTACACAAATCATTTTGCAATTCAGTTGCACTTTTACCCTTTTTGAAATAATACAGCATAATATACTGAAAATATTGTGTATTTTCTTCCATCTTCAATATTAAAATAGCTACACAGAAATTCACTAGTTATGATAATTTTTTAAATGAATGCTGATAAGACAGCTGTCACAATACAATCTAACAAAATTGTTTTGAATGAAGTTAAAGAGAATTAAGCACTACTAGAGCCATCTTATGGGACAAACCAAATGAACTTTTTGGCCAGTCCAATATATACATACACACATATGACATGTGTGTATTTGCATGCATGTACACATATTATATATAATGTTTTTGTATGAACTTATATAAGATAAACTGAGTCATATTAAACATTCTAAGAGTTATTCAAACAAAATCTGTTTGAATTGGTCAGTGCCAAACAAGTTATTTGGAATGTTATTCCACCCAGAGGAGCTGAGGATAGACTTTTACAAAGAAAAGGCAGAAGTAGAGTAAGGAAATCATTAATTGCCTATAGTTTACATCCCAGTTGGTTGTTTGTGATTGGTTCTCCTTAGAGAGAACCAATCTCTTAGGTTTTAATTTTATGACTTTTAAGCATTTACAAGCTACGTTTTGGTTTGCTTACATAGGCCACCATGACATTTGAGCCACCCAATGGCCTCCTTGTTTAAGTAACTTAATGATATAAATGTAATATATATAGTTATATAAATATTATTTATAATGCATATTTTATCAACATTACATGCACACTTTATATTCATATAACTATATAATGTGTATGATATATAATTTTATATATAATTATGTATATTATATATATATATATATTTATATATAATTTACTAACAGACCCTATATAGCTTATTAATGATTATTGTGATAATACCTGAACACATCATGTAATTCCCTAATTTTAGGTAGGTACTATCGAATTTTTATTTTTGCCTTTCATCTTTTAGACTGTTTTCTGTTTGAAATTTTATATACTGATCTGGGCTAGTAAAGATTAATTTTATAGGTAACATGTTGGGAAATAGATTAAATACTTTGTTAAATATACATAATATTATATGTCAAGAATTGGGTGAATTCATGTTAATTGTATCCAAATTGAATTATATTGACCTTAAAATCATTATTATACATTTAGGATCAGGGAACTGTACCTTTCTCATGGGGAAAAATTTTTATTCTTATTTTCTTCATGATTTATAGTCATATTTTATAGGAAATATGACCCTTTAAACTAGGAAATGAACAATAAGTTGAAGGTACTGGATTTTTATTTTGTAAAAGGAAAAGGAGTGTACTAGATTCTTTTGAAAAGAAAACATTTTTCATTTTTAAATATTTTAATCTTAATTTTTAATATATTTATCATTTAGTTTTATCATATATTTTTCATATATCATTATACTCAAGATTCATCTCCCCTTCTTGTTTGAAAGGACCTAAAACCTCTACTAAAGAAGGTAAATTTGGGGGTTCTAATCTCATGTAATACAGGGAAATTTTGAAATAGTTGACAAAGAACTCTTCAAAAGGGGCAACAATAAAGCGACTGTAGAGACAGTGCTTTGTGGAAATTTAAACTTGCTCTTCACCAGCAATTTGATCCAGCTGCTAGTGTTGTGTCTTTAACTCAATTAAAATTTTTGAGAAATAGCAGAGAGAAGATGATTGGATCAGCTTAGATCAGATATTCTCCCTCTTCCGGTGTTCAGCAGGCAGAAGGGTTTAGTCCTATCTATAATCCAGGCAAAATGAGGGCCATTTTCAGTAATTTTATGAATTGTCTTGTTTGCTGACATATAGTCTTCTTCAGAGTAGGAACACATTTTGTCCATCTTTACATTCCTAGTGCTTGTCAAAGTGTTTTTCATGCAACAGTTGAGAAATAGCTATATGATAAATGATAAATATAGCTGGAAGATAATAAATGCCCATTGCCCAGTGACCTAGCACTGAATGACAAATGCATCCCATATATCTGAGCATACTGAGTGCGTACACATAATCATCTTAAAAGGAAAGAGTAGAATCACTTAGGTGCATTAATTCTATAGTTGTCTCCATAGCTGTAATCTCTGTAGCCCATACTGACATAACATGACACTCGGTCTACTGACAGGTATTGTATATTTTCGTGTAGGGCATGATGCTCCAACCAACTGAGCCACACCAGCCAGGGCCAGATATCATTTATTTTATTGTCGATAGAATTTAAGAGAGATCTGATCTTCATGATCAGGTCCAATTCTTACTTGTAGCAGAATTATGTTATTTTTTTTCTTTAGTAAGAAACTGTTGACTTTTCTCTGCTCCCTTATATCCAGCAATTCTCAAATGAAGTAAGTAGAGGTTATTTCTAGATTAAGATATAGATGTCCCAATTCTAATAGAAATATTAAGCATTCATTTTTTTTTACTATTCGATAAATATGATTTGCTCAATTTACATTTGATTGTTCAAGGTATTGACACTAATGCATATTTGAGAGTGAAACACGCAATAACATAATTTGCCATATGGCTGATAGCAATTGTAAAAGTTCAGAGATTTTAAAATTAAAAAATATGCCTTAAAATTGACAAAATATAGCAGTTGGATTACACTAAGAAGTTGATGAAATAGTAATTTTGGATAGTAGGAAAGCAAAAGTATGTACATGTATCTAATAAATACGTTGGACACCTGAAAGTAATACAGTGTTATATGTCTGTCATATGTCAAAAATATATTCAGAGAAGTCCAACAATGCAAGGTGTGTGGGGGGGGGGCGGGTCAGAGTACTGCATTGCTTGTCCTGGAAGTGGTGAGCTGATAATCACCTGTCAAGGATCCTGTAACAATGGCCCTGAACTGGATGGGAAATGGACTAAATGGCTTGTAACACCACGTGCTAGAAGCCAGTCTGTGAGGCTGAGCTAACCCCAGGTGTTATGGAGAAGGTGGCCTGGTAGGGCTATTAATTGTTCTTCAGCACTGCAGTCAGTAAACTGGTAAAGAATTCTGACTCTGGAGCCAAAACATCTTAATTTGAGTTCTGTGTTTCCTGTTATGCTTACTAGTTTGTTCATCTTTTCTGTTTCTCATAAAATGGGGAAAAAATAAGATTTATCTTAAAGAATTTTTGAAATGGTTAAATGTCATAAAGCATGTTTAGAACATAGAATGGAACCCGGTAGATAGAAAATATTCAATAAATCTCAGTAACCATCATCATCATCAGCCTCCTATCATTATCTTCATCACCACTTAATAGAATTTAGTATTAATGTGAACACCAAACACTAAAGTAGAAGGACATTTGTAACAGACCAACAGAGTTGGTTGGTAATAAAGAACATCTGCTATTTCTCCTACTAGTCTGAAATTTCAGCTTAAAAATAATAGGTTGAGATTCTTGACTCTTCCAATAAATGTGGCACTTGTAATTCAATTGTTTGGAAGGTCTCTTTTTGTGCTCTCTTCTCTGTAATGCTGATTTAATCATCTCCAACAAGTAGTGTCCTAGTGGCAAACTTCCCATTTGCCCTTGTAAGTTGGGGGTTATATACTAATGTGTGTTCATCGCATAATGGGAGTGTGGGGATATTTGTTTCTGATGGCAGAGCTTGTAACTGAGGTTGTTGGTTCCTGTCTGTACTCAGTTGCTACCCATCTTACCTGACCATGCAAAGGCAGAGTTGGGTACATGTTCTCTCTCATTGGTGCCACTGCAGGGAGTTGATGTGCTTTATCTCATTTCTTATTCTAGAAAATATCTTTTACCTCCCTGTGTTACCCTGAATTGCTCTCATGATGAGTAGACCCTTGCCATTCACAGATTTAACATGTGTGGGTTTGATGAGATGCAGGAAACCTGGAGAGTTCATGACTTGCAGTATTTGTAAGTGTGTAAGGCTCAGGATGAAAACATTGTGTCCTTGAGGTCAGTCTGAGGGGAAAAAACATGCAGCTCTGAGTGGGCCTCATCAACCGTTGTTTCTAAGTATCTGCATGGCTCTGCTCTTCTCGGCTTGGCGTCAGGTATGCAGATCCCTCAGTAGAGTTCTGAAGGGGTTATTTAAATGCATCATTACATTCAACAGATTTATGCGAGGAATTATATGTTATAGTGACATTTACACATGTGGGAATTTGCAAAGGTCTTTTGACATGCCCCTCGGGAATCGTATGAGTCTATGGCATCTGTTTGAGTAAACAGACTGTGGGTTTGGCCTCTCCCATTGGGGATAATCCTAAAGGCTGCTGGTTTTATAATGAGGTGTTGGGAAATGTATTTGGCAAACTCAATTAGGGTTGTTGTCCTGCCTAGGCATTAATATAGAGATCAAATTGTCCATTGAATTAAACTGTTTTCAGGTGTTTCTCTTTTAAAATCTTAAAGGAGTTTTCTAACTTGAATGTTGCAAGCTAAGGCATTAAGAAGAAACAGTGTTGTTCATGAGCCAATTTAAATTAATCATTGTATAACCGGCAGATACAAAATTTAGAAGAAAACTTAACTGAGCATCTACTTTTTAAATCAGGTATTGGGCTGAATACTGTCACATTTTATCTCACTAGGTTCTTAAGACCATTTTAAAGACAGGTTAGTTTGGAGTAGAGAGAGGTTTTAAGGGTAGGCATAGATAATCAGTTAAGCAAGACAAATTAACACTTGCTGGGCCCTTAAATCTCGATATAGAATTTTAATTTTTTAAGCTATAATTTATTGAGACCTCATTTCTCAGCTCTAGAACCAAATTACTGGTATGCCTAATGTTCTGCTCTTTCTATTTCTATCTGAAAGTTTATACCAGAATCTTGAAACTCAACATTTGAATATGATAAAAAGTTATATATACAATGCTGGATTAAATTAGTTTACACTACTATTCACTCTCTCTACTTCCATAGACATAGTGTATTCCTCTCCCTTGATTCTAGGTGTAGCCAAATAACTCATTTGGACAATGGGGTGATGGTAGAATTGATGCAAGCAAGGCCCTTGAGTGTGAGATATGCTCTCCTGAGTTTCTGCAATCACTAGAAGATGAATAGGACAGGATCCACCTGCTGATCCCAGGAGGAGGGTTACATGAAGCAAAGCCCATCACAGCCCAGGTTAGGGTACCACCCAGGACCTACCCCCAACCCATCATGTCTGGAAAATACACTGGTGAAATCAGCAGGACCTTCGAGTCCAGGCTCAGCAGCATCAGTCTACCCATCTTTTGTGAGAATAGAGGACTGTTGTTTCAGCCACTATATTTAGAGGTTTGCAACTCAGCAAGTTTGTGGCAGTAGCTAGTGAATACATATACTATTAAGAAGCAAAAGTAGATATAAGAGATAGAGAAACTATTTGTCAAGCCTATCATTTTTTAAAACTCTCTGTTCTGTACTGAATTGTGTCTGCCTAAAATTCCCTGCTAACCCCCAATGACAGTATTTGGAGAAAGGACCTTTAGAGAGGTAATTAAGTTAAGTGAGGTGGAGCCCTAACCCTAGTGTCCTTATATAAGAAATGGAAGACACACCAGGGATTTCTCTCCTACACACACACACACACACACACACACGACACACACACAAAAGAAATCATGTGAGAACACAGAAAGAAGGCAGTTTTTTATAAGCCAAACCTAATGACACCTAGATCTTGAACTTTTAGCCTCTAGAACTATGAGAAAATGCATTCCTATTGTTTAAGCTGCCCAATCAGTGGTATATTGTTATGGTAGACAGAGAAGACAAATACACCTTCCTCCAAATTTCTGCCTCTTAGTAAATTTGGCCTTAATATTATCCTTAAATTTGAATAAATTCACAGCAACATATCATTGATAGTGAAGTAAAATATTTGGATTTTGACATATGCTTGAGGAAGACTAAGAGGGTGAGCTACTGAAAAGGGTAAAAATATTTTACTTCAAATTTCTTTTCTAAGAGAAGGCAGTGTCTCTTTTTTATGGCCCAAGAAATTAAGGTAACACCAGATTCGCATGCTTCCAAAGTCCTTGCACTTTATACTAAAATGATGCCAGTATTTATCGGGCATCTATGTTGATCATGGGTTACTGTGCCAATATGAGTTGGAAAATAGGGGTTGGGAAGAGAAGAATGGAAACATGCACCACTAAATGTAATCTATATGATGAATGTGAGGCTCTTTTAGTATACTCTTACTATGTAAGGAATAAAACTCTTTTTTTAAAAAGATTTATTTATTTATTTATCTTTAGAGGGGAAAGGAGAGAGGAAGATAAACATCAATGTATGGTTGCCTTTCATGCTGGGAGTTGGCCTGCAGGGACCCAGCCTGCAACCCAGGCATGTGCCCTGACTGGGAACCAAACCGAGATCCTCTGGTTCGCAGGCTTGTACTCAATCCACTGAGCTACCCCAGCCAGGGCAGGAATAAATTTAACTCTTTATCCACTTAGAGATGGGAGACAAAATTGTAGTCTAATCCTGGATTGTCACCTGTTTATAGTCTCAAATTTCTTCAAGATGACACTTGGATCAGACATCTCTGGAAGGATTAGGATCTCTTAGATGCCGTAGGCGCTTTCATCATATTCATAAATCCAGTTTAGAAACTATTTTTTTAACATCTAAATTTTCCCCGTGCTGCTTTAATTCTTTTATTCCTTCATTTCCATCTCTTACCCTTGTACCACAGTGCTGAGCAGGAGATATTTTTATCCTACCTGCAGCGGCTGTTTTCACGTGTGGGAGTTTGTGTTCATTCTTCTCAGCCTTTGTGTTTTTGTAACACTCACTGCTGGGCTGAACTGTTTCGTTTTGTTGTTTTTTTGTCTTTGTTTTTGTTTGTTTAGAGGTATTTTTTTTTAAGTTTTTGAGAGACCCCTTGTCTGTGGAATGACGGGATTTTCACCATTGCCATTTCTCATCTCTGATCACTACTTTAGCTGCATTGTTAGTGGGACAGTCTCTCTGATGATCATTCTTCTCTGTTTCCCTTCATTTTTGTATTTTTGAACTATGACCTATGGTCCTTGTTTATTTCTCCCTATGGAATTTTTAATCTTGTTCTTAAAATTCCCTTAGCACAGAAAGAATCCCATTCAACAATAGCCCCGTCCCCCAGATTTTCACGTGGCTATCAAGCGCATTCTCATCATTCAGGCATCGGCTCACTCATCACTTCTCCTTCCCTGCGCATCCCATTCAAAGGTTTTCTCCCCACCTTGGAACACTCTCTCTGCCCTGCCTTCTCTGTCTCATCAGCTCATTTTGTTATCTCCGAACTTTTTTGTTGTGATGATCTATTTTCCTGCTTGTTTATGGTTCATTTTATTCACATGAATATAAATTTCATAAGTATAAGAACCTTACTTGTTTTGTTTACCAATATACCTCCTAGAGATAAAATAATTTCTGGTACATTCTGAGTAGCCGAGATACTTGTCTCATGAAAGAACAAATAGATGGAAAGATCATCCCTCTGTGAAATCCTAGACGGAATCCTCTGTGTATGTTTTTCCTGTTGCTCATTTTTAAAACGCCCCCTTCTTTCACATTCGCGTGTTAAACACATCAAAGCCTGGGCTTAGATCGAAACTCATGTTATTCTATGAGGAAATTTTTAAGTATATAATGTCTCATATTTAGACATTCTACTAGATTACCACAATGTTGAAAATAATGATCTTACGTCCTAAATGCCCTACATTCCAATAATTCTTTGGCCAATTATCTATCTTCTGTACTTTCAGGATATTTTTTCTTGCCATGAGATTAAATGGTATAACATGATTGACAATTCCTTCATTTTTCTGAAAACTAGTAACAGCCCTTTACCAAACATCCCGAGACACCATAACAGAAGGTGAAATGGAGCCGTTGTCGAAAGTATTGTAAGTTCTCAAAATGGAGATAACAGGGATGATATTTATTACCAATGACAACACCCTTTCTTTGTATATCACTTTATGACTCTATTTTTAAGCCTACTATTTTATTTTATCTTCAGAATAATCTTGTGATATGGATGGTGAAAGATGGTCTCCATTTTCCTGAGTGAGATGAAGGCACTTGAGTTAGCAGTTACCAAGACTGTTGTCAAGAGTCTCGACTTCTTATCTCTGACATTTCCACTCCTTTCATCAAATATTGGAATTGAGATACATAACTTGACTTAGCTTAATATCAAACACAACATTTCTCTGCCTAAAAAGTACTTTTTTTTTGGTCTCAGAAGAGGTCTGTAATATTTAGAATCACTGAGTGGAAATTACTCTGGACTGAGAATCAATAGACCAAGTTCCATCTCCAATGCATTACTAATTAGTTGGTTGTTCTTGAGAAAACAATTTCGCCCTGGCTGGTGTAGCTCAGTGGATTGAGCGCGAACCTGTGAACCACGCAATCGCGGTTCGATTCCCAGTCAGGGCACATGCCTGGGTTGCAGGCCAGTTCCCAGCAGGGGATGAATGAGAGACAACCATACATTGATATTTCTCTCCCTCTCTCCTTCCCTTCCCCTCTAAATATAAATAAATAAAACCTTAAAAAAAAGAAAAGAAAACAATTTCATTCTTTGGTTTCCAGTTTCAGTCCATGTATACTCATTTAGACTACTGTACATTATCATTTTCCCCATGAACATTGTTTAAAAGAACCACTTCATAAGTGTACTGTTAGAAAAAATAAAAGCACCTTTGGTCACAAAAGCTTGAAATGTAAGGCAGTCTGTAGTTCTGCCTTTGCAATCCACAGCATACTTTAGCATATCAAAGGCTTTGAGGAGTTCTGGAGTTTAAAATATAAAGAGGAAAAAAAGGAAAGTGTTACTGAGCTTTATTTAACCAAATGCTTCCCGGTATATAGGCCACAGAGAGTGTAAGGCCAGATAGGCCTCTAGTGACTCCTTTTCCCTGGACTCATCACAAAATCCTCTGCTTTTACTATTGAAATTTGAGGCAACCTTGGTGCTATGATCAACTGACAGGATGTAAAATGTTGGTGCCCAGAGCAAGTCACATATACTGTGGGTTTTTTCCATTAGAGACTGAAAAAAGAAAAAAAGAAACTTTTAATATGAGCTTATGCTAGATGTTTGAACCATTTCCATCATATATAGAACCCAGAAAATGTTTTTCTTTTTATTCTCCTAGCCATAGCATTGACAAATAAGGCAAAAAGAAGAAAAGTAGGAAGAAAGGGAAGGAGGGAGGGCAAAGTTTATGTCTTAGAAAATAATTCTTCGGTGATTTATGACTTTGAGAGATAAAGCTAAGGTTTTACAGAATGAGTTGGAATTGCTGGTATAAATATCATTTCTTCCACTTGAATTGTTGCCAACAGGGAAAACAACATTTTGGGACTTAGAAAGCAAATGTAAAAAGTAAAATACTAATGTATCAATTTATTTTCTTCTTAACTATGTGCATTTTGGAAAATAGTCTAATGCTTCACCTTAAAATGATGATAATGATACAATTAATAATCTACTGAGCATTTACTTTAAGTCAGATCCTGTATGAAGTGCTTTAAAAAGCATTCTCTTACGGTACCTACACAACTGAAGTAAGGTTCATGGGCTGACACAACTTTTCAAGGTAAAAAATGGATCCCAACTCAAAAGTGAGTCTTCACCGTTATCCATACTGCTTTAAGGTCAAGATTACAATGGATACATCTATTTCAGAGACAAATCTTTTGATTCTTAACAGCAGTTAGAGTTTCATTTTAACATGATGTTTTAGAACACAAACTTGGTGTCCAGCCATTGGGTGATGTAGATGTTAATGTCCATGATTTAGCCAATTTAACTAATCTCAAATGTCTGGAAAATAATAATTACTGTGCAGTTATCTGTTCTCTATAGATAGAAAGTCCCACATCAAGGACCAAAAATGATCATTTCCTAGAAAGTGTTTCCAGAGACACTTCCCCATAGTTAAGATAAAATGCTAAATAATCAGACTTTGGACAAATCAGAGCATCCCTCAGAAAAAGAAAGCCTTTGGACTTAAACTAAACTCTGACATGTAGACCTTATTCTTTTTAAAACGGTATTTTAAAGGAATCTAGTGTTTATTAATTTTTGATATCATAAATATTTAAGACACTAGCATTTAAGTTATGTTATGATAACATATTCTTGCTTCTAGATCTGCTGCACTGAACAGGTGACCTGCTTCATAGTTGGAAGAGGGAATAGGGACAAACTGGAGTGAGTACCTGGGCCTACCTGCCTTAATGTCTCAGTGGTCTATAGGATGCAGAGCCTAGGAACCCCCTTTAGCCCTTCTTCCCTGCATTTAACATTTGTGCTAATCCCCTTGATTTAAAGAGCAGTGAGATTAATGAGTTTATAATACCATTATGTACATGAAGACAAATGCTATAATTTATGGATCTAGGCAGTATTTTCAAGGCAGGATTTTAAGTATTCTGGAGTTAGAGTATCTTGCTTAGTTTTTACTGAATCTTTATAAGGCAGCTGCCCATGTTATTGCTGAGCAATCTGATACTTTTGGAGAAGAAAAGCCTGTGTCCCAGGCATATGCTATTGCTATCTCTAGGAAATGGGTTTCTATTGAGTATTCACTTAGGTAGGCCTTTGTTGGTCCAGTTATTTACTTCACTTTGTATGTCTTGCAAAGTCTTTTCTAGAATCTTGAAGCAGCACTGCATGGGTACACAAGGTATTTGGGAATGAATACAATGTTAATTTCATGAACTATTCAGCTTCTTCCTCACTGAGAATTTCCCATCTGTGGAATGGAAAAAAAAAAGATAAGCGCATTCTTTCCAATTTGCAGATCTGGCATTTTTAGGCATTTTTCCTATCAAAATGCACAGAAGTAGCCAAACTGGGTCATACACATAGATACAGATACAAATATTTTAACTCTTTGATTTCTCCTTGTATTAATTGTATCTCTGTGTGGTATAAAGACTCCCTTTTAAATTTATACCTGAAACGTGATTTTCAGCTTTCCCTTGCCGCCTCCTTGAGGGGCACCATTTTTTTGGTGCCCTTCATGCCCCTGGGCCAATGGAGACTGTTAGTTGTCTTGGCCTGCTGTACAGAAGTCCACGTGGCATTTCCTTCCTCCTGTCAGTGGGGATTTCCTTCACCTCTCCCTTAAGATAGAAGCATTATTTCCATCTTCCTACATCTTCTTTTGTATGTCTGCAGTCACCATTTGGTCCACCAAATTTATATTTCATAACAAAGAGTTTTTCCCCAAGGTGAATTTCTTTTTTTTTTTTAAATTTATGTATTTACCTTTAGAGGGGAAGGGGAGAAGGAGAGAAACATCAATGTATGGTTGCCTTTTGTGTGTCCCCTGCTGGGAGTTGGCCGCAGGGAACCGGCCTGCAACCCAGGCATGTGCCCTGACTGGGAATCGAACCACGATCCTCTGGTTCGCAGACCTGTGCTCAATCCACTGAGCTACACCAGCCAGAGCGGTGAATTTCTATTTATAACATTGCTGATCATATTTTTTATGACTTCAGTTTGATCTAACTTTATCACTTTGGACAAAACATTAGCTACTGCTGTGTGTGCTTGCTTTTTTAAAAATTGAGACATTTTCTCAATCATTGATGAAATTTTGTATGTATTTTTGAAATGTTGGAAACTAAAAACAAGAATTCATAATCTACATGAAGCTAGCATTGGGCAACTGGTTTTGAATTTTTTTTTCTATTTTGGCTATGTGTACCTAGTGTAAAATATAACAGTGTAATAAATAAAAGTAGTCACATGCTGCACCTATAAGATACCACATCTCTGAGATAAGAACTTGCAACACTTTAGCTGTGTCTCTGGGCATTTATACCCTTATTTTAAAACAGAACACATATATTCTAGTTCTTGATTTTCAAATTTTGATACTTCTTGATTTTTCTGCTGTGGTAGATAGAAATTTGTGTTCAGTGACTACCCACTTTCAATTAAGCTCACAAGCGGTCTATTATGCCCATTCTTAATGAATAATTATATCATATATTTTGGTTAAATAAAATAATATTAAGTATTTGCATCTTGATTCACATGTAAATATCATTATAACTAAGCCAAATACCAAAATATCATTTTACATTTGCCTTCTTTTAAAAATTTTTCTTAACCTAGAATTAAAAATTGTCTCTCTTGGTTTGTTTTTTTCTCTGTTGTACACGTTACTAAAATCCCACCAATCCTCTGACGAGCTATAAAATGCTGCTTACTTCCTTACAAGGAATGAATGCTACTAGTAATAAGCACATCCAGCACAGTCCTGGTTTTTAAACATTGTTTTTCAGTTAAAAATATCCATGTTTCCTGGAGAAGTGACTGACTCCTGGGCTGCAGCAGGGCAAATGCTGTATCAGCCTGGAGCATCTCCAGTCCGAGAAAGCAATGAAACACTCTGATAGGGGAGGGCTGGGTTATGTGAAAGGGACAAAGGAAATAATGGAAAGGTCTTCTAATGGCCCAAACTGGAACACTTTGAGGAGTATTGGTTTATAACTGCAAGAAAAAATAATTATAAATGAATCTCTATGCTGACATAAATGCATGATTAAATACGTAATTAAGGGGGGAGATGAGACACATCTTTGTAAAAAATTTCAAATACTATCTGTAGATACTTCTTCTTTAGGAGATCAAGTTTACCCACAGTCTAATCATGAAGAAAAAATCAAAAAAACCTAGATACCTGGCTAGCACTCCTCAAGACTGTCACATTAAAAATAAGGGAAGTCTCAGAAACCTTCCAAGGTCAGAGGAGACTGGGGAGATGTCACAACTCAATGCAGTGTGGTAGCCTGCATTGGATTCTGGGAGAGAGAGTCCCTCAGTGAAAAAGCTGGTGAAAACTAATAAAAGTCTGAACTTCATTTATTTGTAAGTATTAATGTCAGTATCTTAATTGTGGCAAATATACTATGATAATTCAAGGTGCTACCATGGGGGAACTAAGTGAGGAATGTATGGGGAATCTACAAACTATCTTTGCAAACTTGTCCGTAAATCTAAAACTGTGCCTAAATATAAAGTTCATCTAACAAAAGAATGGTTTTTCACTGAGACCAGCCATGTTAAGTAATCTTTTACTTAAGTAGCTTCTTTTTCCTTCCTTGGAGACATTTTTTTGGTGCCCTTCATGCCCCTGGGCCAATGGAGACTGTTAGTTGTCTTGGCCTGTTGTACAGAAGTCCACGTGGCATTTCCTTCCTCCCATCAGTGGGGATTTCCTTCACCTCTCCCTTAAGATAGAAGCATTATTTCCATCTTCCTACGTCTTCTTTTGTATGTCTGCAGCCACCATTTGGTCCACCAGTTAGCTGTCTTAGGTATAGTATAAGAGAGGTAAAATATTTGAACAGTTGTTGAAAATTGCCTTTATTTACCTTATCACTTGACTAATAATTTGAAGGAAATTTTAGAATAGAAAATTGAGAAAATCAACACCAACCTTATTCTTGTATCTTTGCTTGTAACTTTAGTTCTACTCTTCCTGCTCTTTGTTATTCTCTGGAGCTTTTGATACCTTCTCTATCTCCAGAACCCAGATCCTCTTACAGATATGCCTTAGTGGACATCATTTTTCATTAGCTATTTTGATAACTGATGTATGTCTTTTATTTTAGAATGGTACTGTTTTGTTCTTTAAAATAAGCCTCAGTAGGGGTGTGAGAATAACAAATTTGAGCCAAGTTGTTTGTTTGCAAAAAGTCTAAAAATAATTTTGGATAGATCTAATGGCAGCTGAATTATGTCGTCATTGTCTTGATTAAACTGTCAAGCATCCTATAGTAAGAAATCTTAAATTGCTACTTGAGCTATCCCAAGTAGTCTTATAAAGATAGAAATGGAAATTCAAGGTGTTTTTGGAGGTGGCCTCTGTGGCATCAGGATATGGCGTAGTACTCAGAGATGGCTAGTTATAGAGATTATACACTCAGTAAAAAGGGGTGGAGTCCAGAGCAGACAATAGCATTAGTAATTGTAGACATGCCCGTCAAACTCCCTTCCATCTTTTGAAGCACTTATCCGAGTACGATGGAATGTTGGGAATGAAAAACAACACAAAACAAAACACCTTCTCCATTTCTCTGAAAAGAGTTCTCTTGCCTTTATTTGTCCCTTCTCTTCTGATATCAGGTGGTGAGGAGGCTTCCCACTATTTTCCAAGAGGCTAAGAAGATGCACTCTCCTGGGCTTTTTGCACTTGGGGTTTCTGTTATGATTAGAGAGAACAATACAAAAGTGCATGAAGAAGACTTTATTTATTTCTAATTTTTAAAAAGTTGGTAAATGGAAGTTTTCCATTGACAGAATGGTATGTGAGTTGGTGATTTTTTCAAGTAGATCAGCTTGTTTATTCATGTTGTAGGCTTATTCTACTCTCCATGCTGCAAATTTGGCCTTCTGTGATGGAGGCCATACTGAAAAAACTTTATAATAAATATTTTCAGAAGAATACTACCATAATATAATCTTGTCTAATAATTAGTCCTGTGTCATACATCCTAATTAGGGTATTTTAATGGATTCCAATGATATCTTTTGGTGGAATTATTGTATTTTTTGGACTATATAAGATGCACCCCTTCATTTTGGGAGGAATAATGGTTATTAATGCTACTGTTGAGTTCTGTTTACATTTACATTGGTGAAATATTATGTTATTTATGTTATTAAATTTTTTACTTCAAAATTTTCTTAATTTCCCTCCTCTAAAACCTAGGTGAGTCTTTTGGTCTAAAAAATATGGTAGTAGTCTTTTTCATGCAGAAAAGGTATACAAATATTGTTTTACTTTCTCTATGCCCAATAGACTTCAGATAACATGTGTCACAGTAAGAATCTTTAAGATGACAATATTTAAAGTTAGGAGAAGTTAAATATTTTCTCCTTGGCCAAATGAAACCCTTCTTTTATTTTTTAAGATTTTATTTATTTATTTTTAGAGAAGGGAAGGGAAGGAGTAAGGGAGGGAGAGAAACATCAATGTGTGGTTGGCTCTCATGCACCCCCTACTGGGGACCTGGCCTGAAACCCAGGCCTATGACCTGACTGGGAATTGAATTGGCGATCCTCTGGTTCTCATGCAGGCCAGCACTCAGTCCACTGAGCCATACCAGCCTGGGCACAAATGTAATTCTTATTACCATTAATTTATTTTTCCTGTGTCAAAAATAGAATATCTATCTATCTATCTATCTGTATGTATATATATATATATATACTTAAAAACCTCTTTGTGTAGGTTAGTCATAATAAAAATATTTTCTTATATTTCACTTTAAAACTGGTAGGGATCACCACAAAAAACTATCTCCAACAAACTAAAATAGAAAGAAAAATAATTTCAGGTAAAAAAAAGTTAAAACATATGCTTCTTGGATCTCCATTTTTATTTTTTAAATGCCTCTCAGTAAAATTTAATGTGAAAATAACTGATTTTATAGGTAAATACATGAAGGGTATCAGTCAATCTTTTTGAATTCATCCTATTTTGATGCACTTTATTCTGGATTTGGTGGTTTTCTTTATATCAGTCTGACTTCATAGTACGTTTTCATCAACATATTCTCTTATAGCCCGGGCAGCATGGTGACATTGTTAGGACCAAATCAGAATATGCAGGTGGAAAGAGCAGTCAAGAAAGTGCAATCATTACCAATGTCACTAAGTTCAGGGTAAATGTCCTTCATATGGTTTGAGGGGACCTGAGGCCAAAGCCTGTTTTGAAAGTGCTATTGTTTATTTTTCTCTGGGGCACAAAATCAATGTGCTGTTTCTCTATTTCAGAACTGCTACATTAAAATGTCATGACATATGTGTTTAAAATGTAAAATCTATAAAAAAGAAAAAAGTCACTTAATGTTGATTGTACTTTACTTTTACCCTTTCTTTATGGTACAAAAAGTTGTCCTTTTTCATTTATTCATGACCAAGTTTCTATGTCATTTATTTACAGATGTGTTTGGAGAATGCCCTGCTTTTCACTTGGTGTGTGCGTGGGTGGGGTGGGGGGAGTAGGGTGGTGGAGGGTGGGCGGGCAGAATGATTCTTTAGCAGGCAAACTTGTTTCCAGGTTCTGAAAGCTGATTTTTCATTTTCACCCCCTGTGAGAAACTGCTTGGTTTTATGCTTAATCATTTGCTTTTTGCTACCCAGACACTTATAACCAGGAATATGCAGGAATATAGTCTCTATACTATATAATACACACACACACATATATTTAAAAGAATGGGTGTGAAGACTTGTGAAAATGTGTATTCTTATTCTGATTGTGATTAATGTGAAAGTATTTCGAGAGGAGAAAAGTTTATTTTAATTTTATTTTTATAGGCTCCACCGTGTCTAGACCATAATAATTTACTCATGTTGAAAACAACCGTTCAGAAGAACTGGGAGAACCCATCACCTACTAATGACTATTAATGTTTTAAAAATGATCAAACTTAGAGGCATTGATATTGTTAAATAAAAGATACCATAATGTGAGCTGATTCAGATAGATACAAGGTACCTAAATAGCCACACTGAAACTAATATTTAATTTCTGTGTCTTGTTCAAGATGCCGGTCAAATAAAAGGAGGTAATTGGAGTGAGATTTGATCTTGCTTGTCAGTGTTCCACTCACTGCCTTGGCTCATGGGCAGCCTCTAGCTAGTTTTTACATCTTCTTTATATTTCATTTGATTGTGGAGGGTGGGGCTTTTAGTTTTATAGCCTTGAATTCCACTCTTTCATTTAAGGGCCCATCATGGATATCTGGGACAAGATTCAATATCTGGGCTGGAACAAATCCGAAGGTAGATTTGGTTAATGAAGGTTGGCAGGGTTCCAGGTCAGTTTTTAGATTTTCAAAACTGGTCACAGACGTTTGGTAGACTTTTGTCTGAAAAAATGTATATTTTTAGGCTTAACTAAAAGGTCTTTAACTTGAAACTGATTTTTAGGCTAGGCTCTTCTTAGGACATCATCTTTTAGGGCTTCATGTTTATATTTACAAAGATAATGTACAGCTTGAGGGTTCAGAACTAATACATCGTATTCAAGGTCACTTGGACGAATTTGCTGAGTCCAGGTTGGAATTGGACACAGAGTAGTTCCAGGATAAGTGAGCCTGGGTTTGGTCCTGGCAGTGGTGCCAACTCTCACAGTTTTGAGAGTCATTAGTTGTCCACAAAGAGGTCATTTAGACTTTCTCTTGTTCTAGCTCTGGGAGGTCAGTCCTGACTCACTGACTCAGAAGGACTTGCTAGACAATAATACTGTATCACCCATCTGCTTATTTGCTCAGCAGCACAGAGGTGTTTGTAATGTGTCTCATTTTATTTTCAGACCGGTATGTCCCTTATGATTGTTAAATACCTGTTAAGTGTCCCTAATGAGATGAATAGTGGCTGAAGTCAAAGAGTTTGTTATTAGGGTGTTGAGCAAAATAATCAGTGTGATGAAGTTAGGGGCAGACTGCTAAGGACAGGGAGACAGGGCAAGAAAGGAATTTTAAGATGAACTCAGCATGCAAAGCCCAATAGCTATTCTGATATAGGTTAAAAATATAGAGAAGATTAGAAAATATCTGTGGGTGAAGGTGGGTTTTTCTAAGCATTGAAATACAAAGTAGAATTGTATAGGAAATGAAAAAGGGGAGATTGAAAGGAATAGATAGAAGCCAGACAGTGAGGATTGGGGGCACACAATAAGAGAGGCAAGAAAGCAAAATGAAATAATGTAGCTAGGAGACTAAAAGGAAATAAGAAAAGTTTCTATAAATACATCCAAGAGAAAGAACAAAACAGAGAGAAAAACACTATGAAGTAAAAATGTTGAGCAGGCACAGACTCAAGGAATGACCACATGCCTATTACATCTTTTATTCTTCTCAGTTGTCAGTAAAATATGGATTTTAAAAAAAGAATAAAAAAGATATTGAGTTTTTTTATTTATTTGTGAATGTGTATGTAAATGGGGGAAGCTCCTAATGACGATAATAGACAAAGCTATTATTGGGGAAAATAGCAGTCATGAAATAAAATTTTATGATGTACTCCTGTGGGTTAAAACTAAATTGCTTCTGAATGTTTTGAAAGAATCACACAGAATGTTATAATCTCTAAAAGCTTCCAGTAGGAAAAAAGAAGAAGAGAAAGGTAATATAGTTTCACCTGAAACCTCTTTTATAGAAACAATCTGAGTGAAATCAGAGAATAGGTGCATGATTAATTAAAATTTTGATTCCAGAATTTGACTCCCTTGGAACCATTGGTAAAGTATGTTTTGCACCTCAATTATATATTTTTTCAAACTATAAGAGAAAGTTCATTTCGAAAGTCACAGAGGCAAAAGAAGGGTCCTAGGAGCTTAAGGAGGGACAAAGGTGAAGGTAATGTGCCTGGGGAGGAAAAGAGTGGTGGGGAAATTGTGGGGATGCCTTTAGGACGCAGGTATCTATGCTGTGTCCTTGTCTTAAGGGCCTTAAAGGCTGGGAGTCTGGGGGAGGTCTTAGGGGGGCATCTCAAAAGAATATTCATCAGCTTTATGATGATGTGCCAAAAAGAGATTTATTCCCCTGACTTCATTTGTCCTTGGGTGTGGCTGACACAAATGGCTCTAATTAGATTTTTGTTATCTATTTCCCTGAGTAGAATGACTTAAGCTATTTACCCTCCAGTTGGGGAGGAGAAGTGTAAACCATTTTACTCTTAAGTGTCCTTGGTTAGGGAAGATAGGTTTTTCGATTTACTGGAAGGCTGTAAAGTGCTCGGCCATTTAACTATCTGTCTCTGTTTCTCTATTCTACTCATCTTGGCTTACTAGCCCGTCTCATTCCCCAATGCAGACTTCTACCCCTGAAATCTTTTAGATGTGCTGAGGGAAGAGCATATGTCTTCAGCAACTGCTTCCTGCTATAAAAGACCATGGTCCCTGAATGCATAGACTATGGAAGTCTTTCCCTGGGAGACAAGGGATTGGGATCCAAGACTGGAACAGAAAGGCTGTGAGCTGATTCTTCCAAAGTAGGGATGGGCTAGAATCCCCAAAGCATCATTATTTCAACATGGGATTGTTGTATGATGGGATTCAGCATGGGATTTTTGTATCATTCCAGAAGCAAAGCTGGTAGATTGCTTCACATTTCATTGACTTCGTTATGCAGTGCAGACCCCATCACCCAGGAGTCACCTGGGGACCGTCCTGTGGGCAGGTCCATGTGAAGAGGGCAGCTTTACGGTTCATCTCAGTGTTGATAAAATCTAATAATTATATTTCATAATTATAATTTTACTTTATGTTTTGTTTCATCCCAATACTTGTTAGGGACTTTTTAGTTATCAGATTTTGTTGGGGGTAGGGATATAAAAAATCTATTTCATAGGCTTATTTGGGGCAGGAGCAGTGATATTCATAAGTCTAAATAGTGCTGTTGTTAAGGAATACACATCATGAGATGTACTATGATTAAAAATGCAAAGAAAACATAATCTCTAGCACTATGACCTAGCATTAAATTTGAGTTTAATGAAATTTTCTTTCTCCTACCATGTTGTTTCTGAATGCAAACCATATTCTTTCATGGTTCACATGGGCAAGAGTGTCTAGTGTGTGGGGCCTGAACAACGACTTGAAAGTCTCCTTCCATCCCTTACTGAGTCCTTTTGCTTCACTATCAGAAGTGTCATGGACACTCTGGAGTTTGGTCTTTTCTTTTAAAGTCAGCTTTCTCTTCCTTCAGTTATACAGTTAAATCCATAGAATGTAAGGTGAACACTTTGTGAGAATTTGCGTTACCAGTTTCTTAGCACCAGAGGAGCCAATTGGTAATGCTACAGTAGCAAACTGAATCTCTAGATTTCTCTGCTGTCTGGAGATGCCTGCTTCATTATCAGCAACAGAAAGAGAGAGAGGGTTAATAATTATATCAGAAATAAATCCGGTTGCAACACAGGGAGCTTTAAGGCAGATAATTTAGAAATAGTTTGGATAATTATTAATTAGGTCTTCCGACAGCAGAACTGAATTATTCATGAAAACCTGAAAGCAGAGGATAATTCATTCCTGAATACCTGTAAAACTAATTGGAAAGTTGTTTATTATATTTTTTTACTAGGTGATGTGCTGATATTTCATGCTTTATTTTTGGCAATTTTATTTTAGAAATACCTTCAAGTGACAAATAGAAAGATTTTTAAGAATGATTCTAAAATTAGTTCAAAATTCTAAGCACAAACTGACTTTAAATTGATTATTAAGATCAAATCTATGGCCTTTCTGAATTTCTTTCTTAAAATACTAGGGTGATTCCTTTGGCAAGGGTTTTCAGTATTTTTTTCTTTAATTAATTTTATAATATTTATTTTTACTATTTATAATATTACTATTAGTTTATTTGATATTTATTATCTATAATGCTTCTTAGATTCATTTTCATTTTTTGTAGGTAGAGGGATACTTAGTATTAGCTTTCAGAATGATGTCTTTTATCCACACATTATATGTTTTTTATTTCATTATTAACCATAGTTTGTTTCAGTAAATCTTCAGGAATAGGAAGGACCAATTTTAGTGATTCTGAGCTTTTGGCTGATAGAGCCTTTTTTGAAAGCATTTAATATGCAGCATTATCACTTTGTGAAGCCAAAGAAATACATAGTATCTCTCTTTACAATTCAAAATTGGGTGGGAGTATGTGGTAGAGGTGATGCTAGATGCTGTTCACCCACAATTTATGTTCTCCCTCCACAGCGCGAAGGAGCCCCCGGGAGGCAGCTGCCCAATGGGGGCGACGTTTCTCGGCACTCTTAGTATCTAGGTATCACCACAGGACTAGATTTTGCCTATGGAACATGAACAGAAATGATGTGCATTGGTTCCTCTTTGGGAATTGTAAGACATACAGTTCTGTTTTCCTCATCTGTTCATTGAACCTCGAGGATGGCAGGGCCATAAAAGGAAGGTGCTGAAATCCCCAGGTCACCACAACAGAAGCAAACCACCCACCTACGAAGAAAACTGTGTTTGGACTGAGAACTCTTCTGCCATGACAGCCATCCCCATAGGGCCCATGATGACAGTTCAGCTACAAAAAGCACTCCATCAACTTCCACTTGTTGCAAGAAATGACCAGACATAAAAACCTCTACAGACCTGACACTGAGCAACCCCTTCCTCTTCTGAGATACCCATACACCACCACCTGTCCCGCCTCCAGCCAGCTAAAGGCTTCCAAACATATTTGAAGACAATCAGAGTCTCCTCCACTTCCAGATTATCATTTTACTAACTCATTTGGTAATCCGAAATTCTTTCAGTATTCTTCTTTGCATCTTTACAACTTACTTTCCTTTCTGACACCTTTGAAATGGGTCCTTCTGCCCAAGTTTATGCAAAAACAGCTTTGGTTACTTAAGTTTTGTTTTTGAGAGGGCTTTTATGAATGAGAAATAAACCTTTATCATGTAAAATACTAAAATTATAGGCTGGTTTCTCTTAACAACTAGCATCATCATATCAGTGTAAGGTGACAGGCAAGTAAATCATAATTTGAATACAGTGTTAATTTGAGTACAAAGAACCTTTGAGTACAAAAGAGGAAAGGGAGCTTTGGGAGTTAGAGTTCTGCCGAATGTACTTTGGGTATTGGGAACAGGTAGCAGTCAGAAGAAGAAACTTGCGGGAAGCAATATTTTAGTGAGTGTGTGCAAGACAAGAGTTAATCGGGCAAAGAGGAAATGATGGGTAAAACCCTGGAGAGAGTGGCAGCAGCAGGTATAAAGTCACACAGATGAAAAAAAGCAAGGGACATGTGCTTAGCAGCAATGGGGGTGATGAATAAGGAGGATACCACAATAGGTCTTTTATATTAGGAGGTCTAAAATTTTTAAACTCTCACTCTCATAACAAATATGCCAACTGATTAGGACCTTGGGCATGACTACAGGCAAAGGCACCAATTAGAAGTCTGTGGCAAGAATCCAGGTGAGAAATAATGAAAGCCTGAGGTATAGACATTTTGGCAGGGAGAGAGGAAAATGTTTGCAGTCAGAAGCTACTGAGGAGGTAGAATTGAAAAGGTGTAATGCTTGCAGTTGCTAAAAAAAAAATGGGTGGTGACATAAATTAAGAGTCAGTAAATACAAATTCAAGACACAAGGCATACCAAGGAGAGGAGAGAAGGTGCGCTGTTTAGTTTCCTGTCTTCATAGGATGTATCAGTAACCACCTGAGACATTTGTTGAGAACCCAAGAGAGAGCTCTAGAGTGGAGACATCATTTTGAAGTTGTCATGGAACATGTAGTAACTAAAGTCATGGAAGCAAATAATACCACATGGTAAGAAAGTCAAGACAGTAAGCTCTGAAGATGACTGAGGCCCAAACCTTGTGGAGAGCGGTTAAGGAAAGAGGCCTCTGAATTTGGGTGGGAAGGATGGGGCAAAGATGCAGGAGAAGAAACATCGAAGAATAATGTCAGTGAAGTTATGGGAAAAGTATGGTTGAAACAGAAAAAGGTTATTAATTTGTATTAAAGTAGGTCAAAGCTGAAGAATTTCACCTGCACGCTAAAAATAATTCAACAGATACTTGGTGAGCATCTGTTGGCGATAGACGTGGATGGCTCTGTGCCTTGGGATAAGGATAGGAGCGGACCCAGTCCTGCTGTCCTGGATGTAACATGCTGATGGGGAGTCACACTCCACCGAGTGACGGAATCATATAATTTTAGTGAAGGAAGGGTAATTTGAGGAACAGTAAAGCAAGATAAGGGAGCAGGGCAAGTAGCACAAGAAAGGCCTCTGTGAAGAAATTATTTACTACACAGGCATGACTAAGGTAAAATAAATGAGAATGAATGGGAGGAGCTGAGGTCATTGCACCTTCTCCAGGATCAGTTTCTTGGGAAGGTTAGAGGCAGAGTAACAGGGCAGCAAATCCAAGACTAAATGGGAAGCAAGATTTTTTCTTTGTTTAAGATGCCTGCCTGAGAAGGGAAGAAGAGGAACCAGACAGTGCATAGACAGAAACTTATGAAAGATTTAATGGAGTTTCATTTTATAAATAAAATCAGTGCTGAATCCCTTAAAGTATTTGGAGGAAATATGTAGTGCAGGGATTGATGGTGCATAGTTGATGAAAAATGCCATTAATTTTGTTGGTCGCAAATAGGAAGCTGAAGCTCCAGTTATATTTCTCTCCTTGAAGAAGAAAATAATTAAAGGTGAGATGATTTGACTAGTTACCCTAACAAGAAAAAGGAGGATTCACATGTTTTATAGGCTTAACATCAACATTTCTCTTTAATTACATGGATTCCCTTAAGTCCATCAGACCTTTCTAGGATGGTATTTCTGATTCTGCCTCAAGAGCAAAGGTTACATCTTTGAATTTCTATGCTCATTGTATTGGAGTCACACAGCAGTTTGGAACGTTTACATTTTGGGGAAATAGTGTTTTGGTAAAATTTTAAAAAGACAGACAAAGTCAAAAGCCATAAGTATTTTATAACTTTAATATATAGTGAAGTTATAGAGGTCTATTTTACTTTATAAAATAGTTTTATGAAATAATCTTCTCTTACACATTTGTATACAACTTTTGAAATCAGTGCCTTGATGACTTCTTTCTGTTTCTCATTCATCCATCTCAAGATTTTAAAGATTTTTGCCATAACAAAGTCTCTATTCTATTCGAAATGGTCTTGTGTCTTTACATTTTCTATGGTAGCCATGGTCTTATTGTGATTTATAATTAGGATGCCCTCCCTGAATTTTTTTTCTTTTCTATTTTCCTGTAATCTTTAAAATCCATTTTAAGTTTTCTTACACTACTCACTTTAGTGATGTGTCCGGCCAGCAGTATTTCTTTCCTTCTTTAGGTTGTATAGTTATCATTATTTATAACAACTATTTTGAACTTGTATTCTGTCTTATGTATAAATTGTCTTCTCTATAAGATGTCAAGAACCATGAAGATGTCCCTTTCTTTTCATTGGGTAACATTACCTACTGCTTCCTTTGCAGTTTCTTTTCCACTTCATGGCCTCTCAATCATGTGAACTTGTTCTCCCCAAAGCATGGACCTTTAAAGCCAGCAACAGCAGAGCATCTTGTCCTAATGTTTATTTCTCTGACTGTGATTGAGAAAGGCCCTCTGATTTTAAGTATGTATATAAGTAGATTGGGCCCATCAAAGTAATCTCCCCATCTCATAATCTCAAGATATCTATAAAGCTCTTCTTACTCTGTCAGGCAATATATTCACAGGTGCAGAAGACTGGGTTGTGGATATCTTTGGGGGTAAATATTCTCTCTGCATCAGATTGGAAAATTTATCCAAGAGACAGAGTTTGGTTATTCATTTATTCAACAAGTATTTATTGAGCATCTACTGTGTGACAAGCACTGGTATAGTGACTTGGGCTATATCATTGAACAAGACAGACGGATATTCTTGATTTTGTTAAATACTTATTATATTGCTATGTGCTGAAGACAGGATCAAATCTTACTTCAAGTCAACAGCATCCCTGGGCTTTCCAGTTTTGTGTTGATAAATTCTCAATTTTGTTTGAGTTTTGGTTGGGTTAATTATCACTTGGACCTAAAACAACCCTTCCTAATATGGATAGTACTAGACTTCCAAAATATTTATGGTGGGTAACACAGTATTACTCCTCCTTTATTAATTGTATCTAGCTAAAATTTAAGAATATTCACCAATATCCAAGTTCAGAAGGGTGCCCAATTATTTATTATTTGTTCATTCAAAATATATGTACTGAATGAACCATTGGGAGCCCTGTGAAACTGATGTACAGTTGACTAATTTCTTTTCTCCCTGTAGGAGACCATTCTGCGTGGCGTGGGCCCAGCTCCCACTCAGAGATGCACAGGACCCACGCCCAAGGATAGGTTCTCTAGTTGGGGATCGGGCCTGCTATGTACCTAGGCCACTTTGAGTCTAGCGTTTTGCTAAAAACTCCCTCACCCTGATTTGTGGCAAACATTTACTGCAAAGTAACTTCCTAGAAACCAAGCTAAACCTTCCTAGGACCAGTGTAACCCGTTCAACCACTTTTGCCCTTTTCATTTGCAAATATCTCTCTTCTGTGAGGCGATTAGAAACATTGGCTCCTTTGTTTTCTGTAAAAGGTAACCTCCTAAAGCAACCCGTGAATAGTAAATGAGGACCATTATGTAATGTGCTGAGAAACCCAATAAAGGCTAGGTCACAGAAAGGGCATCAGCTTTTGCTCCCCTTGAGAGAAAAGCCATGCGGTCCCTTTTCCTCCACTGGACTCAGTAGTCTGTGGGAATGTCTCATTTCATCCATAATGGACACTGCGGGCCGGTGTCTGCATCATCTCCCCAGAGTTTATAGTGTCAGATGACAGATATTAAACTACTGAACAGACAAATATACATAAATATAAAATTTCAAATCATGATATTGCCATGAAAAAAGTATCATGAATGAAAAGAATAGCATGCTACAGAATACTGTGAGAGAGGTTAGCATAGACTGCTATTTAGTTGAAGGAAGAACAGATTTTAGGAACACTTACACTTGCTTTAGTGGACTTGAGAGGTAATTTTCATTTATAAATGAAATGTGGATTTCAAGGGTGTTTCACGGGCAAGGGAAAATTGGGCAAGGTGCAATTCAGGATCTCCAAGTCAGCATCAATAGTGAAGTCAGATTCAGTCCCTATCATTCTGTGAAGTTCACCTTTCGAAACCTAAAAATGGTAAGCCATCCACTCTCAAATTAAAGCGAGATAGGTGTGTTATTTAATGGAATACAATGCCATTGTAAAAAAAGAAGAAAATTTTACACTATGTGACAATATGAATGAACCTAGAGAACATTATGCTAAATGAAATAAGCCTGTCAGTGAAAGAAAAATACCTTGTGGTTTCACTCATATGTGGAATCTGAGGAAGAAACCAAACTAACAAGGAAAATGGGGATAGACTCATAGATGGAGAGCAGTTGACAGCTAGTTGAGGGGAGAGAAGTTAAGGGCTGGAGAGACTGAACAAAAAGGAAAAAGGACTCATGGACATGAGCTAAGTGTGATTGCTCGGGGAAGGGACATATAAGAGGAGTAAATGGTACTGGAAAAAATGCAATGAAGATTTTAAAAGAAGAGGAAATATCCAAACCTGTGGAGAATTTTCATAAGACTTAGTGTGAGCCAAACTGACACATGGTAGGGAGCAAGATCTCAAATACTCGAGAAAATGAGCATTTTGCTGCTTCTTTTATGCCTCTGAAATTGAGCGACTGTGAGGAAGTTTATAAGGACATGGAAGAAAGCAAGGTGGGGAGTGGGTTACAGGGTAGTTAGTTAACAAGGTATGTGCCCTCTGGAGAGTGGTTATGGCTCGTTTCAAAGGTGTGTTAACCTAGATGTACAGAAACAATGGGCAGGTATTGCTTAAGGCAAAGGTAAACCTTTTCCTAATAAGTTACATGTCTACCCACCATGATGCAACAGTTAAAAATTTGTGATCAGATCACCTTGTGAGATTGCTTTTGATAGAACCTGGTTTTTCATCCACAGTGCTTTGTAAAATGTGTGTCAAGAGCAGTTATTTCTCGTTTTATGTCAAGTGACTTTATCCTTTTTCTTACTTTCAGAATGTAATACTCAAGTGTTTCTATTCCAGGCATAGATACATAACTTAAAAAACAATGTTAATGAAATAAAGATGCTCAAAGCAAAAGTTCCAATAGGTTTGCTTTTGACACACACTTAACATATTAAGAGAGCTTTTCTCTTAATATTTTTGTATATTTGCTGTTTTGGTAAAGAACAATGATGCATTGCAATATAACTGAATCAAAGTTATTTAACAGTAAGCAGTTTACTGGCTGGTTTCTTTCATTATCATGTAGTTTGAGCCAGGGAAGATCCTTTTAAGGCCAGCAATACCAAGAAATTTACATCCTAGGACCTTTAAAACAAAAAGCCTTTCTTATGGAAAGTGCCTTGAATTTTGTCACGCTTGAGGGTTTATAAGGTCATTAAGAAGTTTTGAAGCCAAATTCAAATCTGAACTTCTCTTAAGTATTTCGTTTTTATCATTCAAATAGCACTTCCCTTGGGCTGTTTATCATCCTAGCACTGGTTATTTGTTTCATGTTTGTTACTCACGGTAAGTTTTCTTTGAGATCAAGAATATCTGCTTCTTATATGCACCGATGTCTTCGGACATACCACAGAAAAATGCCTTGTGTTTATTTTGTGGGCATTTGATATATATTTGTTGAATATATGGATCTTAAAATGGGTTTCTTTGAAAAAACTCAAGGGGTAAAACTCAAGTGTACTACATGTCAGTAAAGGTTTTTGTTTAAAAATATTTAAAACATCGTCCAAATCTCAACACTGTGGGACAGTGGCAGAACACCATTCTTTAAAACATCAGTGCCATGTCCCTTCAATTGAGGCCTTAAAGGATTCATGTTACCGAACAAAGGGTCCGAGGGGGGGCAATACTTGGCCCACCGAGGGATGCCAAAAACTGCTGCAGAAAACAGGGGCCCCTCCCAAGGACGATACACTAATATCTATAGGGCTCTTCTGTCCGCCGCCAATTGGAAAGACATCTCTCAATGCCAGAGATTTGTGAAAAGGAAACAAAATGTTTATTTAATGCTATTCAGGCCTAATGCCTTCCTTAAAATATTAAAGTCTTTAAGGGTATACACCTACACACACAGACACACAGCGCTCCCTTCTCCCACTGTCCCAACTCTGGGTACCGTAAATCAGGAAAAGAGCACACGTCCGTTTTTCAGGTTGCTGGCACGTGAGCTGTGTCGCCTGCCTGTCCAGGCAGGATCTCCAAGTAATCCAAAATCATGCGGCACCTTTCACTGGCAAGAGTTCTTTGTACCAAGTTCCAGTCAAAGTCCCTTCCGCTTTCCAGGCCACTCAGCCAAAGGGAGCACGCCAAAGCCGTGTGGGCCTCTTCTACCAAAGCCGCGTCTTTCTTCTTCACCTGGCCGCAGGGATCTCCATTCTGGCAAAGTTGCGTGGTTTTCTCTTCCACCTGGCCAAGAGGGGGTCTGCACTCTGCTGAAACTGCATGGCTCTCCCTCCTAATGGCTACAGGGATCTACATCTTTCTAAATAGCGTGGCTCTCCCCCTCATCTGGCCAAGAGGGGAGTCCTCACTCTGCTAAAGCCACATGGCTCTCTCGCAGGCACTCTCTCAGAGAAGCAGCTCCCAATTCTAGCCTGGGTAGCAGCCACTCACTTCTCCCTGGCCCAAAACTTGGCCACAGCTATTTAACATATCTATGAAACCAGTTAAAGGTTATAGATGTGTTAAAAGACCATTCCAGAGGTTAGTTGCAAAACTGTTGCTATGCAAAACAGCTCTCAATGGCCCTGCTCCAGTCATCCCTTCCCCCAACTGACACCTTGAGGGGGGGGGGGGAGTGAGGATATCTTAATATTTCCTCCAATATTCCTGTACACTTTGCGTTCTGGACACCATTCCAAATCTTCTCTGGGCCCTCCCTTGGCTGCACCCTGTATCATTCAAACCTTACTATAAGATTAATTGAAATTTCTGAAGTGCATACCTCATCTTACTGTGTCTCATGGTTTCTTTTTGTGCTAAAAGGGCAAACTAGAGGCTTAAAAATAATGATGTGGAGAAGCAAGAATCTAGATATCCTCTCTTAGATATTCTTGTTATAAATATTTTCGGTAACATTTTCCAGGTGCGAATAAGGATTGATCCCTCCTCCACTGAATTTTCTGTGGAAGTAGCTGTTAGGAAAGCTGTAGACTCTTTCTGAGAATGCAGACTTTTTTTTGTCTCATCAGGGCTGCTCAAAACCACCAGGATGGTCTGCTATGTCTGTACTTCTTGGAGTGTGACATTTAGTGGTGGGCACCCCCTAAAGATCCTCTGGCCTCATTGTGGTTATTTATCCTAAACATTGAATTTCCTTTCAAAGTGCCTGTAAAGTTGTGTGAATGCTTGGCAAACGCGATCCAGAGCTCCCTGTGCCATGCTTTTGAAGATGGGGTGCTTTTTCTTGCAAGTCAACAGTAACATCTGCTCTCACACACTGGGTGCACCCCTCCATCCTCAGCTGTGGCATTCCAGAAGAGGGCGAGGGAAGTGGAGGTGAGAAAAGGGCCATGACAGTCACGCATGCTCCTCCATCAGATAGGGAGCTCCCACAGCCTTTCTGCTGTTGGAGTCTCGCACTGTCTAGTCAGGTTTGTACAGCGGGTAGTGTGTAGGGCTGGGGTTCCGTGACCTCTCCTCAGCTGTCACCATTAGAGGGCTGGCTGGGAGGAAAGGTCCTGTACTTAGTCTCTCCGTGAGCGTAACGACTCAGGCAGACACCCATGTTTCTAAACATAAACCTCTTCTGTTACAGACATATTTCTTTACAACGATAGGGTTGGAAATTTTTGGATTATATAGTTACTTTTGGTGAGGTTAATATTCAGAATGTATCTCTAAATCTGTGTGTGTGTGTGTGTGTGTGTGTGTGTGTATGACCAAAACATAACTATCTCTGCGAGGTTCTAGGTGCACTGCCTAGGTTCTCCCTGAGTGGCCAGACTAAGGTGCACGACTTGGTATCAGAGTTGGCAGCAGGGGTTAGGGGTTAAGAACATGCCTTTCATGTCAGTGAAAAAAATGGTTAATTTTAATTCTGCCATTTACTAAATAACTGTAATTGTAAGTGAGTTGTTTAATGTCTGAGTATAATAGTTTCTTCACCGTTAGACTAAGAATACCTCCACAGAGCTGTCAGGAGATTACAAGGAGATACTCAGTGTGAAGTGCTTCACGTAGGGCCTGGGACCCAGTGAGCACTTAACAAAGAAAAGTTATTACTTTGATTGCTTTTCTTAAGCAGGACATTTGTAATGTCTGGGAGTAAAGATTCTTCCAACCAGTACAAAGCTTTTCTTATTTTTCTGTTTGTAAGTCCAGAGAATGTCACCCAAAGTTAAAACACCTGTAAACATTGATCTCACTTAATTTCTATGTTTTAGAATCACCTGTACTTCTTCTCTAGATTTTATACATTGTTTCCCATTTCTCTCTGGGGTATGCATTAAATAGGAGTTATTAAGGAATTTCCCAAAAGAGTAGGTGAAAATAAAGAGGCTAAAATTATTCATTCTCAGTTAGTGTGAAATTCTGATACTTACAGAACATTTGCAGACCCGAAATCTTAAAATTAATTGGTAATCTGCTTTGAATAATGTCTCTTCATTTCACTCCCTTGCTTCCATCTTCCCCGAACACATTTAATGCCAGATGGCTCTCGGGTTTTTTTAGGATAGTGAACAGACTGGACTGTGCTCTGTTCCTGAAGGGCTGTTATTCACATGCAGGCAGTTTGTGAAACAAGCACAGAGTGATACGTTGTAGTAAAACAATTTTGCATTCAAGGCAAAAAACATGTCTTCCTTTATTTGCATTTAGCGACTTATCATTCTTCTAAGTAGATGCATTTTAGTTGAAGGACTGGGCTATGGATCTTGTTATTTCTTCCAGTGCACACCCAGGCTTCTTTAGAAATGCTTCCATTTTGATGAAATGGGAGATGAAAGAATTAGCAGTACTTGCATTTATATAAGCATTTCATACATACTGTGGCATATCTTTAAAGATGAAAACCTAAACACACTGTATTCATCAAACTGACTGTTCTCACTATGTTAAGGAAAAAAAAGAAGTTATTTTACAGGTCACAGTTCCTGAATAATGATTCAAGAAGTTCTTTGGCTTTGAAGTGGTGTCTAACCCTTTGAATCTTTATGAGGTCATATTCTTCATACTGAATTTTAAAAGATACTTAATATATGAATGTACACATGTCAAGGCAGAGGGTTGCTTTGTATATGAATTTAATTAAACAATAGGCCACTTTGGGACTTGTTTTATAGAGCCATTTGTTCAACTGCCCAAGCTACCGTGCAATAATGGTCTCATAAAATTATCCTCTGGAGGGTCTTATTTCTACTATAATGTGCTTTTACTTAAAATTTGGTTTAATAGCACCATTTTTCCTTGTATATCAACTACATACAAGTTATAGCCATCAGAAAATGTGATAGTTAAAGAGCTTTTGGTTTTATAGATGTACCATTGGGGAATTGTTCATCTGAAGAAGAAAAAATGAGAAAAGACAGGGAAAAATGCACATATTATATCAGTAATCATGTTTGGATTTGCTATTTGTAACGAATTATCTTTTGAAACACTGTCTTTTAAAGCCCTTGAGGGTGTTTTTGCCCTCAGCGAGCAGTCACCTGAGTGTGCCTGATTCCAGTGCCACCTTCTCAGAAACCACACACTATTTCCCGCACTGTTTCTCCTTATGTGCCAGAGACAGACCTTTTATTAAGACCACAGTCATCAGTGGAGACCCAATTCCACGTTTCAGTAAGCATCCAGTTTATAACTAAATATTTTACCAATAACGTTTGTAAAATATGTATAATTTATAGCAATATGTACTATTTATATTGTTCAGCCATGAATTTGGCCATGCAAGAAATGTACATTTATTCAATTTTTCTCTACAATAGTTTCTATTTTGAATAAGACTCTCTCAGATCCAGCCCAGATGACCCTTTTCTAGAACCTGTACTTGAGATGACTGTAAATAATATTAATTACAGGTACACAACCATTTTAAAGCCTACATAGGAATTTCTTTCACTTGGAATTTAGCATTTAATGTTTGTACCTCTATAATCCCAAATATCTGCTCTTCTGACTGTTATTACTCCCACCCTAGGGTAATATTTTTCTTCATTTCTTGGAAAGGCAACTATGTCCAAATGCTGTGGAAGTTGTGTGATATGCTACCAATGACCTTGGAGGAAATAGGCATTACTTCAAAGTAAGGCAAAGATCAGAAGAGGGAAGGAACAAAGATTAAGAGAAAGATGGATTAATCTATCCATCAAACGCTTCTTGTCAAATAGCATAAACACAATAGATTCTTATAGAATGCAGTGTCACAGTATCATTTCTGGGTAGTGCTAAGCATCTATTTCATGTTCCAATTTGTGTTTCCAAAGATATCACAATGAACAGATATTCACAATAGGTTGCAGAACATAGAATATTTTACAATATCTTATAATTCATATTTCTTTTAAATTATTATTTATCTGGGTTCAGGTATAACTTTCATGAAGCATGATACCACTGATGCTTTCCTTTGGCAACTCAAAAGACATTAAATACAAAGTTGTGATGAATTTTATTTTTATAAAGTATTTAATGAGGTTTAATTACCTATTTTTAAATTAAAAGTATAGATATATTTAAATATTTTAAATTTAAAAATGGTATTTCTAATTGATTTTAATAGCTAAAATTAGACGATAATTAGAGCAAGATATTGGAGGAAGCAGGGACAGATGAGATATTAAAACATTTATGAGAGAAATACCATGGAAAAGAGAAGCCATGCTCCCTTCTGACATGGGAAGGAAGGTGACAGTGAAGGTGAGAAGGGAAATGAAGTACTTTATTCCTCTCTGTAATGTGATGCTAAAATTGAGTCAGGCAGAGTCCAGCTCATCTCTTAAAGAGAAGGGAGAGGAGAAAAGGAACTTTCCTGAGCCATCCAAATGGACTGAAGCATGATGTCCAAGGCTTGTAGCATCATCAATCCATATTGTTATATTTATATGACTGGGTCTTCAGAAATCTGGCTTACGGGGAACAGAATTCAGATATTATCAGGTAATGAGGACTAAATGATTTAATATCTATAATGTAGTTAGGACAGTTCCAAGCACATGGTGAGTCTACATAAACAGAATTAGGCAAAGAATCGTCAGCAGCAGCAGCAGCAAGTATCAGTAGCAGAAATCCTGGAGTAACTAAAGGTTTTGTACATAGTTCTCTGGTTCCTTAAAATCTGATAATATTTCACACAAAACTCCCCTCAAAGAATATATGACTCAAAGTCACCTCAGGTTATTACAGGACATTTTCCAAGCCCAGAACCCTAAAGCCCACAATACTGTCCTCTACCAGTGGATTTATCTTATCGTCTCCTCTGGCTATAGCTGTACACTGTGCTTGGTATTTGCTTGGCAACACTCTCTTAAAGGGTCTTTTTTGTCAGGCATTTTCTCTTTTTTTGAACTTAAATTATATTTTTATGCTATAACGGTTACCCTAGTTTTTCCCTCTTTGTCTCCTTCCACCTAGACCCACCCACTCTCAGGCGATCCCGACACCATTGTCCATGCCCAGGCGTCGTGCACCTAAGTTCTTTGGCTACTATATGCCCTGTGCTGCACTTTACATCCCCATTACTATCCTATAACACCAATTGTACTTCTTAGTCCCTTTACCTTTTCACCTTCCATCTGATCCCCATCCCATCTGGAAACCATCATAATGTTCTCTATATCTATGATTCTGTTTGTGTTCTGCTTATTCATTCACTTTGTTTTTTAGGTCCAGTTTTTGATAGATATGGATTTATTGTCATTTTATTTTTCATATTTTTGATGTTCTTTTTTTCCTTAAAGAAGATACTCTAATATTTCATATCACACTGATTTGGTGATGCTAAACTTCTTTAGCTTTTTTTCTGTCTGGGAAGCTCTTTATCTGTCCTTCAATTTCAAATGGCAGCTTTGCTGGGTAGAATAATCTTGGTTGTACATCCTTGCTTTCCATCATTTTGAATATTTCTTGCCACTCCCTTCTGGTCTGCAGTTTCTTTAGAGCAATCAGCTGACAGTTTTACAGGAACTCCCTTGTAGGTAACTAACTGCTTTTTTCTTGCTGCTTTAAAGATTCTCTCTTTGTTATTACCCTTTGCCATTTTAATTATGATGACCCTTGGTGTGGGATCTTTGGGTTTATCTTGTTTGAGACTCTTTGTGATTCCTGGACTTGTGTGTTTCATTCACCAAGTTTGAGAAGTTTTCTGTCATTACATTTTCAAATAGGTTCTCAATTTCATGTTCTTTCTCTTCTTCTGGCATCTCCATGATGTTCATGTTGGTACATTCAAGGTTGTTCTAGAGGCTCCTTATGCTCTCCTCATTTTTTAAAATTCTTTTCCTTCTTGCTGTTCTTATATAAGGAACCTGTCTGCATGGAATGGCAAATGAAGCCCAGCCCTATTGGAAAGCCTATAGTCGTGTGTCATCAGAGGGTGCCAAACCCATGGATCCGTTTTCCCGTGGGAAACCAGGCCTATATTTTACCTAGGCTGCTTTGAGGCTTGCTTTTGCTAAAAATCCCTCACCCTGAGTTGAAGCAGAAAATGCTTACTGAATATCTTTAACTTCCTGAAGTCTGTGCTAATTCTCCCAAGGATGAGTGTAACTAGATCAATAACACTTATCATTCCTTTGCATGTGCAACATTTTTCCTTGTTAATCTGTAAGAGGTAATCAGTAACATCCTTTCCTTTGTTATCTATAAAAAGTAATCACCTAAAGCAAACCTGAGTATGGTGAATGAGAACCTTCTTTGATGTACGCTATTAGAAAGCCAGCAAAAGCTTGTCAAAGCAAGGGTCGAGGCGCTCTCCCCTTGAGAGAGTGGCCAGGTGCTCTCTCTTAGAGAGTATCCCTTTTTTTCCACAGGACTTCAGTGGTCCATGTGAATTTGTTTTGTCTCATCCACAACACCACAGACACTGCTGGCCAGAGTCTGCATATTCTTATTGTGCATTTTTTGCCTCTTTATATTCAAAATTGCTGATTTGATTATCAACTTCATCCACTCTACTTTTGATTCTTTCTAAATTGTTCTTTATTTCAATCACTGTATCCTTCATATATGACTGGATGTTTCTTATGCTCTTGAGGTTCTCACTAAGTTCATTGAGCAACCTTATAACCAGTATTTTGAACTTTGCATCTAGTAGATTGCTTGTCTCTATTTTGTTTAGTTCTTCTTTTTTTTTTTTTTAGTTTTGCTCTGTCTTTCATTTGGGACATGTTTCTTTGTATCCTCATTTTGGCAGCCTCTCTGTGTTTATTGCTTTGTATTAGGTAGAGTTGCTGCATCTCCCAAGCTTGGTAGAATGGCCTAAAATAGAAGGTGTCCTGGAGGGTCCAATGCCGCAGCCTCCCTTGTCACCAACTTGGGTACTCAAGGTGCACTCCTTGTGAGCCATGTACACCCTCTTATAGTTGCATAGTCAATGGGAGAGATTTACCCAGGCCAATCAATCAGCTGCAATGACTGACTATAACCACTAACCACCAACTGCCAAACACCATGGAATATCAGCTGTTCAGGAGCCTGTTCTACAAAGCTGGATGTACTTCAGCAGGACTCTTGTACCTGCTATATCTGCACCTTGAGTATGTTGCTTATGCAGGTGGATGGGTGGTGGTGCTCCAATATGATCTGCAGCTATTTACTGGTTGGGTAGGCTCTAGGCCTCCTGGGAGACACAGGCCAAGGTCATTTACCACATGCACTCTGTCTGGGGTCACCTGGCATAAGCTATGAAGTGATATGCAGATGCCTGCTACTTGTCCTGAGCTTGGAGGTACCCAGGTGAGGCTAAGCTGTAGAACCAAGGCTGATTGCTGCAGGTGTCAGGCCTGGAGCTTCTAGGGAAAGGTACAGGGCCTGCTGAGGCCAGATGCTGAACATTTGAGAAAATTTAGGAAAATCTGAAGCATGAGCCAAGACAAGACATTTGTATGGAATATCCATTGTAAAAGATTGGTTTGACCAGAAAGTTCGGTGGGAAGGGCCCACAGGGAATCACCAGGGCAGGGCAAATAGTGTCAGCAGATTGATGGAGTCTCAGATATGGCACATGCCTGCCAACTCTCTAGGCTGAGGCCTCAGAAAAGGAACAATGGCCTTTGCCAACACTTCTCTCTGGAAGAAAGCTGCCCCCCAGCTCTTGCCTTAATGCCGCACACGTTAGTTCCTCCTCATAGGTCCCTGGTGCATATAAGCTGCTGCCCCTAGGCTGTAAGTCAAGGGAGTGAATCTGAGTAAGTCTGTGTGGGACCTTTAAGAGCAACTGCCTGGGACTCTACAGTTTCTGTCTTCCACAGCCTCAATCCATTCCAGTTTTCGAAGTCAGAAGTAATGGGGAATGATTTTCCTGGCACTGGAACCCTGGGCTGAGGGCCTGATGTGGGGCCCATGCTCCCAAGGTGTCCTTCCTGGTTTTTATTCACCACACATGAGACCAGCCCGTTTCCTGCCTCTGCCCCTCCTATCTGTCTTGATGTGGTTTCTTCTTTAATTCTGTAATTGTGAACTTCTATTCAGCGTGATTTCTGGCAGTTCTGAATAATGGTTGTTCTGTGGTTTAGTTGTAATTTTGATGTGGTTGTGCAAGGAGGTGAGCCATTTTTACCTACAGGACCATCTTGACCAGAAGTAGAGGCATTTGCTCCATAAGGTACCTTTACTCTCTCATTATCCAATCCCATGTTAAACTACTATAAATTCGTTTCCTCCCCGTATCATGTCACTGAATCTATTCTTTCACGATCACTGATATAGCGCACTTGACTTGTTATAATAATGCATTTCTCGTTTATCAAAAACACTAGCTTATCTTATTCTCCACTTAGTTTTTATCCTTTTCCTTCATCTTCATCTCATTCTCCCTTACAGGATTCCTTCTCTACCCCAAACTAACATATCCATGAAGCTCAGAGCTCTCTCCTTGTGCCTCATCTGTATTCATATCCTTCCCCGGTAATTTATTTATTCCATGATTTTTAAATACTTCCTTGGTGTTTGTAATTTTCAAATTTATTTTTCAAGCCCAAACTACTGTTTTTGAACCCCAGATAGTTTGTAGCTGTCAGTATGTGACTGTAGGACTACAGAGAAATGACTTGAAGTCAAACACTTTTCTATTTGTAACTAAGAAAGAGGTCCTCATCTGCCTAATTGAGGTTGTCCTATGTGCTTCCATCATTTTCCTATGATACAAGAAGGGAGATGCTGTTTCTTGGTGACCATTTAGGGTTATCTGACATAGGGAAAAGGCAATTAAATGTGAATTTGGTAATGACCATTTGGCTTTAGTCCAAATGTCCTGGCAGGACATCATCTCCTGTCAAAGGAGGGGTAGGGGTTACGTCATACAGAATTGCTTCACATTTGACGGCAGTTACAAAATCTGTGCAAGACTGTATTGACTTCCCATCATACTGGGTTCTAGAATCTCCAAGTAAAGGTAGCATGGGATATTCTAAACCATAGATCTTGTGCTTTGTTCCTCAGGAGGTGCTTGCAAAGTGCCTGGTGCCTGTGAAGTTTCCTGAGGCAGAGGCTACTTTTACAAGCAGAACAGTAAAGCAAGGTCTCGAGAAGGGAGAGGGTCTATAACCATTAAAAACATCTCAAACATGATTCATCCAAACTAAGTGTTTGATTCCTGCCCACAAATCTTTCTTCCTCTTGTGTTTCTCGTTTGGACAATTAGTATTACATTCTTAATTATTCAAGCAAATTTTTTTCTCCCTCACTTGCTGCTATTTCTACTTACAAAATATATCTCTACTCTTCATCTTTAACTGCTACCACTGTTGTCCAAGAGGGCATGATGTACCGTTCAAACTATGGCAATGGTCTTATGAGAGTCTCTCTTCTCTTTGGTCTATTTTATTCTTTATTTTACTCAGGAGACAAAGTAAACTTTGGGAGGAAGATGAAAAAATATTTCTCCTTTGCTTAATAAATCTTTTCATAGTCTAGTATTTTCCTTAAAATAATATTCAAATTCTTCAGCCTGGTGGGCAGGTCTCATTTTCATCATTTCAACACCTGAGTCATTGTTGGCGTCCTGAGGCCTTTTTCCCCTTGTTCACTAGGCTGGCCTCTGTGGATTCCTCTTGGTTCCAAACATGTCAAGCTTTTCCTAACTCACTTGGTTGATATCATTTATAACCCTATTTATTATGGCCTCATTATTCATTTACCTATTATATCACTCATTCATTTATTCACTAAATGTTCAGTGGGCTCCAACTACACGCCAGACATTTTTTCTAAGTGTTAGAGGGGAGACATTAACAAAAAAGGTCTACTATTAAGTACCTTATGTTCTTTTTTTTAAGGACCTTATATTCTAATGGTAGGGTGGTAAGGAAGAAAAATAAATTAATATAGAATGTGTCAGATGTTGGTAAGTGCTGTGGAGAACAAAGAAATCTGGCTTAAAGGACTCAGGAATGTTGGGAAGATAGAGGCCTCTGTTTTATAGGGTGGAATAGTTAAGTTTATCCCAATTAGGCTGTGTCTGAGCATGCGCTCAAAGGAAGCAACAGAGGGATTTATGAGGCTAGCTGAAGAAAGAGCAGTTAAGCAAAAAGGAATAGCAGTAGAAATGCCCTGAGGTGAGAGAGGTTTTGAGTTGTTTGCGTAACAGTGAAGAGGCCAGTGTGGCTAAAATGGAGTAACTTCTGAGGAAGTGGCTGGAGAGGAGAAGAGAGAGGAAAGCCTGTGTAGTAAATTCAGGCCTTCACTTTTGTAGAGTTTTTAGCAAAAACTTGATGGGATCTGACTTACGTGTTAAAAGAGTCACTCTGAGTGCTCTGCAGAGCACAGGCCCTAGGGAGGCCACAGCTACCATCCAGGACTGGTATGGTTGGGACCTAGGCCAGAGGGGCAAAAGTGGGGATACATGGAAAGTAGTTTTATTCTGGAAATAGTTTGAAGGTAGAACTGAGAGAATTTCCTGATGGAGTGACTGGTGGTTGTGAAAGTGTTAAAAAGGATTCCAGCCCTGGCTGGTGTAGCTCAGTGGATTGAACAGGGACCTGCGAACCACGATCGAAGTTTGATTCCCAGTCAGGGCACATGCCTGGGCTGCAGGCCAGTTTCCAGAAGGGGACACACAAGAGGCAACCATACATTGATATTTCTCTCCTTCTCTCCTTTCCTTTCCCCTCCAAAGATAAATAAATAAAATCTTAAAAAAAAAAAAAAAGGATTCCAGAGTTCTGGGGCTCAGCCCTAGAGGATGAGAACAATGCCAGAGTAGCAAATTTAGTGGTGGTGGGATGTAGAATTAGGAATTCATTTTTGGACAGGTTAAGAATGAGATGTCAGTTAGAAATCAATAAAGACTTGAGTAGGCAATTGTATTCTGATTCTGGAGATTAGAGGAGGGTCCTGACTGGAGGTATATATCGGAGCATCATCATTAATATAGAGATAATAGTTAATTTCTTGAGCTATATTAGACAATTGAAGATAATTTTTAAATGAGGTGAAAATTATATTAAAAAAGCAAATACAATGAGATAATTTAGGGAACAAAAGAGAAAATTAAAAATATATTTGGTTACATATATTTGAGATTTAGATTACAATTAGTCTATAAAATAAGAATAGGATTTTATGAAAAAGGAGTAAGAAATGGCCCATGAGCTAAAGTCTTGCCAAATGTTCAGTCAGATGAATAAAAATAACCCATAGGACACTATAGTATTTTATAATAGTAAGGACAGAGAGGTGATCTTAAAAGCTTCTGTAGATCAGGAACAAATAGATTAAAAACAAATGGGAATTGGACTGGCAACAAGAAATGCTTCAAAGATAAGTGAAAATGATATTAAACCCTGAATTTTGTAGCAACAAACACTATTTTTAGCATTCAAGTAAGCCTCTCCTTCACTTTTTATTAGAACATTACTTAAAGTAAAAATCCGGTGGAAGGTAAAAAAATGGAATTTGAGATTTGTTACTTTTTTGAAAATGCGGAACAACTTAAGGAAGTGATAAAGATAATTAACACATACACAAATGGAAAAGCAATTGCTAACTCTCAAAAAAGTAGAGTCACAAAAAAGCTATACAAGAGAAATATCCAATATAGCCCCAGACAGTGAACAAAACTTCCAGCAAAAAACATTTCCAGCATTTAGAATCAATCTATGCATACAATGATAATCAATTATAGAGAATCAACTATGAGTATTATCAACTAGAAATACCAAAGTAGAGATGATCAAAATTAGAAGCTAGGAATTAGGGAAGGGCAAGTCAAGAGGAGGATAGAGACACATATAGTCTTATTCAAGAGCAATTGTCTATATATTTTGACATAAATAAAGTTATAAGAAGATTATTTAATTATAAAATTAACCAAAGAGAGGAACTAATAATATTACCATATTGGAGAGAGTAAAGTAAGAGTTAATACCAATGGCATAAATGTATTATGTCCTCACACAGCTCAAGAGCAAGATAATGAATAAGATCTAAATTTGATAAATTTAAAAAAACTGGTGGCATAAGTATATTCATAAATATGGTTCCCACAAAATACAAAAATCATTAACAATGAAAATTATTTAAAATAGTGCATTATAAGTAGGAAAATCAAACTTAGGATGAGTAAGAAAACCAATGATTTTAATCATATCTCCTTTGGTATATTTTGATTTTTATCCATGTGTGCACAGTAATTTAATAAAAAAAGAATTTTAGCTTTAAAAAGAAAACCAAATATTAAAAGCATTATAAACTTTTATTAAGAGGCTGCTTTTGATATGAGTTACTGTTAGGTATCTCAATTTAAAATTATTATAAAAAACTTGTACAAGTTATCTGGTTTTTCTATTTTTTTTTTTTTTACTTCACAGATATATAGTCTTTCTCTGGAATATTGTTGGGAGGTTTTGATATGCTTGTGGGAATGGTACAAAAATATGCTAATAGAATACCTTCCTGTTCTTGTTCCTCATTCCCCAGAATTGCAAAGCTCATCATCTATAGCTCCCTTTTGTGTTAGTTTGGATTTGTTATTGGAAACACTGGAAGATTGCCTTTCACCTGCGTAGCCTGTGCTCTTCCTGCGGAAGGCTAAACAAAGGCAGTGGTGGGGACAACATGTATTTTAGACTGCAGTTGGACTGTAAGTACTAGACTACTAAATTTTGCACATAGTTATGCAGAGGTTTTCTTGGTTCGGAATGGCTAAAGTCTTGGAATACATTTGAAGGAAGAAAAAAAATCACCTCTTCAGCTAATGTGGGTTGTGTTGGTGCTTATTAGGCTTGCCAGTTTTATTCTCGCTAAGATGTCACTGTGAGAAAGGGAAGGCATCAGGAGGGAGGGATTCACAGGGCCACTGCTCCATGCTGACCCTTCTCTCCATTTTTCATGTTGCCTTCAGAATGGAGCAATTGTACCCCGAGCAATGAGAAAGTGAAGGTCTCAATCTCCCCCCTGTGTCTCTGGCAAAAGACTATGAACACTCTTCTTTGCTGCATTCGTATTTTGCGCTTCTTCTGTCTATCAGAGATTTGTGAGTGCATATTTGAAAGACTTTGTTTTCTCTACTTCTTATTCTGGTTCTCGGTGTACAGATATTCCCTTAAAAATGCCACCTGTCACCAAAATATTCTTGTGTAGTATATGATAAAGATTCAATTCGACTATCACTATCCTAAAGAGAGAATAAGTTATATTTACATTTTATAAAGCAGGTTAGTTGGGTCGGCACTTTCCTGAACAAGATAGTGTTAGGTATGTCTGTTTTTATTAATCAGAACACCCTCAAACTAAGATCTCCAAACTAATTTCTCTGAGAGAAATTCACAGAGCCTTAAATAGAGTTTTCACAAGTAAATGCAAACAGTCCTCTTGTGTGTTCTTACCCTCATTGCAGGTCCTCTCTGTATTCACCTAGAATCTTTAGCTTGAAGGATTCAAATACATGAAATGTTTAATATTATTCTTTTTCAGCTTGTATTTATAAATACTAATTATTAATTAATCATTAATAATACATGTTGAAAAGGACCCAAGGCTGATGGCTCAAAGGATTTGACAATTTTTATTTTTATTTTTTTCAGTTCCAGTGAGTATTTTTATTATTTATTTAATAGATCACCAACTTCACCTCCCTCCCTTCCTCCAATTGGAATTTCATCTTGTTTTCATGCTGAGTAGCAAAACAATGACAAAGCTAATCAGAGTAAGCTACTCCAACAGAGAATTAAGCTAACAGTTTACTTTAACAGGGAAAATGTAAATATATTCAGTCCAGAATGCACAATGGTTTAGCCACTAAGAAACTCCAACGGGCCCCTGAAGAATGCAGTCAAATCCAGGCTGCAACAAAGATGAGCTGACACGCTGTTGTATAGCTGTGTTAAGTATTCCTGGGCTGCATCTCTTGGCCACTAGCTGAATCTTTTTTTTTTAAAGGATTTTATTTATTTTTAGAAAGAAGGGAAGAGAGGGAGAAAAACATCAATGTGTGGTGTTTGCCTCTCATGCATCCCCTGATGGGGATCTGGCCCACAACCCAGGCATGTGCCCTGACTGGGAATTGAGCCAGCAACCCTTTGGTTCACAGGCTGGCACTCAATCCACTGAGCCACACCAGCCAGGGCACTAGCTGAATCTTGACATGGGGGAAGATTTTAGCTGATACCAAGTACTAAGTTGATTTAGGGGATGTGCACAGGAGCCAAAAGGCAGGAAAAATATTCCCCACTGGTCCATTCCACACAATCTGCTTGGCCCTAGTGACAGCCTCAGCACAGTTCTTGCTGCTCTCAGGATCTTTGATTTTTAATCTTTGTGATATCATGCATTTCCTTATGACTTTAAGTTTCCTCATGCATTCTAATCACCTGGGGATGTGGTTGATAATCCCTATTTGTTATCCAAGTTCTATGTGGAATTTTTCCTTTTGTCTTAGTCACTATGGGCTGTGTCGCAGTCTACTCAGTGTGCCATAACAAAATAGTATAGGCTTGTTAATAACAAAAATTTATTTCTCACAGATCTGGAGGCTGGAAAGTCCAAGATAAAGGGACCAGGAGATTTGGTATTTGATGAGAGAGTCCAAGATTCAGCTAAAACTTATCTAAATCAGTTATAGGTGAGTCTAGAGATATTGAAACCAGAAAAAAAAAAAAAGCAGTGGTCATGCTTGTCATTACCAGAACCAATGAGTAGAGGCAAAGATTGAGTCTTTGTGGGTGTTTTATTCAGCTTGTTGGCAGCTGAGAAGATGGCAGGTTATATATTCTCAAAAGTTGTCTTAATATCTCATTTCAAACCAACGTTTTTATAAGGAGAAAAAGGGTAAGTAAGTGGTGTGGAGAGAAGGTTAACTGAGTAACAGTTACAGTTCAGCTGGTGATTTTCCTAGTACTTCTTTATCTGATGAACAATTCTTTACCTGCATCACAGACTTCTCTCCCTGGGACACAATGGCTCAGATTCCATCCCCATCACTTGCAGACCCCCTGAAGCACACAGGTTCAGTTCCTTGTTGCCTTCCTGGAGTCATGTGGTAATGCATTCCAGTTCCTGGAATAACAGCTTTGCTGTTATTCAACTAAGGCTAAAATCTTTAACTCTTGAGTCCCCCTATCAGTACAATTCATGCTGGAGCAAAATTTCTCTCAAGCTGTGAAATTGGGTAGGTTATGTACTTTAAAAATACAGTAATGGGATAGGCACAGGATAGGTATTCTCATTCCGGAAGGAACAAACAGGAAAGAAGAAAGGGGTGATGGGTCGTAAGCAAGTTCAAAATGCAGCGAAGAACATACCATTAGATAGTGACCTTTGAGAATAATCCCCTTTGGTTTGATGCTCTCCAGTTCAGACCCACTGGGTTAGCCGCCTCACCTTCTGAACCCACTTGGAGGGCAGTATCATCTCCAGGGCTTTAGTGGGGCAAAGGGAGGCAGTCCCTGCCTCTTTGTCCCAGTGAGTCCTTCCCTTTCATTTTTCTTTTAAAGAATTTATTTATCTATTTTTAGAGCAAGAGGAAGGGAGGGAGAAAGAGAGGGAGAGAAATATTGATATGTGAGAGAAACATCAATCAGCTGCCTCCTGCAGGCCACCCACTGGGACCCCAGTCCCTAACTGAGGCAAGTGCCCTGACCAGGAGTGGAGCTGGCAATCTCCTGGTTTTCAGGGATGATGCTCCACCCGCTGATACATACCAGTCAGGGTGACTCCTGCCCTTTGAATCCAAGGTGGAGGCAGCCCTGCTCTCCTGGGCCTGGGATGGGAATAGGAGTTTTGATGATCTCTGAGTCATCTTTGGGGTCCTTCTTTTGGTGGAAGGTAACACATATTTGTAGGCTTCCTTCATTTGATCTCATTTTCTCAATTTCCTTTAATCTCAGCAGTATTTCTCTGGTATAATTCTATCTCAGTTTCTGGCTGCTATTGAGATGAAATCTGTGTCACACATCCACAGTAATTGAAAACCCAGCAGAGCCAGTGGTATCATTTCAGTCTGCTTCCAAATGCCTAAGAACCAGGAGAACTGGTGACATCATTTCATCATGAGTCAGAAGATTTAAGAACCAGGACAGCAGATGGTGTAAGCCCTACTCCAGGGGCAAGAGAAGATTAATGTTCCAATTCAAATACTGGGGATGGGGGGGGGGGGAGGAAGTGGGGACAGAAAGACAGAGACAGAGACTATGAGAATTTTTCCTTCCTCTGCAGTTTTTGTTAGACTCAGGCCTTCAAGGGTCTGATGAGACCCACCCATATTGGAGAGGGTAACCTGCTTTACTCAGTGTGTGGATTCAAATGCTAACCTCACCTAGCAATATTTTCAGACAAACCAAGGAATCATATTTAGCTAAATATCTGGGTATCCCATGGCCTAGTCTGTTGATACTTAAAAGAAATCATCATATCTGTATATTATATTAAATCATATAATTCCAAATCTACCACTGACAATGAGGTTTTGGTTTTTATTGAGCACCTAGGCTTGCAGAACTATCAGTTCTTCCATTTTTTTTCTACCAAGAAGATTTTGATTGTAGAAAAAGAATTGTAAAATCAATTATGTAAGATTCCGCACCAATCCTGACTATAGACTTCTTTAAAATATTATGCCTATTTTGGAAAAGTTTATATCATACCAGTAGCTGTAGAAAACCGAGAATGCTTTAGAAGCCTTGTAGAAATATCAACTTAATAACTATTAAGCTTTTTCAGGATGATTTTAGGGGATTCATTATAATTCCCTTGAAAACATCAAACTCTAAAATAATAGCATATGGTTTTGCAAAGATTTATTTTTAAAATTAAATTGTGAGGGCTCTTCTTTCCTTGAACATGTTTGGGAATCATTCCTTTTTAGCCTGTAAATATGTACCCATATTGAAATATTATACAAATCAAAGAAAATCTTTTTTCTTACTAAAGCAGGAGTGGTAATAAAGTTGCTCCCTGTATATGTACCATCAAACAGAAGAGAGTATTGTTCGATATACATTTATATTTCATGTGACATTTTTGTCCCAAATCACTCAGTTATGAAAAAAAATTAATAGTTTACAATTTCAATCATTGGTTTAGATAAAGTCATGACATTAAGGATTTAGTTGAAATAATAATTTAGAGAAGCAAAGTAAAAATACACCCCCTCAAATAAAACAATAATGCAAACATTATAGATATGGGAAAGTTTGGAATGTTTTGGATTTCCCAAGTAAAGAGTGGACATTTAGAAAGGATTGTCATGTAAACTCTATGCAGTATCCAACTGGTTATCCTAATTTTATTAGGCCACCTTCTAAGTAAAGGCAGTGGGCTCTCCTGCATTCACCCCTTCCTCTTTGACCTTGGTGCTTTGCTGTAAAGGCATTCAGCAACTGCTGCTATGTGATGGCAGAAATACCTGATTGGGCAAGTGTGCACTTTATGAAATGTGATATGGCATCAATCATCATTAACCCAAATATCCCCATCACATGCAGGGTCTGACCCCATCACATCTGGCTTCCTGTTCGAAAACCCTTCACATTGTGGAGGCTTTGCTGATAACAAGGCTCAGAATGATCTCTAGGCGATGGAAACTGACAGAAGATGAATTATCTGTCACTCAGAAGGATGCCCTGACCATGGAAACAATCAAATACAACTGTCCACTATTATTATTTTTTCCTCTTGGCTTTCTTTAGTTCTTGGATTAGTTTCTAGCTCAGCATTTGCTTTAAATGCATGTGGACCATTTCAAGAGAAAATATGGAATAGAGGAGTCACAGTTAAATTAGTCTTGGTCAAAAGTGAAAGCAATCTGTTTCTCTTTGTTGCCCAAATAATATTTCAAATCATAACACATTAATTTTTCCAAGGAGGCATTGAAAAGTACACATACACATTGTGTGGGTGTCTTAAGAAAAAGATTTTTGATTAGCTATTAAATGTCTGGACAGATTGTAAATTTGAGGTTAGGAAAAGGCTGGTTTTATTCTCTTTCTGAAAAGTCTTGGGTAATTAGTGATGTGGTATTAATCACTGACAATGGCTGGATATTAGATATAAAATGTTTTATCATTTAAAATTGGTCAAAACATTATATGAATGTTTCTAATTCTTTTGTTCACGAAGCACTGATTTTATTTTATTTTTTAATAAAGAGACTGATATCTGAATATCACCTTCTTTTTGTCAAGCAGCAGCAGAGCAGGAAGGTAACAGAAAAATCTTCTTTTTGGCAATTCAATATGTTTTAGGTCTCTTTAAAATGGAAGGGAGTGAGTTTGCTGATGATAAGAGGTCAAATCAGTAAGTAATTATTGCAATTTTATCTGTGCCTGAGCAAGGAGGACATTTGAAAATTTAAATCACTAGGCAGAGAGTTAAATGGCTGTGGGAAGGCCAATGGATTTTGAGATGATAAGAGAATTGTAAAGAGAATGATTCCTCAAAGATTTCTGTCTACATTAGGGTGCCAAACTCAGAAGCTGATAAGGGCTAGGAAGTAATATAAGTTAGTAGGGGTGTGAACAAGCTTTCTTTGCACATTAAAAATATAAGAATAGAATTATAACTTCATGTAACCATATGAATAAATCTTACAAACAAGATGCGAACAAAACATAGCATACATGCAAGAAAGAATATATTCTGAATTATTTCATTTTCATAAAGTTCAAACAGACAGAGCAAGTCTATGGCATTAGAAGTAAAGGTAGCAGTTCCCTTATGGGAATAGTGGATGGAAGGGAGCACAAAGGGGCTTCGGGGGCATTGCTAATGTCGTTTCTTGATCTAGTTGTTGGTTGCATAGAAGAACTAAATTTATGAATATTCACTGGGCTGTGTGCATATGATTGGAGTCCTTTTCTGTCTGTATGTTTTACTTCAACAAGAAGTTTAAAAAATATGTCCATAGAAGTCTTCAAATCCACAGATATTTGTCACCCTCTTTTTGAAACTTGCTGCCTGAAGGTTTAATTTTCTTATTCTATCTTTTGATACTGGCATGAGTATGGAGAGCTGTTTCTTAGCCATAAGGAAAATAATGTGTTACGTTATGATTGTAAATGGGTACTGATATTGGGTCTTGGTGTCAAGAGAAATGAATAATGGGACTTGAAGACCATGGGGACTGGGGATCCATGCCCTTCTACAGAGGGCAGCTGCATTATATTTCAGCAGATGTGCCATGTGGGTATGTGTGCTGAGGCCTATCAGGTTTCCTCATTTTAATTAAGCTAGGAGTATTGATGTTATTTGAAAACTTCAAATTTGCCATTTTGGGATAATCTCTTGAAGCACTGTGATATGAGAGGGACCATTTCTGTAGATCAGATTTGAACTCCAGTTTTATCCCTTTGGTGAGGGAAGGTGGGTTAACTTTTGGGCTCTTGTGGCCTGTCTCTGGACAGGTGTTGACAAAATTGGCGCTCTTCATTTTCCATGCTGCTTTGAACATGTGTTCTCTTTGGTTCTTCCAAATTCACATTTATTGGTTGCTAACCATGTTCTAGGCACTGTGCTAAGCATTCAGCAGTATATTCATGCTTATTTTCCAGATACTGTGATTGTCTATAATTTATAGTTGAGGAAACTGAAGCTTGCCTGAATTTATGTTAGTGATAATTAGGATTCAAACCAAGTTTGTTTAGCTTGAACTCGTATACACTAATCTGTCACTAATCATGAATCTTATCACTGTATCTAGAGATATGTAAATGATTTTCATGTCTATATTATTCATGAGGAAACTGAGGCACAGATCCACATGCTATTTAGTGGAGGAGGTTTAACATAGGTCTCTTCCTTGTTTTTATACTTTTTTCCCCCATGACACTGAATGAAGGTCATCCAGGGAGTTGACTTAGTCTGAACAGATTTCTGTAACAGTGGACCCTTTTCTGTCACTTAGTAGTATCATTATCCTTTATTCGTGTGTATAATCTAAATAAAATCAATTTAATCTTAGATGATAAGATGTACCCCAAACAAGAAGTGCACTGATGTCTGATAGGCATATTGAATTAGCATTCTTGATGCTTAGGATAACAGCTAATGGTGCCTCTCCTCTCAGCTAGTGAGTTAGAAAGCCAGGCAGTCATCCAAATATGCAGATGTGTAGCCTTGTATAGGCAAAACCTCTGAATAACGGATGCAGTTTTCACTTTGAATTATATTCTTTGGCACCGGACACTGGCAGAGTATCTGGCAAATAAATGAATGATTTTAAAAAGAATTCTTTCAATCTTGACCAATAACAGTCTTATTTTATGGTTTGACTTATTAATCATATATTGTACTTATTTAAATTTTAATTGGTGTTTTTTAATTTTCTAGTTTTCTTCCACTGAATGGTGATTAAGTTTCATGATTTTGTTTGCTAGGTGGAATTTAAGTTATTTCAAACATCAGACGGAACTTTGTTTATTCCCCCTTTTTTCTATTCAGTCCAGTCAGGAAATCATAAAATATTTAGTGCAGCTCTGAAATCCAAGAGTTGTAGAATTATCCTTTAAAATAGTCTGAAATGTATCAAACAAAGCATTTTATTTCTATTCTTGCTTCCTAATGTTTACAGTAAAAATGGAGAGACATCTTTGTTGTATTTTTGCAAAATTCATTAGGCCTTTTATTCAGTCTGTTAATTGTCCCCTCCCGTGGTGTGGTCCTAATGAAAAGAATCCATTTTTCACCAGCACCCTCCCCTGTGGCCCTGATGTTACCATGGAAATGAAATAGCTTGTTCTGGTATTATCTGCTGTACATATTTACAGCAAATTAGGTAACACCTGGGCTTTAAAATCTTGCAATACAACAGTTTTTTATTTATAAAGGACACTGACAATACCATCCTCCCATCACATTGGTGTCTTGCCTTCTTGCTGTTAAGGTAGATGAGCACGCATCAGCAATTGCCAGCACAGGCAAAGGCTGCCTGTTAGATGAGAGTTTTCACTAATATGTATTATATTCTATATATCACACATCTCTAACACATAGGAACGCACTAAAATATTTACAAGATCAAAAGACAAGTTCATCTTATCTATTCTTATTAAATCATAAATATGCATTGTTTTCTTAGAAGCTGTATCAAATGGATTTGTATTTCTGTTCAGTTTATCCACACCAACTGGGGGTCAGATGCTGGTGCTGTAAAAATGTATAAGGTGCATTTCCTGACCTCAGGGAGATCGTATTCTGGAATATCAAATCACATACCTTGAATAAGAATATATAGTAAATATCGTCCAACTTGGGTAAGGCCTGAAACTAGAGGGCAATATCACATTTATAGTCAGATGAAAGGTGTAAAGATAAAATGTCAACAATCACCCTTTCCTTTTTAAACATAGTTTTTTTTTTAGGTGATTTCATGCCGTTGCTTAGGATGGCTACGTCGTGGAGGATCAGGGAGAACTTTCTCCTGCCACCTCCGTGTTCGTACTGAACTCTCTGGGCTTCCTGGAGACACTTGCATAGCTTTCCTTGATCTTTCTGTACCCACAACAGTTTTTAAACAATTTAATCTCTTAAACTTATATTTAACTCCACATGTGGCACTAATGAGGTTGTCTGACTCTCAGTTAAAATTCTCAATTCTGAACACCAACATTTCTATACATTTTAAACTAGTCTTTATTGATTTCTTCCTGCTTTATAAGCAGAAATAACTTTTTTCTTCAAGGCTAATATTCTCTACCAGTGGGCTTGACTCTATGTTCTCCAAACTTCTTTAGGCCCCAAAGCTCTATTTGACTGTGGTAAAATTGGCTCTCATATTGTCACGAGAGCAGTTGTAGCAGGATTTAAGGCAATCCCAAGAATCCTTGTGCTTCTGGTAAGACAGCTTTGACACTGCCCAGAGCAGAATTTTAGAAAACCCCAGAGCTTCACATGCGTTTGATAACATGATTGCTCTCTCTCCCCACCACCCGCCACTGTACTTCTCATAGCATTACAAAGTGTTGAAGAGGCCAACTGCAAGACAGAATCAAGTTGATTCCTTACATTTCCTAAGAAACCATCAGGATTAATTTTTTTATTTTTTAAATATATTTTATTGATTATGTCATTACAGTTGCCCTATTTCCTCTTCATTCCCCTCCACCCTGCACATACCTCCTCCACCATTTCCCCCCGCCTTTAGTTTATGTCCACGTGTCACAAGTTCTTTAGATTCTATATTTTCCATACTATTGCCCTCCCCCCTGTCTATTTTCTCCTCACCTTCTATTCTACTTATTCTCTGCACTTTCTTCCCCCTTCTCCTCCTTCCACTCCCCTGTTGCTAACCCTCCATGTGATCTTCATTTCTATGGTTCCGCTCCTGATCTAGCTGTCCTCTTAGTTTGCTTTTGTTTTAGGTGTGGTCGTTAATAACTGTGAGTGCTGTCCTTTCACTGTTCGTATTTTTTATCTTCTTTTTCTTAGATAAGTCCCTTTAACATTTCATATAATAAGGGCTTGGTGATGATGAACTCCTTGAATTTGACCTTATGTGAGAAGAACTTTATCTGCCCTTCCATTCTAAATGAAAGCTTTGCTGGATAAAGCAATCTTGGTTGTAGGTCTTTGTATTCCATGACTTGGAATACTTCTTTCCAGCCCCTTCTTGCCTGTAAGGTCTCTTTTGAGAAATCCACTGACAGTCTGATGGGAAGTCCTTTGTAGGTGACTGTCCCCTTATCTCTCGCTGCTTCTAGAATTCTCTCCTTCATTTTAATCTTGGCTAATGTAATGATGATGTGCCTTGCTGTGTTCCTTCTTGGGTCCAACTTCTTTGGGACTCTCTGAGCTTCCTCGATTTCCTGGAAGTCTATTTTCTTTGCCAGACTGGGGAAGTTCTCCTTTATTATTTGTTCAAATAAGTTTTTCACTTGTTTCTGTTCCTCTTCCTCTTCTGGTACCCCTATAATTCGGATGTTGGAACATTTAAAGATGTTCTGGAGGTTCCTAAGCCTCTCCTCATTTTTTTGAATCCTTGTTTCTTCATTCTTTTCTGTTTGGTCATTTTTTTCTTCCTTCTGGTCCACTCCATTGATTTGAGTCCCAGTTTCCTTTCCATCACTATTGGTTTCCTGTGCATTTCCCTTAATTTCAATTAGTTTAGCCTTCACATATTCCTCTAATTTATGACTAAAATTAACCAGTTCTGTGGGCATCCTGATTGCCAGTATTTTGAACTGTGCATCTGATAGGTTGGCTATTTCTTAGTTGCTTAGAATTATTGACTCTGGGGCTTTGAGTTCTTCTTGAGCCACGATGTTTTGTTCTGTTCGTGCCTGTTATGTATGAGGGGCAGAGCCCTAGGTGTTCACCAGGGCAGGGCAACTCAGTCACTGGGTTGTGATGCTGTATGTGGGGGCAGGGTCAGAGAGGGGCAATGGCGGTCCCCTCTGCTGCTTCCTGCAAGCCGCTGGGGTCTGCATGGTCTGTGTCACTGCTCGCTCTTTCGCTGGTACATCTCCGAACAAATGTGTGACTGTGGTCAGCCTGCTGCCTTGAGCCCTCACTGGGTCTGCCTGTTGCCACCCCATGCCTGGGATCTGCCAATCACCACCTGCCTGCGCCTGGGTTGGTCTGGCCATTTTTATCTGTACAACCCCGCTCTGCCAGCTACTGGCTCCGCCCCTCTTACCGGTCTGGGTGACTGGTTTGTTGTTGTCGGACTTTCGTACAGTTCAATTTTCTGTGTTTTGGTTGCGTCTTTGTTACTAAAACTTTGTTGTCTTTAAACTTGGTTGTGCAAGGAGGCATAGTGTTTCCACCTACACCTCCATTTTGGCCAGAAGTCTGGGATTAATTTTGTTATACCTTATCTTGGTATAATAAACACAAAACACAAACACAAACCCAAGCCTTCTGGGACATCCATTGCGATTTTAGCATCACGTGGCTCAGTATGTTCCCACAGATGAATGTTTCCCTTCCCCATTTGCCCACACTCCTTCCCTGTGCTATCTATGAAATGTTGTTTGCTCTTAGTATTTCATCACCTTTTGTTCTAAAGGAAGCTCAGATATCCTCTTTGAAAAGAGCTTTCTGAATGGTAGTATCTTTTTCTTCCATATTCCACAAGGGCCAGGGTGGACTGGGTGTCCTCCTTGTTTCTTGTTGTCTTTTCTAGACACTGTCTGTCTCTTTTTGTTAAAACCCCCAGCACATGACCATAGCATCCTTTATACTTTGGGATACTCATTCCCCACACTGCCAGTTATATCTTCTCATTTGCTGGAGACATTAGTGATTGATCTTACTGTGCCTATTGCTTTTCTTAGTATCTGAAACATCCAGATAAGAACTCCAACAACCTGGACCCTCAGTTCTCTGACTGCTTGGTCTTTAATGAGTGTGCCTGTCACTTATTCCCACTTATGTATTCCCTTGGTCATACTCTGAACTTGTCATTACAAAGAACTTCATTTTTCACAGAATCTTGATTTCAGGTATTCCACTCACTGACTGTCAAATATTTCTGGCTTACTAATTTTTTATCCTTCCTACAATTCTTTTACCCCATAAGCACCTCTGACATACTACTTTTCCAGATTACATTGAACTGTTTATCACCATGACAGTTTCTTGAATTCACTTTAACTCTCTTCTTTCTCTCTTTCCCACATTGCCTAGGAAGATGCCAACATGAAGTGAGCCCTCCTTTCAGGCATATGTGCACCATAGCAGCCAAACACAGCTGCAGGGGAAACACAAATGCTCTCACTGCTTTCATTTTAAATCAAAATCACAGCCTCACGTGTTTCCTCAGGACTGCTCCTCTACCCTACTCCTCTTCCTCAACCAGTTTAGCTTCTCATTCTGTCAAAAGATTATTTCATATCTTTACCCCTTTTCTTAGAGTTTCAACATTCCTTTCACCTTCTCACTCTGAGCCGATTGCTCTGTTTTTATGGCACCAAGAAAATAGAAATAAATGGAGGACAAATACCTCATTTTCTCACCATAAAATCTGCCCACTCCATGCATTGAGATATATCATAATTGCCTAGCTATGTTTTCCCATGGATGAACTCTACATTTGTTCATTGGAGTACAGTCCTTCAGACTTATTCAATAAAATCATTCATACACTTTTATTTCCTTTTTTGTTTTGAATACTATTGCTGCATAAGAAATTCCTCTAAAACTTTGTCTTAAGCATTTTGTTATCTCTTATAAGGACCTGACAGTGATCAGACAGAGATCAGCTGGGTGGATCCGATCGAGGGTCCCTCCTGACAGCAGTCAGATCGTGGTGGGAACTAGTGCAAATGGAGCACAGGTTCCGAAGAAGCTGGGGATCGGCCAGCTGTCATTTCATACAGACTCAGAACTCTCTCTATGGAATCTCTGCCTGAGGTGCTTTGGGCTTCCTTACAACCCAGTAGCTTTGGGAATTCAAAACACTTAGATGGCAGTTTAGGGACAGTAGCAGTGCTACAGTGATCCAGGAGCACGCTTTGCTGTCTTTTTGGTCCACCTCAGAACAGTGAGATGTTTCACATAGCATCTATTCTGGTTCTTTTGGTTATAAGCCAGTCACAAACTATACAGATTTAAAGGAATATAAACCCCACTTTTGATAAGAGGAGCATTAAGGTCACATTGCAGAATACCATGTGGGATGGGACATATTGTTCTCATTTTTGGAAAGCAAGTCTCCCTCATAAGTAAGTGAATATTTTCTTTTCTTTTTTTAAAAGATTTTATTTATTTATCTTTAGAGGGGAAGGGAAGGAGAGAAATATCAATGTATGGTTGCCTCTTGTGAGTCCCCTGCTGGGAACTGGCCTGCAACTCAGGCATATGCCCTGACTGGGAATCGAACTACAATCATCTGGTTCGCAGGCCCATGCTCAATCTACTGAGCTACACCAGCCAGGGCTTTATTTTCTTTGCTACTGAAGTATTATCATTCACATACAAATGTACTACAAAAGCATCCATTAAAAAGGAAAAAAGTCTCTATATTCCTATGACACATTTACTCTCTTTTATTAAAAAATGTCAAGGATTTTTCATTGCTCATTTTCTTATTTGTAATTATTCTGGATCAGATTTCATCTCTACCCCTCCACTAAAATACAACTGACAAAGTCATCTATTTTTCAAGTCCAATAGTGAATTCTCATTTGCTTCATGACTTTACAATACTTGATACAATTGATTACTTGTTCCTCTTCTTGGAATATATTTCTTGTACGATTTCCCAAGCCCTGCTGTCTCTTGACTTTTTCCTGGTGGTTCATATTTCCTTTTGCTTCTGTGATCTGTTCAAGTTGGAATGCATCACAGGTCATTCCTCAATCCTTTTCTGTTCTTATCTGTACATGTGCTACAGAATAACTCTCCAGTCCTCTGGCTTTAAATTTCTTGTCTTAGTGATGACCTCCCAGTTTTCAGTTCTGGTCTTAAATTCTGCCTGTGCTCTGGATTCATATGTCTGATTGCCTCCTAGACATCCCCACATAGTTGTTAAATAGGCATATCAAATTTAATATGTCCAACTAGAATTCATTGTTGCTTTTCTTACCCCCCTGCCAAACATGCTTATTTCTCAGATTTCTTTATTTAAAAAAAGGGTGCCATCATTTACCCAGGGACTGTGCAAACATCCAGGACTATTCCTGGAGTTCTCTCTTTGCCTCATCCTCCGTAACCTATTCATCCCAAATCCTTGCGGTTATACTTTTAAAGTATATCCAGAATTAGTCAAACTCTCACTATTTCCACTGCTGCCATTCTAAGAAATGTATATTAAGCTAACAGTAATTCATTTGAATAGACAATAAATTTTGTCTATCCTGCTTTTAAAATGATCTTTTTTTATTTTGTTGTTATCAATTGTAACATCTTTTTTCCCAATTTTTTATTTAATTATTTTTCAAGTACAGTTTTCTGTCTATTACTCCCATCCCATCCCACCCCCATGCTCCCCCTAAAATTATCTTTAAAAACATAATTAAAACAATTCTTTTGCTCATAATCCTTAAATGGCTTCTCAGTGTATTCAGAACAAGTGTTGTATCCATACTATAACCTACATGTTTGCTCCTCCAAATGCTGGTCCCCATCCATCTTTCCTCCCTCATTTCGTGCTGCTCCCCAAACTTAGTCACACCTTTCTAGTCCCTGTGGCCTTCTTGCTATTCTTTGATCCTGGCCAATTCCTCCTTTTCTCCAGATCTTTTAATTTATTTGTTTGTTTGTTTATTTTTGCCTTGAACATCCCTATCCATTTCTAGCCTTCATTAAATGCTTTCATTTCCCCATTTTCTAGATTCTTCAAACCTGGCAGAAGACAGGGTCTTTCAAGTCCAAGATATATAGTCATCCAGGTCATGAGACTAGAATTCTTTCAGGGGCCCTGCTTTCCTGTCACACATCAAAACCATTCATAGAGCTTTTTTAAAAATAAAAATTTTTTAAAATTTAGACTCTACCTCAGACCAATTGAATCATTACCGTCAAAGGCAGGTCCCAGCATCCAGAGGTAAACACTCCCTCCAGTCTTTCCTTCGCAGGCGGTCTGTGGGTTTGCATTCGGGAGCCATGCTGTATGCTGTCTCTCCCATAAGAGACTACAGCATTCTTCTCTGATGGGGTCATATATCTTGTTTTTAATCTGGTTACCATTGTTTTTCTTATCCTTCCCATTGTAACAAATGCTCTCTTTGAAGATAAAAAAAAGGCAATAAAGTAGAATGTAAGACTAATTTTCTTTCTGATACTAACAATAAGGCATTCTCCAACTTCTCTGAATACCTTCTTTTTGTAATAGTGTATAAACTGAAAAATATGTTCTGTCATAACAAATTTCAAAAATCTCAACTTTCATGAATTTTTCCTTTATTTCTGATGTAACATCATTTGTATGCATGAAGCTTACATATACATTACCCTTAAAATCTAAGTGTGGGTGTTGTCATGTACTGCTACATCTGTTTCTTCAGAGGGGTATATATCTTCTTTTTACCTCAGCAATATAATTTGGTTTTCGCAATTGGTGTTTTGGTCTAATATATTTCCTCATTGTCTCTAACATTTTAGAATGTCAGGCCATGAGAACATGGATGCTTCTTTGAATTTTAAACAATCTGTCTTGCCCCAGTTGAGAACATTTTCAACCTTTTCTGAATACAGGAACTCCTTTATAGCATCAACATACTTAATATGCTTTATGCTGTAATAGTTATAGTTTTACTCTCTGTCAGTTGGAAAAGTCTGAATATGTCTATGCACTCACAAATCCAATTGTCACATGCCTGTTATGGGTGTTTTAGAAATTGGTATATGAGAGTATTGCTGGAATTATGAATAGAACATGATAAAATAATGGAAACTTCCAGTTTCCCCTTGCTGCTCACAGGTTTCCCCCCAAATCATATAAACAACATGGAAATACCACTTTCTTTTTAATGAATTTGTACCTGTTGTCCTCGATGACAGTGTTGGCAAAGGCTAGGAGGGAGGAAAAGGACTATGTTTAAGTTTAAAGGAGTTCTTCTAGCATGTTTCATCCACTTTAATGGAATCTTTAACGCTGCTCCTCTTGACTACCTGCATGGACGAAACAGGGTGAAGCTAGAACCACTGCAAGGACCTATCAAGAGGCAGGTCTTAAAATTTGTCTACCCATGCAACTACATCAAATAAAGGAGTAGACAAAAGAGAGGCATGGCTAGGCATCTCTAGAGGAGGATGGTTCTGGCCAATTCTGCTTATCACATTGATGTAGGAGTCAATAATTTCAAGAGAAGACTAACACTGGCTTGGGACACTTTAAATGTGATAACATTGCTCACAAATATTTGTAGTCCAGTTAACACCCTAAGCAATAACTAACTGGCTTAAGAAATGTAGCTGCCGTGTTTCCTGGCCAACACAATGACCGTCTTTCTAGCTTCTATCCATCTAGTCATGGCCTTATGAGGTTTTTTGTATCCAATGAGATATAAATGGCTATCAGCTGAGTGGAGCTCCTTGGAATGCTCTTAAATTCCTGATAAAATATGACATATTCACTTGGAGTACTCTTTTACATCTGTTCCTTTCACCTGTTCCTCCCTAAAATGTAGACATAGAATCTGGAGTTTAGCAGTTATCTTGCAATTATGAGGCCCCAAACCAATGGACTAAAAATGGAAGAGTAGAAAAATAGAAAGCTTTTGATTTCTTGTTGGAAAGAAGAGCCCAAACTGGCCATTGTTAAACTCCAGACTTTGAGTAATACTATGTGAATAACAAATCTCTCCTGGTTTAAACTACTCTTAGTAGGGTTTTCTGTTACTTGTAGAGCATAGCCCTAAGGCGGACTATCCTCTCCCCCTAGAGTGGATAGAGCAAGGTAGAAAGAGGCTGGAAGAAGAGGAGTCTGGGAGAAGTTGGTCTGTTTCTATAGACATTCTGCCTGCAATTTTGGAACAAAGTTGTTATCATATCTTATTTTTCCAAATTAAATACTTAAAAATGAAAACAATCACTGTATCTTTTGTCTTTATTTTCAGTTAACAAACAGTACAATGCCCTGCAATACTCTCGCCCTTTCTCCTCTTTCCTTCTCTCCAGATTAGCAAACAAGACCTATTGATAATAGATTCTGCATGCTAGGTATTGCAATAAGGATATGAAGATAATAGAGGTAGCCCCTACCTGGGAGAATTTCACAGCTTAGTTGGACAAACAAAAGAATGAATATGAGTCTGGCATGTTATACATGTGTAAACAAAGAAATATGGAAAAAAGGAGCTTATCTAATGATGTCTGGGAAAGGGAAGAGGGTTGTAATACTTTCAAGATTTTTTGGCAGTAAGTTACAAAGTTAAGAAAATTTCTTTTGGTAACGTGTTTATAAGGGGTTTAGACTATTTTTGTGTGATATATCTCAATGAATCTGGGGGAACTACTGAAGACCCCAAGGTTGGAATCAAACCTATTTGACAGGAGAAATGATATACATAGATCTTGTTGGTATATTTTCTGAAGAATTCATTTTTTTCTACGTGTTTGTGTACGTGTTATAAACTTCACATCCATACAGTATCATGTGGTGTGTATTGTTCTGTAACCAGCCTGTTCATTAAGCCATTTCTCATAACCATAATTTTATGACAAAACACATAGATATCACCTGTTATCACTTATAATAAATATAGACTGTTCCATAATAATATGAGTGTAGAAACAATGTATGATGACTTATATATTTAGGTTGTTCACAGTTATTTGAATGAAACATCCTTGTATCTAAAAACACACTTTTATTTCACTGGGCCTTGGGGAAAAAAATTTGCAGCAGTTCTGTACCCAATTCACTTCCTCTAGAGATGTACAGAAAAAAAGAATGACTGAATTAATTCTCTTGGCAAACATGCTAATGACCTCCTGGCAAACATGCTAATGACCTGATAAACCCACTAATTATATTTATTAGCAGAAGGATAATGGTAATTTTTTATCTATAAAAGAATTTTTAGCAGGAAAAATCTATACTGTTGAAATTGCTTATTGTAAATACATAAATACTTCTGCAATCAACACTTTTATGGGGGGGGGAGTGGCTTGCTGTGGAAGTTCACAGAAGCTGTGTAATTAAGTAAGATAGCCCAAATGGCACCCTGGTGTGAGTGAGGTGTCTGATACATTGCTCAAATGCTTCATCTCTTAATTTGGAGCCAAACTATGTCCTATTGTGAAAGAAGAAAGTCCTTTTTTTTTTTTGAAGCTGTGTCTCAGGGTTTTTGATACCTCCAAAGGAAGATTTCTTCACCTACATTATTTAAATCGTTGGTGAAGTTTGATATTGGGTAACATCTATGGCTTATGTAGCTTGATTTAACAGAATAATACTTTGTGTCACCACAGATAAATTCAAGAAGGGAAATTCTTCTGTTTTAGATACTGTGAAACCTGTAACTTGTTTATTGAACAGTCTAAACTTGGTAGGGTCAAACTATTTCTACGCTCTCTCAGATTTGTTTTTTTTCCATTCCTTAGGGACATCTTAGAAGTTCCCTCAGCTTTTTTGTTACACTCACATATTTATTTAAAGTTCAGTAGTTTCAAATACAATTTAAGAGTCCAACTGCCCATCCAATTTATTGCACATCTTCCTCTCTCCTGTGTCAGGTAGGCCTGGGGGACTTGGGGTAGAGAAAAAACGATGTCTGCTCCTGAGATATCCATTATACCTCTGTTTTCCCTATTAAGCATCTCCTCTTTTCCAGCTACTAGTAGACAAAGGTATGCTAAAAATTTTAAAAAGAGAGACAGAAAAGTGTTTTTTTTAAATTAAGTTTGTGGTTAGGTCATCTCTCGGCACTGCCGATGGTGCATATACTGGCTTTATTGGGGTGCTTCTGTGATCCTAGTTGGGGATTTTCTGGTTCTTTGACATAGGAGATCTGCTCCATTGATAACGGTCAAACACATCTCAGTTCATCTTTCTAGATGCCAACACAGCATTTTATTTCTGGTTTCCCCTTGCCTGGTAGTCAGCCTTCATGATTGTGAGATGAACACAATGTTTTAAGCTTTATTGTTTTCTGTAATGTTCACCTTCTCTGAGGCAAAAATGACAGTACAGACTATCCCACTTTGCCTCTTCTGTTCTTTCTCTTTCCATTTCTCATTTCCTCTTGTGCTCAAATATTCCTGCGTGATGACCATTCAGTTTGCTGTGGAAGAAGATCCCCAACTAGTGAATGAGATGCCAGTCTCTTTAATAGATTCTCTCAGAGTTTTGTTATTTGCTTTTAGGAAGGAAGTAAGACACAGCTTTGTAAATATGAAACACTCAAAATACCCCCTTATAACCTGAGTTTCCCTGCTCTGATGTATTTATCAGGTGGGAAGACAGTGAGGCTTGTATGAAGGCTAATTATCTGTTTTCTGCTTCTTTTTTAAAAGAATTTTTGTTTATTTTTATTGAATTTACTGGGGTGACATCGATTAGTAAAACTATACAGGTTTCAGGTGTGCAATTCTATAGCCCATCCTTTGTGTATTGTATTGTCAAGCCTCCTTCCATTACCACTTATCCTCCTTTCACACTTTTCTACCTTCCCTACCCCCTTCTCCCCCCTGATAATCTATGAAGTTTTTTTGCTTAATCTCTTCACCTTTTTCACCCAACCTCCACCCTCTTTGACAGATGTCAGTCTGTTCTCTGTATTTATGAATCTGTTTCTATTTTGTTTGCCATAGTAGTTTATTTTGTTTATTAGAATTCACATGTAAGTGAAATCATATGGTAATTTTCTTTCTCTGATTGGCTTATTTCACTTAGCATAATGTTCTCTAGGTCCATCCATACTGTTGCAAAGGGTAAAATGTCCTTCATTTGCATGGCTAAATAGCATTCCATTGTGTAAATGCACCACAGTTTCTTCATCCACTCATCTACTGATGGGCACTTTGGCAGCTTCCAAATCTTGACTATTATAAATGACACTGGCTTGGGTATATTCTTTCAAATTAGTATTTCAGGCTTCTTCAGATATATTCTCAGAAATGGAATTGCTGGGTCATAAGTCAGTTCCCTTTTTAATTTTTTGGATGTAACTCCATACTGTTTTGATAGTGGCTGCATCAATATGCATTCCCACAGAGAATCATGAGTGTTCCCTTTTCTCCACGTTCTTGCCAACACTTGTATTTTGATAGTCATTCTGAAAATTGTGTGGTAATATTTTATTGTGATTTTAATTTTCATTTCTTGTGATGATTAATGACATTAAGCAGTTTTTCATATGTCTATTGGCCATCTTTATGTTCTATTTGGCAAGGAGTCTATTCAGTCTATTCAATTCAAAAATTTTTTCCATTTTTTAATTGGATTGTTTAGAGGTTGTTGGTTTTTGGTTTTGAGTTTTATAAACTTTTATTTTTAAATGAATTTTGAGTATTGACTCCTTATCAGAAGTACCTTTGATGAATATGTTCTCCCATTCAGTGGGTCTTTTTACTTGGTTGATGGTTTTCTTTGTTCTCCAAAAGCTTTGTAATTTCATATAGCCACATTTGTTTATTTTTTCTTTTGTTTCCCTTGTCTGAGCATATATATCAGAAAAAATATTGCTATGAGAGATGTCTGAGATTTCACTGCCAATGTTTTCTTCCAGGATGTACTTTTGAGTCTAATATTTAAGTCTGTAATCCATTTTGAATTTATTCTTGTGTATAATGTGAGGTGGTCTAGTTTCATTTTGTTGCATGTATCTATCCAATTTTCTTAACACCATTTATTGAACAAACTATCTTTATGCAATTGTATGTTCTTGCCTTCTTTGTCAAATATTAATTGGCTATGAAGATATGGGTTTATTTCGGAGGTATTTGTTCGATTGATCTATATATCTGTTTCTATGTTAGTACCATGCTATTTTGATTACTATGGCCTTGTAGTATAGTTTGATATCAGGTAGTGTGATTCCTCATACAGAGCCTACATGAAAATCGGTGTTCAATATCTTCAATATAAACATAATGGCTACAAGTGAGTTTTCTTTTAAAGTTTGGTTTTTAAAATTTCACTTTATTAATAATATTTTTGTCCTTACACATTGAAAATTTTTTATATATTCAGAATGATCAAACTTTATGTTTTATTTTTTGAAATAAGTAGATATAAGTAATTTCTCATTGTAATATATTTGCGATTTCTTTTTATTATTGAAAGTATTAATTCATTTTGAATTTGTTTTGGAAGAAAATGTGACATGAGAATTACTATTATATTTTCCAATGCTTTCAATAACACTGCTTTTTTTTTATATTCACCTTTCTTCACTGACATAAGAAATTATTTTATAAACTTTTAAATTTATTCATCCATTTAATTTTTTAATACATCATAAGATAAAGCATTACATTCTTTACTTTATTACATTATTTTACTTTCAAAGCTTTTATATTAACTATTCTTAAGCATTTATATTTTATGGTGAATGGTATATACTTTTTCCAATTTTCTTCCTATAAGTCTCTAACTTTTTCCTTCTCATTCTCTTTTTCTGTCTCTCCCCCCTCTCTCCTTCTTCTTCCTATCTTCCCTTCCCCCTCCCCATCTGTCTCACTTATGAATACCATCAGTCTGTTTTATTGATATGTTCAAATAATTAGCTCTGGGGACATGCTTCTTAATTTGTTAATTTGTAGTCTTTAATAATTTTCCTTTACTTTCCATGATTGTTGCATTGTTCTTTTTCTAACATATTGAATTGAATACTTAGGTCAATTCTTTTATTTCTCTTTAGTTGAATTTTGAAGCATATAGCACTAGCTGTGGCTATATCCTTAGGGATTGATATATAATCATTCTATTGTTAATTAATTTCTAAGTATCCTATAATTTTGGTTACATTTTCTCCGGGACAAGTAACAAATATTTTTGTATTCTCTCAGGTGATCTGTTTCACTTAGGTGTTCCATTAATTATAGAAATATTTCTTATATGATATACCCATGCTTTAAAATAAATAACAATCCTTCCTAAAGTTTAATATTAGTTGCCTGACAGTCTTAATTGATGGTGTTAAAAATGCTCTTTTTTTGTTACTGAAACAGAGGTATAAAATAGTATTCATAAACATTTTGATGACTTTAATAGCATATTGTTATTTTTGTTGTTGATGTTGTTATTATTATTATTATTTTTGTCACAGATTACTCACATTTGTATTTTAACACCTGGCAAAGTACATAGTATTTATCACTAGTGAACATTTAGTGAATCAATAATTCCTATCAGTTTCCTCTTGCACACCCTCTACTGGGGACCTGGCCTGCAACCCAGGCAGTTGCCCTGACTGGGAATCAAACCGGAGACCCTCTAGGTTCGTAGGCTGGCACTCAGTCCACTGAGCCACACTAGCCCCATTTAGTGAATAAATAATTCCTAATAACAGAGAAATAAAAAAAGGCAAAAGATTTTTAAAATTGTGTTAGTGAACTAAGATTTAAATATTTCAAAATTATGCCTCAGGTCAATTTAGAAATTAAATAGATAATTAAGAAGTAATATATACTTAGAAATTTGTTTTTTAGATACTAGGACTATGGAAGGAAATAAAATTTCAGTGGTATTCACAATTTTATTTGTTCCTAATTTTTGTGGTGCTATCTAAAAGATTTTTAGAGCTTGGGCGTAACAATTAGTACTTCTTCCTTGGCTTTTTATGCACCATGAACATGTTTTTAGTGTAGTAATAAATAAAGACAAAAGTGGAAAGAACAATTAAATAAAGCAATTTTTTTCCTAGATCACTTCACTTCCTCTTAGTATTTCAAGAGGATGTTTTTGTCCCTTCCTGTTTAGGGACAAAGTGAGGGTTAATCTTTGTAGAACTTATGGTTCAAAATAAAGACTGTGGAAATCAGGTACCAACTCCCAAGCTGAAGTAGTAGTTAGAAAAAGACCAAAGACATAAAAGAAGAATGGAGTCAATTGATAATTCAGACAAAGCTAACTACCCATGAAAGTAGATGGGACTGGCACTCTTAGGCACCTATTTATTCCTCAGCCTGGTCTAAGCTTTAAGCTGAGTATCTCCTTGGTCAGATAGCACTGCTATTGTCCTGGAAAAACATTGTACACCTGGCATGGTGCTAGGTGCTAAGGTGTTTTGAAGTACAGATATTATCTTTGACTAGGGGTCTCAGGGAGTTAGTGAAGATTTATTACCATGAAATTCTAATAAAGTACTGGCAATGTAACCAGGGGAATGAAACCATCATTATGTGATACTCTGCCCGTAAGTGGTGCTTTCAAAGCTTCTGCTGGGTTCTTGAGAATGCAGTCTTGACTTGAATTTGAAGAAAGAGGCTGCAGGAAATATTTACCTTTATTTCATCTTCATTTTTCCTTTCCTAGCAGAGCAGAGGGCAGAAAGAGAGAGACAAGGTATAAGGAAGATAAGAAAAGGGATGGCCAAGCATCATAGAACAATGACAAAGTGGGCTTTTAAGAATAACACTATTTGATATTAAATTTTAATTGGTATATTGCATTTGTTTCATCTAAATGCCTTTCATCTCTCAGTACTTTTATAAATGTGCTAGACATGTGGACATTTCTTGAGTTGTTTTTATGGAATTACAGTAAAAGGATAGTGTTTCAAGTTTTGATCAATACTGGGGTAGAGATGAAGGAGAGTAAAAGAACAGAGAACAACACTTCAGCATAAAAATGAAGCCAGAAAAAGAAGGGGAAGAACAGAGAGACCAGAAGTTCAAGAAACCCACAAACTGACTGAACTCTTGCAGAAGGTGCTGTGTTTCCTGCAGTGCATGGAAGGTAAAATCTTACCTAGATCTTAAGTTGGAATGGAAACCACTGCTGATATGTAGATTATACAACAGGAAAAAGAAAAAAAAATGTGTGGCACACATAAGTCCATTGGAAAAATAGAATGGGTAAATATTTGGGAGTTTAGGTGAAGGAAATAATGGAATCTTAGCTGGGGTTTCAACAGTGAGTTGGATGACAATAGCAGACATAGAATTGTACTGTAGATGTGTAACATAAAATAATCTCTAATTTCTATAGAAGATATTACAATTCAGACCAATAATTGATATGTTTGATTATATATTGATATGAAGAATTGATTTATGGGCATTTAAAGGCAATGGCTAGTTAGGAAATGTGATTCCAAAAGTGTCAGACTAATTCTTGTCTTTCTGTTATGGACAACTCAAATTCTAGTTAGAGATTAAACATTATTATCAGGTCTCATAAATGACATCTCCAGCCTCTGTCACTAGAGACAACTGAGAAATATATGCACAAGTTAGAGATTTGGAGAACAGATTACATCTTACCAATGTAACTGTGGCCCAATATGAGCTGTATGGATCTGGTACTACATTCTGTCTCTCTGTTCAACGCTTTTGAGGGAAATTTGGGGTCTGTGGAACACATATACTTTGTCCAGACAGATTGCCCTTCTAATCACAGAGGGAGAAGCGGGCACAAGGTGAATGAAATTCCTTGCCTTTAGGGCTTTAACGAATTATTTCAACCCATTTGAGAAAAGTGGAATAACATGGATGACCAATCCACATCCAACCCCATGATGAACAGGGGCAGGCAAGAAATGAGGAGGGTTTAGATTAAATCTTTTCTCATCAGAACCAAGAGGCATCAAATAAATCCCCCAACTTCACCCCAACTTTGTCCCCTTTGAATGCTATGTGGGTGTGGAACATGCAGTTACTATAACTCAGCAACACATTGATATCAATTACTTTCTTATTCCTTTCCAATGTGGTCTTTCATCATGCCCAGCAGGCACAGTGCGACCTCTGCAGCATTTCTGCACCAGAAACCAGGCACCAGCTTCCTCTCAGTTCTAAGACAAGGCTCTGTTCTAGCCCCATTGACCTCCTTCTGTCCTGCTGCACTCAGTTCTGACTTCTCTCCTGTCATGGTGCCCCTTGTGTGTGTGTATGTGTTGGGGGGAGTCCTCTCATCCAGTTTATTTAACAGCTAAGGGAAGCTCTGGTAAACAGAGAATAGAGAGAACCAGAGGTCACCCTAGATAAAAAGAATTTCTGGCATGAAAAAAGCATTGACAATAAAAATGGGAAAGAAACTGTAAGATGAGATGAGAGAAATTCTGCTGAGAGCTTCTATATAATTATTTTGCCTCGGGATCAATTTTTGTGACATTAAATTATTTTATTTTAAATCCAGATAGATTGGAGCACCACAGAAAAGTTAAGTAGGATGTTATGGGTAACCTTAGCTATCAATTATTGTGAATAATGGCAGGTCAACAATATGCTAAAATGATTTTGTAAAAATGTATGTAGCCAAATGAGGCAGATAATTATATAGGTTGTATTTTAAAAAAATTTTAATTAGGTTAAAAAGCCATGATAGCATTTATTTAACATAAAATTCTAGAATAATATGCTTTTTAGGGAAAGTGTTTTTGAAGACATTTGAGCTGGAACTGTTTCTTCTGCATGTTGCAGCCCATTGTCTGTCATATACACATGCAGACTCCATTTGAAACTCTATTTCTCCTGCATCTAAAACTGTTTTCTCTCATTGGAGGGTGACTGGTATCTTTGTCAAAGCAGTCATTTCATTTTAGCTGGGTATTAGCTAGAGCCATCTGCTCCAAGAGTCCCAGTGGCCTACAGCTATGACAGTGTTTGAAGTTATGCTTCAGGGTATTTTTGAAAACATTTTGCTTCTAATCTCCCTGTTTGTAGGTACCCTGCTTTGCTCCTCATCCATAAACTGCTTGAATATCCCATGCACATCCATCCTCCCACTGATCCAGCTCCATGGATCTGTTAACAACGCAATCGGTATTTATTGAGTTGCCATTATGTGCAAGACACAGAGAGGTGGCTGTATTTTATCAAGTGTCAGTGCTGGCCAACTGTCTGCATTCTAGGGTCTCCCTGTTGGTATTTCTAACTTGCCACTTAATGATGAGGAATTTTAGATATTGCTAATAAATGGTTCAAAACAAATGTTAAATATACTATTTTTTTTCTGGAAAAAGCCAAAGTGGTTTAATAAGAGTCAAAATTACTAAAACTATCTTGATAAAGAAGCAAAAACCATCCACACAGCTATGAATGATGAACTCAGGGCTTACCATAAGGTGCCATAAACTTGACTTTGTGATTTTGGTATTGTGAAACATGAATAATATACCCCAGTGCACTTACATGTCAAATTTTGTCAAAATTAGAGAATTGTGATGAGGTTTATGATTTAAATATGCAAAAACACTTCATAATTATGATTTGACATATAAATAATAAACATGGTTATATTTAAATAGTCTACTGTTAAGATATGTGTTCTTAAAGTTTTATGGGTTAATTTTGGGGGGCACTAAAATCTGATTAATGATTGAAGATGTTTGGATACACTTATTCATTTCAAATTTCATCTATATGATGTGGAGTTGAGATTGTGGATGTCTGAGTCTGATGCAGACTCATTGAAAACTGCTGCTAAAACTCAGTAACCTTGGTAAAGAAACTGAGTTTTCAAACTTCACCTGTAAAATGGAGATAACACCATTTCTTCATTCAATTGTTTTAGAGATTTTACCAGATAATAGATTAAGTGCTTAATATAGTTCCTGATATATAAATGTTAGCTGTTGTCCTATCATTCTTACCTTTTTTGAAAATCACCATAAAAATAACAAGAGATACAAAAACATATCATATCAAATAATCAAAATGAGCAGATTGAAAAAAACAATACTACTAATTATACACTGACTGGTAATTTTCAGAGGAGAGTTAGATAATGCTTGAGGTTATTAGTGACATTAAAATGGTGGTTAAGAGTGCTCTGTGACTTTGGAAAGGTTATTAAGCCTGAATTGCCTCAATTTTTATGTGATATTATAATTGTAGCCTCTACCTCATAGACTTAACAAGAAAATTTTGTGAGTTAATACATGCAAATCAGTAATAGGTGGTACCGTATTTGGCACGTAGTAAGTGTCAAAGCATGCTAGTTATTTTTCATTATTATTATTACTGTCATTGCTAACATTGTTACCACTAAGCTAAAACCTGTGAAATAGGCATATTTGGTTTTTTTTTGGATTGATATAAACTCATTGATAGGATGCTGTGATGGAAGTGATTGAAGTACTACTCATACTTCTTATTTATTCTGAATCAATTGACGGGTAGCTACAGCAAATGATCAGAACAGCAGCTCAGTAACTAATAAAGCTGGGTTAGAGAACCCTGCTTAAACCTGAACCAAAACCAGAATCCCTGCTTTTTCTCTGAATGACTCAATCGACCCACCCTAAACTTCAGGTTTCTAGCCTTTTTAGGCAGAGCCTACCCTGATATATTTTTCATTTTGGAAAATAAATGTTCATATTCATAAGTAGGCTAGGTAGGAGAGTGCACCCAGATCGATTTGAGGTATGCCAACTCAGAGCCTTTCTCCCAATCTCATTCCTAAAGTGAGCCATTTCTCTTCTCCAGGGAAAGAGTGAATAAGAAGATGGGGTTGAAAAATGTAACCAGATACGTTTCCTCCAATACTGCTCCCTCTGGGACAGGATACATGCCATCCCTTCGTGAGAAAGTGACATGGAAGGACCTCTATCAGTCTGGGTTGACACACTTTAGCTTTAGCAGCTGCACCCTCCCCACAACCCTGTTGTTTTTTTTCCTGAATCATTAACTAAGACTTAAATTTCTTCTACTTGAGAATTTATTAGTTGGAAAATGGGGGTTTGATAGAGAGCATTTCTCTATCTTGAAGTAGTAGTTTAGTTTGGAGATTAAAGAAGATAACTCTCTTGGAGATGCTCCAAGGCCCTCAAATGAAAGGGGCTGTTATACTGAGGTATCATGGACTAGATTATGGGTATTGCAGAATGCTTACAATTTTAATGGCCAGTTTTTGTTGTTGTTTTTTTTAGCCATGAATCCTTCTGATATTTTCCACTTTTAATCAGTCTGAAGTTACCTCCAAATTCCCTTTGTTAGAAGCTTGTTTTCTTTAAAAAAGTTGAAGCATTTTTCGAGATCAGAAAAATACAGTCTTTAAGATTTTCTTGACATTTATACCAAAATAGCAATGTAGCTGGAATCAAGTGGGAACATTTAGAAAGCTAGAATGATAATTGCAAAAAAAGGGAGGGAGGGAATGAAATGATTTTCACTGCTTTTGTGAAAAAGTGTATACTTGTCATACTATGCAACATCTTATTTTTTGAAATGCATCGACAGTTGTTGCCATTTTAATCTCTCTGATAATGTAGCTGCCAATTCCTTCCCCAGCACTCTGCCACTTGGCTTGGGTCCAGTGATGCCATGTGTAGTTTCCCCTTCCCTCCGCCCTTTTCTAAATAGTGAGGAAAACAAGTCCATTCTGGGGTTAGCTTACAGGCTGTATAACTGGAATTAAAGTTCAAGACATGATTATCTCTAAGTAAGGCATTCATAATCTCTCAGGTTTCCATTTCAAAGAATGTAACTTTATTTTTAAACACAAGAGTCTCAAAGTTTATTTAAAAATGTCTGGGTTTGAGCCAAAATTAGAGTGATTTTTTATGTTGCTTTTTTTTGGCTTATTGTTTTATTTTCTCATTGATGTCTTAACAGTGAGATTTTATTGCCTTCTTCATAGACCTCTAATTTGTCAAGTCCCATTTTTAAAAATACATTATTTATATACCCGATGATCTCCATCTAGTGTATTTTATAACAGTTATTTCCCAGTATGTGAAATTTAGAGAAGAAACTTAAAATTTCTGTATCTTGATAGCGCTTATATAAATCTTTCCTCCAGTGAACAGAGCATTGATTACTTGTATTAGGAGACAATAGTGTTTTGTATTTTTTCTTTTAACCTTGTTATTTTTTTTCTTCCGTGTTAGTGGGCAATCCGTATACTCTATCTATGTGTCAGTAGCTAGATCCACGTATTGTGGGTAGGATCATCAGCCACCTGCTAAATCCTTGGGAAAATTAATGTACTTTTATCTCAGAGATTCTTCCTTCTAAGGAACTTGAATTGATCTATACGTGTGCCACAAGTCCTCACTGGATCTGAAGGGAGAGTTGGCAGATGACTCTATGTTACAGGTGGTTTCTCATGTGGCTTCACTCTCTGCTCACTACCTGGAAAGCTCTCAGTGAACACAGTGGACCTGTCACCAAGACAGGTGGCAGAGTCCGTAAGCCTTTAGAGCTGGGGGAGAGCCATTTGCACAATGGGGACATGTTTTCCCTGGGTTTTGTAATTCCTTTGTGACACATCTGCTTTTATTTAATGAACTATAACTATGAAAATGCTTGCTAGTGCTCTTTGTAGGAAAATTTCTGTTTATTTGGAACTTTCAGAGGGAACAAAGAGGCAGATGAAATAGCTTCTAGTCCTTTTCTCTCTCATTTCTTATTTGCCTCCCCCCAAAGGGTAAAAGCACAATGAGTGAGTAAGTAGCCATGTAGTCTCAGGTACTGTGGAATGTAGAATGGTAACTAAGTGGCGCAAGTCTAGACTGTTAAGGCCCCTTTCAATGCTTTCTCATACTGAGTCCAGTATCAATTTGTATACTACTTGCACTGCTTTTAAATGAAGGGAGTCAGAGTACATAGTCCATCTCTTTGAGCATAAAGATGTCAGAAATTTAGTCAGTCGTCATTGATCTAATAGGCAGATGACCCACAAGCATACCAGCTCAGTAGACTCAGTTCATACTAGTGACTGGATGCTCTTGTTGCCACTTGCTGAATAAGTTTATGGATGTTTTGGCTTCAAGGTTTTGAAAGGGAACCTCTCTGGATGCTAGAATAGCTGGTCTGCCCCTGCATGTGATAGGTAGGAGACTGGCTGCCTGTCTGTAGATGTAAGTGAATTTGAGAAGCAGCGAAGCAGAAGGAACTCAAGGACTGTACCAGCTTGCTGCTTGGAAACTCTCCAATGCAATGTCAAAACAGTAGGGACTCTCTGTGCACCTGCTCAAACTGCACTTAAAATAATGATTATTTGTAAGAGCAGACAAGTAGGAAAATCTACTTTGTGCACAAGTTTGTGGTATGGATTAGCTTCACTGGCATCTAATGGATGACTGCCACTGAGCTGATCTTTTTTTGTACTTTCTGGCTCGTTTCTCAGGATGCCAGAAGCTCTTTGTTTAGCTAGTACTTTATCTAATTCAGGCACAATCAATTCCACCTCATTCTTTCTCAGCACAATTGGCAGGACTTTATTGTTATAGGAAAGGTATTTCCCTCTAATTAATACCTGGAATCTTTTCATACTTCTCCCATTTAAAAAAAAAAAAACACAACCACCTTCCTTTGTCCCTTTCTTTTTCTTCTTTTTTCTCTCTGTCCTCCTTCAAGCTATATAAAAATCCATCATGTACTGATTCCCCAACTTCTATTGTTCTCTGCGTTTGGGATCTATTTTTACTTATTTTCTCAAGGTAAAATTAAAAATATCCCTCATCTCAATGTATTTCTCTTGCTTTAAAACGCACTAGTGAAACACTGATTTATGTACAAGCAGATTTATGCACAGAGTTTGTGCATTGTTTGGCAATAAATGTCCACATTATATAATGAGGCTGGTATATAAAATGTTTCAGGGTGTAAATTAAAGGCCGCATAGCAAGTACAATGTTATCTATTATAATACCCCACAGGCATATTTTTTATTACAAGTCCAGTGGGAATCCTGCTTATCATTGCCATCTTCTCTTTTTTAAGTTGTAGTGAGTATTTGCCTGATAAATCGGAACAGATACCATTTATGTTGGTATTTTAGAACAATGGTCTACAGAAGCCTTTGCTTGCAGCCTGCCATCAGCTCAACACTTTTGAGATGTGCCGCTGCTATATACTGGGTGGGCCGAAGGCACGAGAACACAAAACAATCGTGAGTAAACAAAACAGTTTCTTCTCGTCTAATTATTTATTAATTGCAATGTTTCTTACACGAACAAGTGTAAACCTACTTTTGCCCACCCTGCATTTTAATTTATAAATTATAGAACTTTATATATGTAATATTTGATTACTACTGTAATATAAGTTATAGTATAAAAATGAATATAAGTAGATATTTAAGAGTCTGCAGTGGAATAAATACAGATAGAAATTCTGGTATTTTCTCTTGCACTCCAGTATATTATTCTGCATACCCAGAGGTGCACACTTGGGAGGTGAGTGATTTCCATATCTGATTGATTATTAGAAGAGCATAGATAAATTAAAAAATTTTATATTGCCCTCTCCCCCCCCATACTGAATTAGAACTGAAATTTCTCAATTAGAGAAATTTCTTCAATTAGAACTGAAATTTCTAATTAGAACTGAAATTTCTTCAATTAGAACTGAAATTTCTAATTGAGATGGGATGGTACTGGTACGTGCATTTTTTTAAAAACACTTTTCAGTGAGTCTGCTAGCTGCTGTGTGGGGGAATCACTGCTCCAGACATACTTTAGAGCTGTCCACAGTGGAGACCATCAACATGATATCCAGCTGGATGCAGTAAACAAAGTTTTAGGATTCCCAAGAGTTTTCGATATTAACAAGGTGTCTTGGGTTGAATTGTGTTGCCCCCAACTGTTAAAGTCCTAACCCCCAGCACCTGTGAATGTTACTCATTTAGAAATAGGGATTTTGCAGATGTTCAAGTTAAGATGAGGTCACCACCGAGTACCCTAATCCAGTATGACTGGTATCCTCATAAAAGGGGGACATTTGGACACAGAAACAGACATGCACCCAAGTAGAATAAGACGTGAAGGTTGGAGTTTGGCGGCCACAAGCCTGGGAACTAGCCGAGGTGAGGATGGGGGGCCTGAAACAGCTCTTTGCCTCCTAGCACCTTCAGGAAGTGCACGCCCGGCTGTCACCTCGCTCTCGGACTTTTAGCTTCCGGAAGTCAAAGACCATACCTCTTTGTTGTTTAACCCAGTTTTTGGTACTTTGTTACAGTAGCCCGGGGAAACTAAGTCATAAAGGAAAGAGCTATTTCCAGCCAAAACAACTGAAACAAGCCAACAAAGACAAATCACATTACCTTCTACTCCTTACTCTTTTTCCCCTTGTTTCTTTTCAATCTGTCTCCTCTCAGAATGTCTACTTATAGCATAAGTAGTGCGAATTTAAAATAATTGATTGTACTTTAAGAGAACAAAGTTTAACTTATATTTCAATGTAAAAATAAACATATTCTCAAAAACTCAAAAGGATATAAAAATAAAAAGAATGTGAATGACTATACCAACCCAACCACTGTATAGTCCCATATGCTGTCCCTCAGTATGTAGTGTTTAAAATATATCGAAGAACTCATTAACCATAACATTTTATAAGGGTGGATGTAGATAGATTAAAAATGATGCTTACCTATATTTCCGTACTTTTAAAACATCTATAGACCTTTGGTTAAACATATGTATTTACTTCTGCTCCCTGAGAGTAATAGAAAAGAACGTAAATCCACATGGGCCATGTGGATAAGATGGAAGATGATAGAGGTGTCAGTAAAATTGTGGAAGAGAGAAAGCAAAGGACAAATGGTTACTGACTTCACAGATGGAGGAAAGGGAAGATCTAAATGCATGGAATGGAGAATTAAATGGACATGGACAAAAGTGTAGTGATTGCAAGGGGTCGGGGGCTGGAGGTAGAAAAGGGCATAAGGGGCATAAGTGGTAATGAAAAAGGTACAATAAAATTAATTTAAAAAATTAAAAAAGTAAAAAATACCCCAGTACCAGGATTCTAAAGCAAGGTTCTAACCAAATGAAATTGTGACTTAACTAAAACAATTCATAATTAGGGCAACTGCATATCTTAGAAAATGCTCCAGCCCTGGCCAGATGCTCTGTTGGTTAGAGAATCATCCTGATGTACCGCCCCCCGGGTTGCAGGTTTGATCCCCAGTCAGGGCACATACAATAATTAACCAATGAATGTGTAAATAAGGGGAACAACAAATTGATCTTTTCCTGTCTCTCCCTTCCTCTCTCTCTCTCTCTACAATCAACCAATAAAAATATGCCCCCAATTATTTCTGATTGTAGCTCTGCCTGTTTTTAAATTTCCTATTTTTTATTATAATTAAACTTATTAACATGCAATGATTTTATAATAATCTATTTTATCTTAGATGTTAAAAGGAGAAATGCAGAGACTAAAATTTCATTTAATTGGAAATTATTTTATAAACATAAAATAATAAAAAATATTTTATAGGACAAAGCATGCCTCTAAACACTGAAACATACGTGGTATAATAGTATATGCAAACTACGATATGAGCCTTTTATGTGAGTTGGGTAAAATTAATTCTGTCCTAAAAATAACATCACTCCTATTACCTTTATTTAGAATAATGCTCTTAGGTGGGTAATGAACCATTAAACAAAGAACATTCATATGTGCATCATGAAAATATCTTAATGCCAGTGTTTGGCAATACGTAACTTAAATACAGATAATGCTCAATCGTTTTTGTCAGACTTGGTTGAACATAAAGATATTTCTTAGGGAGAGGAGTATTTTGGTCATTATGACTTCAATTAGAATTATTAATTCACAGATTTGGGGTAAACTTTTCTGGAGGTAAAACACATCTAGTTTGCCTCAGATAATGTTACAGAGATGAGGTTTCAGTATTACCTACCATATGTGAGGATATAGCCATTACCATTATAATGGTTGCTTAATTAAGTTAAAAACATGTCGGAATTGAGATTTTAAAATAATGAATCTATACAATACAGTATATCCAAAGTTAAGTTATTCTTTAGAGATAACTAGAACTTAATAAATTCTGAATTTAAAAATATTTTTAGCATAATGTATGTTCATTATTTTTCTAAGAGCCTTGGGGTATCTAGGAATGTGCAACATAACATGTAAAACTATTAAAGGACAAATTAAACCAACTAACATTTGAACTTATTTTCAAATAATACAATTCAAAATAAATCTTATATTTTCGTTGGTCATCTTTTTTTAAAAAGATTTTGTTTATTTATTTTCAGAAAGAGGGGGAGAGAGAAAGTGAGCGAGAAAAACATCAATGTGTGGTTGCCTCTCATGTGCCCCCTACTGGGAGCCTGGCCCCAAACCCAGGCATTTACCCTGAATGGGGAATTGAACTAGGAACCCTTTGGTTTGCAGGCCAGCACTCAATCCACTGGGCCACACCAGCCAGGGCTTCCCTGGTAGTCTTAATGGTCTTTTGGAGCAGGGCTATGTACAGCTGCTGAAATTTTTGATTGTTGAGTATCTGAGTTACAGGTAGAAACTAAATGGGAGAAAGTTAAGAAGTATAGATGGCTTCTACTATGGGCTAAATGAATTCCTCAGATGACTAAAACTATTGTAAATGTTACTAATGGTATTGGAATCTGCCTAGAAAAAATACTTGTCACAAAACTCAAGAATCCATCATTTGCTTGGAAATACTAGGTTTTCTTCCTTTTCTTTTTAAAATTTTATTTCACCAGAAGTGATCAAGTATGTCTGCTTGGATTAATTCTGCATTGCTAAGCTTCTCTGTTACACCTGTGATGCAGTGTACAAGATTTTTTAATGGGTAACTAACTCATTACTTTGTTAGGATTCCATCATTGTTGTAGCTTTCTATTATAAACCCATTGGTATAGATTCTATTTTATTTAAGAAAGCAAACTGACTTCATTTTCTTCTTCTATAAAGAATATACTAAAGGACTGAGTTCTGAATATACTGAACTAAGTATAGTGAAACTATACTGAAAATATACTGAATATATTTTCATATTCTCTTTTTTCCATTTTTTATTTAATTATTTTTCAAGTACAGTTTTCTGTCTATTACTCCCATCCCATTCCACCCCTGTACTTCCCACCTCCCTCCCATTTCCACCCTTCTCAGCTGTTGTCCATGTATCCTTTATATATGTTCCTCTAAATCCCTCCCCTATTTCCCCTGAAATTCCCTCCCCTCTCCCCTCTGGTCACTCTCAGCCTGTTCTCTATTTCAGTGTCTTTGGTTATATTTTGCTTGCTTGTTTGTTTTGCTGTTTAGCTTCCTGTTAAAGGTGAGATCATATGGTATTTGTCCTTCAACGCCTGGCTTATTTCACTCAGCATAATGCTTTCCAGTTCCACCCATGATATTGCAAAAGGTAGGAGCTCCTTATTTAAAAAGCACAGCATAAGAAAAATGATTGGTCAGATATTAGATTGAATCAACTTAATACCTGAGTGTAGTTGGTGCATATTTTACAATTTCAATAAACTAAATTTGTTGACAAAAGAATTAAATGGTTCAGAGGAACTTCTTGAACATCCTCAAAGTCAATTGCCTTGAAAGTTTTAACCAAGTGTGCCTGTCATTCATCATTCACACTGAGTAAGTAGACGGGTGGAACGTTGTTATGTTGGTGTTAACAAGGAGTAGATTTTTTTGAGAGAAGAGATCAAAAGCAAGTATTTAATAAGAAAAATCTAAGATGACAGATTAATACACAAACACATTCAAATATAGGGAGAGAATAGGTTTCTAAATATTAAAAATCATTTAAAATATTTAATTATGATAATCTAGAACTAGTCATTCTGCTATGGCTCAAGTGGTAAACAAAATAAATGTGATCACTGACCCTTTTGGGTCATATCCTAGTCTGGGAAAACAGACAATAAAATAAGGAATCAAAAAAATTAATGAATTGCAAATTAACATCAATTGCTATTAAGAAGAAAAAAATGGTACTGAAGTGGATGGTAATGGGGAGGAATTTTTTATTCCTCCTTTCTTCAAATCTGACCCTGACTTTCAACAAGGACAAGTAAGCTATGTCTTTGGCAGTGACATTTCAAAAAAAATCAAGAGGTGAAATAGAACTCTTTGTGCAAAGAGAAGCGGGAAGTATTTTTGGCATAACGAACATTGCATTCAAAGACTCCAAGCCTAAAAAGAGCTTGGAGTGTTTCAGAAACAGAGAGAAAAAGTGTGTAGCTGAAGTGAAAAGAAAAATGTGACATTATAAGAGGTTGCAGACTGAAGACAGGATAGTGATTAGAACAGATAGGTCCTACAGGCCATAGAGGAGACTTTGGGTTTTAATCTAAGTGCAATGCAAAAGCTTTAAAAGGACATAATATTATGCAAGTTGAGTTTTAATGACACTCATTCTGCTCTTTTGGAAAATAAGTTCAAGGGAAATAGGCATGGAAGTACAAATTTTACTTTCAAGTAATTTGCTGAAGCTTGGCCAGAGATGTTGAGGATGGAGATCGAGAGGGTAAAACTGAGATATGTTTTATTTATTTTTTGTTGTTTTTCACCTGGGTGATTTCTCTTCTTTTTAAATTGATTTTTATGAATTTATTAGGGTGACATTGGTTAACAACGTATAGGTTTCAGGTCTACAATTCTATTATACATCCTCTGTACATTGTATTGTGTGTTCACCACCCCAAGTCAACTCTCCTTTCATCACCATTTACCGCCCCCACCTTTACCCTCTTCTACTTCTCCCCACCCTCCTTTCTCTTCTGGTAATAATCATACTGTCATCTCTGTCTATGAGTTTTTTTGTTTGCTTGTTTTTTGTGCAATCTCTTCACCCTTTTCACCCAGCCCCCGCTCCCCTCCCATCTGACAGCTCTCAGTCTGTTTTCTCTATCTATGAGCCTGTTTATATTGTTTTTTTTTGTTTATTTTTTCATTAAATTCCACATACAAGTGAAATCATGTAGCACTTGTCTTTCTCTGGCTGGCTTATTATACTCTCCATGTGCAATCAGAATCATAAATAGGAATTGTTGATGTGTTTAGTGTGATGTACAGGGGATGATGTCACAGAACAGGATTTAAGCTTCAGATTTGTCAGATTGAAGTTTGACATGAGTTACTAAATTGGGAGAATATTTGGAGTTGGGTTTTAGGAGGGAAGAATAAAGAATTCTATTTGAGGCCCTGGTTGGTGTAGCTCAGTAGATTGAGCGCGGGCCTGCAAACCAGAAGATCACGGTTTGATTCCCCATCAGGGCACATGCTTGGGTTGCAGGCCAGTTCCCAGCAGGGACCAGTTCGCAGCAGGGGATGCACCAAAAGCAACCATACTTTGATATTTCTCTCCTTCTCTTCCCTTCTAAAGATAAATAAATAAATAATTTTAAAAAAGAATTCTATTTGAGGTATGTTACACTTGAGATATGAGACATTTGAATAGAACATTAAGCTAATTATTCAAAATATGTCAGAGAATTCTATTCTTAACATAGCCTGTCTCGAAGAGAAACTATTATACCAGAGTCTAATCTATTGTGATTTTATCAGAGCCTAACTGACCTAGGAGTAAAGAAATACTCAATTCTAGCTCCCTCTAGCTTTCCACATGGGGAAGAGAAATGTCCAGCTCTAGCCCTCTCTAGCCATTCTGTTTTATGTAAGGAGTTGGGAAAGCACTCCTGAACTTCGCCGTCCAGGGCACAAGCTCACTAAAAGACTGGGACCTAATCAAAGGGGTACAGAACGGTATTCCTCTCCCCACAACTTACAACCAGCTTACTAAATATTTATTGCAGTTCCTTTTACCCAGTATATCATTTCCATCTTTAAACAATAAATTGCAAAGAATATTAAAAGGCAAAAAACATATTTTGAAGAGACATAACAGGCATTAGAACCAAATGCAGATGTGGAAGGAATATTAGAATTATTACATCAAAACTTTAAAACATGTATGATTTATAAACTAGAGGCTTTATAGAAAAAAAATAAGCCAAGAGAGGAATGGAAATTTGAAGAAAGATTAAAAAAGAAATGCTAGAGACTAAAATCATTGTAACAGAAAAAAAGGCTGGCTTGATGGGCAAACCTGTAGACTGGATATAGCTGAGGAAAGACTTTCTGAGCTTGAGGACATGCCAATAGAAACCACCAAAACTGAAAAGCAACGAGACTGCAAGAAGACGAGAACAGGATATGGAAGAACTATGGGACCACCACAAGGGTGTAACATATGCATAATGGCAATACCAGAAGGAGAAGAACTAGAAAAAGCAACAACAAAAAATGTATTTGAAAAAGGATTTGGGATCAGGGGATGGCAAATTACTAGTGACCAGAAGAATGGGTTATTTTACTCCTATTTCTTGATAAGAAAAATTATCAGTAAAAGTTTATTCTTTCTTTTGACTTCTTATGGCTTGAGGAAAAAGAATGAAAGGAAATCAGTAAAATTTTTGTGTAAGAAAAGGTAGAATATTTATTTGTCACATTTTGCGATGGTAAGGAAATGGAGAGAGAAAAGAAAGGGGATTAGAAGGAAGAAATAGTGAAAGACTCTGCAATGTCCTATCTCACCTTTTGCCATATTTCCTCAAATTATTGGCAAAATATGAAATTCCCAGTTCTTTTGTGTTAGGGGATTATTTCTGTAGTACTCTCACAAGATTGAGCCTTGAAACTAGATTAGCACTGGGTAGATAATGATTTGTAGATGCAGATTTTGAGAGAAATTAAACTATAAGAAATTTAGGTACAGGGAAGGGTCCAAAATCGTGATTTGGTTCCTGAAATCTTATGAGGTGGCAAATTGTGGGTTAGAATTTCATTTACCTAACATGATTCCAGTTTGTATAAGTGTTACATCCATTATTAGATAGTATACCTATCTGTAAATTTGAGTCAATATTTACAATAAGTATATTTATTTACTTTTTAAATATTTTATTTTTAGATAGGGGATAAGAGAGAGGACGAGATGGAGAGAAACATCAATGTGTGGTTGCCTCTCATGCACCCCACACCAAGGACCTGGCCTGCAACCCAGGCACGTGCCCTGACTAGGAATCAAATTGGTGACCCTTTTGGTTCACTGGCTGGCACTCGGTCCACTGAGCCACACTAGCGAGGGCTCACACTTGTTTATTTTTAAATAAGGAAATAATAATCCACTTAGTACTAGAAAATCACTTAGGTTCCACAGACCATATTCTTAATGGCAAAAAATTAAATCCAAAAATAAAAAAAATCAACAGTCTGTTAGAAGCTGATTATTATGGACATTTTGTGAGTGTGTCTGTATTAGTAGATACTCAAACCACTTGTTAAACTTTGACTAAAGAAAAATCTTCAGGTTTTTTCCCCCAATTACTTTATTCTTTTGCTTTGGCTTGGCAGGTTGGAGTGAGGTGTGGGCAGAATATTTTTCTGCTGACTTTCATCAGCCCAGACTTGCAATTTTTACTTTGTGCTTTGCAAGTGTGTGTATTAATTATATAGCTTGAAATAAAGCATTAATTCTTTTCAGACAACCTATTCATGGGGTCACCTATCTGTATTTATTGTATAATTGTATCATTGCTTTGGCTTCTTATAAACAATGCTGAAACTCTATTCTCATTCACTTAAGTATTTTTTCCACAAATATTTATTAAGTACCTTTTTGTTTGAGGCACTATACTTAGTGCCACATTACCATGGTCACATATGCCTTATTCATTCCTAGATCATAGTACAAATTTAAGGTGAAATAATGAAAACACAGAAGTAAAGAGAAAAAAAAAGAAAGGGATAAATGAATTTCTCATCCATTTTGCTATGAAGTTTACTCTTTAATGTATCTTCCAAATTATATTTGTGATTGTTAATTCATTTTTATTTACAATGAGGTGATTGATGGCTTGCCTTTATCTAACTAAATTATCATTTTTAATATTAATGGCCATATTTATTTTTTCTGATCTACATAAAATACTTTCATTATAGAAAGATACAAACATTAAGAAAAAACATAAATCAAATGCAGTAGTTCAGATGGTCTGCCTTTGTAGATCTAATATTTAGCTAAATGGAATTTTAATAATACATCAGTTAGTAACACATTGAATATTAAATTATTGTGGGAGAGCTTTATCGTTAGCATTTTCTTTTTTTCCTGTGATAGCAATGGTGTTGCTGACTCCCAATTCTCCAGGCATGTTTGTTTATGCTGCTGGATGCCTGCTCATCTGCTGAGAACAGAGGATTGACTCTCCTCAGTAAAAATGGCTTGTTGTGTGAAATTTTCAGTGAGTAGTTTGAGAGTGGAAATGACCTATATTTTTTATCTCCTTTCAGGATTTTACTACTAGGGTTTGGCATGATAATTCATGATAGTAAATGCTCAACTCGTGTCTAGCTGGCAAATTAATACATCAACTAATTACCCCAGGGCTTTGGGCTGCAGCTCATGTTGGCAGATTTCTACAGATCTTCATTAACTCACATGGAAAGATAGGGACAGAGACAATTGGGGCCACCAAGGTCAACTTCTATGCAGTGCTTGGAAACATGAGAAATTATCATTTTAGTTCTGTCAATTGATTTCTCCAGAGTATATCACACACAAATTTTCCTTTACTAACCATTCCTTCTACTATAGTTTGGAGGAATTGCCTTTTCCCCCTCTATTTCCTAAATTTACTGCATGATTATTTCCTGCAGTACTGTATTTGTTTCACGGCCTATTATTTTTCTTTAAAAATCTTAAATAAATATAAAACTAAAAGTGAATTTCCCTCCCTAAAGTAATTTGTATGCTTATAATTCTGGTCTATACTGTTGACATTATTTAATATTTAATAATTTGGGACTTAAAATATTGTTCTTCAGTTGAAAATGATTTAGTTTCTCAAGTCTTCCTCTCTTTATTTTTATAGAGAATGTTATAAATCAATGGCTTATATTTTCATGAACAATTAATTACTGAGACTGCTTAAGTGTCAAGTTATAATTCCAAAATCACTATTCTTAAATCAGCTTCAAAATTTCTGGACGAGAGATGCAAGCATTTTGTACTTTTTGGGTCATTTTTTCCCTCTACTCATTTTAAATAAATGTCTTGAACTTGTATTCTAGATTGTATGTAAGACTGTGAGTTCCATAGAATCAAGAACTGTGTTTTATTACTCACATTTCCCAAACATTTTGCTCAGCGTCGTTACATGACATAATACAAGAAAACATAGAATGCACACCTAAACCAGACTTTGGATTTGAAGTGGATGAGAAAAGATGTCCTTGAGTAAGTCACACTAGAATTGAATCTTAATAAGATAGCTCAAAGGAAGAGAGTGTGGGAAGATATTTTAAGTACTTTGAACAAACTGTTTGAAAGCATTAAGGTAAAGGAGAACATGGAGTATTGTGTGAATTGCATAGTATTCACTATGATTATAGTGTTAAGTAGATGGATGGGGCTTGAAATATTCATTGAGTAAAGATTGCAGACAGCTTGTATGGCATGTTCAGGGAACTTGAGTGTTAACCTGAAAGCAATGTACAATCACTGTTTGTTTTTTTAAACATTTATTTATTTATTCGGAGAGAGGAAAAAAGAGGAAGATTGAGAGGGAAAGAAATGTTGATGTGAGAGAGAAAAGTTGATTGGTTGTTTCTCTTAAGTTGCCCCAACTGGAAATTTAACTAGTGACCTTCATTTTGTGAGGCAATGCTCAACTAACCGAGTCATACCAGTCAGGCCAATCACTGGTTTTAAGTAGACTGGTGATAAACTTTCTTTCTTTACCCTTCCTTCCTTCCTTCCTTCCTTCCTTCCTTCCTTCCTTCCTTCCTCCCTCCCTCCCTCCCTTCCTTCCTTCCTTCCTTCCCACCCAGCCTCCCTTCTTCCCTCTCTCCTACCTTCCCTCCCTCTTCCTCTCTCCTACTTTCCTTCCCCCTCCCTCCCTTTCTTCCTTCCCTTCTCTCTTCCTTCTTTTCTTTCTTTCTTTTTTTTAAAGATTTTATTTCTTTATCTTTAGAGGGGAAGGGAAGGAGAGAGGGAGAGAAATATCAATGTATGGTTGCCTCCTGTGCATCCCCTGCTGGGAACTGGCCTGCAACCCAGGCATGTGCCCTGACTGGGAATCGAACCGCGATAGTCTGGTTCGCAGGTCCGTGCTCATGGTTTTTTTTTTTTTTTGATGGTCAATGTCACACTAGGATGTTTATATTGGGGTTGTTTTAGATTGAAGGAGATAAGGCTTTATGAAAGATCAGTTGCTATAATTTTCCCAATAATGATTAGATCCTAAATTAAGGTATAGGTCATAATAATGCAGAAAAGAGGCCAATTTTGGGAGATCTTAAAATGTTAGAATTGCAAGGTTTTGATGAAAAGACTCAGAGGATAAGGGAAAGAGTAAAATTTAAAATGCTACTTGAACTTGGTTTCCCAGTGTGAATGTGGGCACTGTTTGTTGATATTAAGAATATTAAAGCTAGATATCTGGAGATGAGTTTGGTTTTGTGCATGTGAATTTTAGTTACCTATGGAACATTCAGATATAGAGGCCCAATAGATATTTAATGGAAACTTGTATTTGAGTACAAATAGTTCACTTGGGAGTTACTCCCATGAGATAGAGAAATAGAGAAGTGAGAAAAGAAGGTAAGTAAGTTGATACAGAGGGTGTTATTAGCAAGTTACCTGTATGGCACAGCTGAGGTTTTCTCCTACTGGGGTCCAATGATAACTAGTTCATGTCTCAGAGTAGTTCCACCTGAAAGGTGAAGCTGCTGGGTTAGTTACCCACCAACTCTGGTTTTTCATTGGTGGAGGCAGCTTCCTGGGAGCTAGCTCACCACACCGGTGAACTAACCTGCTTATGGGAAATCTCATTTGCTCCTCCCATGCAGGAATGCCCTCAGGTAGAGTGTCACAGATCCTGGCAGTAAGAGGCTATGCCAAAGAGTTACAGATATTGGAAGCACCAACAGATTTTCTTTAATGTGGGTGAGATATTATCTGGAGAGATGCTCTGAAAATCATCAGCTTTAAAAAATAAAATTAATATTGTATAATGAAATCATTCACAGGGTCTAGGGTAGAAACCTGTAGAGGACTAAAGTTTGAGGAACAACACAGAGAAAGAGAAATCTGTGAAAGAAGAATGTCTGCTATCTTTGTGTGATTAATATATCCAAGAGACATGCCTTGAATATGCTTAAAACAAAGCCAAACGTTAATGGAGTAACAATTTACCCACTATTTATATTTCTTTGATATAATTGCTTCATTGTATTTGTGGCTACATCTAATTCATCAGTGTACCTTTAATATCTTGGATGGTACTTGACACAGAATATGTACCAAGTATTTTTTTCTTTTATTGTTTTTTAATTTTTTTACTGTTGTTCAAGTACAGTTGTCTCCATTTTCCCCCACCATCCCCCCACCCCAGCCATCCCCATCTCCCACCCCTGATTCCACCACCCCTTGGTTTTGTCCTTGTGTCCTTTATAGTTGTTCCTGGAAACCCTTCCCCCTTTACCCCCATTATCTCCTCCCACCTCCCCTCTGGTTACTGTCAGTTTTTTTTCTTTTGAACAGGTTAGTTAATATTACTGAATTTACACACATACATACATTTTAAAATTAGGTTAGAAAATAGATTTTTTAAATGTTGACATTATCAAAACATTTTATATCAAAATATTTTAACTGCACAGTTTGTTTTTAAGAACTTGTTTTTTTCATTTTTTTCTTTTAAATTAATACATTTAGCGTAGTATCAGGTTCACAGCAAACTTGATGTCCAGCGCAGCGAGCTCCCTGTGCCCTGCCCCCACCCACGCACAGCCTCTCCTACTATGGGCGTCCTGCACTGCCGGGGAGCCGTTGAACCTGAGCTGGCATATCGTTCTCACACAATTCCATCATTCACATTAGGGTTCACATTCTGTAGGTTTGAGCACATGTGTAACGACATGTATCTATATCATTATGGTATCATAGAGAATAGTTACATTGCCCTAAAAATCCTCTGTGCTCTGTTTGGCCCTCCAGCCCCTTGAGTTAATTTTCACAAGACAGAAAATGATGGATAGAGGCTTATAAAGATGCATTTTACCAGTTCCTTTTCCAGAGATTTATTTCATGGTCTTGAGGAGTGGTTCCAAGTTGAGAACACAAAAACAAAGACATAGGAGAAAGACATATGTTCAACCTGTAATGAAGTATTGGTTTCCTCAGTGCATTTTTATGTATTTGATAATATTTGATTCAAGTTATTTCTCCAAACCCACACAAGTAAGCCAGAAAACTGTGAAGAATGCTTCCAAGTATTTCTAGAACAACCAATTATGGTTTTTCTGCCAATGTGTTTCTTTTCCTTAGATGCACATCCTCTGCCGTATTTTGCCTGATTTTTATTTCAGCATTCTGCTGCAATCATGACTTGTATTTATCTGTGATATCCTCAGTACAGGTGGTGAGCAGGGAAACCCCTGCAATAATTTCTGTTATTATTATTATTTAAAATGACTCGGAAAAGAAAATGCATACTGGTGCCAGACATAATCAAATGAAGTTTCTCTTTCAAAGAGCTTCCCAGCCTTGTAGCCCCGTAGTTAGAGTAGTCTTGTTTGGAAATCCGTCCCATCCCAGGGTGAATCAGCTGTGAAATACCAGTAAATGTTTCATCAGCAGAATGTTTATAACAGGATTATCTTTTTGAAAGGGACTATATCTTCATTTTTACTGAGGGTGAAGCCAAATGTGACATTGATAGATTGGAACAAACATTAGTTTTGATTGTTTGTGGCAATTTTAGATACAATTGACATTTGTGTCCTAATTTTCTCTGTTTCTCTTCCAAGTGAATGTTTTTTCCATAAACACAGTCTTAAAACTTTTTCCTCACACACTTTTTCTAAGGAAAGTTAACCTGCAACTACTATGCTTAAAAAGTCATTGAGTTGATTTTCTTTTACCTAATAAATTTGCTCTGTGTTCTCACTTCCTTTTAATTTTTTTCCTTTCCTTGAGAATGAAGATGACCACATCAGGCAAATATTGCTGTTGGCTTCTAATTTTTGTATATTGCATCAGTTTTATTTTTAATTTTCATAGAAACTTTTTAAATGGTATATTATTAAGTCAACATTTGATTACAAAAAACTAACACCCCAGAAAAATCCTTCTGAGAACTTATTAGTATCAGCAAATGCTTCTGCTTCCCTGTCTTTTAGGGATTTGAAGTTCATCTTTCACTTTGCCCCTTGAAACTTCAAGAACTTTAAAATAAGAAAAACATTATTTTTAAAATAGTGAATCAATTAAAAAATCTACTTTAACCTCTATGAGATTTAATTGCCTCATTGTTAAATCAGGATAACAACAGCTAACATGCAAAGTGATTATAAAATGAAAATATGTGTGAAGTACACAACACAGTATCTGGTATACACAGGTTTTGTTAACCCTGGGTTACCTCCTCCTTCTCCCTCACCTCCTTCTTCTTCCACACTTGATCTAGATCAATGCTTCTCAAACTTTAAATCAAAATCATTTAAAGGGCTTGTTAAAACACAGATTGCTACCCCCACAGTTAATAATGCACTAGGTCTCCAGTGGACTTGAGACTGTTTAAGAAGTTGTCAGGTCACGCTGAGTTCAGAGACAACATTTTGAGAATCACTGACCTAGAAAAGTAATGAAAATGGTGTGAAGCACAACTTTGTGGCTATCAATATTTTCCTATAGTCATCTCTCAGTAATAAATATCCCTTTCTATTTTAAACATGATTACCTATAACTTTCTTTTAAATGTTCATTTATCTATTTGTGAATAATTCTCCCAGTGTCTCCATTTACTTAAATTAATTGTGTGAATGTTGCTCTTTTGAAATTATCTAATATTTTGATAAATATTAGAACTCATGTCATGTGAATTAAAAATTAAAAAAATTTTTTTTTTCTCAGTTGAGTATGTAAGTGATAGAGTTCATTTGCTTGTTTTGTCTTTTAAACTGATGATACAAAAAGAGTGCTTGAAATTTGAGAAATCTGTTCTCTATATTTCATTAGAGATGTAAAGAAATTTGTTCACCAAAGTAGGTACAAGTATCCCTTGCTTTTCAAATATTTGCATAACACCACTTTGCTTTGTAAAAGACCTGCATTGGTACCTGTCCTCATGAACTGAAAGAAATCCGAAGGGGGTTTTGCTGTTATGAAAAAAGGCAGAAAATGAGAATAACATTTGGACATTTTCTTTGCAGTGAGCCACCCAGCAGGGAGAGTGGCTCTTCCAAGCCCCTTCCCCAGGAACCACGTGGCATCTCAGCCGAAGCGTTGAACTGTCAGAGAGCAAAGGTGGTTTAGTCTCTGCATCCGTTAGTAAGATGTGTCCTAAGGAATAGAAAAGCCTAAAAGAGCTCATAGGAGTTATGCTTTGTGTGAAACCGGATGTACTTAAGCATATTTGGTAGGTTATTTTTGGGGTCTTGGGACAGTAAGATTTTTTCCGTGTAAGTTAACAGGAGTCACTTCTTCATTTTATGCCATTTCAGCTTATGAAAGGTTTCACAAGAAATCTGTACTTTCAGAGAGTGGGGCAACATGTATTGTTATAGTTGTATATAATTTAGAGAATATTTACTTAAATTGAATGATACTCCTATTTTCATTTTATCTGCCAGGTTTATTTATCTTGTTCAGTTACCTATCATGTCACTGGTAATAAGAACCTGGAAACACAATTGCCATCATGACTAGTAGAAAGGAAAGATTATATTTAATCAGAAATATCTTGAATCAGAAGTTAACAAAAGACTTCACTTGATATTCAGAGGACAATGCCAAGTGTTGAAAATCTAAATGTAGTGAATGACACATACACACTAGCTGCAAGTAAGAATTCTGGAGGAAAGAATAAATATCTACAATGTTATGTGTTGACATGTTTCTCTAGTATATTCTGAGTCAACTTTGATGTATTGTTAATGTAATCTCAAGCTACGTATGAAAATACTATTAATGGCCACAAGATAATGTATGAGAAACTTCTTACAATGTGTTTAGATGGATCCTCAGAAGTCTTCCCTCTGTTTATACTCACATTCTAGGTAACCTCATACAGTTTTTTTTTTTTAATTTTTATTTATTTATATTTAGAGGGGAAGGGAAGGAGAGAAGGAGAGAAATATCAGTGTATGGTTGCCTCTTGTGAGTCCCCTGCTGGGAACTGGCCTGCAACCCAGGTATGTGCCCTGACTGGGAATTGAACCCTGATCGTGTGGTTCGCAGGCCCGCGCTCAATCCACTGAGCTACACCAGCCAGGGCTAACCTCATACAGTTTTATTGCTTTAGGTACCATCTACAGGTTAAATTCATATGTCTAGCTTGGATAAGATCTAAGTCCTGAACTTCAGATTATTTTTTAAATTAGATTTTATTTATTTATTTCTGGAGAGAAGGGAGTAGAAGGAGAAACAGAAGAAGAGAAATTCAATGTAAGAGAGAAACATTGATTAGTTGCCTCACATGCATGTCCCAACTGGGAATTGAACCCACAACCCAAGCATATGCTTTGACTGAGAATTGAACCATCTGCCACATGGGCCCAGCCCTGTACTTCAGATACTTCTAGGTAACTGTGTATTTGATGTCTCCAAATGATATTGAGTAAGAATCTCAATCATAATATGTTACAATCTCCTTCTGCACACATCCCCAGAAACTTAACAGTAGCTACTTTATTTTAATCACTCAAGTTACAAACAGTGAACCCACTTTTGCCTCCTGTATTTTTTTATACACTACACCCTCTTCACAAACAATATTGTCAGCTCTGCTTTGAACAGGTAATAAGAATCTCTGTCTCACATCCATTGTTACACCCTAGTCCAAGCCTCATCAGCTCTCACCTAGAGTATTATTATATTAACCTCTCTAGTCACCTGTCCATACAGAAATGGGCAGAAGTAGGTTTACAGTTATGAGTTCATGAAACACAGATTTTACTCTTGTATTATTATTTATTCATTAATATTTAATTTATTACTTATCTTCTTATTGTAATTATTTTGTATCCTTACTTATGATTTATCTTTTAGGTAATGATGGCTGATAATCACTAGCTATCATTACCTTTTTTTGCCCACTCCTGTATATATAATTTCACTACATAGTATATCCTCTCAAGAGGTGTAGTATGAATGTTTTAAAACATAGGCAGATCATGTACTTTTCTTCTAAAAAGCATACCTATATTTTTCAAAGTAAAAGTTCACATTTTTATGATGGCCTAAACATAATTTGGCCTGGCACTAATTACACGAGTTCACATCTCACTGGCTCAGATCCAGCTACCTTGGTACTTTTTAAAAGTTAGACATGCACCTATCATGTGTCCTGGTCATACTGATTCCATGCACCTACCATATGTCCTGGTCATACTGATTCTAGATATTTACTTAAGAAAAATGAAGACAATACTTCCATTCAAATACATGTACATGAATATTCACAGAGACTTCACTTGTAATAGACAAAAATCGGGAAGCAATCCTAATATTTATCAACAAATGTAGGCTTAAAGAGTTGTGGTCTTTTCATACAGTAGAATATAACTCAGCAATACAAAAGATAAATGGTCAATACATGCAACTATGGATGAATATCAAAATAATTATTCAGAATAAGAAAACCAGATAAAAGAGTACATGCTATGCATTATTTTATTTATATAAAATTTTATAAAATGCAAATTTGTACTGGCATAAAGTACATTCATAATTGGCTGGAAATGAGAATCAGTTTAAGAATGGCAGGAGGCAGAGACTTCTGGCCAACACAGAAGCATAGGCAGATATACTTTGCCTCCACACACAACCAAAAGAAGGACAACAAATTATTTAAAAAAAGACAAAACAGAACAGCCATAAAATTGAACTGTATGGAAGTCCAAAAACCAAGGAATTAAAGAAGAAACATTTACCTAGACTGGTAGGAGGGGCAGAAAGGACTCAAGGAAAAGTGGCAGCTGGAGGACTTGGTGGGTGAGGCAGCAGCTGTGGACCAGGTGGTCCCACATTTGTGTGTGGATGAAACTGGGAGGATCAGCTGGGGGATGAGATAGACCGCACAACCCAGGCTTCCAGCATGGGAAAAGAAAGTCTCAAAACCTCTGGCTGTAAAAATCTGTGGGGGTTGTGGCAGCAGGAGAAACTCCCAGCCTCACAGGAGAGTTTGTTGGAGTGACCCACAGGGTTCTACAATGTATACAAACCCACCCACATGTGAATCACCACCAGAAGGGCCCAGTTTGCTTGTGGGTAGTGGAAGAAGTAACTGAAAGCCACATGAGAGCCAAACAAGTGACATTGCTTCCTCTCTGACCCCTCCCCCACATATAGCCACAACACAAGGACATGAGTTGCCCACCCCCAACCCCAGTGAATACCTAAGGCTCTGCCCCTTATAATGTAGCAGGTGTGCCAAGCCAAAGAAATATGGCCCAAATAAAAGAACAAATCCAAGCTCTAAAAATAGAGCTAAGTGATGAAGAGATAGCCAAACTATCAGATGCTGAGTTTGAAACAGTGGTAATCAGGATGCTTACAGAACTGGTTGAGTTGAGTATAAAATAGAGGAAAAAGTGAAGGCTATGCAGAGTGAAATAAAGAAAAATATACTGGGAACCAACAATGAAGAGAAGGAGACTGGTGCTCAAATCAATGATTAGAGCAGAAGAAAGAAATAAACATTCAAACAGAACAAAATGAAGAAACAAGAATTCAAAAAAATGAGAGGCCTAGGAACCTTTGAGACAACTTAAGCATTCCAACATCTGAATCATAGGGGTGCCAGAAGGAGAAAAGGTAGAGCAGGAAATTGAAAAACTTATTTGAAAACATAATGAAAGAGAACTTCCCTAATCTGGCAAAGGAAATAGACTTCCAAGAAGTCCAGGAAGCTCAAAGAGAACCAAAGAAGTTGGACCCAAGGAAGCACATACCAAGGTACATCATCATTAAGTTACCCAAGATGAAAGATAAGGAGACTCTTAAAAGCAGCAAGAGAAAACGAGTGAGTTATATGCAAAGGAGTTCTCATATGACTATCAGCTGATTTCTCAAAAGGAACCTTGAAGGCAAGAAGGAGCTAGAAAGAAGTATTCCAAGTCATGAAAGGCAAGGACCTACATCCAAGATTGGTCTATACAGCAAAGCTATCATTTAGGATGGGAGGGCAGATAAAGCACTTCCTAGATAAGGTCAAGGTAAAGGAGTTCATTATCACCAAGCTCTTACTATATGAAATGTTAAAGGGACTTATCTAAGAAAAAGAAGATAGAAATATAAACAGTGAATGGATAGCAGACTCACAACTATTAGCAACTGAACCTAAAAAACAAAAAACAAACTAAGCAAACAACTAGAACAGGAAAAGAATCACAGAAATAGAGATCACATGAAAGGTTATCAGTGAGGAGGGGTAGGGAGGAGAATGGAGGGACAAATACAGGGAATAAGAAGCATAAGTGGTAGATACAAAATAGACAAGGGGAGGTTAATAATAGTACAGGAAATGGAGAAGCCAAAGAACTTATATGTATGACCCAGACATGAACTAAGGATGGGGGGATGCTGGTGGAAGGGGGGATATAGGGCTGAGGGGAATAAAGGGGAGAAAAAATGGGACAATTGTAATAGCGTGATCTATAAAATATACTTTAAAAAAAAGAATGGCAGGAGGGTGAATAAAAAAGGGATGCAGACACATTTTAGGTTGGTGAATATATTATTTTCTTTGATTATGGTGATGACTTCATTGGTGTATACATGTCAGATATGATCAAACTGTAGACTTTAAATATGTATACATTAATATTACTGAATGTTAATTATTATATGCTGTTAAAAATTATGTTTGAGGCCTGGCCATTGTGGCTCAGTTGGAGCATTGTCCTGTAGACCAGAAGGTTGCAGGTTTGATTCCTGATCAGGGCACATATCCAGGTTGTAGGTTTGATCCCTGGTTAATGCATGTATGGGAAAGTGGCCAATTTATGTTTCTCTCTCAAATCCATGTTTCTCTAGCTCTGTCTTTCTCCCTACCTCTCCCTCTCTAAAAGCAATGAAAAAGTGTCCTTGGGTGAGGATTAAAACATTAAAAATAAAGTTTAACAATAATGTTTGAATATAAAAGATTTTGTTTTGTTTTGATGGTCAAACATAAAAAAACTATTTAAAATTATGTATGCTATAACCAATGGCACTCTCAATTTCAATGTTTATAACATTTTGGGTTTAATAAGAACATTTTTCTTACAAGACCAAGTATATTATAAGCAAAAGAATCTTATAAAATTTTCCTTTAAGTGTGTTTCTTTTCCACTAAGATTGAATTTTAACAGAAACAATGTGTTTACATCAGGGAATGGAACATGCTGATTAAAGAGTCACAGAACATGGGCATGTCCCAAAACCACCAGTTTAAGAGGCAGGAGACCAGCTTCTAGCTCAACAACACAGCTGAGTTACCCCAAAACCCAAGGAAGGCCATTGAACTCTATATCTCAGTGTCCCTCAAGGCTTAATTGGGACAGCTATGTCATGTGTAAGGACAAATGTGATGAGAGATGAGACTTTGGCTGGTTCTAAGTGCAGTGAATTCACAAAGAAGCTTGTTGGATGCTGGGTATTTCATACTGCAACTCTTTCTTTAAGTCCTAGTGGCTGCACGTTTGACTAAATTAAGTAGCCTTAAGAGACTAACCCAGTTTTGGATCCTGCTATCGTTGAGATAAAATGCATACATTTGTATTTGAATATAGTTAGTTTGCTCTGTGTAACCTTTTAATGAAAATATTATTGCATAAATAACTAATCTAAGACATTTTTCATGCCATGATAGGGTATGATATTATAAAAAAAAGAAGTAAATTCAGTATTGGCTTCAGATTATTGTGATTCTTTTTATGATTCAGAATAATGGCCATGTGATCAAATAATGTGAGCACAGCCCTTGCGCATGCACACTGTCCCTCTAAACAGTCAGTAATTAACTAAGCATGGGATGTGATGTGTTATTTCCAACAAGCATGAGCCAGTGTGTTTCAACATCTCTCTCTCTCTCTTTTTTTTAACATGTTTTTTCAATTGCCATCCCTCGAACCTCCCTAACTTCCTTTGTCTCTCCTTCGGCCGCCCTGTCACACGCCTACCTCTGCCTCTGGATGTTTCCTTTTCCTGAACAATTTTGGCCCCTTCTTTATCTCTGGTCCTAACAAAATGTATCTTTGGTGCTTTCCAAGACCAGGTCTTCTAACCGTGTGGTGAATTGCTTTTGGTCCTTTCCAGTGCACCATGTTTCATTGCTAGTACGTTTTTTCTTTTGCTTCTTTTGAATCAGAATTCAGAGGATGCTCATTATTGATAACAGGCATATTTCCCTTCACTTTATAGAGTCCAAGATATGTAGCGTAGTGTAAAAATCGTTTTTACTACGTGGACACTCTTCTCCTTAAATTCCATCTGGCGTGTATTCTACGGGGTCATAAAAGGAGGTTTTATTATCACCTGAAAAGCAGTAACAGACACTATGTATGCAGATTATCCCTACAGGTTAAAAGTCTCCCCAAAATTACTGTTCTTAAAGAAGTTGTAATAGTAATAAAACCTGAAATGGAATAATCAGCGACACAAATAAGATCATTTGAATGTAGGGCAGTAGTGGGGTGAAGAAAGACCAGTACAAAGTGGGGAACAGCGCTCTTTAAGAAGAATGGTCAGAGATAGCTTTTCTAAAGGGCCGAAGCCAAAATAAAATGCAGTCAGCTGTGTGCAGGCGGATAGAGTGCTCTAGTCAGAAGGCGGAGGAGGTGCAAGGCAGGCCCCTGTCCCCCAAGGAGTTTGATGAGAAAGAAGACAGGCCTGTCTGAGCAGAGTGAATGGGGGGAAGTTGTGAGGCAGTCATAGTGAAGAGACAACTATGGACATTTTGATTTTAAGGGAAGAAGAAGGGTCACTGAAAGGCATGTAACCCATTCTGATTAGAACATAAGTTGAACAGAGGGTTGTCAGAGAATTTAAGTTGTTTTTGTCTTAATAAGGAATATGGAACAAGGAAGAGTCAGCTGTATCAGAAGCCAACACAAATTTCCAGTGCAGAAAGTTAACTAGTATAAACAACAGTGATACCATCCAATGTTTCTTAAACATTTTGTGAACAGTTCTGTCAGACTGGCTATAAATAAGCCCAGGAATCTGACAGTGCCATCATAAGTTTTTGAAAAGCTTCTTAATACACATATATTTAGTCTGAATTTCTTTTGTATGAATTTTTTTTTTAGTTTTTCTCCAGTGGTTACTGTTTCTTATTCATTCACTTTAGAATTTGGTCATGACAGGCCATTTCTAAAATATTTAGATAAACATTACTCTGTTGACACCTTCATGTCCAAAGACATTATTTCAATTCTGCTTACCATAGCTGCCAATTTTGGAGTTTCTTTCATATGACCTTAAATATGCAGGGGAGTACATCTCTTTTCATAAGTATTTGTACATATCTATTATTTCCTCATCATATTTTTAGAGTGGAATTGAATTAAATAAATGAAAAATATCAAGGTGCTCACTCTATGCTCACCAAATTGCCTTTTAAATATTTTGCAGTATACAATATCGCAGTAAAAATTGATAAATTGGACTTCACCAAAATGGAATGTATCTGCTCTTCGAAGCACTCATTACCCAGTTACATGTCTGTCTTTGTTTGATGGTAACAGAGGGACTCTTGGTACTTGTGCACTGAGGCTGTCCGGGCCGATCAGCTCAAGTTCTTCTGTTTTTACCTACAGTTGAATCCCTGTTTTCAATTCTGGTTTGTTGAGGACAAAACTAAAACCCAATCAGCTTGGTATAGAAGGTGCTGTATGTTTATAGTTTTCAGTGGTGAGAAAGTGTGATTTGCTTGACAGTGTGTATGTGTGTGTGTGTATAGTAATGTGCTATATTATTATATAGGTGTGTGTGTCATAGGGAAAGTTTGAAGGTAATGGCATACAAAAGTGTTTTTTCTTAAAAAATGACTTTAGCATACTAAATGAGTTTTCAAATTTAAAAATTCTAAAGCTGGAGCTGGGGCTCATCTTTATGAGTGTCAAAGATGTGGAAATTGAAGCATGTCCCATCAGCACCTTCATTTTGAGAATAATTTTCCATGCTGGTTGCTATTCTGCGCCCTGCATGAGTGACTCAGCGTGCACCTAAGGACCATTTTAATGCGTGGCATCTGGATGGACACCTGGAAGCTGTGAAGCTTTGAACTAAGAAGTCATTAATGCTAAGAAAAAAAATTAACATTAATGTTGATTATCCTCTTTAACTTGTTTCACCCACAACTGCTCCATCATTCTGCAACCAGATTACTGCCGGTTCCATATGTTTCGGTGTCACTTAGGCCTGACTAATTAAAATGTTCTGTTATAGGTGCCACATAAATTTGAAAATTCTATGATGTCTTTTTTGCCAATTGAAGAGACTTTTAATGTTTTATGAAAATTGATGTATAAATTTCTTTTAACCTGCCAAATACCAAACACATGTCATGCTCTAAAATTTTATGTTCTATTTGATTTTGATTCAGGAAAACCCATCTATACTTATCAGCTGTGTTGTAAGCTTTGCCAAACGGAAACACACTTTTACGATTGAGTTTCCTTCATGCTTTTCTTCAATTTTACTTTTGCTAGTGAATACAAGGATATTTCGAGCTAAGGAATCTTGAGAAAAAGATTAATCCTCATCAGTAAGGAAGAATATGCAACCTACAGCATCAATCAAATACCATTCTCTTCTTCCAAATTGCCACTGATATAAAAAGATAATAATCAGTGTTGGCATTCTCAGACACTGCTAATGCAAGTCACATTGGCAAAAATATTTAAAAGGCAATTTGGCAGCATATAGTGAACACCTTGATATTTCATTTCTTTTATTCAATTTCATTCAAAAAGCACTATGAAGAAATAACATATGTACAAATATTCATTAAAAAGTTTCATCATAGTGTTATTTAAAATACCCAAACTTAGAAATTTAAATAACTATGAAACTGTTTGATTAATCAATTCTTCCATGTGATAGAGAAATGCAGTTTTTACAAACAATAGTTTTGAAGACTAATTGATGCCAAAGGTTAGTTTCTTTTTTTAACCATTTTTATGGTCGTTCAATTACAGTTGATCCCATTTCCCCCCATTATTCTCCCCTGCCCTACCTGACCCCCCACCTCCTACATTCAGTCCTCCCCACACCATTGTCTTTGTGCATGGGTCCTTTGTACGTGTTCCTTGGCTTGAAGCTTCCTCTTATTGCCCCCATTATTACTCCTCCCCTATCCCCTCTGGACACTGTCAGTTTCTTGATATGATACTATAATGTTAAGGGAGAAACATTTTCCCAACAAAGTATGTATTTATAGAAATACTTAACTGAAGGACAGTGCGTTAACCTACTTTATTCTTAGTGCTACTGTATTTGTTTATTGATTTATTTTAATCTATTTATACATTTAAATAATGATCATTTTTTATAATCAGGAAAACAGTTATTATGAAAAAACTTTCATCATGTTATTTTTGAATAGCTTTAAAATTAACCTCTTACTGAGTGAATATAGCACATATATGTGGTTTTATATTTATAAATTTATTTCTCCAGCAAAATTCTAAACTTCTTGAGGTTGAGCCCATGTTATTTAATGTATTTTTATCCAATATAGTGCCTTTCAGAATGCATCAGGTTCACTCTGTGGAATTTTGTTAAAATACACACATGCCCAGACCCCATTTCCAGAGATTCTCATTTATTCTCTCTGCTGTGCCACCTGTGATTCTGATATATGCAGCATCTCATAGGCAGGGGTTCAGTCATTTAATTTAATTGACATGCTAATGAAAGACATTTTCCTATTCCTTACTATCTTAATGGTGAGAAATATTTATTTGAACTTGGTTGAAGTTGATTCAGATGGCTTCATTTGGATATTGGTTCAAATTGATGTCACAGTACAGAGATTAATTTAACAAGTTTTCTCCATTCCTTTTGCATGGTGACCAGGTGTAAATAAGATGCACAATAAAAATAACTTTCCTTTATCTTGAGTGTAGATTTTAAGTCAGGAATATTTACAAGAGCACTGAGTTTGGAAATAAAAGGACCAATGAGTGACGTCAAGTTAGGTCACATGTAATATGTTTGCTAAGAATATACGCATTACTTTCATTTTCTGAAATGAAAGCAAAGTCACTTGTTACATGGACTTTTAAACTTCATCACTTCTTCTTGCATCACCAAAGGAAACAATTTTCAACCAATTCCTTCCTAGTTTTCTCAGAAAACAGAGCAGGGACAAGGGTTAACACAATAACACAAACACTGATTAATCCAGTCGTGTAAAAGTTGTTTGAAACCATACTCCTGTCACACACACATGCGCACTCACACACATGTGTGCACATGCAGACATGCAGAGTAGTAATAAATATCTTTCACCTAAGATGATTACTCTAAGTAGCTTATGTTAGTAGCAGGTGATCACCTATATTCCTAAATAATCAGGCACTACTTTGATCAAGCACAAAAGACAATGCTCACTAGACATATCATTTTAAGTGGCTGAAAGAGATTAAAGAAGTTATTCCACCTCCATCCCTAATTTGAATGGATAGAAATATGTTCTTGTTATTCTGGTGGTCTCCACATTTAGCTGTGGAAATGAGATAACTATTTATAATTAATGTGAGGAAGTAAAATCAGAGTGCTTGACTTCCAAAAGGTAATTAAAATTTTAAATCTTATTGCTAGTTTTCCCTTAAACTTACTGCACTTGAATTAACTATTTATCAGTTTTTAAAAGTGAAGGCCCTGGTTGAGGTAGCTAAGTGAATTGAACCCAGGCCTTCGAACAAAAGCATCGCTGGTTAGATTCTCAGTTGGGGTGTAAGGCCATACCACCCTGAACGTGCCCGATCTCGTCTGATCTGGGAAGCTAAGCAGGGTCGGGCCTGGTTAGTACTTGGATGGGAGATTCTCTGTTGGAGCACATGCTGGGTTGCAGGCTATGTCCCCAGTAGGGGGTGCACTAGAGGCAACCACACATTGATGTTTCACTCCCCCTCTTAGGCCCTCCGTTCCCCTCTCACTAAAAATATATAAATAATTTTTTTAAAAAAACTGAGAGCTTTAAAAGTATGAGGAAGGCTCTTGGACTGAGTTGGCTCTAATGTCTTGGTTGACTACAAAAACAAACCAAGACCTAAGCCAGAGTCAATAAACTGGAATCCAAGAAACTGAAACTTAAAACCAACTAATTATGGCCAGTTAGTCTCTCTCAGTTAAGGCAACCACTTAAACTACAGCCAATAAGATAAATTCCTTGCTTTGCTTCCGCATTTTCTCTGTAAATTTCTCTCCTCTAGCTTTTGATGGTAGAGAACCTTTTGCTTCAGTTTATCTTTTAACAGCACTTTGTACCAGAAGTTTCTAAACATACTCCATGCTGACTTCGTGAATACAAGCTCATTGGTCAACAAATGAAAGTATTTGGGAAATTTTCTTTAAAGGTTTCCAGAGATAGTTCTTTCATAAATTTCTCCAATGTTTAAAATACTAGTGTATTCAAATACATTTTAATATATTTAAAAAGCCTCCTGATTTGGCTTAAACTCTGCTAACCTCAACTTTTTTGTTCCTATGAAGTAGAAACCTATCTACTCACCATTTTTACCAGAGGACATTTTGGAATTTAAATATTTTAAAAAATGTGAAATATTCCTAAAGAGGATTGTTCTCAGTAAACTGAATGGGAATAACTCTGCCAGGTAAAGAGTCTTTAGAAACAGCCTTCATTCACACTAATACATTATATAGCTGAATTTGGACCTCTGGGTGGAGAAGAAAAAATATGCAAAGCCATATTAAGTCTGCTGTGTGTCAAGGAGCACAAAGGTGTGGTGGTGAAATTTGGGGATGCTTATTTAATTAACCCTGTTTGGTGAAATTCAGAACAAAAATGAAGGGGTCCTTGCTCAGAGGAATCTATTTTCATGTTAGTAACTTTCTGTTTGTTATTTTCCTAGGCTTCCAAAATTGTACAAAACACTTTAATATCTTGATGGCATATTAGTTAGCTTTGCATGATAGTATTAATCTTGAATGAAAATATATCCACTTGGAGTATTTTGTACTTGAAAGATATTAGGTGGGCCTCACTTTGCACAGCAGTGCAGAACCGTAAAAAATGATTGTACGAGCTGGAACTGTGGCAGTGATCCTAATAATAAATGGAACACATTATGATTATTGTATAGCCTTTAATTATTTTATAAGTATATCAACTTTATGAATTGATTACACAGAAAAACAAAATATTCAAAATAATATTATTTAAAAGTCAGAAAAATAGAAAATTAAAGTGTTCTGTTTAATTTTTTTTTTGAGAATAGTTTGTAGAGTGCTTGCCTTTTTGTTGTCTATACAACATGATACACAGTGAGCATTTTTTTCTATGGCTTGGTAAATTTTTATGTTCTTTTCTAAGTTTGGAATAGCTTCTAATATAATATCCTTTGCATTTTTAATGTCATGAAATATCTCAGAGGTTCCTTAAAAGTATTTTTTTACCAGTGTTGCTTCCTCTGGGGCATTTTTATCCTTTCCCTCATTTATGCCATTAAGTTCACCTTTACTAAGTTTCTCTGGCTGAATATATAGAGTCCTCCTGTTAGTGGTCAGTGTGCCCATTTCCATGGGCACCTGTTTCATTTAAAATTCCATTTATGTACAATTCCATTCCTGCAGAGTCATTTGCACAGTGAACTACAAGTTTGCACCATATTGCACACATTTTCTTTTCTCCATGATGGTTGAATGTTTCAGTTGCATGATTTAGGTCATATTTCTTCCTGAACTCAGCTGAAGAAATGGTACTGTGTCCAGCTGCAGCATCAACAGCTTGTCTGAAAGTCCATCTAGGAAAATAACCTTTAAAAGTTGAAATACATCCTTGGTCCAGTGGCTGGATGGATGAAGTTGTATTTGGTGGTTAAAAAAAAAAAAGCAAGTTTCACATTTCCATTCAAGTACCCAAGAAAATTCTGGAGTATTATTCACCAGTGTAGTGCTTTAGAGGTTAGATTATTTTGCCTGTAATATCTCTGTATCACTGGGAGATGAGGAGGCAAAACAATGGCATGTGTTGTTGTCTATGAGTGAGTAACAGATGTACAATCACCAATCACTGACAGATTGTGAAAGAAATGGCATGATTTGTCACCGATCATGATGTGCACCTGTTATTTATGTTGTGATTTGTGGATTGAAGAGAGAGTAGAAGATTTTTTTATACAATCACTCACAGTTAATATAAACTGGTAACTGACAAAAATCTCAATGATATTGTTGGGGGCTGGTGTTACTTAATTAACCCAGAGTAACTGATATATTGCACAGAATGAGAACCGTCTTTGCTAAGTTCAACAAATTTGCCTGAGGCCTCGATACTTCCCTCTTTGTGAAAATATGCTCAGCTGCTCAATTATCTTTCAAATGATGGTGGTAAGCTTTAAAATGTAGAGAATAATTTAAGTTGGTGAACTTTAAAATCTCCGTTTTTAGCTGTGTTTACTTCTTTACGTTAATAAGGAAAATGGTAGGTGGAATCTGGCCTTCCTCTTCATGTGCACCTCGGGGAGGTGACAGGAAGGGAGGGATTCCACATACTCCTGCACATACGCAGTCCAGCAGCCACTGAAGATCGCATCTGTAGTGCGTGGGTATGTACAATAAAGCAGAAGGCGGCTCGCTGGTTTAGACATAGATCTCCACTGTGTCAGCTGTCCATTGTGGATTCACAAGGAAGAAACTATACCCACAATGACATGCACAGCACCCTTAAGGAACTGAGAAAATTTGAGGGAGGAGGTGACACACCTAAAGGAAAATCCTTGATCTGGCAAATCAACAACAACAGCGAAAGTTTTTCTCAGGCTCTAGTAATTTAAAAAGTTTTTAAAACAGGTTTTTTTGAGACATGATCTATACAATATGAAATTTTCCTGTTGTAAGCAGACAGTTCAATGACCGTTAGAAGCAGGGAACACTTGATGAACTTGCACGCCTTCCTTGTGCTGGGCAGCGCTAACCTCAGCGAGGTTTTCATGGCCCATTCCGCTCTGTGCTGCCAAGTCAAGCACTCTCGGCATTTTTATTTTGTGGCAGAAATTTACCATCTAATATATTTTTTCCAGAAAACAGGGAGAGGGATACCTCAGACTTTAGTTTTATAATGCATTTTGTGTGTATGTTTAATATTTGTTTTGAAAGCATGTAAGGTAATATATAAATAAATATCCAGACTCAACTAAATTTTAATGTCTTCATATTGGTTTTAGGATGAATTGTTATCTCTATTTTAAGGTGAAAGAAGGAGTTTCTGCAAGGTTAAGGATCTCAGCTGAGGAATGAGACTAGGATATGATCTTACATCTTCTGACTCATTGCATTGGTATTTCTAGTGATAATTAATCAGCTATAGTAATAATAAGTAATATTTACTGCAGGCTCACATGAGCCATTCTAAGTTCTCTACATGTGGTGTTTCATGCAGTACTTATAAGAACTCTGTGAGGTAAATGTTATTTCAGTGGTGGGTAGACGGTGCAGCTTGTTTAGGCATTCTGCCTTAGGTCATAAAAATGATAGGTAGCAAAGTGAGACCCTAGTTCTCCAGTCCACTGCTATAATTGTTTCACATTATCTTCCTTAATATCCACTGTTCTGCAAAGGAAAAAAAAAGAGCAGAAGCCCTGCTAGAATTATCTTTCTGGAGTAGGAGGAAGAAAAAAGAGAATGGGAAAGAAAAATTTCCATTGCTTTTTGAACAAGTTTTTCTGTGTCTGGCAAATTACATTCTAATAATGAATCTTTTTCCATGTTAACATGTCTATTTTTAAACTTTTACATTTTCAGATTCAAGGTCTTCATTTAATAATAGAACCCATTTTTAAATTTGATATAATTTTCTAGTAGGCCAAAGGGAAGTGGGACTTACCAAGGCCAAGGTGCTGATATTAACTTCAGGATGGTTTCACTTGTGACTCTCTCTGCCTGAGCCTTTGTCCCTGCATATGACATGCTCACAGCCTCCCATCAGACAGTCTCTTTTCAAGAGTCATCTTCCTAAATTGTCCTATTTAAAATAGAAGTTCTTTCTTCATTTCCTACTCCAATTCCATTTTATTTTTCTCCTTTATATTAATCACCCCCTAATCTAAGTTCAGATCGATACTTTCAATTTGAATTCAAGACTACAGGGCTTTTACTTAATCTCTTCATTGCATCTGTTTCTTTATCACTAAGAATAGTAGTTCTCAAGGATATGTAGAATAATAGAAAATCTCATAATTGCCCATTTTTTGTCATATAATGTGTTTACTTCTTATTATGTTATTTCTCATTTATTTATGCATTTTTGGAAATCTCTTATGTCTAATTATTTTCAGAGTTAAGAAACATCATTTCTGAGCTTTGCTAGGTCTGATTTTTGTTGTTTCTTTCATGTCTTGTAGCATTTTCTTAATGTGTCCTAGCTAGTTTTAAGCAGGTACCATTTTGTGGACATGTTTTTCAGCTATATTATTCAGCTTCCCCCTTCGTTTTTATTGTGATAACTTTCTATGGGATATGATCTTGATACTTTTAGGTTGTTCATGTTTATGTGAACTTAATTTTCATAAGGCTGGGTTTAGGAAAGCTTCTATAATTTCACAAAGTTCCCTCTTTTGCTGTTTTTATGTTTAAAAATGTGGCAATGTGCTGTCTGGGATTTGATGTGGTCTTTATTTTTTTCCTCTGTCTCTGTGGTTTCTATCTTGTTCAGTTTTGGCTCCCCATCCAACAGTTCTGAAAGGGGTCAGTTCTGAGAGGTAACAGCTGTTCTCTCTTCCAGGTGGTTCAGTCTTTCCCAGGGACAGGGGTCATACTCACAAGCTCCTGGTAGTTTTTTTAGCTGCTGCTCCCACATTGGTCCCTGCTTTCCAGTGTATATCTGATGGAGCTTTGGGTGTTCTCTTGTTCTCAGGCTCCTAATACATTGCTCTGTTGATTTCCTCCTCTCCCTCCTACAGAGATGTAGGTTTCATGTAGATTTAAGACTGTTGGTGGTTGATCTCTACCCCATGTATTTAGTGCTGGCTCTGGTTTACTGGTTTTGCTATCTAAATGCTCTGCTTTGGGGGAATTTGGCAACATTAAAAACTACACAGTCACTACTGCCATCTTCCCTGAGTCCTCTTTCCTGTGTAGATTTTCAACAAGTACCTTTAATTACATGGCAACTATTGACTACCTTCAGGAAATGCTTTCTACTAGTCAGTGAGTTGTATGATACATTCATATATATATTCATATACATGAATATGTGTACATATTCATATATACACACACACACTTTAAAGCTAAAAATGACCAATTATTGAACTTGAAACTGTTAATGGCCTTTTGTTCTTTTTTTAGTAGTAGAGCTTTCAGAGTCATATTTCTCTATGGTAGAAGTAATTTAGTTGGCAAAAAAACTCCACCTACTCAGGTTTCCATTCAAACAATCAAATTGCAAGTGTTTTAAAGGCCAGTTTTTCTAAGATGATGAAAATATTTTTAAAAAAAGGATAAAAGGAAAGCATTGCACTTGGAGACACTGCTTTTCCTTGGCAGTAGGGTGGTTGTCTCAGGCTCTTGGAGACTGTTGTCCTGTTTATGGCATTAATGGTGGCCATTTCTAGACAATGAAGGCTTGCACAGGTAACTCTCAGAGTGCTGTGAAATGATTCAAATTGGAAAGTGAAGAAGTGACCATGTATACTTTCTTGAAAAACCATATATGCTAATAAAAATGAGCCATTATGGTGGCCTTTCATCCCACCCCTTGAAGATAAAAAGCTATCTCCACCTGATTTGCTAAAACCCTCTTACCTTACTTTTATGGCACAAGGAATCATAATTTAAAACAGAGTAGATTTTTTGTCAAGTTGCTATGGTGAGAAGATAGGAAAAAAGAACTCTAAATTTCATAAAATTGAAATCTCTTTCCTATCAGCCCTTTCCCGATTAAACTACCTTTTTTTTTTTTTTAAGAAGAAGAGAGCATAAGTGAATTCATACACCTTTAAGAGAATGTCTCCTCTTCTCCGAGGCTAGGTTTTCATGTGCTGCTGTGAATAGACTTCTAATGTTAACCTGGCTTTCTCTTTTATAATAACAATAGAAAAATAATCTTCATTCATTTTATTATAAAAGTTTACATTGATTTTTGTCTACTTTATTTGTTAGCATAATCATTATAATGAACAAAGAAATGCTCCCTTATGTCACCAAGTACTTGGGATCCCAAATTTTCTCTGGACTTATTTCATTTTTTCTTGAAAGGAATTTGAATTCCTTTTGAAGGGAGAAAAATAGACATTAAATTTCAGTTATTTATTTATTTCTCTTTGAGGTGTCTATGTAGATGTGGATTCAAGAAATAAGGAAAGCCTTGCTCATTGCTTTTTTCTTCCAAATTCCATGAGGACCCATGGGGGCTAGGGCAGAAAGCTTCATGGTAATGCAGGTTACACGAAGTACCTGCATTACACTAATGGAGACACAAGTAATGGAGGAAGAGATGTGGTGTATCTAGCTAGATTTATCACAAGCTCATATTATTAACAAAAATAGACTCATGGAAATAGTCTCACATATTTAATCTGATATGCAGATAATTAGACAATATAATCCTGGATGCATGCTTTTTAGATATTCAAATTGCACATTTCTTAAAATTGAGGATATTGATGATGAAGCCATTTACTTTATAGATTTAACCATGACTTTACCAAAGGGTAAACTAACATAATGTATTTGTTTATTTGTTCGTGCAACAAGCTTTTATTGTTGATGGTGTATGTTTAAGATTTGCTGCAATGTCTTCAAATTTTGCTTTTTGATGTTCTTATTTTTACTTAGACTTTTGTCTTTAATTTATTTTTTATTGAAAAAATTTGTTGTGACTATCTTGAACTAATAACTGTGGTGTCTGGTTGTAGATCTGTGTTCTGCAGTGAAATGTCATTGTAATCTATCACCATGTATTTCATCTGTTTTCATCTCACATGGAGAAAGCAGGGAGGGAAACTGCCCCTACTAGTTCTGTGTCTGGAAATGTGATTAAAGCAGAAAACAGGTTAGCCACAGCTTAGAAAACACCTCACGTTGCTCAAATGAACAATGCTCAGGAGTGAGAATTGTATGGGAGTCAATATCTTTTTAACTTTAGACAATGAAGTTGAGAAAGGTAACTAGTTTGCTTTATGAGAAACATCCTGACTGTTTTGGGGTATGTACAAAAACTTACCTCAGAATGGGAGTCAAGTGATAAAAGCACACAATAATGGCGAAACTTTGCTAGAAGATCAGAAAGATAAGCATGAGAAGACTCTCTTATCTGAACCTTGGAGCTGGGTTCTACCCTTTACTTTGCCCAAAGAACATGGTACTTGAGTTAAGGAAAGCCTCTTTCCAAAGCTTCTTTCCTTCCATCCTGGTCACTTCTTCCCTCTAAGTCAGAGGAGACATCTGAAATGAAAAGTAGGAGGCACACACATGATGGGTGTATCTTATGACTAGACAGGGGAAAAAATGATGACTTTCTTTTCCCGCCAGTGATTCATTACAAGGGACCTGAAGCAAAGTAATATCACAAGGAGGGGGATGCTTCCCGGTTTGCCCAGAGGTGAGTTAGGGATTCTGTGTGAAGTATGAATTTCTAGACAAAAACTATATACACATAGAAAGTTAATGATATAATTGAAAGAATCCTTTGATAGATATTTGCCTTGCTCATATGTTTCAGTGAGGTAGTAAAGTGTGAGCAATATTTTTTACTGGCATTGTAAAAATGCGGATGTTGTAATTAAGATGATATATAAAATACTGGTAAAAGTTAGTGTTTTTTGACACACATACATCACAATTTCATCCATTGTTCTTGTTGTTGTTATCTAATCTCACAACATATGTTTTTTAGGACTGTCATCTTTTTTAGAATTTACAAAGGAAATAAAAATCAGGCTGTTATGTGACTTTGGTTCCTGAGAAACTAATGAGCAAAGTCATTACTCATCACAGAATAATTAATTGGGTTTCTACTCTGTGCCAGACAGTGAGCTGGGATCTGGCCTCACTTAGATATGAAACAGGTCTTTTTCTGATGGTACTCACAGTGTAGGAGCGACAGGTAAACAAATCATTGCCATATAAGTTGATAAATGCTGTAATAAGGATATAAACAGATGTCACAAACATCGAAGAGAGAATATGTGTCTCCAGCAGAAAGCAAGAGTTATTAGAGTAGCTGGTATATGACTTGTAATGAGACTTCACAAAACTAAAAAAGGGAGGGACAGGAAAAACAACAACTTGAAGGTATTAGCATAGGCAAATACACACAAAGTTTGAATGAGTACAAGGTCATCTTGAGAAATAACCCTCCTATGATGCTGAAGAGTTAAAATTTCATCCTGAAAAATAGGAAATGTCCTAGGATACCCTCAAAACACTTAAATTTTTAATACGTACTGATTACTCATTTACTGTCTGCCAGGCTGCCATGCGCTTTCTGTGTGTGTGCCATGTAGTATATTATTGTTGGAGCCAACATATTAAACAGATTGGGTAATTAAATGAGTAAGCATAGGAGATTGTTGGTAATAGAAAACTAAAAGCCATTTAAGAAAAGGAGTGTTAATTCCTACAGAATAAGAAATCAGCAAATTGACAATCCCAGGGTTAATTTAGGGGCTTACACTCATCAAGGCCCAAGGACCTTTTCATCTTTCATTTTTGTCTTATGTCTTTATTATTAAAAACAGCTCCCAAATCATAATTATTGTCTGCTTTCATAACCAGTCTATATGTAGCCAAGAGAAGGAGAAGGGATGAAGTTTTACTCTTTCATCTCTCCTCTTATTTGTGAATTCAGTCTTTCTGAGAAGATCCCTAGAAGAGTTTCTCTCTGTCTCATTGCAGAGAGCTGACCACATAGACATCAGAATTTTTAAGGCAGTTTGGGAAAGAGAATAATACTTATTCTTCTCTTCAACCATAGGTGTAGGCATTGGGATTTGCCAGTGAAGGAAAGGGGATAGCAAGGAAAGGGGCTGTTTAATTAGCAGCCAATCATGATGAACTGCTTTGGGGTAAAATTAATACTTGAGAGTTGAGAAGAAAGGGGAAGCAGCATTAAAGTAATGCGGTGGATTTGACAAATAGGAGGTCTTGTTGACCTTTACTCTAGAAATTTCAGTAAAGTTCCCTATTAGGAGCCAAATTTCAGCGCTCTAAGAAGTGAATGAGTGGTGAGAAAGGAGATGTAGAAATTGCTGTCTTAAAGAAGTTCTGGTAAAGAAAACAGAAGGAAATAGCTTGTGATGGAGAGAGGTTAAAGAAATTATTGTTATTGAGGGGTGGGAGAAAATTGATCACTGTTTATAGGCTATGGGTGGGAGAAACACATAGATAAGAAAAAAGATAGAAGAAGTGGGTGTGGTAATCAAAAGAGTTCCAGAGTACCTTGCAATGGATGGATATAGGAAGAGAAATTATCCTTGAATTCAGGAGAAAGAAGGGTGCTAGATTCTGGGGTTAGAGGTAATTAGCCTATGACCTATGTGTTCTGTTCTACAACTAGAACAGATATTAGATCATAGGTGAGTTTGGAAATTTAAGGAATTAAGTAGTTGCTGCATGAAGTCCTGTTTCTGCTAAAAATTTGCCGATGATATCAGGTATTCAAACTCTATCTGTATGCACATAGGGGGAAAGAGTGTGACTGATGATAATAGTGGGCAAATTTGGAATGACCAAACCATGAAATTAGAAATAATTTGTTAGGGATCAGCAAAAGGACTGTTGGAATGTATTCAATACTAGGATGTCATTAAAAGCCTACCTTCAAATAATGCAAACTTGAATGATTACATTTTCTTCCATTGGGCTCAAAAGCAAGTAGAGGTAGGTAAAGCTATTATTTTGACCCAGGGTTAAACATTATCAAGGAATAGAGGGCCTAAATATAACAGAGCAACCTAAAATATCATTGAAAAGAGATCTGGAAGTTGAGTGTAAAATGAGAAGAATGAATATTTGAGGATGCTACTAGACTGGAACAATAAAAGGTGTCTATGCTTTCCTATTTTGTTGATCTTACAAAACCCCGTCCTTCGGTACTGAGTAGTCATGTCTATCTAGCTGTGTGTTCATCTCCTAGTGATGGTTAATTGACTCAGAGGTCAACATTTGAGGGCTTTCATTGGTCTAGGAGTCAATACCAGATTGCTGAGGAATACCTTTTTTTTTCTTTCATAAATTAGAATTCAGAAATGGTCATCAAATCTGGATTTAGCTGGAACTGAAGTAATAGAAATATAGAAGCTTTACAGCAGAATTCTGCTACTACTTTATAGCAAAGAAGAGGACGTTGGTATCCAATATGGAAAGAAACACACAGAGAGAACACTCAGAGTTGACCCATGAAGAAATTATGCTTGGGGCCCTTATACCTTTGCAATTTCCAATTCTAATACCTTTAAAAGCTCAGCTCTCTTTTGACCATTCGTTTGATTCCATGAGATATGCCAGCATCTTATATTAAATTTTCTTTTTATATTGAATGACTTTAAATTGGTACTACTTAAATTCTCAAGGGTCTTATGAAGGACTAGATCAAAGGATTGTAAGTCTTCACTAGTTGAAGAAGAGATTTACCGCTAATGGGTATTCTGGAGAGGTAAATAAGAATATATGAGAAAGTCATTATCAGGATGGATTGGAGTTCAATGTTTTTTCCTTTTCTGAGAGTTTCAGTTAAGTAGGTATGGATGATGACAGTCCATGCAGGGCAGGAGGGAAATTGCTGGAGAGGAATGCAGGTCAAGTTATTTAGATAAAAAAGACCAGTAGTTATCTGGTTGGGCTGCTGGAGGCATGATGCATTTAGATTTTAAAATTAGCTAGGAGTTGTAATGAAAGCAAGGGTGTGGATTAATTGACAAAAACTTTACTAAGTGGTCAAATGTGATCTAAAGTTGGTAGATAATACACAGGATTGTGGAGAGGGTGAGCCAAGAAGGCATGCACCTCCAAACACAAAGGTTCCTGGGAGAAGTGAAAAGTCACATAAAGGAAAAGCCTTCCTTGCACATCGGCCCTGAGATACATGGCCCTGAGAGTGAACAATTTCTGATGAATAATTTACTTCACATTTAGAGTATTTGGACATCATTATTTACTGATGACAAATGTCAAAGTGAGTCTTATGGGATACTAAATAAGCAAGAAATCCTCAAAGAAGAGAAATCATAAAAAAAGATAACTATTAATATTAAGATGATGTCTAGGTATAGGGTTACATATAAGGAGTCTCTCAATATAGAACCATGCATATGTCAGTGAATACATTTTTGGCGTGTGCTCTGAACCGAGGGTTTTACTGTTGGTTCTCGCTGTAGATTGAGTGGCAGGCCTCGCTGAGTTATCACTCATCACACAAACTACTTTAAGAATTACAGAAAGACATTTGGGGGCCAGATATTAAATATACCTATATTTGTTTATTTAATTCTAGCAGTTGCCTAGTGGTGGTGTCCTTTACATAAAGTGGTCAAAATGAACAAGAAGGAGAGAAAAAAAGGCAGACTTTTCAAAATAGCACATCAGACTATACATTTAGACTTAGATCTTTGAATATTTTCAAAATGTTTTCATAACACTTCTGATTCATTCTGCTTCATTTGCACTCCTCTATCAATCCATGTAATTAACTTTGCTTTAGACAACCTCAGCACCCAGTGCTCTTTGCAGCTAATAAAATTCATTTAAAGGTAAAGGTTTTGTTTTTGTCTTTTTGAAATTCTTAATTTTTATTTTTAAATGTTTTTTAATTGCTCTTCAGGTACAGTTGTCTCCATTTCCCCCCTACAATTTCCACCTACCTTACCCATCTCCACCTCCCACCCTCAATCCTACTCCTCTTTGGCTTTATCCATGTGTCCTTTATACATCTTCTTTTTTTTAAATTTATATTTTAGAGAGAGAGGAAGGGAAGGAGAGAAACATCAATGTGTGGTTTCCTCTCATGTGCCCTCAAGTGGGGACTTGGCCTGCAACCCAGATATGTGCCCTGAGTGGGAATTGAACCAGTGATACTTTGGTTCACAGCCCATACTCAATCCACTGAGTTACGCCAGCCAGGGCTTATACATGTTCTTTGATGCCCCTGCATCTCTGTTATTTCCTCCCCTACTCCTTCTGGTTACTGTCAGTTTGTTCTTTACTTCAATGTCTCTGTTTCTATTTTGCTCTTGTTTGTTTTGTTGATTAGATTCCAACTTATAGGTGAGATGTGGTATTTGTCCCTCATGCCATGGCTTATTCCACTTAGCATAATCCTCTCCAGATCATACCTTGCCTTACTAGTGGAACTGTAGACTTCTCCAAAGTAGGGATATTTTATGTTCATATTTTTACTGTTTCTAAAACAACATTTAAACATATATTAGGTGTACAGATAATTGATTAAAGAGTATTGCTTAAGGGATTGACTGACGAATTAACTGAGTACAAGGCAAAGATCTCTAAACAGAATCTATGAGGACAGAATGAAAGAAAGGTTATTGTGTTTCTATCTCAATTCTACTTCCATGCAGATTCATTAGTACTTGCTCTGAGAAAGGAGGGATTTTAACCAGATCTGATGTTGCTGACACATCTCTGTTCTGATAATTAGCAGTAAATAGCACAAATGCAGGTTACAGGAAGTACCTTTTTTAGGGCATGTGGGGAGAAACAGATGGAGCGTCTTTATTTATCTTGTCTCAAGTAGATATAATGTGACTCTAGTGTGACTATATTGTACTATGTGACTAAAACTTGTGGTTATGCTAACCATGCAGAAACTGTGACTTCAAAATGAACCAGTATAAAAGATAGGAAAGTCCATTTTAATCCTAAATCTACAACATTCTAGGCAGAGTGTTAATAATGAATAATATTATATATCACATTTAATTTCATGTCATCCTTGTAATAATAATTCTGTGAATATTATTATTCATACCTTTATTTTAAGGAAAAGAAAGGGAAGCTGCAGATGTTATTTGACTTTTCCAAGGATACAAAACTAATAAATGATAAAGACAGAGTTATATTTTTAATCTCTTAATTTGAAAGGTGGATTATTTTGTTGCTCTGCTCTGTTGGGGAAGATTTTGTATTCTTCCCCCAAATTTTACCAAATTCATGGCCAGTGAGAGTAGTGTAGCAATATAGCAGTAGCAGCGGAAGCAGAAGTAGGTATATATTAGATGCTCGCTGAGTGCCAAGAACTGTTTTGAATGCTTGACATGCATTAGCTGAGTAGTAACATGATGGGAAAAGAGACATAGTCCAGGATCATTACTTAATTTATTCACATATGGGCTTTTGTTCATCTAAAAGACCTCTTTTACCTTTCACAAGTAGATTAACAGTAGGACATGTAGTCATATGCATAATCTCCAGGTATGACTGTTTTCTACCTTCTTAAACATCTTCCCACTCTTTGTATATATGTATGAGAAAAAGCAACAGCATGTTTCCCGCCCCCCCCCCCCCCCCGGGAATATATTGGCTAGTTGAAAGTGGTTTGCCAGAGTCTGTTTTTAATAGTCAAGGGCACAGATTTTTTTGTGCCCATTATGCATCTGTAGCTCAAATCAGATATATTCTGAGTCATAGGTGCCTAACATTTCCACAGCTACTGTGTGAATGTTCCTCTGCTTCGGACTGCTATGTGCTTGTTGGCGTCCATCAGTTCAGGAGGAACTGATTCCTCCTGAGTCAGTGCATCTCTAAAGAATTATCAAGGATGTTATTTACCAAGTTAACAATGAACACTACTTTGGGCTGCAACAATAACCATAAAAAGAGAATCACGTACAAATTTAAGAGCCTTGTAAAGTGTGCAAAGAGAAAAACTCAAAATTACATGAAAAGTTACACATATCTTACAGAGATCTTTATCCTTTGCAATTTTTGAAAGTGCAAGATTTTTCTGCTCCCCACCCTGAAATTACTTCAAAGCCAACATATGCCAAATAAAATGGCCTTTTTTCAGTTTCTCTTCAATATCATTTATACCTATTTTACCTACAAAAGGTCTCTCCAAGAAGCCTACTCATCCAGTATACAAAGGCAGCTAAAGTGGGGAAAGATACTGGGGTGTCTGGAGATATTAGAGGTGAGCTATGGGTTTGAAGGACAAAATTAACTCACCTGAAATGCTTAAATAAATGACTGAAAAAACCACTAGGAAAAGATGATATACTTTGTGGGACATACCATAAATGCTATGGAGAACATCTCCCCATGTTCTGTTTTATTTGAATGTCATACTATTTTATCTATTGTCTTTTGTTTATGAAAAACTTGTCAGTTTCCTGAATCTCAAAAAAATATTTGAAACACTAATTTTTATGTTTAAAGATGACAATTTTGACCTTATATACATGGTTCAGAAAAATATAGAAGTGTGTATCAGTAAACAGTAGTCATATGGGAAACATTTTGTGTAGTAATTGAAAATTGTATTTTAATTGACCATAATATGTATGTACTATTTATTTTTCTGTGTAATTTAATTTTTTATTTTTTATTTTTCTTAAAATATTTTATTTATCTTTAGAGGGGAAGGGAAGGAGAGAGGAAGGACACATCAATGTATGGATGCTTCTGGTGCATCCCCTGCAGGGAACTGGCCCCTGCCGGAAACTGGCCCACAACCCAAGCATGTGCCCTGACTGGGAATCGAACCGCGATCGTCTGGTTTGCAGGCCTGTGCTCAATCCACTTAATTTTTTATTTTTACACTCAATATTATATTATTTTCAGGTGTACAGCATAGTGGTTAGACACTTATATAACTTATGAACTGATTTCCTTGATAAGTGACACCATGCAAAGTTATTACAATATTATTGACTGTATTTTCTATGTTATAGTTCATATCCCCATGACTATTCTGTAACTGCCAATTTGTACTTAGTCCCTTTACCTTTTTCACTCACCTTCCTCACTCCTCTCATCTGGCACCCATTGAACATAATATTTGAAGTACAGATATGACTGTGGTTTGAACTTACTTTTATATGAACACCTTTTTATTATTAGAGTACTTGTTTTATATGTTATTAATATTTATTGTTCCACTATCTAATTTTGTACATTTTTTTTTACTATTTTCACTATCCATAGTATTTGAAGTTTCACAAAAGTGTATTTCATCTTTCTTAGTTTGATTATTTCAAGCAAAATGTACAATGAAAAAAATTCAATATAAACATTAAAAGGGCATGTGTCCACTGAGGGTGATTTAATTTAAAAAAAAATAATTAAAGATGGGAGCCCTGATCTCAGGCCTAAATAGATATGGATCCTGAAATTAACTCTAAAAAATGAAGACTGTATAAATTTAGTTCACCTTAAAAATCAAAAGGTATATATATTCCATACACTCTTCTCTTAATAGGAATACTAGCACACTGTATCATACCAGAGCTTCTCACCACTTTACAATTCAGGGGTGTCAGACTCATTTTCACTGGGGGCCACATCAGACTCAAGGTTGCCTTCAAAGGGCTCAGTGCAATTTTAGGACTGTGTAAATGTAACTCCTCCTTAACTAGGGGCAAGGAACTTGGAAGCTGCTGCTGGGCGGAAACCAGGTACAGGGCTGGATGAAACAAGGGGAGGACGGGATTTGGCCCCAGGCCTGGTGTTTGCCACCTGTGCTTTACATGATCTGACTTAGTAGAAATTTACTGACAGAGGAAACCTACTTATCTGTGGAAAACTTTCTGGTATATTCTTTTGTTGATTTTAAGGAATTGGTTGTACCTGGTTATCATTACACCTCGAGTTGCAGATAAAGTTATAGAATTGCGGTATTTCTTTTAGCGTTGTCTTTGTAAGTATTTAGTAGATACAAAAAACATTCCACTCCCAGTAGCATCAGCCCTTTTATGACTTTTGTGTACTTTCATACAGTCATTTTCCTGTACATTTGTACAATTGTGACAACATTGCTTGCATAATACTTCATTTGGCTATTTTTACTTTATGTTAAGATGTATTATAGAATTGTACACCTGAAACTGATATAATTTTATTAGCCAATGTCACTCTAATAAATTCAATAAAAATTACATAAAAATTTTTATTATAATAAAATACTTTTGTAATAATCATGAGGCCTGCATAATAGTCTATCTAATGGATGTATAATAGTTTACATGATCTTTTCTGTGTGTAGTAGTGAATATCTTCGTATTAAAACAAATTTCTAATTTGTTATTATATTCTCGGTCCAGATTTCCAGAAATAGTTAATTAAATTAAATAGAATGATTGTGTTTTGATCTATGTTATATCATTTCCAAAATGCCTATAAAATGCAGTACTACCTTACCATTCTTTAAGCAGCACAGGAGTGGGCACACACTACCATACTTTCACCAGCTTCACTTTCTTCACTTTCTTCAGCTATTTTAACTTAAAATATTAATACTCTTTAACTGATAAACATGATATATTATGATTATTTAGATTTATATTTCTTTTATATCTATAAGTGGACACTCTTCCCTGTGTTCATTTTAAGTCATTTTCATGTTTTTGAATTTTCTATTCTCAGATTTCATCTATAAATGAAGTGGAGTATAGTGATGTGGTAAGAACATAGGTTTAGTAAACTTCAATGTAATTTAATACTCCATCGGCTTTGTGGTCTTTAACAAATATCTTAGCTTCTTTGTTGCTCATATCTTTATATTCAGGATGAAAATAATAATATATACTTTATAAAAATTTATTAAAAGTCAACCACATAATGTATAAATGCCCAGCACAGCAACTAGCAAATGCTCAGTAAATGTTGACTCTTTTTTTTCTTGATAAAATTACTTTCTTTCATAAGTACTTACTCATTTCTTTCATAAGTATTTTTATAAGTAAGAAACTTACTTTTATAAATACTAAAAGCTATAAAAATAACAGGTGGATTGACCATGTCGACTGAGTAATTCATTATTAATTTTTATGCTTATATACCTGTGTTTTATGTTTTTTTTGGTCCTTGGTCATATTCACAGTTTTAAAAATATCATCAATTAGCCTGAGGGTAAAGAATAAACATAAACACATTATATCACTTTTCTAGGATTAGCAAGCATAATTCTAGTGTTTTAGTAGAACCTAATGAAAAAAGAAGCACTAGCCAAATTTACAAGGCATGCGATGAAAGAGATATATTAGACATGACACAGTTTACTAATTTGCCAATCATTGATGGACATTAGTGGGTTGATGGATTTTTAAGCATTAACATACACCGAGACCATGAAGGATGATATCTTGTGAAAATTCAGGCATCAGTTTTATTGAACTCACAAACAGCCTACTCGCAGGCAGCTAGTTAACTGTAATCAAACTCAAGCTTAAAAATACTCAGGGTTAAAATGACAGGCACTAATTAATTTTCCAATTAGTTAAGAATTGATTTGGGATGTCATTCTTAAACTGTTCTGCCATTTAATGAGCCAATCATTTATGTTGACAGAATTTGCTTTGTATTTAACCTTCCTGTTTGGTATGCAGTGTCAACCTATAGCTATCAATCATCATAGTTCTGACCTAGCCTGCCCCCCGTGAAGTGGTGGATGGTTGGTCAGCCTTCAAACATACAGGGTCCGGCACAAATAATGCCCCATTTTTATTACAAAGTCTATTACACTCAAGCACACTACATAACATTTTAGATGCAATGTTCAAATGAAAACTGTAAATTAATACACCCATAATATTACCCTACCAATCCCTCTCAAGCAGGTGTTACTTCTGCAGGACCCTGTATATTATTCTTTTGAAAGGTAGAAAGTTTATATGAATAATTTTGATCAAGCTCTGATTACTAATAACATAAAAATGTAGCTTTTAAATATTCACAGAGCACTGTGTAATAAAATGCTCATGAAGATGAAGGAATCCCACTTTGAGTGTGCAGTTTTCAGAATGAACCTCAAATCTCAGATCTAAACATGTATGTTCTCATCTGAAAAAGAGATATTAATATATCTTTCTACTTTGAATGATTATTTCCTACTTCAAAATGTAATGTATAATAATCTTTCCCTTAGCTTTGTACCTGGCACATACGAAGTTCTCAATTTCTATAAATTCTGAATGAAATTCTGAATAGATAATTATATTTTTGAATCACTTCTTTCAACTCAAAGTAGAAAGAAACTAAAATAATACAAATGATTTCTTCTCATTTGTTGTATGGACCTGTATCATGAGGTATCAACCATCTAAAATGTTCTGTTTAATTTAAAGGCTGAACATCAATTTTGAATATTTCTCTATTCAATGTTATTTTATTTATTAACAGTTTGTTACCCAAATACCATACACATACACTTTAAGTGATAGATTACTTTTATAAAACATTCCTTTAATTTGGGGGATGCGAGGATGAAGGATGTCTGTTCTGAATACATTTTGCAAAAGATACAAACTTTCAGAAAAAAATGTGAGCACAGTTTTCAAAATATTTCATATATTAAAGCCATTTTCTTAGGCCAGAGGAAGTGTTGCTGCACTAAAAATTATTGGTTTAATTTTGAAACAAAGACTGTATAAAAGCTTTGTGTCAGATATTTAACCTACTGAAAGTGACTTAATTTTCTAAGTGATGTGTTAGGATGACAGAACTGTCTCACTCTTGCTCCCTTGCATGTAAAGAGGTGGCCTTCTCAGTGGCTATAACATCGCAGACTCTGGAGCCAGATCGTCTCAGGTGAAATCCCGGGTCTGCCACTTAGTTTCTGTGGCAGTTGATTAAGCCACTTGAAGTCCCTCTGTTTGTTTCCTCATCTGTGAGCTGGAAATAATAAAAAATTCTGTGAGGATCGATGATTCAGCATGAGCATTATTATTACATGTATTTCTGCAGAAGGTTTAAAGGACCTTGCTTGAATGCTGAGGCGTCATCCAAAATGTCTGTCTGGCTCAGGAATGCCCTTCTTCTTACTGGGATTTCCTGGAAGGTAATTTGTGTAAGGTGGCTCACAACCTTCTGGCCTCCATATTTATGCCCAATTCAAGTGGGCGTATCACCCAAGGTAATCCAAGTGGATTCTCTTAAAAGTCTCAAATTTAAGTAAAAATCTCAAATTTAAATCTCAGTAGAGAGATTGAAAGTGAGTGACTGAGTGTGAAGAGAGGAGAGAGAGAGAGAAGGAACACCACAAACTAATACATTTTTATAGGCTAAATAAAACATTGTCATACAAGTTTTAGGTCTATGAGTTGGGCCTATACTATCTTCCACATGTAGGTAAAATGAAGCAAATGCATAAATAAAAGCATAATAAGAGACAGAAAGAAAATCTGGCAAATTTAAATCCCTGGTTCTACCATACCTGAGATTCTTATTATGTATTCTCTTTTTTTATTGGTGCTGACATGATTTTTTTCTGATAACAAGTAACAAAATTTTAACATAAACAAAATTACATTAAGAAAAGTAAATAAAAATCAGAGAAATAGTACCTGACATGGATGATTAAGACTAAAGTGAAAGTAAGGACATAGATAGGCAAATCATGAAGTTTCCATATAATTATTAAATTTGAGCCACAGATTCACTCTAAACTTCTTGATGGCCAAAGAAAAACAGGAAATCTAACAAATCTAACCAAATACATTGCATATATACACAAGAAACAAAAAGAAAACTGCTATATTAGGTCAATAACATTTCTTGACTTATAAAAGTTTCCTTTTTAAAATAAGGAATACTGAAATGTCTTCAAAAAATCTTTAAAACAAATAAAATACTATGTTTTGTTCCAGTGATTCAGCCCTTCAACATAAGTTGAGTAGATAACAAACTCAGTTAACTAATTGAAAGGAACCAAAAGGTTAGTACAATCAACAAGTTAGCACATGTTAGCAGCTTGGCTATAGAGTGAAGTCTAGGATAAAAAGAGCAATGAATGGCTGGTGTATGCTTAAAGTTATCTCCCACCAATAGAAATTCTCTTCAATTGGACTTTGGATAAAAGTAAAACGTGAGACAATTCAAAACTGTGTGGTATGGTGTGTCTGAAATGCAAATATTTTGGTTGGGAATATTGTATATCATATTGGCAATTCATTAGTGAGACTAGTCAAGATATTTGCCAGCAAGATAATTATCTACATTGGTATGGAAATAAAAGTGCAAAGAAGGATAGCACGCCTTAACACAATTTCTACATGAACATCAACATTATCCACGTAAGTGCCAAAGTTAAAGACCTGAACGCTGGTTTTATTCTTAAAAAGAAGTTTTATTAATGTATAATTTACCTACATAAAATGTACCCATAGTAAATGTAAAGTTTACTATTGTAACTGTCCCACCCATTACCTAAGTTTTGGCCCTCATCAATTCTTTTAAAAAATATAATAATGTATTATAAAATTATGTATTTTTATATCAACAAATATTTATAGCATCTGTTTTTTAAATTAGATTTATTAGAGTGACATTGATTGATAAGGTCATATAGGTTTCAAGTGTAGATTTCTATGATATATAATTTGTATATTGTGTTGTGTGCCCCTCATCCAAAGTCAAATTATCTTCTATCACCATATATTTGGACCCACTCACTCCTCATCCCTCACCTCTTACCCCTTTCCTCTTATAACCACCATACTGTTCTTATCTGGCTCTTTGGGTGGCCTTCCAGGTTACTTTCCTATTTCTATTTTTGTGTTTACTAATCTTACTTCCATACTGCAAATAAGTCATTTTTGTAAAAACAAGTTATATTCTAGTTATTCTTTGCAATAACACAAGTCACCTAAATTCAGGGCTTAAAGTTAGTATCATGATTTGATTTGCTCATAAATCTGCAATTTGGGCAGGGATTGGCGGGGGGAAGGACTCTGCTTCGAGCAATATCAGAGGAGTACACTTAGAAAGTTGAGAATAACTTCCCAGCTGATTCATTCATGTGGACAGCAAGTTGGTTCTGGCTAGAAGCGTAGCTGAGGGCATGGGATTTTAGTTCCTCTCTACATGGACATTCTGGGCTGGTTGGAGTTCCTTCAAGATGGTGGTTCATTTTTAAGAGCATCTGCCCCAGAGACAGAAAATAGAGATTACCTGGAGAGGTGAATTCCTGGAAACTGTCAAAGCCTCACTTCTGCTCTATTCTATTGGTCAAGCAGGTATTGAGCCTTTACTCAATGGGACTAATGTGAGAGAATTTTGGCCCATGCTTTAAACCTGCCATACTCAACATATCACTTCTCTGTTTAAATTTCACAGTGTCTCTACTATTATATTCAAGTATTTTGACAAAAGAAACACAATTCTTTATACTGTTTGTACAGTTTTCTCTGCCCTTCATTTTTTTCTACTTTCATGTGTTGCACTCATGCTGTTTTTTTCATTCTTTTCTATGTTTTAGTTACAGGAATTTATGTCCTACTGGCCCTTAACATTCTGCTATGCCATTATTGCCTCTCTAACTCGCACTCACTGTTCAGAGCTCAGCTCAGATGTCTGTTCTTCTGGAAACAGCCACATAGTCACTGCCTCTGCATGTCGCACCCCAGCCCTACAGAGTCAGAAATAGACGTCTCTTCTGTGGATCCTTGTGCATATAAGTCCATGACACTTTTTATTATATTCCACTTATTTGCCTTTACCACTAGATTGTGTGCTTCAGAAAGACAGGTATGGTGTCTTGTTGTCATTATATTCTCTAAATTTATTGAGTGGAGTAAATAGAAAAAAAATGACCAAATTTGTTCATTATCAAGTGTAGGAGTGATTTATTTACACCTATACGAGACTGTTGCAGCTTATGTAAGGTATGCACTCCTGGAGACCTTCCATAATTTAAAGAAGTGAATTATTTAAGACTAATTTTCAAATACAAATTAATGTAAACTTGAGTTGGTGTAGTCTCAAGGCACATAATTATATAGCTATAATAGCAAGTTGTTATTGAAATACTTTTTAAATGTTCTCATTATTATCTCTAATATTTTTAAGTACTTTCTTCTAAGTGAGAAGCAGTATGTTTTGGCCTCATGGTTTATTGCATTTATCCTCTATTCCAAAGTTATTGGTTGTGGGATAGGTTTTTTTTAACACTAACACTAGTATTAGCAAGAGTATTTTGTAAATGCTTGAATATCATAATTATGGAATATAAAATATTTTTCATTATCCTGTACATAACTGTTTATAAAGAGCACAAATGTCACTAAATATATGAACTTGCACAAGTTCACACACACACACACACACACACACACAATGATCCTCATTGTGTGCAGTTTCTGTGTTTAGAATTTGTCTGCTTACTAAAAGTTATCTGTAGCCCTAAAATACATATTTGCATGGCCTTGGCCAAGCATTTGTGGACATGTGCGTGCAGACAGTAGCAACACATCCCAGTCACCTAATGGCACATATTCCATTCAAGGTCAAAAAAGTTGACACTCTATCTTTTTTTAAAAGATTTTATTTATTTATCTTTAGAGGAGAAGGGAAGGAGAGACAGAGAGAAATATCAATGTATGGCTGCCTCTCATGAGTCCCCCTGGGAACTGGCCTGCAACCCAGGCATGTGCCCTGACTGGGAATCGAACCGCAATCTTGTGGTTCACAGGCCCCCGCTCATCTATCTTTTGATTTCAGCTCTCATACTGAAAATACACTTCTTTGGCGGTCTATTTAGGGCCACATATTCTGCATTTTGTGCTTTTTGTTGGTGATTTTACTGTTTGAAATGGTGCCCAAGCATAGTGGTGAAGTGCTGTTTATTGTTCCTAAGCATAAGAGCGCTATGATGTGTTCTGTGGAGAAAATGCATGTGTCAGAGAAGTTTTGTCCAGGAATGAGTTATGGTGCTATTGGCAGTAAGTTCAAAGTTAATGAATCAACGATATATATTACATGAGGTGTTATTACACAGAAGTCACATAAAACAAGGGGATGTATTGCTTGATTAATGATGTGTTGTGAGCAGAGGCTCACAGGAAGCTAACCCTGCATTTCCTCTTTGGGCGTGATTCTACTATTGGCTCATTCAGTGTTTGGGGTAACTTTACAGAATATAACAACAAGTGACTGTAATCCACTGTGTAAGCAAAATACGATTCTCAGGATACTGATAAAGGATGAGATTACTTTTGTTTAATTTATAAACTGCTTTGCCAAGTTGCTGTAGTTAAAACATGATTTATATATCACTTGGCCTATAAAATTTAAAACAATGGATATTTGAAATAATCTTCCATCCAGCTCACAATGCTTCTCTTTTTGTGTGTAAAGCAAGACTATTAATATTACAAATCATGATATTTCAATACTAATGATTCAAAAATATGAAACTACAACTAAAATTTTAAATATACATATTCATTTTATTAATTACATAAATTTTATTAATTGGAACTATTTGTCATATTTACAAAAATATTATACTTCCTATATTGCTACTTGAAGAAGTTTTTGTACTTCTTTGCTATACAAAGACATTTGCTAAGTGGAGATGATTGGTTGATATGAAATGTAAAATATTTAAATTTTAATATTTATTGAAATAGAATACTATCTACAATAATGAAAGCTGAAGATGGAATCAGATAAGGTATTGAATCAAATTAATATGAGTAAAAATACAGATATATTACATTTTTTGCATGCTGATTACATTACTAAAATGCTTTCAAGGGTAATTTGGGGGGTGCAGGTGGAAATATGTGACTCAAAATGGAAATGGAATATGCGTTGGTCTGTTTGCCTGATATGTGCTCTATGAATAGTATGTGACAGATATGGAGATATACAGAGATACACAAACATGTCACAATCACTATATTATATTGATTCTTGTAAATCATGGTAAAAATTCTGATTGTGATTTCCCTCACATTTTTATCATTAATTGCTCTATGGGAAAATAATTAGCATACTCCTACTCAGAGAATTAGGCTGGAAATCATACAGTAGGTTTGGTGGGAACTGAAGCTTAGTGATACTACATTGCTGCAAAAAGATAACTTTCTGTCTATTTAATAATGATGTTACAGTGAATTGGATATATCAGTACAAATCCTTGATGAATCACTGGAATTTTCTAAAACCTATTTTAGATATATTCCAGGCATACATGATTACTTACAGGAAAGCAGTGATGATTGAATAAGTTTGGACTGGGAAAACTGAAAAATACATTCAGATGCTAGTAATACAAAAATATAACAATCTAAATTATTATAAATATCCTACTTGGAATCCTTTGAAAGTCTTAAAAAAGTAATTTTGAAGAAGTATGATGATTATTCAATCCCTTGAATAACAGAAGCTTATCAAAACAATAAAAAATTGTTTCCTAATATAATCCATGGCATATAGTCCACTCTTGTAAGTAGCAGCTTATCCTAGGATGCCTCTGTAAAGTATAACACTGAAGTTCCTTTTACAGTAAACCCTAATGAATAAACTCTTTATATTTCATTTTAAGCCATAAAATATATTCTATGGGATTACATTAGATCTGTCTAATGATGTACTTAAATGTACCCTTAAGTAGCACCATGGAAATTTAACCAGGCCTGATATATACATGAAAGTAATGAAAAGTTTCTCTGGCTTATGGGAAAGAGCTAACTTCTCTTCAAAGTATGGGGGAAGAACAGCAAAGTAATCGGACATACTGGATAATTTTTCTACTTGATGTAGCAGAATTTTATTTTCAATAAACATAAGTACATTAATTTGAAAAACATGTTGTGGGTATCAGGAAAAGCCAGATGAGATCTGTGACTTCTAGACATTTCAGATAATGTAAAGCAAAAATCTCTGCCCTTTTGTCATCCTCCATCCCCAAGACTGCAAACAAAAGAATAATAAACCTGTAATTTTTCCAGATAAAAGAAAGTATCTACTAACCAGCTAAGCACAATGGGTATAATAAAATCATGGAATTAGTCTGGCTTTCATCTGATAAAATACTTCAGAAAGGCCAGTGATGCTTTTAATGAGTGGCCTTGAGCAATTCATTTAACATGTTTCAGCCTCCATTTTACTCTTTTCTAATCTAAAAGATTAACTCGCATCTATTTCCCAGCATTGTTGAGGCTTAATTTCATTTGATTCAAAAGCCTTTGGGCTTTTTTCGTGATACGGTGTGTTTGGTTTCAGAAAGTTCTGAACTGTCAAAATTAGTCATACAAAAGTGATGTCAGAGAATATCTCCTTTGCTAAAGGCTTCGATTCTTATATTCTGTTTAAATTTCATGCTGTGATATGTACTCGAAATATCTTCAGTATATATAATCACATACCTCTTTTGATATAGGCTGTTCTAGCAAGTTCTTCATGACTAATGTGGTTTTCTTCACCAGCTTGAATTGCAATTCAGCCCACAATAAGAAAACATCAGAGATTCAATTCCCCTCTGTCAAAGCCCTTGGGCATCACCTGTGAAGAACAAGTTCTTGTGTATACTGACCATGTGCAAGAGAATATGTAATGTGCTGTGTCATTTTCAAACACAGTTTTTAATTCAACCTCAATATACTGACATATATAATCAGTATCCTCATACAACAGTGTGGAAAAACAATGTGATAGAGACATTATAATTACAGGAAACCGATGACTGAGAAAAAGACAAGAAACTCTTTTTAATCAACAATGATGTATGCAAAAAAATGGATTACATATTCATTCACACTGATGCTGAAAATATATTTTTGACTGCAAAACAAGTACATTATAAATCCATTTATCCTGAATTGCTTTGTGCTATAGGTTGAATGTTTGTGTCCCCCGCCCCCCCAAATTCAAGTGTCGAAGCTCTAGTCCTTAATGCGATGGCATTGGGAGGAGGGACCCTGAGGGTAGATAATTAGAATTATATAGAGTCCTGAGGGGGAGGCACTTATGGTGAAATTAGAGGTCACATGAGCACACTGGGAGATGGTTACTGTCTACAAGCCAAGAGGAGACCCCAGAATGTAACCTACCATACCAGCACTTCACAATAGATACGTCACAGGTCAGAATTAAAGTAACTCTTGTTCTGTCTTTTCCTATCATTGCTGTGCTATCATTGTTTATTTCAAATATAATTATAGGAATAAGTAGATTCCAAGGGCTGGAGACACAGCCTATATCTGAGCTGAGCTTAATGATTTGAAATCATTAAGTGGTTATTCTCCAAATAAATGCTCATAGCTAAGTCCATGCAGGTTAGAGGCTGGCTGTATAACTGGGAGCTTGAAAAGTTCACTCGATATAGAAGAAATGTTTGTTAAAAGATAAATGACTTTTTAAAAACCTTAATTTGACATCTTTATTGTTAAAGCTCAATAGTAATCACAGCAGTTGCTTAGAACTTAAATTAACAAAGGATTTTTGTAGAGGAGCATTTTATACTTGACATTTAGAACTGAAAAATGCAGTGCTTTAAAAATATTAATTTCAGTAGGTGTTATTTTGGTTTTTAAATTTTCTATATGTGATGCACCCCTTTTATACTTATATCTGCTTACCTACACTTGGTTCTCAGCTTTTTAATATTATAATTATATAATATTAATAAGTAGATGGTCTATTGTCAGATGCCCTTACTAGAGGTTATCTGTCACTATTATACTATCATTATTAAAATAACATCATGAAAGAACACTCTTGTACAAAATACTTTGTGCCTCTGCGACTTTTCTTTCTAATAGATTCCTAAAGTCAGAATGTTGGTACATGAAGGTTCCCTAGAGGTGCACCAGAGCTTCCTGAAGAAGTGCATACCCACACATAGTGATGCTATTCTGGAAGAATATTTGTTAACATTGCACATAAAAACTGCCATTTTATTCGATTTGCTCCTTTTTAAATCACTCGTAGAATTTAAAAACCATTTGTTGGCTTGTCATATAATTTATTTTGAAATTTTATTTTTAATGTTTTTTTGCCCACTCCTCTATTTGGATATTTCTCTTCTATTCATTTTTCATAGTAATTAGTCTGTAGTGTCTCTATTAGGACTACTAACAACTAGTTTGTCTTGAGGGCCAATTATGTAGTATTTTAAGAGGATTTTGTTCTTTGAGTCTGAACTACACTGGATATAAAATGTCATCCTGTTTCAATCTGTGGTGAAACTTTGTATTTGTAATTATTATATATATGGCACTTGTATAGAAAATGGCTCCAGATAACAATTGAGTTAGCTAAAGGTTTGTCTCCAGAGACCTACTGTAATAACATAATTCATAGTAGGGCTGTAATACAATGAAGACGAAAGCTTTGTAAGTGATGGTATGAACTGATATAAAGAAGGACCTTGATCTAGTTGACATCTAGTAGATAAGCTCTAGAGTAACAAAGGTTAAGTAAGTGGAAAATCTTCAGTAATGAGTCAGATAGAGAATAGGCCAGTAAATGCCCCTGACATCTAGGCAATTTACAGTACTTTGCCATATCTCATTTTTCTGCATTCAGTTGTCGTACTTGTTTTTATGTCTGTGGCTTCCTTTACTCTGAATTAGTACTATCTGTTGTACATTCCTGAATTGGAATTTCCTCAACGGCTATGGTACAATAATTGACCAATACTTTTGAAATATTGAAAAAGTAATCTAATCCCAGGCCCACTGCTCTTCCTTGTTGCTTTCTGTGATTGCAAAGGTTCTTTTGCTGATCTATAGTTCAAAGGTGCTGGGAACAGCAAAGGAAAGTGACAACATCAGTTTAGCTATGACTGCTGCCTAATGGTGTGTTAAAACTTTTTAATGAAGAATAAGTTGCTGACATGATGCCTCCTGAAGAGACACATACGTGCTGACTGACTCCCTTGTTTTAAATTGGTCAGTTGTGTCCTATAAAATTTGGCATGCGAAATACTTTTCTTTTTCATATTACTGTAGGCATAAAATACCTAACCAAGCAAAATCCAGATTGTTCATATGTGAGAGAATGCATCTTTTCCCTTAGGGGAATGATGTTTTTTTTTTTTTCCTTTTTGCAACTGTATTTAATATTCTGTTTGGTAAACATGTTCAAAGGCAATCCTTTGGTCAACCAGACCAATGAGGCTACTGCTTTGTTTATAAGAAAGTAAACGGCAGGATAGGATAACATGAGATATAGGAAATGTGAAGAGGTAAGACACAAGTAGTCTTTTGGCCCATGAGGTCCAAAAGAAAGACTAAATATTAACAATAAAAATAAATAAACAAATACCTGAAGAAAGGTAGAAAAGGGAAGTAGAAAGGAAGGAAAGAATAAAGGAAGAAAGGAAGGAAGTCAGAAAGCCATTCTGGAAACAGGAAATCCTTAGATTTATAAAGAGCTAGGGAATCATTCTACTCTAAGTGGTTTAGCTATTCTGAAGTTCATTATAAATATATCATAGTGGCTGTAATTTATATATATTAGTTTATATATATATATTAATACAGCGTCAAAGCATCTTGTAGTTTCTAAAATGGAGAAGGGTTTTCAGGAACTACTACAAAGGACACACGGACAAAACCAAGGGGGAGGGTGGAAGCAAGGGAGGGAGGTGGGATTGGCTGGGGTGGGGAAAAAATACAGACAACTGTAATTGAACAACAATAAAATAATTTTAAAAAAAGTAAAGTAGATTCCAAATGAAGGCAGATATGTATTTGTAATACACATTTTTAATTTAAATCAATAGGTTAAGGAAATGAAAAGAACCATTTATTGATTAATCAAGTAGAATATAGTGCATAGAGTATAATATCATTTAATCTATTTTTGAAAGATGAAAAAAACAGAAGCTTAGATAAATCCATAATGCATAGTTATGCTACTAGGAGGTAGAAGACCTGAAAGTTTAACCCATGTCTGAATTTTTAGCTAATGATCTCAATCATTTTTAACTACCTTGCACTTTTTTGTACCAGGATTTTAATTTAGTTGTCATTCAGTCTCTTGGTAGAAAAGCCAAACTATTAACTAGAGTACATGAAAACATAAAAATTACCAAAACATAAGGCAGACTTCAGACAATTACCACAAAAAAGGCTGAAAGGAGAGAGGCCTCACTTTGGCCATGGCTTTATTAGCAACGTGAACTTTGAATAACCTTGGAAGATGGGCACAATCACAGTAAGTAAAGATGGGAAGAAAGGCATTTTAGGCAGAGGGACAAACAGTAGAAACATATGCAAAAGGTGGCACTTACTGGGGAACAGTGACTAGCGTAGTTGTGCTAGAAAGTGGGTTGTAAAGAGAACGCAGTGAGAAGTAACATTAGGCAGATTCAGTAGTTAGAGTGTGGGGAACTTTGATACTGGGGAGAAAGGCAAAAATTTACTCTGTAAGCATTTGAATTTTTCTGACAATTGGAATGCCATACTCAGAAGGCTCTTTCTGAAAAATGAATTTTACAATACAATGCAATATAGATGAAAACTGGGAGATACCAGAGGGCAAAGTTACCAAGTAGACATTTTTACAAGGACGCCAATTAGGGATGCTTAGAGTAATATAAACAGTCTTATGGGAAAGAGAAAGTAATTAGAACTGAAAGCCTACTATGAACCAGCACTTTTCTGGGTACCTGTATGATTAAATATATTATATCATTTACATGTTACTATACCTGTGTTATGGTAGTGTCCTTAGAAACGAAGACAAATATAGGAAAGGGATGTTGCAGAGAAAGAATGAACATAATTGACTGTGAGATGTTATAAAAAATTTCCAGTCAAAGATAATTTTGAAACTTCATGTCTAGAGTTCTAAATGGTGCTATGTCAAGATGGTTTCTGATGCAGATAATGAAAACCACTTGGAAATCTTGAATCTAAGATGTCAGTTTATTTCTCTTAGGTGCAGTGGCTGATTATGAGTCTAGTCAGGGAGATTTGGATCAGGTAGGGCATTCAATCAATGGTGAAACAATAGCACTAAATGCTTTATCTCATATTTCCCATTATAACCCTATAAATAGATAATATTATTTTAAGAATTTATTCAATTATTAGTCAAATTAGATAATAGCAACTATTTAGGTATTTTAGCAGAAAAGGGACTTGATAGATAATACCCTTAAAGAACTTTGCTAGGGCTGGAAGTAAAGTCCAGAGAAAACCACTGCTGGATGTGAGGAAATGAGGAACTATTAAAATGACAGGAAGCCCTGGCTGGTGTAGCTCAGTGGATTGAGCGCGGGCCTGTGAACCAGATGATCATGGTTCCATTCCCAGCTAGTGCACATGCCTGGGTTGCAGGCCAGTTCCCAGCAGGGGATGCATGAAAGGCAACCATACATTGATATTTCTTTCCCTCTCTCCTTCCCTTCCCCCCTAAAGATAAATAAATAAAATCTTTAAAAAATGACAGGAAGATGTCAGTGACCTTTATTGCTTGTAATATGAAAGCAGATAATTTTTCAGGAGTTCTTCTGAAGGTCCTAACATCTCCCTAGATACCTTATGCCCCACCGACATATAGTTGTTGCCGTTAGAACAGAATAGTGGCTTCTCAATCTCCTAATTCTTGTACAAATTCTTTAACTGGTTGTAATTTGAACCTGACCACCAAAGGCAAGTGGGTATGGGAAATGTATTCTGTAAGCTTCAAATCTCTGAGGGAAGAATCTAGTGTTCACTCTTGATTGGATATACCTAACACAATTTGAATTTGGTGAATAAGATGATTTGTCTAAGGATTCTACTTGTAAAGTAATGGAAACAAGATTTCAAATCAAGTTTATTTAATCTCAAAATATGCAATTTTAACTAGCAGATGGTACAACCAATGAATTAGGGACAATGCTATGGAGGGGCATGGCCAGGTTGGTAAACAATAACCTTGGCTGTCACATGAGAGAGCCAATGGAAGGCTTTGGTAATTGGACTATCTAAGGGACCCAAGAAAGCCCTCCACCATAGTGTCACCTTCAACCATCTTTTAGACCTAAAAAGTTCATAAGCGCCCTTCCAAGTTAGAACAGTCTATCCATATTTTTGCTCCTTCCCCCTGATTTGACTGTGATGGAGTCTAAAATGTCACCAAGTGATTAAGGGAGGAAGTTAGTGTGGTAAGAGCAGGAACTCACCACATCTTATTCCCTATTGCAGGTTGCAGTCCTCTATAGGACCAGGTGCATGGGCTGAAGGGGTCTTATCTCTGAATGAAAATTGAATCATGCATGAATACCAAATATTAGAATTAATGGGTTAAATTTGATTAGAAATTTCTATTATCTAAGAGTGGAAATTAAACTAATGACATTGACCCTAGTTTCTATTTTAGGCCAAGGGAAGATTACCCCACTGAATAAAATTTAAAAAGGGAATAAGAGGTAAAAATGTACTTGCATTTGATCACATTGTACATGTTATATGATCGAAACACTAATAACATAAATATTTAAAAAACTTAAACCAGCACAGAATGCAGGCACTGATTGAAAATAAAGGAAAATAAAAAGTAATGGGGAAAAATCTCACTGCATTTCACAGATTATTATGTATACTAAGATTAACCTGTTTTAGTCATTTTGATAGAATCAGCCAGGATATCTGTGGTCTGAGAGACAGGGACAAAATATATAATGTGATCCAAGGCCTATGTTGCTTTTATATAACATGACACGGAATATTTTTATTTATTTGTAATTCTTTAAAAATAATATGATATATTTTACTATATAAAATAAAATTTTGTTTATCTAGAAAATCAACTTTTTATCTTCATATATGTTTCACTTGCTTTGGTGCTCATACTACTAAGAATGTTGTTGAGTAAATATCATTTTTGCTACATCTTGCCTTTTCTTGCTCAGGCAAAATCTTCTTTGCTCTTATATTTTCACAGTATTATTCTATCACTAATAAAATTTCATTGACATACTTTATATTTGAGAAACATTAAGATAGTGTTTAATATTCATTTTAGCCGTAAAACATGCTAATAAATGCATTTTAATTTATTTTTTTCCTCCTAACATGTTCTGACAAGTTTTAAATAAAAAAGTATTGAACATGAAAACAGGAAATCAGAGATGGAAAACCTGAGCATTTTTTAAAAAATTTGTAGCTCTGGCATAAATCTATGTGAGCGTTGCAATTTGGATTTAAAGCAGGTACATATGTGTTTATATCATATGTATAATACATATATATATATAAAACAATCATGTGTTCATATATCTATATTGAGTTGGTATATACATACACACAGACTACGTCCATCAATTATTTTTTAATCCACTGTCTAAATTTAAGGATTTAGATGAGGTTAACTCCAATCTCCTCTTTTTCAGTTACAAGATGCTAAAAGATATTACTTTTAAAAATCAATTGTATGTAGTGATTATTGTCAATACATAGATGATATTTTGACTGTCTCACACAAATGCATATGAATTTGAAGCAGTCTCTCAGTAACTACTATAATTATTAACATGGGTGATATTTAGCTGGCACGGTTATAATATTTAAATAATCCCATACTGATTGCTGAAACTCCACTCTCAGACTCTCACTGTTGCAGGTGCCATCACCCCGTCCCCACTCGCTCTGGACTGAGGGGTAATCCAAGAATGGGAGAGGGCCACTGACACTGCGAGGCCTGTAAAACTCTTTTCTAACATGTTTGGATTGGCTGATGCCTGAGCTATTCCAGCTGTTAACTTTAAATCACTTCTGATTGCTACAATTACAAATAAAGGAGAATGCTTAGAATACGATATGTGTAATACATTAAACAAAACTTTTTATAATGCATTCTAATGGTCCGCAAAGATTATTAGCTGCTTTAAGACTTATTCCTTGTTTTAACTCTGGCAGTACTCCCTGATGCTGCCTAATTGTTTTTGTTTGAAATGGCCACAAATATCTTTTGTAGGCCAAATAGCATATTATACATCTGTCGAAACCATACTTTACTGACCTATAATGTGTTTACAAAGCCTCTAAAACCCTTTTGGATGGTTCTGGTTGCTTGCTTTATGTTCATTTTTTTCTTTAATGTGTTTATATTTTTCCAGTTTTCTCATTTGTATTGCATGCATACACACACACACACACAGAATGAATATATATATATATATATATATATATATATATATATATATATACATTCTCATTTGAACAAATGAGAATATACTAGAAAGGACATTCAGTTCTGATTCTTGAATCCTCATGTTCCTAGAATATCTGGCCTTATTGACTTTCTTATACATATACCTTATTTGTTCCAAACTTATTAAGAGAACCTTGTCTGCTTTATCAGATCCAATTCTTGGTAGATAGTGGTAATGATAGAACCACACAGTATTTAATCCTAGGTGGACCCTCATTCCTGCTCAACCATTCATTTTAAATGTATCTTATTGCTACTCTCTTCCCTGCTTACTTTCCCAAGAGCTTTCTATAAATTAATTTCTCAGTTAAACTTGGTTTCTCACAGGGATTCAAACTTTGCCCTTGAATCAATTCTCCTTAGATTAGGTAGGGTCTTGTAAGCTGGAACTGAATGGAGTATTTTATTCCTTAGATATTTCTTCATGCTCTTTACATAAAAGATGTAAATAACCTCACATAAACTGAAATAACCTTTTTTCCTTCATCAAAGGCATGTCTCCTATAGCAAGTGTTATGCAAAGCTGGTTTTTTTTCTCAATATGAGGTTTTTGCATTTTCGTCTAACAGAATTTCAAGTTTCTTCTCTATGAGAAGAGCTCCAAGTACATACTCTTCTTAACATTAACTGCCTAGCAATCCAGATTTACATTTACTATCACTAATGTGACATCTCCACCAGGATACACTAAAAGTGTAAATAAAAAATAAAACCCTTCCCTAATAAACCAAGCACTCATCTGGAGTCATCCTGGTATCTACCTGCTCCTTGGTATTAGTGGCACCATCACCTACAGAAATCCGGAGATCACATATCAAGATTATTAACTTTTCCTTCTGTGTCTACCACTCTTCTCTTATAATATCTGACAAATAATAACCCAGTGGTTATTCATTTGTAAGAAATTTTAATAGCTGCAGTTTTATCACCACTCACACACACACACACACACACACACACACATGAACTTACTATCTCAGTCTTTCATTTTTTCTGATAACACTGTGGTTCTTCCCTGACTGTTTCTGATCTGAGCTATTTGCACCAGTGATCTCATTTTCCACCTGACCTAGTAAGTGCTATAATGAACAATTATACATAGTTTAATGAATAAGGTAGAGTTGAAATTATCTCACTTTTATAAATGAACCTTTTGTGTTTTTTACTAATATATTTGTCCAACTTCTTCTTTCACTATTTTGCTTCCCTCATTTGTATTTTTATGTGGACTCCTCATTGTATCTCATTATGCATTTCCCATTATGCTGTCCCTCCCTCTCACTATAAAAGTCTTCCCTGTTTTTTGAAGGGCAGCCCCAAAACATTCTCACTTATGCAATTTTTACAAAAATTAAGATCCAATTCCTTACTCCATTCAGAATTAATCACTACCTTGTCAGTACCTTTGAATTTCCTTGTCACTTAATACCACTCTAGTATGAATTGTCATATTCTACATTATTATAGTTATTTATGCAGATATTTTTCTCTCTCCTATGTATGCTATTAGTCTTTGGTTGAAAAGATGATTTCCAAATGATTTTGATGTGTCTCATATCATTCAAAAGACCATCTTTTATACTTGGAATAAATTGACCAATATTTTCCAGTGATACGGACAACTTTCACACAGACACATAAATTCCATAAAACAAAATATTCAGCCAATTTAATTAAAATGGATAAATTAGCTAAGTAGTCATACACATGAATATTTTGGAATCACGTCAAAAAAGCAAATGGTTAATTGGTGGAACGGTTTCACTCTTAACACTGACTCAACACTGTAAGGACAGAGAGAGGCTCAGGAAAATGAGGCTGTAACCTGCTACATGCAGAATTGTGACTCTGATGTTTTACACATGCAATGGTAGGTTCAAGAAAACAGGGATTTTTATTGGATTACATCTTATACTGTTTGAAAATAATGCAAAGAGCACATTTTTGAGTGTCTTGGAAACAAGACTTTAATTTTCTTGCCAACACTCTGCTCTCCCATTTGTTAACGACATCTATTATTAACTGTCACTTTAATAGATATGAAATGTCAGAAACACAGTTCTAACGGCAGCATGAAATTGTCTAATTCTAAATGATTTTCATCAAAATATATTTATTTGTCTGAGTTGACAGTGGCACTTTATGTTGTAGGAATCTGAGGGATGCTTTTTATCGTTTTTATAAAGTGTGTTTTATTTCAGTCTTGCCTCTAGCTGTGAAGGAGCTCATCATTTCCTTGTGAACATTTTTCATTGCAAAAATGAGGGTGCCAATTTTAACTATTTGTAAGGGTTGAATAGTTTCATGCATATGAAGATTTTTCAAATGGTTATTGGCCCACAATAAGCATTCATTAGGAAATAATAATATAATTATATTTATTAATAATTGCACTCCCTAGGTCTTTTTGACTTATTCATATGCATAATTACTCTCTTTAGACTTTGCCTGAAATCAGAAATGTGCACAAGTTTTCTTATTTTGAATCATGATGCTAGAAAGATACATTTTGCAATAATTGCTACACTGTGTGTAGTTTTCCCATTTACATATCTGAACTAATTAATTTTTATAAATAGAGAGCAAAATTTGTCTAAAAGTGTTTTAATCAACATTTGACTATAGACAGATATGACTTCATTCACTTTAATTTTAGTAAATTAATTAATGACACTGTACATTGCTTTCTAATTACTCTAAAATATTAGAATTCTAATACAAGGGGGTTGGTTATATTTTTGATAACTTGAATGAAGATTTAGTGTGTTTACATTTTTGGATTGAACTCTGGAGAAGAAAAAAACAATCAACCAATCAACTACACGTGAAATGACACAAAATTACTTACTATATCTTAAGAAACATGACTATTTGGAACACTGGGTTGTGAGTTAGGAGGACTGTGTTCTACTTAAACACCTTTAAGTAACTTTATGTTTTGGGGGAAGCCATTTAATATCCTTATACTTTATTTTTCTCATGTGAAAAAGTATAAATGAAACTATATGGTCCTGAGGCAACTTTTCAAAAACGTTCAACAATTCACATTTTAACCATTCTTCTTTCTGGAAAGCTCATGCAGCAGAAGCTTTGGTGCTAGGGCATCACCTGTTTCATGAGGATCTTGTCTTGTGACACCTGGAACTGGTCATTGAACTGCCATGAGGATGTGCTTTGGGGATGAGTGCCCCGCACTGCCAGGTGTACATGAGTTGTTCCTATTCTGAGCATTTCTGAGTCTACTGGTATCAAGTGTTACCTACACTAGTCTTGTGAGAATTTAAGAAAGCCTACAAGGACCCCCAGTACATAATTCATACAGTGTAGATGTGAGATAGACCTTCAGACCATTGCTTCAATTAAAGAAAGGCACTGTGAGATTGAAGAGAATGGTAAGGGAAATTGCTCCTGGGATGTTCTATGTACGTAGAAGGGCCAGTCTCTCTGTGGCTCGCTGGGAATGCTTTGTGGCTTACCATGAAGTATAACTCTTTGTGAGTGAATAAAGATTGGAGAGAAGCTAAGGAAAGTACCAAGAAGAAATCCTACTCAAATCCCTTAACCACCATGAAAAAGAATTTAAACTCAATGAATAGTGTCTTAAGTATACATGTATATGGACTTTTCTTTACATTATAGAATTATGAGGTTTTTATGTGGGCTTATCCACTCCATAATATTTTCCAAGACCTACCTACACTCTTTCCATATTTTCAGTATGCCATGCTTAGCACATTGGTAGTCTGTTGTTAGGTAGGCATTTTTGAGTTGCAGTGTAGCATCTTCAGATACAGCTGTCCTGTTTCCATCTAAGGGGGAAAAACTGAAAGCTTGGTCTAAGGAAGCATGTATCTCCCAGCAGTTCTTAGTAGACTGTTGTTTACATATCATTGCTCAAGCTGATTGAGAATGGGCACTTCTACTTACAAAGTTGGGAGGCAATGTGGATATTTAGCTGTTCTAATTTCTAGTGTGGAAATAGACAAGACAGTGAGGAATCATTGTCAGGAATCTGAACAGTGAGGAATCTGTAAGCCATGTCACATGAGAAATGGTTGGAAATGTTTAGCATATATCTAGAAAAGGGAGGATTTAGTGAAGACATAAAAGTGTGTCTGTACCTTTAAATTTATGTATTATGCATTGAAGATCATCCACATTTTCTGCAGAAATTAGTTATGTGTCTGGAAGAACTTTATAGGAAAAGTGATTCCACTTGACTGGAATCACTTCTGAGGAAAAAGCTCTGATGTTTGAAGTTCAGACAGAAAAATTTTAACAAGTTACAATAGATATTATAGAGGGAATTATTATAATAGTTCAAGGAGAGGAAAATTTTACTTCTAAAATTCTTTCCAGCACATTCATCATAAGATTTTAATCTGCATTGTATCTCTTCACTCTATTTAAATATCTCTTGTGGTCTCTGAAAAGAGTTGCTAGTCTAACATGGTAGCAAGTTCATGTAGGTATAATCTTAAATTTACCATTGACAAAGATTCACATCTGACTCTCCAAAAAAAGGTCAATTGTTTACATGAATGAAATCAATTAAACATTTAGTAAGTTTGCTTTATGTAAAACTACCACATTTTGCAAATGTGCAAAGTTATAAATAGGCAAGGTGACATATTAGAAATATCCATTGTTCTAGAAGACTCTCCATTATAATAATCTGACCATCGAATGTACTCCACAGTTACACTGTTGCTCCCATAACTCATGGAAAATAGTTTGTAATAACAATCATCTTCTCAAATTGGTCATTACCAAAGTTAATGACCTGTTTATTAGAACATCAACCTTGGCTTTGCCTCAGTCTCTTAATTAACACATCTGTCATTTACTACTGGTGGCTAAGAGTTTCTGTGTAGAGGACAGCTCCAGTACTGATGGCACCATTAAAACGACATCTCTGTGTATTTGGATGGATCATCAAATTTGCATTGGCCTATCATAAGCAGGATCCTGTGAGGCTTTAAATAGTTTTGGCAGCCCCAAATGGTAAAGTCTAAATAGCAAATCGAACAGCATTAGCCTTCTTTGTGGAGCATTTGCACTGAAAATTATTTATTATTACAGTTGGGAAGGACAATCCCACAGAACAATTTGCTGTGCCTCCATGTGCAAAGAGCCGTTTCTACCCACACTAGTGAATGAACTTGCCCAAAGCACAGGCCCATCCACACGTTTTCTCCTGCCATATCCATGCATTCAATCATTCGATAAATGCTGTCACGTTACATCTGTGTAGACACCGTTAGCAAGCGGATAACATTGATGTTTTCAACTGAATATTTGTAATAAGTATAGGCACTAAAATGTTGGCCTTTTTTATTTTTTTTAAAGATTTTATTTATTTGTTTTTAGACAGGAAGGGAAGAAGAGAAATATCAATGTATGGTTGCTTCTTGTGAGTCCCCTGCTGGGAACTGGCCTGCAACCCAGGCATGTGGCCTGACTGGGAATCGAACCGCAATCGTGTGGTTTGCAGGCCCGCGCTCAATCCACTGAGCTACACCAGCCAGGCCGATGTTGGCCTTTTTTAAAGAGGGGATATGGTATTATCATTTCCTGAAATGGGATGATACTCAGTTTCTTAAATCTTCATTTGAAAATTAGACTGGCACAGCCTGATGCATTGACACACAGAATGAAACAAAACTTTTTTAAATGCAGTTTCCTATGTTATTAATTTTTATTCTTTAAAATGTAGTTAATATTTTTTAAATGTTTATTATAATTCTGATTAAGGGGACATGTGAACTTTGATGTAACATCTCTCCTCTCAAATAATCATGTAGGAAACATAAGTTGCCTACAAGTTGTATTTAACCATCTCTTTTTAGGAATAAATGCATTTTATTATTATTCAGGATTCGCTTTTAATTATCATTGAAAGCCTGAAGCAATAAAGTGGTTTTATGTCCTGGGTTCATATGTACCCCCTGAATCCATGATTCCTTGGGGTTTGTGGAGGGGATTTATCTATTTAAAAAAAGATACTATGAACTTCCATTGAGAGGTAAGAAAAGCAGAAATATCCGGTGAGCCACAGTCACCGTTTAGTTCTTGCCCTTTTTACTCTGGCTTGAACTCTGTGTTAGAAAGATCCGAAAAGATTACTAGTTGTTCCTTGGTACAGATTTCTTACGGGAAAGAATGTATATTGTAATACATTTAAAAGAATTACAGGATATAAAATTTGCCAATTTGTAGGGCAGATGGAGGTAGAGATATAGACACTACACTTAAAACTCAATAAATATATCCTCCAGGTTATAATTCACTGAATTATAGAGCCGTGCCCAGCTCTACATTGTTTGTTACCTGCCCATCTCTCCAACCTCACCTTCCTCCCTCCCCTTTGTCCCAATCAGTGTACTTTGTGCTTCTTGAAAATTCTATATATGTTTCCACATCCAAGCGCCCTTCTCCAACTGCTTGCACTGCTACTCTGTTTCTGTTTGTTCAGCTCTTCACTCAAATGTCACCTCTTCAGGGATTTTCCTCCTAGGACTAATTACTATGTGATATTGTGTTATTCCTTCCTTCCTTTGTGTTTCTGTTCTCTTTCATTCCACTACCATTTAAGTTCTCTGAAGCAAGGCCTTTGACGGGCATATCCTCCACTGTGTCCCCAGTGCCTAGAATAAAGCCTGGCACAGAGATGAAAATGCACAGAAATCCCAAAATATTTGCTAGCAATTAACTTTTGTAAGTCTTTGCAGGGTAACAGCAGCTTTTAAAGAAGGTATAATTATATATTGTCAAGGCACAAATCCCAACTGCACAGTTTGAATAGTTGGCAAAAACCTTGTGTATGTATAATCTCCATGCAGCCCAGATCAAGATAAGGAACAAGGCACATTACTGACTGTGTAACCTTAAATGAAAAGTTTCCTTTTCATGTACAGGTTCCTTTTAAATGTGCCTATAGATCAGACATTTTGCTTCCAAAATGAAATCAGAGTTCTAAGTGGTAAAAGATGATGTATTGCCCAGTTTGTTGGAATGAAATTATGTTATAGAAATATTCCTAATCTTTGGGATACCTCTTGCAAATCCAAACAGAGAGAATTAGATTAAAAACGATAATAAGTTTACTCTGAACAGTGTAGCTCAGTTGGTTGGGCATCAACTCACAAAGTGAAAGGTCACTGGTTCAAATCCCAGTCCAGGTATGTGCTTGGGTTGCAGGCCCTGCGCTGGACTGGGAGCCATGCAGGAGGTAACCAATCTATGTTTCTTTCGTGCATCGATGTTTCTCTTTTTTTCCTTCCCTTCCCCTCTCTCTAAGAATAAATAAATAAAATGGTTTTTTTTAATGACAATAATTAAAAAAGTAAGAAAACAAAGAAAAATTCCCATCTATCCAAGTTATTTACTTTGATTGTTTTGAGGTGTGTTAGGATTAAGATTCTGAAGTTATTAAAAGCCATATGGACTAATGTGAGTTGCTTGGATAAGTTTTAGGAGGTTCATTAGTCTCAAAGTTTTAACTCTAACTGTAATCTGGAACTTCTAACCAGTGTCAAACTGCTAAAACTAGAATACTGTTTTTAAGTTCCTTTTTTTAAGCAAAAGGTAATCATCCTGGGTTGTCCAAGAAGACCCTTGTTTGCACTGTTAGCAAGTACTCCCTTTTACTCTAAAAAAGTATCCTTGCCAGAAAGATTATATGGTCGCCCAACTTTTGTATCCTTTTCTTGAGAAAGATAAGTGCCAGTAGTTCTGATTTTTGGTACAGTTCAGCTCTGTAGCTCTCTGTCTCTTTTCAACTCAAAGGATAGATTTTGATTTAAAAAGCAGTTGTACTTTCAAGATGCAAGAGACAGCTCAGCAGACATTGATTGCTGCCTTGACCTCATTATGTTGATAAGGGCATTTGCGAATGTTGTCTAAGTTAAGGTAATAAACACCCCAGGTAGAAGGTTAATGACACATTGAACAGCAGTGGGGTGCTGGGCAGTTTCCCACAGGAAGGCCTGTTCAAGCTGGTAAACCTTCTGTCCTGTCCGTGTAAAACAAAACCGTGCCCTGTTTCTACAAACTGAGTGTAATTCAGGAAGAGGCTATCAGCATGCAGAGAACTCAGCAATTGGCTGACTACATTGTTTTGCCAAAGAATAACAAACTTAAAATGTTTTCAAGTCATTTTTAACAGCAATTTCCTGTCATCTTTCGGGCCTCCTGCTATGCCTCTACTAACCTGGGCCTTACTGCTGGCTGACATGAAAGACAGCATTACGACAAATTCCTGAACTCGAGTCATTTTCTACATTTGTTCAGCTCATGAGCAAAACAAGTCATTATTTTTTAAGCACAATTATCTCATGCCCTTATTTAATACAAGAAGCACATAAAAATGCTGGTAAGCTGCTTTCCCCAAAAATAACATTATGCAAAGACTAACAGCATCTATAGGCTAAATATGCCTAGTATACTCAAAACGGGAAAGAACTGATTCAAAGTTTCTCAGTGATGCTCATCAAGTCCTTACATTTTGGCATTAGAATGTACTACCATCAGTATACATTATAATTCCAATAGTGTAAATTAAATAAACTATCAGTACCTTTCACATACATGGGCTTTCAATTAATTAGTCAAAAAATTAAACAGTCACTACAGCAATGAAGTCTGAAGATTTCTGGCAGCGACATCATAACAGAAGAGAGGAGCTACACTGTCGTAGAAGAGGGAAGACATCGCTGGAAAGGGTAGCTCAGTGTGCTGCGTTCAAGAACAAGAACTGGAGGAATGGAAGAGGCAGGCCATTTGGAGGCATTTCGGGGAGAGAGTGTGCTCAGTGAGTTTAGAGAAAGTGTGAGTTGAGGGGTGGTAATGGCCAGACGGGCTTTAACTCTCAACCACACTTAAATTTCCACAGCTAAAAGAAAACATGAGAAGTGCAATGCTTTATTGCATTTTTGTCTGGTTGTAAGCTTATTTTTTTCACTGAATGTAAGTTGGATATAAGGGCTGTGAGGAAGTCTGAGTGGTTTCAATGTCAAAAATTAATTTCTGGCCCCAGTACGCTCTCTGTTAAATTGCTATTTGAATCTTGAATGCACTATTGGGACAAAGAAAGGGAAATTTTAAGAATTATTATAAATAGTGTAAAAGGCAGTAAAAAACAGAAAGGATACCTTGCATGAGTAATTCAAATCTCAGGTGTTGGTTATGATGGCCCTCAACTGCAGTGAAGGGAATGATTTGAAATTATCAGGTCCTGAGCTTAAATCAAGCTAATCTTTGGATGCAACAATTTGAGCACATAAACAATGATCCTTGAAGAGTGTGTATTCTAATTAACTAAATATTCTAATTATTCCATAAAGTTATTAATGCTTACTAAGGCTTTAAAGTATTTTTAAAATATGAATATTTTTGTGTTGGTAATAGCAAGTTGAACAATTTGGTGAACACATAATTAGATCTTATTTAAACTCAGGATATTGGATTAAAATTTATCTCCACCAACATCATTTTTGGTAGGCAGAATAATACCAACCCTGTTCCCCCAAAATGTCTACATCCTAATCCCCAGAATCTGTGAATATGTTAACATACTTTACAGTTAACATATGATGTGATTAATGAGGTACCTTAAAACTTGGAATGCAATTTATGATGTGATTAATGAAGAAACTAAAAATGGAGAGATTACCCTGGATTAATAGGTTAGGCCCAATCTAATTTGATGGATTCTTAAAACCAGAGAACCTTTTCCAGTTGTGGTCAAAAAGAGAAGGATCTACGATTAAAGAAGTCTTGCCACAGAAATGCAAATTTGCTGGCTTTGAAGATGAGGAAAAAAGGCCAGAGCCAAGGAATGGGTGGCCCTAAGATTTTGGAAAAGACGAGGAGATAGGTTTTTCTTGAGAGCATCCAGGAGAGACTGGGACCATGGCAATACCTTGGCCTTAACCCAGTGAGACCAGTTAGACTTAAATGACCTCAGAAGTAGTCTACAGAATTGGAAGACAATAAATTCATGCTGTTTTGAGACCTGCACCTGTGGTCATTTGTTTTGGCAGTGATAGAAAACTAACACATTATTTCTCAGAGCAAAGACTTTGTGGCAGGAAGAATTCCAAGAATGACCCCTCTAGCCAAAGGATTTCCCTCCCACATACCTGGGGCCCTAAAGATGATGAGTTATCATGACCTTGAATATGGTAGGTTATAGATGTGATTAAGGTTACTAATCACTTAACTTGAAGGAGTAGAGAGATTGTCCTAGGTTCCCTAGCTAGACCTAGTATAATTACACAAAGTTCTTAAAAGCAGAGAGCTTTTTTTTTGTGCTCAGTGATAGAAGAGTGGGCCATGTGAGAAAGAATGTGGATGATCTCTAGAACTTGAGGTCAGTCCCCAGTTCACAGCCAGCTGACCTAGAGCTTCAGGAAACTGAATTCTGGCGCAAGTGTGGGAACTTGAAAGCAGATTATTTCCCAGAGCCTCTATGGAGAACTCATCCCAGCTGAAAGAGTGTGGTCTTTAGTCTATTGAGGGTCCTAGAATGTACCATATGTACCATAGACCATGGGGTCCTAGAATGTACACAAACCGACCCACCAGGGAATCAGCTCCAGAAGGGTCCAATTCACTTGTGAGTAGCAGGGGAAATGGCTGAGAGCAGAGCAAGAGCCAAGCAAGCAGCATTGTTCCCTCTCTGACCCCTCCCCCCCAGACAGAACCACAACACAACAAAGAGGGTTGCTCTGGCCTGGCAACTACCTAAGGCCCCACCTTTTACAGTGTAATTGGTGTGCCAAGACAAAGAAAGATGGCCCAAATGAAAGACCAAATCAAAACTCCAGAAAAACAACTAAGTGAGGAAGAGATAGCCATCCTATCATAGAAGAGTTCAAAACACTAGTAATTAGGATGCTCACAGAGATGGTTGAGTACAGATGCAAAATAAAGGAAGAAGTGAAGGCTACACAAAGTGAAATAAAGAAAAATATACAGAAAACCAAAAGTGACAGGAAGGAAACCAGGACTCAAATCAATGATTTGGAACAAAAGGAAGAAATAAACATTCACCCTAAACAGAAGGAAGAAACAAGAATTCAAAAAAATGAGGAGAGGCTTAGGAACCTCTGCGGCAACTTTAAATGTTCCAACATCTGAATCATAGGGGTGCCAGGAGGGTAAGTGGAAGATCAAGAAATTGAAAATTTATTTGAAAAAGTAATGAAGGACCGTTTCCCCAATCTGGTGAAGGAAAGAGACTTGCAAGTCCAGGAAGCTCAAAGAGTCCCAAAGAAGCTGGGTCCAAGGAAGATCACATCAAGATGCATCATAATTACATTACCCAAGGTTAAAGATAAAGAGAGAATCTTAAAAGCAGTAAGAGAAAAGGAGACAGTTACCTACAAAGGAGTTTCTATCAGCTATCAGGTGATTTCTCAAAAAGAAACCTTACAGGCAAGAAGGGTCTAGAAAGAAGTCAAGTAAAAAACAAGGACTTATATCCAAGATTACTCTGTCCAGCAAAGCTATCATTTAGAATGGAAAGGCAGATAAAGTGCTTCCCAGATAAGGTCAAGCTAAAGGAGTTCGTCATCTCCAAGCCCTTATTCCATGAAATGTTAAAGGGACTTGTCTAAGAAAAAGAAGATCAAAACTATTAACAGTAAAATGACAACAAACACAACTATCAACATCTGAACTTAAAAAAACTAAAAACAAAACAAACTAGGCAAATGACTAGAACAGTTGTAGAATCACATAAATTGAGATTACGTGGAGAGTTACGAGGGGGAGCAGGGAGATTGATAATTGGTAGGTAGAAAATAGACAAAGGGAGGTTAAGAATAGTATAGAAAATGGAGAAGCCAAGGAACTTACATGTACAACCCATGGACATGAACTAAGTCAAGGGATGCTGAAGGGAGGGGGCTGCAAGAGGGAGGGGGTAAAGGGGAGAAAAAAGTTGGACACCTATAATAGCATAATCAATAAAATATACTTTAAAAAAGAAATAGAAAGAGGACCTGTAAATAATAGCTCCTCCTTTCATTTTTGAGTTCCTAAGTGAAGAAATGAAGCACGAAATAAAGATGGAGGCTCATATATGACTTTTTTTTTTTAATTGATGGAGGCCAGGTTGCAGCAAGTGGCTTTAAGTCTATTATCCCAGTAGATTTGTTAGGACTGTACCTTAGAATTAGGGATAATTAATCATCTAGTTTCAGAACTGGCCATTCTTCACGTGCCTGCATGGAAGAATAGCAACTGTGCCACCTGCAGGCAGTCTGATGGCAATAGGGAGAAGGGTTGAGCTGAGTTGTTGAGGGAGCAAGTTTTCCACCAAGAAGGGCAGTGGGGAAAGAGGGCAAAGGTGTGCCCAGGGAAAATACCCCTTCACTGAAACTGGGATTAATGTTTAGAGCCAGAAATAGGCATTAAGATTTATAGCAACTTTTGCCCTGGCTGGTGTAGCTCAGTGGATTGAGTGCTGGACCCCAAAGCAAAGGGTCCACTAGTTCGATTCTTAGTCAGGGCATATGTCTGGGTTGCACGCCAGGTCCCCAGTGGGAGCCAGGTGAGAGGCAACCACACATTGATGTTTTTCTCCCTCTCTTTCTTCCTTCCTTAATTCCCCCTCTCTCCAAAATAAGTTTAAAAATCTTAAAAAAAAGAGCACTTTTCCATGCTTACCTAGGAATGGTATAGTAGAGCTAGGACTTGAACCCATGTCTTTGAGTCAGGGCTTTTGCAATATTTATCACAGTGACTGTGCTGTATTGAAATACAGCTGTAGATGTAAGCTGTAAGGCACAATTTGAATAGCTCTATTTAAATTAAATCTACTTGAATAACAATAAAAAAGAAGCATAATTGGTAGGCACAAAATAGACGGGGAAGTTAGGAATGGTCTAGGAAATGGAGAAGCCAAAGAATTATATGTACAACCCATGGACATGAACTAAGGTGAGGGGGAATCCTGGAAGGTAGGGAAGTACAGGATGGAGGGGAGTAAAGGGGAGAAAAAAATGGGACAACTGTAATAGCATAATCAATAAAATATACTTAAAATAAATTCAATCTATGAATTTATTTTTATTTTTAATATAGTATAAAATTATACTATAATTTTAGAAAACTTTAACTTTTTCTATCAATGTTTATCTGTATCCTAAAGGAAAAAATGTTGATTAAAAGAGGGTAATTGTAAGTCTTTCATCTAAATACATTTTTACTATAATAGTGAATATAAAAGCTTCCCTAAAAGAAATAGATAATTCTAAATTTTTTATTTTTAAAGTATAGCCTTACATGGTATACAGGTTGAAATATGGAACTTGTTAAATAGCCTCAGAAACACATTTTGTTCTCAGGAACTTAAATTAATAAATTGTATTTAGCTGTAATATAAGCATGGACTGGATTGAGCCTTCATACTTCACTTGGGTTTCTCTGCAGTTGGTTAAACACCACCACCAGACATGCCGGTATGTCCTGGAGTCAGTAAGAAAAAAATTTAAATTGCTTTGTTTTATTTTGATTGCTAATTTAATTTTTTATCTGTCAAATTTCACAAATTGCCAAAAGTCATATTAATTTTTAAAAACAAAATTAGAAAGCTACAAATTCCACAGTTACTATTTTCCAATTGTTGTTTTTCTAATACATTATTTCTTATCATGTGCAGTGAAAACAGTTGAACATGCAAAGAATGACTTAAAGATATCTCATTGGAAAATACAAAATGAATATTTCTAGTGATAGAAACTTGCAAAGTTGATTTTGCAACACAAGTGTGCCTAACCCTTTGTGATATCTTAATGACTATTACTTTCTGATATATCTGAGATGTTTACCAAATTTTCTTCATCTTTCCCCTTCAATCCTATAACACATTATAGTATGAGAATACATTATTAGGTGGTGGTAATAACTCAAAAATACTTTTCTTAATAAAACTGTCATATTTCATAGAAAGAGCAAATAAATCTGAACTTTTGCATGAGTGCCTCCTGGACATGGATCAAAGCCTTCTGATAGATTTTTTTCCGAAGACATGTTCAGAAGCCAGCATTTTTGATGTAGTTCTTGGAGCAGGAAGAAGATGTCAACTGATATTATGTAATTCACACTGGGACCAGAGGAAAAGGCCAGCTTCAAATCCTTGCTTTTACATCCTCCATTCTCAAGCAAAATATCACGTAGCTAACATCACTGTGATGTGTCCTGCACTCAAAACACCTCATTTCATGTCATGTGACCTGTGGCTGTTCAATAAACACTATATGATCTCAATAACATGTGTGGGCTGTGAACACTGCAAAAAATGTAGAAGAAACTTTAGAATGATTCCAGGATTCCAGAAAAGCCTGTATTATGTGTTTTGTTGTTACTGGCTTACATGTTGCCAAGTGTTTTAATTTAAAATTGTTCCTTATCATAACACCAAATTTATCATATTGTAGGACCCATTTTGGTACAACATATGGCTAAAATATTACATTTATTTCTGCTGCTTATAGTTTGGTTACTTCTATTATGATGAGGAGCCTTTTGCAGAGATTCAAATGTCTCTTGGTTCACATGTCTTTTTACTGGAGTGATCCTATGCTACCAGTACCTCCCAATGGTTGTGGTATTAGCAGCCTGAAGAAATTCAGGTTCAATATTATGAGAAACATTTTAAAGGGCTAAATAACATTTTCTTTTATGCACCATATGGAACTATATGCTTACTACCTATCTGAATAATTTTTTGTATAGTTACTTTTTTAAATTTTTTAATTTTTTTAAAATTTATTTATTTATTTTTAGAGGGGAAGGGTAGGAGATCAGGAGAGAAATATCAATGTATGGCTGCCTCTCATGAGTCCTCTGCTGGGAACTGGCCTGCAACCCAGGCATGTGCCCTGACTGGGAATCGAACCGCGATTGTGTGGTTCGCAGGCTCATGCTCAATCCACTGAGCTACACTAGCCAGGGTTGTACAGTTACTTTTAACAGCCCAAATTCTCATATAATGTTTCTTTCAAGTATTATTTTACCTGACCTGAGATGAGCAGTTTTCTCTTGGCAAGATTTGTTATCACTATAGATGAAACATACCAACAAACCCTTATAAGATATGATGGTTGGAGGATATTTTAAGAGACATATCTCAAGTAGGATTTACAGCTTGTTGTTCCTAGATGTACATCCTTTTCTTTATGTTGGTGGGCCCTGAGCAAGTTCAGGCAACCATTTAGAATTCAATAATAGATTATACTCAGTGAAATAAATAAAACAAGTGTTTTCATTCTATTATTCATTCAATTGTGCATCCACCATTTATTGCTGAATATCTGCTATATGCCAGACTTTGTGTTTGGGGTCCGGGGAACCCCCAGAAATAGTGTAGAAATAATGTAGTCCATTTTGCTTGGCAACACATTTCTGCTTCTCTGTTTCTGTTATTTCCCAATGAGCATCTATTGACAGTGCCTCCTGTTTTATCCCACAGTTATTTTTATCTTTATTATATTATAAACATTATAGTTACTTAAGTGATAAAAAACTAGGATCAGAGAATCTAAAAGTGCAGCATCTCAACAGCAAGCTTTTTAAATTTTTTAAAGATTATTTTATTGTTCCACTATTACAGTTGTCTCAGTTTCCTCCCTTTGCTCTCCTCCACCCAGCCCGCCCCCAACTCCCACAGTCAATTCCCACACTGTTGCCCATGTCTGTAGGTTATTCATACATGTTCTTTAACTAGTCCTTTCCGCTGCTTTCCACTATTACCCTCCTCTCTCCTCCCCTCTGGTCACTGTCAGTCTTGTTTCATGTTCTTCTCTACCTGTTTTTCTCCAAATTTTCTTTCTTTTTTTTAAACCCATCTATACCTTCTCTCACATATCAGATACCTCTGATATCTTCCATTTCTTTATTTTGGATGCAATATGCTATTTTAGATACATGTCATTTTTCCTAGCTACTCATAATTAAGAAAACATCCTGTACTTGAACAACAATTAATTTTAAAAATAAATAAAATTATAAGAGTTTATTTGAACCAAATTGACAACACGTGCCAGGGAACAAGACTCAATTACTTGCAGAAACTTTGCTATTGAATCTTTCTATTTACAAATGTGTTTTGTTTACCTCATCTTAAATAAAGGTTTGTAATCACCTCAAGAAAAAAAAAGAAAAGAAACAATCCTTCTTTCCTTTGACCACCTACTTGCTCCCTCCCTCCCTCCCTATCTTCCATCCTTCCATTCTTCTCTCCTTGCTTCCTTCATTTTCTTCCTTTTATAAATATATCGAGTACCTCTTAGGAATTAAGCATTACATAAAATTCAACAAGGGGATAGTATTAAAGTCCTCTTTATTTAATTCAACTTATTTATCTCCTACCTCTTTGCAATATGTATTATAGTGAACTTTAATTTACAAAGAAAGAACCCAAGACTCAGATAAATGAAATGACTTCCTGAAGAATACTCAAATAGCAAAAAATAAAATTGAATACAAATTTTTTTAGAAATGCTATTAAAATATATATCATTTAAAATGTTTTACATGTCTGGAGTCATGTGGACTTTTGAAGTATTTAAGTTCTTCAAAAAATTGATTATATTATAATATGTATTTTTACTTTGGAAATTCATTAAAATTTAGTTTTATTAAAATAATGTGACCTGGCTGGTGTAGCTCAGTGGATTGAACGCGGGCCTGCGAACCACAAAATCATGGTTCGATTCCCAGTCAGGGCACATGCCTGGGTTGCGGGCCAGTTCCTAGCAGGGGACTCATGAGAGGCAACCGTACATTGATATCTCTCTCCTCTCCTTCCTTTCCCCTCTAAAGATAAATAAATTTAAAAAATCTTTAAAAAATAATGTAATTATTTTAATAGTTATTTACTAATTACTTTAGTATTTATTAATAATAATTAAATAATCACTAATCTATTTTTAGAAATAATTCATGACAGTATAATTTTATTTGATCTGTGAACCATTTATCGATCACTTCAAAGATTCTTACTGGTTTCAACCTGTAAAGCCTTCCATTTCTTCTTATATTACTTGATTTTAATATAAATAATATTCAATTGCAATTAAATTTAGAATAATAATATTCTTCCTAAAATAAGAAAGAACAAAACAATGTAGAATGAGAATATAAGATTTTTCTCAAATACAACTAATATTCCTCAAGACGATAGACACTAATTTACTATTTATTTCACAATGTCATAACTATATTCTTTATGAATATCTTTATACATTGTCTGAAAAATGATTTTTAGAGTGTAGAAGTATAGCCACTTATTTTACACAGAATTGAAGAGGTTCATATAATTTATAATCTTAGTTCCCTTTTTTTGCTAAGTTAAACATATATTTGAATATTTGTTATTTTTTCTCCATTATGAGCAAGACACACATTTCTTTCTGCTAATAGTCTGACGTGTGTGTTCAACCCCTGAGCGTGCATTTGACTGACTTTATTCTTTTTAGGTCCCTGCAAAATTAATTGTGATTATGTTAATTGTAGGTATAAAGCCTAGATATCCCTGTAAGTTATTATTCCTCCAGTGGGATATGGTCTTAAATACTGGTAATTAGAGATCTGAATAAAGTTTTTATACTATATTATGAGTAACTGAAATTCCATTTGGAAAGTCTAAATTTACATGAGGATGTAATAAAGCACGTGTCTTCAGTGGTAATAAGTAAAAGGTATTTTCTAGAAATAAGATTCCCCAAAACACTGTTGCAAAGATACAGTCACCAAGTATCTCAAGTCAGGTTTGTGACAGCAACTGGAGGATTGTCCAAAATAGCACTGAAGCAGCCAATGAAAGATTGAAAAGATAAAGACAGCTATCTGTATCAACCAATGGGAGTAACAGTATGTAGATCAAGGTGACTCTTGCTGTTTTAGGGGCATTTTTCTTAAGGTGGTGTTTCTGAAGATTCAAGTATTTGGAATAGTGATGGTGTCCCAGATCCATGGCACGGTTCTTCATAGTAATACCGCTGTCATAGTTGATCAGCCTTTATTCATAACTCACTGCACATCAGGTATTTATGGCCAAAGAGGCATGGAATAAAGAACTTCTGGTAGATCCACAGACACATATTAATGGGACAGCTAAGAGAGATTGCTATAACTTATGTCATTCTTTTATAAAATTTTATTTAATTTTTAAAATTTTGTATATTTAGATGTACAGCATAGTGGTTAGACAATTATACACTTTACAGTGTCCCACCACCTGGCACCATGATAGTTATTACAATATTTGTGACTATATTCCCCATGCTGTACTTTACATCTTTGTGCTATTCTCTTTTAATATAGAAAATGTCAATATCTACTTTATACTTAGAGTGTCATTGAGAGTCTTGCTAAATTGATCAGAAGAGGAACAAAAGATCAGTGATGGAAAGAAGATTTTAAATGAAAATGATCTCTGAAGTCCCATTTACTTCTGAAATTTCCTTGGTCCAATACATTTTACTTATAAAATTACTTTCAATCTTTGGGGCCTTAGGCCCTTATTGCAGTGTTGTTCTGAAAACTCAATGGTAGCAAATGAGGACACTTAGCTTGTTTGCATGTCTTGGCCACCATGAAGAATGTCGTAGTCAATATAGGGGTACATATAGCTTCATGAAGAGATGTTTTCAGAATTTGGGGTGGATGCTTCTAAGAGGGGTTGTTGGGTCATATAGTAGCTCTCTTCTTAATTTCTTTTTGAGGAACCTCCATATTGTGTTCCATAGTGGCTGTACAAATTTGCATTCCTATAAGCAATATATGAGGATAACTTTTTCTCCACAACCTGCTCAACACTTGTTATTTCTTGTCTTGTTTATAATAACCATTCTAACATGCTTGAGGTGGTGGTATCCCATGTGGTTTTGATTAGAGTTTCCCATATAATTAGTAAACATCTTTTCATTTAGCTGTTGGCTATTTGTATGTGGTCGTGGGAAAAGTGTCTGTTCAGGTCCTCTGCTAAATTTTTAATAGAATTGTTTTGTCGTTGTTGAGTTCTATGAGTTCTTTATATATTTTGAATATTAGCCCCTTATCAGAGGTGTTGTTTGCAAATATCTCTTCCTCTGCTATTGTTTCCCATTTTAATTGTTCTTTATTGACCTGATGACGAGCAATACAATCTTTGGTTGAGTATCATACAAGTAACACAGTGCCCTGAATATAAGAAACATTGAAGGGATTGTTGCTATTGTAGTTAAAAATCCCCTGAAAGATTCTAAGACACACTTTCTAACAATGAACTCATCAAAAGTTTGTCACATAAAAATAAGGAGGGTTGGATGACTGAGTGGAATTAAAAAGGACATTCATATTTTGCAATGAGGATAGAAAATTACTAGGTTGCCCGATCAAGTGAAATGAGAGAGAGAAGTTAAGGAATCAGAGGGTAAATACTTTTACAAATATTCATTTTTTGTTTCTTTGTTTCAGAGGAGGAGTTTTCTTGATTCTTAAGCTGTAATAGGTACTTCTAGTCTGACTTCTTGAAGGTGAGAAGTGAAAGTACTACAGACTGATGCACAGGAAGGGAATCCAAAGCCTATTAAAAGTGTCATGAGTGTTCAACAGAGATAACCCTGAGATGTAATATTGAAATATTCCCTGTATTAGTTTACTAGTGTCACTGGCTGCAGATTACTACAAACTGGGGAATTTAAAACAATAGAAATTTATTGTCTTGTGATTCTGGAGGCCAAGGTCAAAAATCAAGATGTAAAAATAGCTGCTCCCCTCTGGAGGCTCTAAGGAGGAGTCTGTTCCCTGCCTTTCTCCTAGCTTCTCCTGGTGGCTGGACATCCTTGGCATTCTTTGCCTTTCAACTGCATTACTCTGATCTCTACCACTCTTGTCACATGGCCTTGTTCCCTCTGTGTCTTCACATGGCCTTGTCTGTGAGTGTCTGTATATCCTCTTTTCTTTTTAAGTACATCAATTCTTTTATTTAATGTTCATTTTAATCTGTGATATCATCTTAAATTAACTCATTATATTTTTCAAGGCCCTTTCTTTTTTAAATATTTTTTATTTAATTATTGTTCAAGTACAGTTTTCTGTCTTTTATTCTCTTCCCAGTCCACCCCCCCACCCCACCCCACAGTTCTCCCCACCTTCCTCCCATTTCCACCCTCCTTAGTTTTTGTCCATGTGTCCTTTATACTTGTTCCTGTGAATCCTTTCCCTTTTCCCCTGAAATTTTCTCCCCTGTTCCCTCTGGGCTCTGTCTGCCTNCAGTCCACCCCCCCCACCCCACCCCACAGTTCTCCCCACCTTCCTCCCATTTCCACCCTCCTTAGTTTTTGTCCATGTGTCCTTTATACTTGTTCCTGTGAATCCTTTCCCTTTTCCCCTGAAATTTTCTCCCCTGTTCCCTCTGGGCTCTGTCTGCCTGTTCTCTATTTCAGTGTCTTTGGTTATGTTTTGCTTGTTTGTTTGTTTTATTGTTTAGGTTCCTGTTAAGATGATATCATATGGTATTTGTCTTTCACCGCCTGGCTTATTTCACTCAGCATAATGCTTTCCAGTTCTATCCATGATGTTGCAAAGGGTAGGAGCTCCTTCTTTCTTTCTGCTGCATAGAATTCCATTGCATAAATGTACCATAGTTTTTTGATCCATTCATTTACTGATGGGCATCTAGGTTGCTTCCAACTCTTCTAACTCATTTACTGATGGGCATATAGGTTGCTTCCAACAATTGTGCTGCAATGAACATTGGTGTGCATAAGTTCTTTTGGATTGGTGTTTCAGGGTTCTTAGGATATACTCCTAGTAGTGGAATTGCTGGGTCAAAAGGCATGTTCATTTTTAGTTTTCTTAGAAAATTCCATACTGTTGTCCATTGTAGTTGTACCAGTCTGCAATCCGACCAACAGTGAACAAGGTCCCCTTCTCCCCACAACCTCTCCAACATTTATTGTTTGTTGCTTTGTTTATGATGGCCATTCTGACTGGTGTCAAGTGGTATCTCATTGTGGTTTTAATTTGCATCTGTCTGGTAGCTAGCGATATCAAGCATCTTTTCATGTGCCTCTGGATCCTCTGTATGTCCTCCTTGGAGAAGTGTCTGTTCAAGTCCTTTGCCCATGTTTTAATTGGGTTGCTTATCTTCTTAGAGTGGAGTCATGTAAGTTCTTTGTATATTTTGGAGATTAAACCCTTGTCTGGGGTATCACTGGCAAATATGTTTTCCCATACAGTTGGTTGCTTTTTATTTTAATGCTGTTTTCTTTAGTCATGCAGAAGCTTTTACTTTTGATGAGATCTCATTTGTTTATTCTTTCCTTTATGTCCCTTGCTCTAGGGGACATATCACTAAAAATGTTGCTGCATGAAATATCTGAGATTTTCCTGCCAATGTTATCCTCTAGGACTTTAATGGTGTCATGGCTTATATTTAAGTCTTTTATTCGCCTTGAATTTATTTTGTTGTATGGTGTAAAGTTGGTGCTCAAGTTTCATTTTTTTGCATGTAGCTGTCCAGTTCTCCCAACACCATTTGTTGAAGAGGCTATTTTTACTCCATTTATGTTACTACCCCCTTTGTCCAATATTAATTCACCATGGAGACTTGAGCTTATTTCTGGGCTCTCTGTTATGTTCCATTGGTCTATGGGCCTGTTTTTATGCCAGTACCAGGCTGTTGTGATTACAGTGGTCAAGGCCCTTTCTTAAGTAAGAGGGCCTTAAGAGGTTCCAGGTGGGAATACATTTGGGGTGGGGAAATGATTCAGTTCAGTGAATTACTTATGCTCACAAAAAGAGTAAAATTGTTTGAAAGGACACCAAATTGATTGCATTTCTTCTAATTTCATATGAACCTTTCAGAAAAAAAAGAAATGTCAGTGGTTATGGAAAATAGGTTTTCCATACTAAGATGTCCCAGAAATTTAGTTTCTTTTACCAGTCTGATTCTTCAATGTTGACTCCATGTGCTAAGAGATATATTACTAATAATTAAATATTTTCCTATGCCTGCATGCTTTTTCTATATTAAAGATTCCCTGGAATGTTGAAAAGAAGGAAGAGTCTATGGCTTTAATATCTGGAGAGAAAATTCATGAAAGATTTCACAGATAAACTCTTTATACTTCCAAATGTGTTAGAGAATATTTTTATATCTTGTATTATGTCTGGACACTTTCCTCATGCAATAAAAAACAAAAGCACACTTTGTTTCTCTTGGTTGAATATACAGTGTTTAGCAACAGAATAAAAACTTTTTACAATTGCTTTTCTAGTGTGCAATTGTGGTCTCTTTTTTATATTACAGAGCTATAGCTGAGAAGACAATATTCACTCAGAGATAACAAGGATTTCCTAGGATTCTTTGCATCTTGTGGGACCACATGACTAGTTCTCACTAATGAAGTGACTTAAAGGCATGCGTCATTTTCTATATGCTCTTTTCTTCTCTGTTGACTTCATTCAGGAGTTCATGGTGACAGCTGAAGCCAGGTGTAGAATATGGCAGACTTTTCGTATGAAATGGCCCCAGTCCCCAGAATTACCATTTTGAAGACGGCTGCCCATCAAACAGGAAGATATATTTTGGGCTTTGCCTAATTAAGAAATATACTCTTATTGTAATTAAGACATTATATGTACATTCAAATTATATTGAACAACATATCATGGACATATATTCACAAAGAGTAAAATCTTTGCCTTATAATTTAATTAGATTTTGCTGTAAATAGAGAAAAACTAATCTTTTTGGAGTACATATAATATTTAGATTTGCATGAACCAATATAAAAAAATCTCTGGAAATTCTTGTTTGGGAGGAGTTTACAAAAACATTTTGAGTCACTTTATTTGCAAAAGTTCGAGCCATTCTGGAGCCATATGACAATATTCCACAAAATACTAATTCTAAGGTTTGTTGTTTTGTTATGAGAAATGATTATTCCTGTTGAACTATGATCTGTTTCTCTCACCTACTATATGACAAATGTAATTAACTGCTTTGTTCTTCAATACCAGTGAAGAATTGGATACTTATTTGGTAGTGCTTTCTGTTCTTTCAAGACAGAGAAACAACAGTTTGACTTAATGGACTCAGGGCAGCAAACACAATCTTGTACTGTGACACTATTGATACTCAATTTCTGCGAGAAGTTAATGTAAGGTGAATGCAATTCAGTGATATGGTATAACACCTTACTGATCAGGTGACTAGCACTGTATGCTTCAGCTGGTATTGTTAAAGTTAATAAGATGCTCAAATATAAAACTATGTTCTTAGTATGAAATCAAGAATGACTTTCAGTATTATTTTCCCGAGTTTTAGTACCTTGTGGAAAGTGATGGTAGAATATAGGCTAGAGGTTATAAATTGATCTGGAAGAAGAAGATAGAGATTCTGACAATTAGTTCACTTAATAAGATCAGTTTATTTTTTCAGTTTTCTATATTGCTATTTTGAAAAGCTATAATAATTAAACATACACATATACAGACTAAACGGATGCACTCTATGTAGTATGTCACATTATCACATTCTCTGTAGGACTTTTTAAAGTAACAATACAAAAGCATCACTTGGGGAAGCAGATTGAATTTCATCCCACTATTTTTCATCAATTTCAAAATGTGTGCTTTAAAACGAGGAAATTGGTCTCATTAGTGATACATTGCTAATTAAGGAGATTGTTGAAATGTGCTCTCCAGGCTTTTCACAAGCTCATTTAACCATTGTCCACACGTATGCCCTACCTGCCACTTAACTGACCAGGTTTGAACTAGGTATGCATCCTTCTTTTCCCGAGGGAAGCACAGAGGAAAGCTTACCCAGCAACAACAGCAGAGCTGTGGTAGTTTGCTCTTGTATGCTAAATAACTTCCTATGTTCTATACCCAAGCTTCCCCCTAAGGTTGACAGAAAGAAGACAAAAGGAGAGGCGGGGGAATGAGCAGGGACTATCACTGCTTATATAAACACTAGAGATATATGTTCCTTTGAGTGAGATTTAGGCTATTTATATGTGAGGGGCAATATGATATTACATTTGAAACTGCCTTTGTTTTTACTGTTCTTAACATTTTAGTAGTGTGATAGGTGAGTAGGAAAAGTTCAAGAAAGAAACAGAACCCCAATTTACACGTAACTGCTGCTTTTCAATTCTGCGCTTTTCATAGAGCTTTAGAAATTGAAAGGTCCTTAGAGCCCCACTTCCTCATTTAATGGAGGACATACAGTACTTAAAGTGGTTTGTCCGAAATCACACAACTGGTCAGTGGGAAAGTTTGAAGCAGAGCCTAATATCTTCTCTCTGTTTTTGTTTTTACCTACTTTAATTGTCCTTTTCACTATAGGTTTATTTACGTGATCATTTTAGCAGATTTTGGATTTTTTGAAGAATTCTAGTCAATGTAGCAGCATAGGTAAATGTGGTACTCACCTCCCCATACAACCGCACCAAAATTAAAACCGAACTACAGAAAAACCATCATTCAGAACCATCTGAAATCTGGCTGAATGGAAGTCCTACAACTAGGGATTTAAAGAAGAAGCCACACAGAGACTGGGAGGAGGGGTGGAAATGCAGAATGGGCTGGTCCCACACCCACATGTGGCAGATAAAAATAAGGAGGGATATCTGAGCTGCAGAGTCACCCCCTGAGAAGCAAGGGGTCCCAGACCCACATCAGGCTTCCCAACCCAGGATTGCAGTGTCAGGAAGAGAAGTCCCCATAACTTCTGGCTGTAAAAGCTAGTATAGACTGAGTTTGAGGGAGATGGAGAACTTTCTGAGTTCCAGGCAGTTCCTGCACATGGACTTAATTGTACTCACTCCCTCTGAGTTCCAGCCCAGCAGCAGCAGCTTGAAAGGAACCAGGGACATAAGGAGAGGAACTAAATTGCCCATCATCCAGCCCAAGAGCTGGGATAGGAGAAGCTTTCTCCTAGACAGAAGTGCTGGCAGAGGCCATAGTTCTTTTCTTGAGCCATCTCCCCACAGAGCCAGCAGGTGGGTGCCATATCTGAGACTCTATCAACCCGGCTTATACTGTTTGCCTTGCCCTGGTGATTCCCTGAGCCCCCACCCAACCTCTAAGTCCACCCAAGTTGTTTGCAGTGACTTTTTTATATGAAAGTCCTGTTTTGGCTCAAGCTTCAGATTTTCCTAAAATCTCTCAAGCAGCATTTGGCCTCGCCAAACCCTGTACCTCTTGCTAAATGATCCCAGGCCTAGTATTAGCATAAGCTGGCCTTGGTTTATAGCTAGGCCTCACCTGGGCACTCTGAGCCCAACACAAGTAGCATCCATTTGCAGATTGCTTTGTCGCTTATGCTGGGTGTATCCAGAGAGACCAAGGTGGTAGCTGACCTTGGCCTACACCTCCTGGTCTCAGAATCAGCACACCCAGTGGACGGCTTCAGACCATGCTGAGGTGCCACTACTCAATCACCTCCACAAATAACACATTCAAGTGGTAAACCCAGTGGGCACCAGATCCCTGCTGAAGTAAGTCTTGCATTGTGGAGTAGGCCCCGGTACAACTGATTTTCACCAGTGGTTGGAGGTTGAGGCCAGTGGTTGTTGATGGTTGCAGCCAGTCCTTGCAGCTGATCAGCCTGGGAGTATGTTGCCAAATCCCTCCCATGGATGTGGCAACAGCAATCAAGGCTCAACTGTAAAAGAGGGTGTTCCTGTGTATAACCCACCCAAGAGGCACAATGCAAGTGTCCAGCTTGGGCAATTGAGGAGGCTGTGACTCTGGACCCTACAAAACACCTACTACACTAGACAATTCTACCAAGCCTGGGAGATGTAGCAGCTCTACCTAATACACATAAACAAACACAGGAGGCTGCCAAATGTAAAAAATATGAACAATAAAATGGCAATAAATGTGTATCTATCAACAATTAAATATAAAAAATAAAATAACAAGCACAACGGAAATAGACTCGTAGATACAGAGAATGTTTTGATGGTTGTCAGGTAGGAGGGGCGTTAGGGGGTTGGTGAAAAGGTGAAGAGATTGATTAAGAAGTACAAGTTGTTTGTTACAGAATAGTCGTGGAGATATAAAGTACAGCAGAGGGAATGTAGTCAATAATATTCTAATATCTAAAAAATATTTCGGATTTTTAACCAAATATTTAGCATAGAAGTGTTCATGCTTTTTCAAGTTGGCCCCCCTTACTATCCCTTATCAAAATCAAAATAATGCAGCATGTTCATTTTCTGTTGTGATTTGAATTTCCAAATTTTATAACTAGTATTTAAGACATCTAATGACACTTGAACTTCTTCAAAATAAAACATCTCTTTAGAAGATATTAAGGAGAATCTCCCATTAGAAAATGTCTGAGGCTACTATCATGGGATTCAGTGAAACCATATTTTATATCTTGTCAACATCTGACTTACTCTAGGTCTCTTTTATCAATATGTCACAAAAAGCCAGAGAAACAAATTTCTAATACAATATACTTTTCTGTTCAAAAATCTCAGTATAACTCAGGATGCTTTATCCTTTTCTCTTCCTCAGTAAATATCTGAATTAAAGAAAGAATGGCGGGTTTAACATTGAATTCTGTGGTCTTTGTCAGGTTGTCACAATATTGTTATTTAAATGTATTGTTTTTGCCTATGAGTTTGTATCAAACATGGATTCTATTCATTACTAGAACAGGGTGAGCAGCCAGTTTGTAAATGATATTGCTGCTGAGTTGAATCATTATAAATAAGACTGTGCCAAACGTCTATTGATTATTCTAGGGTAATCAATATTTTTGAAAAAGAGGGAATTTTTAATTGACCCACGGCAAATGATCTTTAGTCCATGGTTACTAGATGATCTTTTAAAAATATATCAGTATGGACATATTCTGTCTTCAGATTAACTCCAAGAGTTTGGATTGAATAAAAGTTTTGTTTTTATATGCAAAAGCCATTAGGCTGATTATCTGAAATTATATATAATCAGGAATGCTATAAATTATTTTCCTTGTCATAAAGGTCTGATCCATCATTGGCTATATCACCTGTCAAAAATAAATAAATAAATCTAATCAACCATTGATCATTATATTTAATTACATTTTTGTTATCTCAGCGGGCAACTTTTCATGAGTGGGAGGAAAAGTGCAGTCCTTAAAAATGCTAAAAAGTAACTATCATTCTCCTGTAACTTGAGACAGGGCTGGATAGTGCTACTGCATTATAAAGCTAAAAAATGTTCTGACTCTCCGAATCTCACATGCATCTATGTTTAACATTTTGTTGAAGAACTCTGGCCTTGACTTTATTATTTAAATTTCTAATTCTGATGTGAATGAAGGTTGACAAAATAAATATGTCACAGATCCCACAGATCTCACACATGATATGCCACATATTATCTTTTTGTCTATTTGTCTACCTTTTTCTATCCTCTATCATTTTTTGGTCCACCTATCTCTCCTTCTCTTTATCTGCCTTCCATGCTATATATTTGAGATATCAGAAATTTTCTGTTTAGTTCGTCCAAAATTATCTTCTAGCGGGACATAAAGGAATGTTAAATCCAGCAATAATTTCTCCCTTAAAGATACTGTGCTGTTTCTTTGTACTATAGGAATGTATCCTGATATAGTGACTTTATTAGAGTCTGAAAACAAAAAGAGTTCACGAGGTATGTTTTGCTTCTTGGTGCCAAGCTATTGGGAAAACAGGACACTAATTAATTCTTTCTGAATGTGTCTGTTTAAAGTCAGATAAAAGAGAAGCATGCATAAACATAGGAAAATGCCACAGATACACCTACTTATTACTCAGTGGTTAGTATTCTTTAAGACTTGTTACAAGATTTTCAGTATCTTATTATCTGAAGTTGAATCTGAGTGAGGAAACTTACTGTAGTAGTCATAAACTTAACTGCAATTACTGTGCAACTTTCAAACATTTACAAAATCCTATGTATTTGTTCTCTGTTTCTTCACTGCTCTTTAGTTTCTTGGCACATGGAACACTTTTAACCTACCGTAGATAGAAAGAAAAACTGGAGGTGAAATCATGGGAGTGAAAAGTTCTTATACATGGGAGAATAAATACCACAAGTTCAAATAATAACACATAGTTACCACTCTTCCTATTCTCCCTCTTACCTTCTACCAACTACAAACTAAAAAATAATCTGACAAAAATGTAAATATAAGGTAATAAAATATTTATAAACTTAGTAATGCATTTTTCTCTTCTTCCACACTATTTTCCCATATCCCCTTTTTTGGTAAATATTTGAAGGTGTAAAGAGCTCCCCTAATATGTAGCTTTCCTAATTTCAAAATAAATTACTAGAAATTAACATGCATACATTGGAAAGTGAAAAGGAAGCAGAGCATATGATGTTGTAAATCTGAAAGTCTCCTCTCCATGTGGAAATCAGATCACTGAAGTACAGAGCTAGGTTCATTCCAATCCCGGGCCCAGGTAAAATGCCATTGGAGCTTGTTAATAACCAATCTAAGTTATATTTGTATTGTATAAAGTCCATAATGCAGAATGTATAGTGCCTAGTATACAGTATATATTGAATATAGTATATAGTGTATGCTCAGTTTCTGCTTGGATTTTGTAAAAGAAATTCCCCAAATTTCAATTTCTGTTCAAACTTCAAGTTGAAAATTTTGACATGCTTGTCTGTGATTTTGCTGCACTAATTTCCACTTTCCTGCATGTTGCTGCTTTTAGGTGTGACCAGTCTCTATATTTTTAACGGTCCAGACTGCACTGACTATGGCTCTTCAAGGGTTTGGGGGTTGTCGATTTACACCCGCATCCATCCGATTTCTAGGGCTGCATAACAAAGTATCACAGACCGGGTAGCTTCTCTCAACAATAGAAAGCCACTTTCTCACAGTTCTGAGCTCTGGAAGTACGAAATCTCCGTGTCAGCAGATGGCTTCCTCTGGAGCTTCTTAGGTTTGTTTCCTAGTTTCTGGTGGTTGCTGGCATTTTTGGCATTCTTTGGCTTGTAGCTGCACATCTCCAGTCTCTAGCTCTGTTCTCATAGGGCTTTCTTCATCCTGCGTTTCTGTGTACAAATTTTCTTCTTGTAAAGACAAAAGTCATTGGATTAAGGGCCCACCCTAATTCAGTATAACCTCATGTTAACTTGATTTTATCTATAAAAGACTATTTCCAAATTTCTCATTCATTGGTACTGGATCTTTGATATTCAACCTATTTTTAATTTATTATTTATTTATTTATTTTAATTTTAATTTTTATTTAATTCTTGTTCAAGTACAGTTTTCTGTTTTATATTCCCAGCCCTGCCCCCCCACCAGGGCTCCCCACCTCCCTCCCATTTCAACCCCCCACCTTAGTTATTGTCTATATGTCCTTTATACTTGTTCATGTGAGTCCCTCCCCTTTTCCCCTATGATTCTCTCCCCTCTCCCCTCTGGACCCTGTCAGCCTGTTCCATATTTGAGTGTCATTGGTCATATTTTGCTTGCTTGTTAGTTTTGTTGTTTAGATTCCTGTTAATGGTGATATCATATGGTATTTGTCCTTCACTGCCTGGCTTATTTCACTCAGCATAATGCTTTCCAGTTCCATCCATGATGTTGCAAAGGGTAGGAGCTCCTTCTTCCTTTCTGCAGCATAGAATTCCATTGTGTAAATGTACCATAGCTTTTTGATCCAGTCATTTACCAATGGGCATCTAGGTTGCTTCCAACTCTTGGCTATAGTAAATTGTGCTGCTATGAACACCGGGGTGCATAGGTTCTTTGGGATTGGTGTTTCAGGGTTCTTAGGATATACTCCTAGTAGTGGAATTGCTGGGTCAAAAGGCACGCTCATTTTTAGTTTTCTGAGAAACTTCCATACTGTTTTCCATAGTGGTTGTACCAGTCTGCAATCCCACCAACAGTGAACTAGGGTCCCCTTTTCCCCACAATCTCTCCAGCACTTGTTGTTTGTTTCTTTGTTTATGATAGTATTCTGACTGGTGTCAAGTGGTATCTCATTGTGGTTTTAATTTGCATCTCTCTGATAGCTAGCGATATCGAGCATCTTTTCATGTGTCTCTGGATCCTCTGTATGTCCTTCTTGGAGAAATGTCTGTTCAAGTCTTTTGCCCATTTTTTAATTGGGTTGCTCATCTTCTTGGAGTTGAGTCGAGTGAGACAGCTACATGCAAAAAAAATGAAACTCGAGCACCAACTTACACCATACACCAAAATTAATTCAAGGTGGATAAAAGACTTAAATATAAGCCGTCAACCTATTTTTTGGAGGGACACAGTTCTACCAACCATAGTTTGCAGGTGCACGCATGAAACTGTATTTTCTCAGGTGCTCTTATGACACTGAAGTGGCTGCACCAGTATCATTTGCAGAATTCACTGCCTGCTGTGTGGAGAACAACCCATCCCTCTCATGTCTGACACATTAAAGTTGATCCTGCTTCATAGGAAAACAGTGTAGACCTATTTTCTCCCTTAGAATAAGCATTGAATATTCCCCATAATAAAGCTCCTGTTTGAGTCCCTGTTGTCTTTTCATATAATCCAGAGCTTTGTAACCTTTTTCACATCTTGGCGCATTTATCAGAGAGCAATATTTATACTGCACCCTGAGCTATAAGGATTCAGTGGGGCCCCTTACCCCTGCAGAGTCCATGGATCCAGCAGCTTTGCCTCGAGTCCAGTCCCATATCTCCATGCAGCTTTGTGTGGCAGACAGATCTGTATGTGTGCATGTGTGTATGTACACATACCCATACACATCTATATCTATATCTGTCTATCTACCCATTTTTCAATATAGGTAGATAGATGGATATATCTATTGGCATCAGTGAGGCATCAGTTCCTTGTTCCTCTTTTTATCCAGGATGTTTCCTTATCTTTCTGGAGCTTTGCAAAAAACAAATTGATGTACAGATGTTGGAGTATCAGCAGTGCTCAACACCAAAAAAAATGAGGCTCCAAAGGACCTGGCTAGGTGTACAGGGCACAGGGGCCTGGACTGGGTGAGGCTGGTTTCTAGTCACTAGGAGGACAATAGTCACTAGTGTAACTAAAACTCAGTATCCACATCTCCACACAGAGATGAAGAAAGTGAACCTCAGAGCACTTAAGTGATAAGTCAATGCTGAAAGTAAGTGGTCAATCTCAGGCTAGAAACCGGGCCTTCTAGCTGTGCTTAAGGAAATGGAGATTCTTCAGACTTTTAGAACAAGGTTCTCCAGGAGTAGGGCCCAGGAGTCTCTATTTTTATCAAGAAACTCATGTGATTTGGAAATAGATGGTGTTTTCTTACACTACCTTCTTGGATCTACTTTTTAATTTGAATAGTTTCTTAAAAATTTTTTTAAATGTCTCTATTTTTAACATTACCAAGACATAAGAGCAAGAGCATTACCAAGAGCATTTTTTACTATTCATTGGTTTTAATGGTGACTTTCAAAGACTTTTGTTAAAATTAAGTGATATTCGACTACCTCTTCTTACTGTTAAAACTGTAGTTGTTAAGTATAGACCACTTAGGAAAAAATGCAAAATTTCATAAATAAAATCAAATGAATCATAGTTCCACCAACCAGCAATTACCACTATTAAGATTTTGATGTTTTTCTTTTATCTTTATTCCTACTTTAATATATATACATGTATGCCTTGAAATATTCACATATTTTAACCTTATCTTGCATTTCATAAATATTTCCTGGCATTATCAGATAATTATGGATTTTTTGAGTTTTCTATTCCTTGCATATTTTCTATCTTATCAATATACTTTAGTGTAACTAAGCTTGTTTGTTACTGTAAATTTAATTATTTTCTAATTTTTTGCCATCTTTGGGCACATATTTGAATGAATCTCATTTTACTTTATAAGGAATTTCTAGTGCTGAAAAACATAATGTACAAAACTTTATTTCCAATTAAAGAATGGGAAATAAAATTTATTTAAGAAAGTTTTGCATTGTGGGGCTTTTAAAAAGGATTTTATATAAATATTATGAGGCAATTCCAAAACTGTGTTTCATAAAACTCTAAGGGTTTATTATCTAAAAAGTTTTGGAAAGCAATAAATATTAGGTGTTCCTTTTGGAGGTTCAAAATGTGCATTAACTTAGTAAAACTGAAATAATCTACAATAAATAAACACATTGGAACAAGTTAAACTCAGTGTTTCCAAAACTCAGTGGAACACAGAACCCTTTCCTTCTGTAACATATCGTAATTTGAATATTCCACAGAATAAATATTGGAATATGAAATCCTTGCCTGGTCTGCCTTAGAAATGGCTGTATAATATAGTTGAGGAGTTTGCAATTATTTATTTTATTACTGCATGCTGATTGAAAAAATAATCCTCTGGAATGGGAACCTAAAAAACTTGACCTATAATCTGAATAAGTGTATTACATGCGTGCCTATTATATAGCATTTGACTATGTATATATTGAAAATAGTGCCATTTATTCATTCATGAAAAGTGTTAAGAAGGATTTTTTCATCAGAATTGGCTATTTTTGCCTTTCTAGGAAGTAAAAGGTAGTGTTTTAGTTGTTTTTTTTTATTTCCTCCATACTGGTTCAGTATCCCATACACATATATTTTACTTGAAATATTAGAATATGAAATATTGGTAAGGATGGGCACACCTGGAACTTTTACATACTAATATTAAGAGTGTATATTTATTTAACCACTCTGGAAAACATTGTGGCATTAACAGGAAAAGGTGAGGATATGCACACTGGACAACCCACAATTCTACTTCTTGCAATAAGCCATTTGAAGGGATTTGCATATATAACCTTGAGACACTATTACACATGGCTGCTAGGAAAGAGGAACATGGGGAGAGTATTTCTAACAGAATTGTTTTTAATTAAAAGAAAATAAACAGGGCAAATTCTATGAAGAGAAGACAGGATGTATAAATTGTATGTTATTCATACAATAGAATAATATCACAGAGTGGTGAAAATTAAGGATCATAATGAATCTAACAAAACAATGGAGAAATATTTTTGAAAGTTCCTGAAGAATATACACTTCACAATTCCAATTACGTAAAGGTCAAAAGCAGACGAATGAAGCAGTATTTTAATGAGAGATACAAATATATGCAATACAACTGCATAAACAATAGCAAGTTTGGATACGGTGTCCTCTGTAACACTTCAGGGAGACAGGATGGACTGTGGGAGGGGCATGTGTGGAACTTTAAACCTAATGATCTACTTCTGAAGCTACTGGACAGGATATGGTTCTTTTAATTTTTGAAACTTTATACATTTTTGTAATTTACTTATATTATAAATGTTATGTTGTCCTTAACATCCAGTATGTTTTAAATATGTTAAGACTTGTTAAAATATTAAATGAATTGTTTTTTACTACTTGGTTTCATGATCTTGGACAAATCTGACTGTACTGCCAAGAGTTTTTCAGAAACACTCAGACATACCAGTAATAGGTAATCAATGACTACAATCATTGGGTAGTTTCAGGAATACCACACAAAATAAAACACATCCTCATTTCTCCTATTAAAACAAAACTGATAGTATTCACATGTGCCTTTACTTCTGTAACTATGGGTAAATGTATGTAGGTAGGTAACTGTTACATTTTCAACACATATTTACTGCATACCTTCAATGCCGGGTGCTGTTCTAGATGTTTAAGATACATCAGTGAAATAAACAAAGATTCGTTTCCATTTTAGCTTATTCCATTCTAGTGGAGAGCCAATAAAGTATGAACATAATATATAAATGTATTTATTGTAGGCTAGAAAAATATTTTGAGAGAAAGGAAGTAGAGCATGGTAAAAAAGTTTGGGTGTGATGAGAGGGAATATTGTGATTTTTACAAAAGTGGTCAGGGTAGGATTGTAAATTCAAAGAATTAACCGCAACTCTTGTCCCCAAGAATTTCACTTGAAAGTAGATAAAGTAATAATTCACCCTGTGAGGGTAAATTAATGTAAATTGTCACTATAGCTGGGATTAGTCAGCTATCAGTTTGAACCAAGGAAGCCCTGCTGAGAGCAGACCAGAAAAAAGGAGTTGAGGATGAAAACATAGAGGGGGGATATCAACAGAAAGAAAAAGATTCAGCTACATTTATTGTTTTTAGTGGCAGGTTAGTGGTGACAAATATTGCCAGATATGGTTGGGAACGGTTCTTTAAAATACATTGAATCTAATTACACACTTCTGAATGCTGGGACAAGTGAAAAGGCCAATCCAAAAACGTTTTCAGGGTCCTGTTCACAGCTGATAAAATTAACTACTTGTTTTAAAAGGCAATGTTTTTCTTTCAAAAAGTACAATCTCAGGCTTTAAAAGAAGCTTCTCTTACTTCGTTTTCAAACCACCAACACCACTAGAAGATATGCTGGAGGTGTGTACAGGTGGGAAAAGGAGTTCCATTTCCATAAAGGAGGAGAATCGGCCCTGGCCTTCCCCGCCCTCCCAACCCCTTGGAGCATAACATGTTTTGATAAAGGGCGTGGAGGGGGCATCCCAGTGTGGAAGAAGGGAGTTTGGCAAGTCTGGGTAAAGAGGGCACTGAACAGGGAAGTGAGGCATGTTTTCTTGGCTCGGCCTCATGATTACGTAAGAGGCTCTAAAGCTTTTGGAGCATTTTCCTTACCTTTAAAATAAAGGAGCTAGAGGAACCTGAAACTTTTTAAAAATGTAGGACACTATCATTTTAATAGAAATTATCTTGATAAATACATGCACTATTTCAAGTATAAAATAGATTTTCCAAATAGATGGTAAACACCCCAGTTACAGATCTTAAATATTCTAGGGATGAAAACCATAAGTTAAGCTTTCTTGACTACCTACTGAGGGATGGAGGGTGCATTCTAGATAATTATATTATTTAATCTGTCCTCTAATAACTATTTGTGAAAAATTAAAATGTCTACTCAATTCTTAACTAGTAAACAACTGTTTATAGGTACCCACTGTGAGCCAGATACTATTAAACTGCATGAGATACATGGAGATCTTGTCCTATCTTTGCCTAATCTTCTTGCTTTGGCATAAGTAAAATAGTTCTTTTCCAAGCAGGCTGAGCTTATGAATTTGAAATTTCTTAACTTGATAAATTCATTTATGTGTAATATATAAAGGAAGGCAGAAGTGGAGAATTGTGAAAGTTGTCTATTTGAATTATTGTGCCATATTACTTCTTGGAATATTTTATGGGTCATCATATTTCAATATTTGCCTTAGGATACCTATGGAAAAGCAAAGCCTGTCATCTGCTGATATTTATGATAAACTTTAAGAAAAGAGAATAAGAGGAATCATGCCAATTTAAAGAACACCACATTTCCTAGCCCATGGAGCAATAATGATTTATATCTGTTATTATCTAAAGTCAAATGTTTACTATAATCTTATGCTGATTGAGTGTCACTGAAGACGACTAAGAAACAAATGCCTGGAGCACAGTGGGAAGTGCTGTCGGAGACACTAAAGGTCCTTGACAGATCACCCTGTCTGAGCTAAATGCACATATATTTAACTCCACTTAAATATATGTGGAGTTAAATGTATGACCCTCCAACAGATCATTTTGAAAGATGCTATATTTAAAGTAGATACGAGCATTTAAACATGTGTTTTACACATTTGAACAATTCTATTGAAATGACTGAAAATTTCTTATGCAGTCCATAGAGTAAAAGAAATGAATTAGAATGGTGATCTTGAAATGCATGGGGATAATTCAGGAGAGTCGGGGCTTTTAGAACTGACATAAATCAATGAGCACATTTCCTCAGAATTATGTATGGGCAGGAAGCAATGAGTTTGGTGAAAGCACAGCACCTTTCTTAGTTTAGTCTAATACTAATTACTCTGTAAAAGGAGATTTTCAGACAAAGCATCAGCCTCATTCTTTAGTCCAGGTAGGGAAAAGAGAGAAAATAGCATTCCCTAGGATGATTATCAAATGCTAATTACATTCCAAGGCCCCAGGTGTATGAAGTATGGAGAGGTTCTGATAAAAACATTGTCAAATCTTTCTTTCTTTTCCTTGAAGTCTTTCCTTGTTGGTTGAATTTTGACTGAGCATTGATTTCAACTACCTAGCTGTGGGGTCCACCACTGAAAGTGGGTGCCTGGGTCTAGAGATTCCCACAGAGGTGAGGAGGATTTTGAAGAATGACCCTTTAAGATAAAGCACTGTGAATATCAGAATGAGTCCTATTTGAAAGATCAGTGCTGACTACTAGAAATTTTCTCTCCTTACAGTTTCATTTTATTTTCATCCTTTTTTCCCTAATCTTGCTTAGTGTGTGTCTATGTGTGTCAATTTTGTATGTGTGTACTTAATGCTACTTTATGGAAATAATCTCATTTAACACATCATCAATCACATTATCCAGGTGGGGCTCAATGTTTATGAACATCTTCAGCACCATTTGATATGTCACTTTAAAAATAGTCAAAAGTAGCATTGTGGCTTTTGCTGTCCCTGGCTGTTCCAATTACCTATTACTGCTCAGCAAGTTACCCCAAAATGTAACAGCTCAAAACAACTATTTTATTTTGATTGCAGTTTGGGTTACAGGATCTGGGAAAGGACAGTTGGACGGTCTGTACCTTATCTTCACGGTATCAGCTGGGGTGGCTTGGGCTGGAAATTCACTTGGAAGAGTGCTTCTTCACTCACATGTCTGAAGCCTTCCTCCTTTGTGGCCTTGGCCTCTCTGCCCATGGCATCTCTCCAAGTGACTAGGAGTTCTTGAAGTGTGCTGATCTCAGGAGAGTCAGATTTTTTACATGGTGGCTGGCTTCCCCCACAGTGACCATTCCAAGAGACTTGGGGATATGCAGTGTTACTTCTGTTGCACACCATTGTTACAGGCCCAGTGCAGATTCCAGGGGAGAGAAACATGGACTCCACGTTTCTATGGGAAATGTAGGCAAGTCAACTATCAGATATTGAATTCAAAGCACTGGTTATCAGGAAATTCAAAGAGCTTACAATGAGCTACCAGAAACTACAGGGGAGGTACAATGAACTCTCCGCAAACTATACCGACATGAAAAAGGAAATAGAAACCATCAGCAAAGGCCAAGAGGAAGTGAAGAATACAATTTCTGAACTGAAGAACACAGTAGAAGGTATGAAGAGTAGGATCGATGAGGCAGAAGACCGAATAAGCGAGATCAAAGACAGGGTAGAAAGAATCTCCCAGATGGACCAAGTAATGGAAAAGAGAATCAGAAAGAATGAGGAGAGTTTAAGAGAAATGCAAGACAATATGAAATGTAATAATATCCAAATAATAGGAATACCAGAAGGAGAAGAAGAAAACAAAGGATAGAAAACCTACTTGAAAGAGTAATAATGGAAAATTTTCCTAAGTTGAGGAGAGATAAAGTCACACAAATCCAGAAATCACAGAGAGTCCCAAGCAGGTGAAACCCAAAGAGGCCTACTGTAAGACACATCATAATTAAAATGGCAAAACTCCAAGACAAAGAGAGAATCCTAAAGGCAGCAAGGGAGAAAAAGGAAGTAACATACAAGAGGGTCCCAATAAGGTTGGCTACTGACTTCTCAATGAAAACATTCCAAGCAAGAAGAGAATGGCAAGAAATATTTCAAGGAATGAGAAACAGAGGCCTACAACCAAGGCTACTTTACCCAGCAAGGCTCTTAATCAAGATTGAAGGCCAAATAAAGAGCTTCCAAGACAAAAGAAGTCTAAAAGAATATGCCTCCACCAAACCAGCTCTACAAGAATTACTAAAAGGGCTGCTTTAAGGAACGGAAGGAAAAGAGAGAGACGGAGAGGAATATAGGTACATAAATGGCAATGAATAAGTACCTCTCAATAATAACCTTAAATGTAAATGGATTAAATGCACCAATTAAAAGACATAGAATAGCTGAATGAATAAGAAAGCATGACCCACACATACGCTGCCTACAAGAGACCCACCTCAGGTCGAAAGACCATCACAGACTAAAAGTGAAAGGATGAAAACAAATTTTCCAAGCAAATGTACAAGAAAAAAAAAGCTGGGGTAGCAATTCTCATAACAGACAAAATAGACTTCAAAAAAAGGGCCATAAAGATGGACCCAGAAGGTCACTTCATATTACTCAAGAGAAGAATCCACCAAGAAGAAATTAACATCATAAATATATATGCACCCAACATAGGAGCACCCAAATATATAAAGAAAATCCTAGAGGACCTCAAGAAAGATATTGACAGCAACACAATTATAGTAGGGGGTTTTAACACCCCACTGTCAAAAATGGACAGATCTTCCAAACAAAATATCAACAAAGATATTGCAGCATTAAATGACACCCTAGATGAAATGGACCTGATTAATATATATAGAGCCCTCCATCCCAAAGAAGCTAAATACACATTCTTGTCAAATGCATATGGAACATTTTCAAAGATAGACCACATGATAGGACACAAAACGAGTCTCAACAAATTCAAGAAAATAGAAATCATACCAAGCATTTTCTCTGATCACAAGGGACTGAAATTGGAAACCAACCCCACAGGAAAAAACCCAAAACACCCAAAATCATGGAGACTGAATGCTAGGCTATTAAACAACGAATGGGTCAAGATTGAAATTAGGGAAGAAATCAGAAAGCTTCTGGAAACAAATGAAAATGAACTCACAACAACCCAAAACTTATGGGACACAGTGAAGGCAGTCCTGAGAGGGAAGTTCATAGCAATACAAAACAAAACTGGCATTGTTTGCAGATGACATGATAGTGTGCATGGAAAATCCTATAGCCTCTACCAAAAAACTGCTTTAGCTAATAAATGAATTTGGCAAAACAGTGGGTTACAAAGTCAATATCCAGAAATCAAAGGCATTTTTGTATACCAACAATGAAACAGCAGAAGCAGAAATCAAGAAAAAAAATCCCATTTGACATAGCAAAATCCAAAATAAAATATCTGGGAATAAACCTAACCAAGGATGTAAAAGACCCATATGCAGAAAACTAGACAACACTGAAGAAAGAAATCAAGGAAGACACAAAGAAATGGAAACATATACCGTGTTCATGGATTGGAAGAATTAGCATCACCAAAATGTCCATACTATCCAAAGCAATTTACAGATTCAATGCAATACCTATTAAAGTACCAATGGCATATTTCACAGACATAGAACAAACACTTAAAAAATTTATATGAAACCATAAAAGACTCCGAATAGCAGCCACAATTTTGAGAAAGAACAAAGTAGGAGGGATAACAATACCTGACATAAAACTATACTATGAGGCCACTGTAATCAGAACAGCCTGGTACTGCCATAAGAACAGACACATAGACCAGTGGAACAGAATAGAGAGCCCAGAAATAAAGCCAAGTCTCCAATTAATATTTGACAAAGAGAGAAGAAACATAAAATGGAGTTAAAATAGCCTCTTCAACAAATGGTGCTGGGAGATCTGATCAGCTACATGCAAAAAAATTAAACTTGATCACCAACTTACACCATACACAAAAATAAATTAAAGGTGGATAAAAGACTTAAATATAAGCCACGATACCATACGAGCCCTAGAGGAGAACACGAGCAGGAAAATCTCAGATATTTCACNAGGGGACCCTAGTTCACTGTTGGTGGGATTGCAGACTGGTACAACCATTATGGAAAACAGTATGGAAGTTTCTAAGAAACCTAAAAATGAGCGTGCCTTTTGACCCAGCAATTCCACTACTAGGAGTATATCCTAAGAACCCTGAAACACCAATCCAAAAGAACCTATGTACACTAATGTTCATAGCAGCACAATTTACAATAGCCAAGAGTTGGAAGCAACCTAGGTGCCCATCAGTAAATGACTGGATCAAAAAGCTATGGTACATTTACACAATGGAATTCTATGCTGCAGAAAGGAAGAAGGAGCTCCTACCCTTTGCAACATCATGGATGGAACTGGAAAGCATTATGCTGAGTGAAATAAGCCAGGTGGTGAAAGACAAATACCATATGATATCACTGTTAACAGGAACCTAAACAACAAAACAAACAAGCAAACAAATATGACCAATGACACTCAAATAAGGAACAGTCTGACAGGGTCCAGAGGGGAGAGGGGAGAGAATCATAGGGGAAAGGGGGATGGACTCACATGAACAAGTATAAAGGACACATGGACAATAACTAAGGTGGGGGACAGAAATGGGAGGGAGGTGGGGAGCACTCAGGGGGCAGGACTGGGAATATAAAACAGAAAACTGTACTTGAACATGAATTAAATAAAAATAAAAATTAAAAACAAATGTAGCCAAGAATCTGAGACACTCTTCATCTGCGACACTGATGCTCACACTCTTGTTCTTCCCTAGTCTCCTAATCAACTTTCCTGAAGTCAGTGCTTCTCAGGGCATAACCTTTATTGTAGTAGAAATAGCATGACCTTTAAAGTGGGCATTGAGTTCCACCTTCTTATTAACCTCTATGTAACTTTCATTATTTCATATGTCCAAACCTCAGCTTTCCATACAAAAATGTGGATGAAAGATTTTGGGAAAGGGAAGGCAATTAGAAAATGTTCTTAATGTGTGTAATGTCTTGTTTGGCATAAAAACATCAGTAAATTTCAGTTCTCAAGTTTATTCCTTGTGTTTTTTTCCCCTCAGGTGAGTGGTTCTTCCTGATAGAAGTGACACCTCTAATTTGAAAACTCTTGCTGCAATCTGCCCTGAATGCAACTTGGCATTGAAAATATTTTCCTAAAATATTTCTTTAACATTTTACTTATTTTTGAAAAATATTTTATGACACCATATTGAAATATAAGAAAATGTGACCTGTTTGCATGGTCAAGGCCCCTACAGTCTGCGTCTAAGTTTTTTTTCATAGGTTTTCCTCCACGGCTCCCGGGGTGAGACAGAGATGCGCACTGCACGCTCAGTCCTCAGCTAATAACCGTTTCTCAGGCACCTGCTAAGTGACTGGCACTGTCAGAGGTTCCAGAGATAGAAACATGAGTAAAACATATTTTTCCTTCTAATACATTTTTGTATCTTAGATTCTTTTCTGAAATTTTGGTTACCCATACATTATATTCACCCATGGATCCAAAACTGAATACCTTGCTTGCTCCTCCTGTCTCTCAATTATCCTGACCCTATCAACACCTCCTCGAATTGTTTTCTTAGGCTTTCGAATTTCATTGTACCATCCTTCCTTGTTGTAGCTTTTAACACTATCTGCTATGTTTCTGCCTGTATTTCCTAAAAATATAACTGAAAACTAATTTCGAGTCTATCTTCACGGTTGAAGCTAGCCTTTCCCTCCATTTGTATTCAGGTATTGTTGCGAGGGTTATTCTTTTACCTGGTTCACTGCTACTTTACCCTGTTTATCTCTTTAGAACCTCACAGAGGCCTCCATCTGCTTCTTTTTCCTACATGATCGAAAAACAAAAGCTATGTTCCCTTTCTCTAAGAACTGCCTGGACTTTGGATTACTACTTTATATTTTAGTTATTTGTGTGTCTCTCTCCTGTCGCCTCTATTTAAATCTAGCATTTTTGTATACTTAAATCTCTTGTAGCAAAAGAGATATTAATATGCCCAATTAATATTCAGAAAGTATATGAATAATCCATTTTCACTAGTATGAAATAAGTGAGGTTAGTTAATTATTTAACAAATTATATATATTTTTAATCATTTTCAGTTTTTAGTGTTTCATTTAGCATAACTTGTGGTCAATTTGAAATAATCTTCATCAATTTTTATTACATAGCAATAGACAGTAATAAACTCAAAGCACTCAAAAGTTAGGAGAGACATTTACTTTACTTTTCATTAACTTTTGACTATAAAAGGATTACAGTAATGTTTTCTGTAATATAAGTGAAAAATATTTTATAAAATGTTAAAATTTATCATTAATCTTAAATCTTATTTGTTAAGCTTTTTCATTTTAAAAAATAAGTTTTGTGTTTGGTAAGTTAGTTCTTATCAACTTTCTACATCACCCATCTCTGTCCTCAACATTTCTTATTATCTTGAATCTGTATTGCACCCAAAGATGCTTTTATGTTTAAGGTTATCTCTGTGGAAGTGGAATTATCTAAGGCCATCTCACACTCAGGAAGTTTTCTATCTTGATTAAGTAAAGGATTAAATATCCTTTTTTTCTGTGATTTGTGCTGTGCGCATGCGCACGTGTGTAAGTGTGTGAACTGTCTCTGGGGAAATCCTATGTACTTGATATATAAAGATAGGGATATGTGTCTTAACCCTAAGGAGGGGTGAAAAGTTTCTTTCAAGCATACTTCCACTTAAAAATTGGCAGATACAAAGGAAAAAGATAATTTTTAGCAATGATGGACAATATATTTCAAGTAAAATTAGAGTTAGGAAGAATTTTCTGGGATGAGGGGCTCTGTGCCTCTCCAGTCATACCATATAGGAGACTTTGTGTTCTGCTTCATGGAATCTGCATTTATAGGTTTGTAACAACCTGAAAAAAACTGAGTGACTTGGAGGAAATGGGGAAGATTATGATAGGACCATAGTCACACTGTAAATCTGTTCTCATCTGTCCTTTTTAAAACAGACTATAAGGCCTGGTGAACATGCAAAGTTATCATTTAGTTCTTTCTCTACACAACAATTTATTCACTCATTGATTAGATACTTCTTGAAAACCTATTTTGTATAAGGCACTATGCTATGTCTTATGAACATACAAAATGTATCCAACTTTTTAAAAGCTTACAATCTTGTAGTAAAAAATTCTATGCCATATACTCTACACTTGTTTTGAATCATAAAATATTTTAATTAATGGATTTATATAATCATTCATTAACACATATTAACAATAATCTCTGTTTATGCTTAAAGTTGTAGCATGCATGTTTATAGTGCACTCTTTTATTTCTTATACTTCAAAAGTATGGTAGTTTGGAGGATATATTTTTTTTTCAATTTTTTTATTTAATTATTTTTCAAGTACAGTTTTCTGTTTATTACTCCCATCCCCTCCCACCCCCCATCCTCCCCCCTCCCTCCCATTTCCACCCTTCTCAGTTGTTGTCCATGTATCCTTTATATAGGTTCCTCTAAATCCCTCCCTTATTTCCCCTGAAATTCCCTCCCCTCTCCCCTCTGGTCACTGTCAGCCTGTTCTCTATTTCAGTGTCTTTGGTTATATTTTGCTTGCTTGTTTGTTTTGTTGTTTAGCTTCCTGTTAGAGGTGAGATCATATGGTATTTGTCCTTCAACACCTGGCTTATTTCACTCAGCATAATGCTTTCCAGTTCCATCCATGTTGTTGCAAAAGGTAGGAGCTCCTTCTTTCTTTCTGCAGCATAAAATTCCATTGTGTATATGTACCATAGTTTTTTGATCCATTCATTTACTGACGGGCACCTAGGTTGCTTCCAACTCTTGGCTATTGTAAATTGTGCTGCTATGAACATTGGGGTGCATAGGTTCTTTGGGATTGGTGTTTTAGGGTTCTTAGGATACAATCCCAGCAGTGGAATTGCTGGGTCAAAAGGCAAGTCCAATTTTAGTTTTCTGAGAAAATTCCATACTGTTTTCCATAATGGTTGTACCAGTCTGCAATCCCACCAACAGTGGACCAGAGTCCCCTTTTCCCCACACCCTCTCCAACATTTGTTGTTTATTGCTTTGTTTATGATAGCCATTCTCACCGGTGTAAAGTGGTATCTCATTGTAGTTTTAATTTGCATCTCTCTGATAGCTAGTGATATTGAGCATCTTTTCATGTGTCTCTGGATCCTCTGTATGTCCTCCTTGCAGAAGTGTCTGTTCAAGTCCTTTCCCCATTTTTTAATTGGGTTAGTTGTCTTCTTAGAGTGAAGTCGTGTGAGTTCTTTGTATATTTTGGAGATTAAACCTTTGTCTGAGGTATCATTGGCAAATATGTTTTCCCATACAGTTGGTTGTCTTTTTATTTTAATGCTGTTTTCTTTAGCTGCGCAGAAGCTTTTCATTTTGATGAGATCCCATTTGTTTATTCTTTCCTCAAAAGTATGGTAGTTTGGAGGATATATTATACAGTGGTTCTCAAAGCGTAGCCTAGAAATCCCTGGTGGAATACATGAGACGCTTTCATGGGGTTAGCAGAATTAAATTATTTTCATGACATACTCTAAAATTCTTTTACAGTGTTAATCTCATTTTTTTATAAGTGGAATTTTCCAGAGCTACATGATGTGTGATATTATAGCAGATTAAATACAGAAACAGATCTGAAAATTCAGCTGTCCTTTGTTAAGCTAAATATGAAAGAAATGTCCTAAATGCAAAATAAATCCACTGTCTTACTAGTTGTTTTGTTTTGTAAAATACATTTTTAAAAAATTATAGTATGTTATTTATGGTAACAAGTATGGGATTAATTTTACTTATATTATTTTTATAAATATATAAGTATATATAATTTTTACTTTTTATTTATTTATTTTAAAAAAGATTTTATTTATTTATTTTTAGAGGGGAAGGGAAGGAGAAAGGGAGAGAAATACCAGTGTATGGTTGCCTCTCATGGGCCCCCTGGTGGGACTTGGCCTGCAACCCGTCATGTGCCCTGACTGGGGATTGAACTGCGATCCTCTGGTTCACAGGCCCACGCTTAATCCACTGAGCTATGCCAGGCAGAATTATAATTTTTATTTATATTTTTAATGTCTAAAATGGCAAATGTCTATAAATATAACCCATATAAACATAAGTTCTTTGAGGCCCTCAATAGTATCAATATTTGAGTATAAAAGGGTCCTGAGGTTGAAAAGTTTGAGAATTCTGTTACTGTATTTTTTCTTTACCATTTAATTACCAGTTTAGATTTACTTTAGTTCTGTCTTCCAAGTAATATAACTTTATTTTTTCAGATATGACCAGGCTTCCTCTCATTAATTCATACATTTAAAAAATGATGTGGCTCTGTGACTGTACTGAAAGCTGAGAATAATAAAGTAAATTAAATGCATTTTATTATATAGAAAATAATTTAATCAAGTGAGCATTAAAAAATGTAAAATTCATCTGTGGAAAGCTACAAAGAAAAGCTATGTGGTTTATGCCTACCTATGATATTTTGATTTGACCTTGGGGGGAAGGACAGGAAACCTTCCCCTGGGAAGTGACATTTGAGCTAGAATATAAAGGGTCCCTAGCATTTATAGAATACTGAGTGCAAAGGGCATCACAGAGAGAGAAGCAGCGTATGCAAAGGCCCTGTGGAAGGAGGAGGCATGAAAGAACCAATGGGCATGAAAGACTCAGATCACTGGGGTACCAACACAATTATAGTAGGGTGGATGGAATCAGAACAAGAGATTCAGGTGAACAGGGAGGTAGGAACCAAACTGTAAAAGGCTGTATGTTCACAATAAGGAATTTTTTTTAATTCTAAGAGCAATATGAAGCCATCAAAAAGTTTAAGTGGAGATATCGGTCACCAATGGGTTTTTGTTTGGTTCCATGTTTTGATTTGGGGTATGCAAGTGAGCACAACTGTGAGATAATGAAGTTGGAACCAGGGTAATAATTTTCAAGAAATGAAAAAATGTTAGGAGCAAGAGCAATGTACTGTATCAATGGGAAAGATGAGAAAGGATGATAGGATTAGGAATAGATATCCTTTCATTAATTCATGCATTTAAGAATAGAGAACAGGTGGACAATAACCAGAGGGGAGAGGGGAGAGAATTTCAGGGGAAAAGGGGAAGGATTTACAGGAACTAATATAAAGGACACATGGACACTAAGGACACTAAGGACACTAAGGGGGGTAGAAATGGGAGGGAGGTGGGGAGGGCTGGGGGAATGGGCTGGGATGAGAATAAAAGACAGAAAACTATACTTGAACAACAATTAAATTAAAAAAAAAGAATTTAAGAAATTGATTGCACTTGGAGATTTCTGACTACACAACTGTCTGGATGGTGATGCACGTCACTGGAGGACAAGGGGAAGTGCTGACGCATACAGGCCTAGAAGTTCTGAGAAAATGACGGTTCCTTGGGGCTGTCACATACGGGTTACAGCTCTACAGTGAAGAACGAAGATGATGAACAGTAAACTTCAGGCTAAAAAAGATCACGGCCCAATAACATCAATCTCAATAAAACAGTTGTGTTATCCTCCTGAAATAGAAACATAAATCAAGCTCAAATGGGTTTTGACATCTATTGTTTTTATAGTTCTCAGTTTACTTTCTTGTTTTCCTATTCACTGTGGCCAAGCATCCTAGGTATCAGAAGTTGTGCCTTTCACATCTTTCTCTTTCAAATCTTTCACCCAGTCAACAAGAATGAGCATTTTGTATTATGGCACTTGAGGGTCCTTTTATGTGTGTTTTTTTGAAGTATAGTGTTTGTGTAGACTTATAACAGCATTAGTAAATCTCCATCAGGTTTTCTTGAAGAATCGCGTGACAATGGAGAAAACCAGGTTCCAGGCCAGGCCAACTGATTCATATTTCTGGGAAAAGGCTCAAATATAGAAAGACATCTGAATTAACCTTGAGGTAATTCCTGTGTATAAATTTGGAAAAAAACTGCACAATAACCTGTATAGAAATTTTGGAATCTTAGTTTCATGGATGATGGGGTCCTCATCTATAGGTGGGTTCTCACACTTGAGACCTGGGATGAAGTTGCCTTTGGAAGTTTTCAGAATTCTCTTTTTCTTATGACAGTGACCTTTCATGGCAGATTTGTGATGCACAGGACGTGAAAGCAGCAGCTACTCTACCATTGATTGCATTTCATGATTGGGGAGTTGATTATGATTGACTCTGAAGATTTTTCAGATTCTTAGAACTTGCCCTGTTCTGGGTTTTGAGAGGAATTTTGCTTGTTGGTCCATTTGTTAAACATTACAATTACAGAGTTCTTTCCCCCCTGTCACCTATATAATAAACTGGCATTCCACTTTTCTATCTGAAGAGAAAGTTAACTCTGTTACCAACTAGAATGATGGTTCTTTGAAGACAGTTCATCTGTGTCAAGCAATATCTGAGATATTTTTCGTCTGTGTTAAGGAATTTTAATTGATTTTATGTTGATAGTTTTCAGAATATATATCAATCTTCCCGGAGCATGTACTGTTTAACATTTACCTTATTTCCAGTCTTCTCAACTAAAATTTTAATATTTGAATCAAGTTTCTGTAACTATTTTCCCCACTTTGAATTTTACTGTAATTCAGTGGAGACGTTAACTACAGGGGACTGGTACACGCAGTGATTCATGTACAGGAGTATTTCCTTTACCTGTAGTTTTGCTTTCCATAGTTTTGGTTGCTTGTGGTAAACTGCAGTACAAAAATATTAAGTGAAAATCTCCAGAAACAAACAATTCATGACTTTTAAATTGTGTGCTGTTCTGAGTAAGGTGATACAATCTTATGCTATTTCATTCCATCCTGCCCTGGGATGAATTATCACTTTACAGCATGTACACATTGTATAGGCTACCTGCCTATTAATTAATCACTTAGTACAGTGGTCCCCAACATTTTCAGCACCAGGAATCAGTTTTTCCACAAATAGGGGCAGCGGTTGAGGGGCCGGAGGCGGAGCTCAGGTGAGCTTCCCTCATGGCCTGGTTCCTAACAGGCTGTAGACCTACACTGATCAGTGGCCTGGGGCTTGTGGACCCCCGCCTTAGTAGACATCTGAGTTAGCAGATTGACTGTGGAAGTGCTTGTGTTCAAGGTACCATTATTTTACTTACTAATAAAGAGACGCTGTAGCCCTGGCTGGTGTAGCTCAGTGGATTGAGCTTGGGCCTGCGAACCACACAATCGCGGTTCGATTCCCAGTCAGGGCACATGCCTAGGTTGCAGGCCAGTTCCCAGCAGGGGACACAGGAAAGGCAACCATACACTGATATTTCTCTCCCTCTCTCCTTCCCTTCCCCTCTAAAGATAAGTAAATAAAATATTTTAAAAAATAATAAAGAGAAGCTGTAAACTGCTTCCTTTAAATGAAAAGGTATGTATGTATAGGAAAAAACATAGTGTATATACATATATATATATACATATATACCATATATATATACATATACCATATATATATACACACACACACACACATACACACAGAGGATTCAGTACTATCTGTAGTTTCAGGCGCCTAATAGAGATCTTGGAACATATCTCCCAGGAATAAGTGAGGAATAATGTACTTACTGATTTGAGAATATGAAATGATGGAGCTTTTAAGTTGAAATACATCTAAAGTGAAATGAGGCTACTGCAAATTAGATTTCTTAAAATTAACTTACCGGTTTTCTTGTTAATACTGATGTATGTCTTTGTTCTTGATGTGACCAGTATTTGACAGATATATCCCTTGTCTTACAAATATTTAATAATTAGGACTCTTTCATCATTCCTTCTGCAATTCTCAGTATCCCCTCTCATTCTGTATGTTAGTTTAGATGATTTTTCCAACCATATGGTATCAGTTTAACATCACAAAAAAAGGAAAGTAAGTTAGTGGTCTTATTGAATCCACGTTTTATTCATTAATTGGAGGTATTTTCTACCTTCAGTTCCACAGATTTTGTAATGGAAACATAAAATAACCAATAACAAAACACAATATTTAATCATATTTATTTTTTAAACCTGAATTGTGAAGCTATGCAGAGCTTTATGATTATCTTCAGCCTTTTAGATATTCATACAGATGTGTTGGTTTATAAGAAACAATTACCATATTGCAGATTGTGTCCACCAATTCTTTTTCTACCCATAAATTTATGGTAATAAGTATTTTCAGAAAAGAAATGTTAGTTGATTTTTCATTTACAGTAAGTGATGTAAAGCATTATTTTAAGGGGAAGATGGAAGTAATTGCAAAGACCATTTAAACTTGAACTCTTTAGCACAAAGGCATTCCCCCTAAACCTATCAATCACACATTACTCTCAGCCAGTCTTTGCAGGCTGTACTTTCTCAAGCAAGATATAGGGCAGTGCAGTCATTCCCAGCTTTGATGAAACTTTTATGAAGGAAAATTTATACTAGATGTACCTGGTGCTCAGTTGTAAGCTTATTAAATGATTTATATTTTGCTTGATCAGAAAGCCAGGCAGATTAAAAATGGTGGCAGTTCTCTCCCAGAGCACACATTGTTGTCTTCATGTTATTGCTGAGAGAAATATTCAGTGTGGTCCAAGGACAGCCTAGCACTTTGTACTTTCTTTAGTCAAGTCATTACTTAAGTGGTTGGGTGCATATTTCTATGGGTGATGATTTTGAAAGCTGATTTTCCCTGTAATACAGCTCTCCCAAATATGAGGTTCTTTAGAGTTGTTTGAAGTGCTAGAGGCACTTCAATAGGCAGGGCATAAATGGAATTTACTTAAATACTCTCCAGACATCTTACCTTTCAATTTCAAGGCACACATAACTTCAAGTTATGATTCTAAGGGTGTCAGTAACTTGCTTAGGAACTGGAGAGGACCTGCCACACACCAGCAGAGCAGATCTGGCCACCTGAAGGCAGGACAGGAAGAGTCTAGTTAGGCAGGAAGAAGCTGCTGTGTCTTAAGATCCATGAACATAATGACTGTCTGTAAAGGCAGAGAGGCCTCAAGAATTCTTTCACATATTGCCTATTTCTTATTCTGATACTTATCTTTATTTATCAACAGTGTATAAAAAGTCATTTATATAAATATCCATAACAGTGAATATTTATTTTCTCTTTAACTTATCCAAAATAAAGTAAGTTTGGAGATTTAAGGAAATAAGTTATGATAGGCCAAAGATTTGCTCTTTAGCCACGTCAGAAGCAGGTTCTCTTAACAGAGATAAATTTGAGACACTAGCTTGGAGAGGAACAGAACAAAAAAGTCGTACACACATATTTCATCATGCTCTTCCAATTTGTACCCTTAGCTCTCTGCACGATGAGATTAATGATGTAGTGCCTGTCTCTACTTCACTAGACTGACTGGTTTTATTCGTTTCTGTTCTCAGTGTCTACAACACTGCCTAAAATGAAGTAGATTCTCCATGAACATTTGCTGGGTGCTTGGGAGCTCAAATAAAGAAAGTGAGTAAATCATCAGAGATTCTGGTAATCAGAAGACATAGGTGTGGGAATTGGAATCCAAGCAGAAAACATAGACTTCTTTTTAAAAATAGAGCAAGGTAAAAGTCCATACAACGCAGGCATCTTAGTCATTTGGGGTTCTATAATAGGATGCTGTAGACTGGATGGCTTATACATTGCAGAAATTAATTTCTCATAGTTTTGGAATGGGGGAGCTAGTGGGTGCTTGCAGATTTAGAGTCTGGTGAGAATCTACTTTCTGGTTCACAGGCAGCTGTCTTCTCACTGTGTTTTTAAATGGCAGAAGGGGCAAGAGAGTGTTCTAGAGTCTCTTATAAAAGCAGTAATCCCACTCAATAATGTCACTCTTGTTATCAACTTCCAAAGGCCCTACCTCCAAAAAGAAATGAAGACTGGGGATTGGATTCAACACATAAGATCTTTTTATTTTTTTATTTTATTTTTCAGTTACAATTGATATACCATATTTTATTAGTTTCATGTGTATAGAATCCAGTAATTAGACATTTATATAATGTGTGAAGTGATCACCCTGATGAATCTAGTACCCACCTGACACCACATACATGATTATTACAATGTTATTGACTGTATTCTCTATGCTGCATCCCTGTGATATTTTGTAACTACCAATCTGTGCCTCTTAATCCCCTTCCCTTTTTCACCTAGCCCCACCTTCCAAACCTTCTCCCCTCTGGCAAATATCAGTTTCTTCTTTGTATCTGAAAGTAACTTTCTGCTTTATTGATTCATTTATTTTGGTCTTAGATTTCACATGTAAACGAAATCATATGGCATTTGTCCTTTTCTCTCTGACTTGTTTCACTTAGCACAATACCCTGTGGGTACATTCATATTATTGCAAGTGGCAACATTTTTACTCTTTTTTATGAATGAGTAATATTCTGTTGTGTATATGTACCACTTTTTCCTTATCCACTCATCCATAGATGGACAATTATGTCATTTCCATATCTTGGCTATTGTAAATATTCTGCATTGAACATATGGGTGCATATATATTTTTGAATTAGTGTCTTGGTTTTCTTTAGGTAAATAGCCAGAAGTAGAATATTTTCTTGTTATAGCATTTGTTATAAAGTCTATTTTGCCTGGTATAAATACTGCTATACTAGTTTTGTTTTTTGTTTGTTTTTTTTTCCTGTTATTATGAAATATATTTTCTCTCCTTTTCAGTCTCTGTCTTTCCATCTGAAGTGAGTCTGTTGTAGACAGTATATGTAAGCATCTTACTTTCTCATTTATTCAGCCTCTTTGTGTCTTTTGATTGGGCATTTAATATATTTGCAGTTAAAGTAATTACAGATATATATGCATTTGTTACCATTTTATTATTCATATTTTTGTTTTTTGTTTCTTCTTCTTAAAGAAGATCCTTTAACTTTTCTTATAATACTGGTTTGGTGGTGATAACTCCTTTAGTTTTTTCTTGTCTGGAAGCTCTTTATTCTTTGTTTGCCCTTCTATTCCAAATGACAACTTTGCTGGATAGAGTTATCTTGATTGTAGGTCTTTGCTTTTCCTCTCTTTAAATATTTCTTGACAATCTTCTGGCCTGCAAAGTTGCTGTTGAGAAATCAGCTAAAATTCTTATGGGAGCTCCTTTGCAGAGAGCTAATTGCTTTTCTCTTGTTGCTTTTAGTATTCTCTTTTTGTCTTTAGCCTTTGGCATTTTGAAGTTGATGTGTCTTCTTGTGGGCCTGGTGCCCTCCAGCTGCTGCCCCAGTGCTGGAGCTCAGAGCAAGCAAGTCTGAGTAAGCCTGTAGGGGCCTTTCAATAGCAACGCTTGGGGCTTCACTCACCCTCTGTCTCACTCAGCCACAACCCACACCATTTTCCAAAGCCAGAAGTTATGGGGACTTCTCTTCCCAGCACTGGAACCCTGGGCTGGAAAGCCTATTGTGGAGCTGGGACTCCTCGCCTTTCAGGAGACTCCACAGCTAAGGCAACACTCCGGATTTTTAATCATCAGCACAGGTGGGTGCGGAACCAGCCCTTTTCACAGGTTAGCCCCTCTCACCAGTCTCCATGTGGCCTCTTCTTTATATCCTTAGTTGTAGAACTTCCGTTTAGCTAGGACTCAGGTGGTTCTCAATGAAGCTCATTCTGTGGTTTAGTTGCAATTTTCATTTGGTCATGAGAGGATGTGAGCACAGTGTTCACCTAATTTGCCACCCTGACTGGAAGCTAGAATCCATGACATTTAAATTTTAATGGACACAAATATTCAGCCTATTGTAGCTGGTGAAAAATTTCATAGTATAAGCCACTGACCAAGATTACATACAGTCATGCTTTGCAAACTAGGAGTTTTGAGCTCTTAAGGATATATAACAATACAGACAGGTTTATTTGAAATTTTAGGAATATTTAGGAATGTTAGAAATGTTAGGAATATTGTTAGTGTTTATCAAGCCATTAATTTTACAAATGTCCAATGATTAAAATACATTCAAATTTGAGCACACTTGCTAATAGAGAAAAATGGAAAAAATACAAATTTTAAAGATAAAATGAAAATTCAAATAAATTTCTCACTTGGAATTGCCTCCTTTAACTATACTATTACATTTCTTATGGACATAAACTGGTTATTCTCTAGAATTAGATATATTTCATACATCTAATATTCATTTATGTGGCAACTACATTGGAGCCTTGAAAAACATGGGTTTGAAATGTGCAGGTCCACTTACACATGGATTTTTTTCAATAAATATCATAAGCATGTTTTTCTTTCTTCTGGTTTTCTTAGTAACATTTTCTTTACTCTAGCTTACTTTATGGTAAGAATGCAGTATGTAATACATACAACATACAAAATATGTGTTAGTTGACTGTTTATACTATCCATAAAGCTTCCCAATCAATAGGAGTGATCGTCTATTAGTAGCTTAATCATGTGTAAAATTTTGACTGTGTAGGGGTTCGATACCCATAGCCCTTGTGTTGTTGAAGGGTCAACTGTACTATGCTGTGTCAGCAAGGATTGCTGTACTAATATTCTGTTCCAGACTTAAGGTGTTGGTAGCTTTTTCATTTCCCATAGATTAGGGTGCTAGCTCAGTTAAAGCTGACAGGTTGGGGAGCCATGAAAAGGGTGTTTGAAAGTTGAAGGCAGAGTCTAACAAACCTCTGTGGTTTCTCCCATGCACTGCAGGAAGTTTGAGAGCTTAATTTAATATTTGACTTTCTTGGTTCATTTGCTGGTTTTTCTCAATTGTCCTGGACTGCCTAAAGTAGTTTTAGGTTACGTTTGTCAGTATATAAACACCTCATCTCTTCCTACTCTGTTCTATGCTTTAGTAGATGTTAAATTAATAGTAGTAGTCTTGCAATCATGTTAGATGATATCTGGGAGATTTCCATCTGGTAGCCCTGTACATTGTATCTGCTACATCTCAATTACCCCCAAGAAAAGAAAGTAAAAAATAAAATTGAGTGTATTTTTAGGTGTAACTCTTCATCAAAATTGTATAATCTAAATCTAGAAGGAACCAGTTCAGTTTTTTAGTAGAAAATTTTCTTTCTGGCATTGGGTAATTAGAAGAAACTTATAGCTTTGCTCACTAGCCTGAAGAAATGAATATGCATATGCTCATATATGTAGCATTAGCAGAAACCTATTTGTTTCAAAGAGGAGAACATAAATGGGCTATCATGGCATGGATTTCTTCTGGCTCAGTATGGCATCAACTTTAAGAGTACTGTAAGAGCTAAAAAAAGATTTGAAGTGTCTGGAAATGGGATGGTAGAAGGGCTGTCTCAATTCCCGACATGTGGTGCCGGTCACACTGTTGCATAGGTATCCTTTTATGGCCACCATCAACATATTTAGATATAAATTTAAAATGATGTAAATGTTACACAAGAGACCTAAAAGATGCCATGTTGAACCAACAGATGGGTAAGATTTTTAAAAAGATGCTCAAAGTGGTGACTTCTAAAAAATTAAATCTTAGAATGTCTTAGAACTTTTACATTTTTCACACCAATACTTTATTTATAAATTTGCATTTCATTAAAAAATGAGTCATGAACAATATACTAATAAATATTATTCTTTTCATCATAGACAGCATATAGTAAAGGTATATGGAAAAAACTGAGAAAAGAAGTCAGATGAAATATATTTTTTTTTTCAAAAATACCACCTTTTTTGCATCAAAGATATATTTACCAAAAGCAGTATGATGTCTTATTCCACACTGGGAATGAGTTGACCTTGAATTTCAACACTTTGTTATTAATAAACGCTAGTCATAGTCAATTAAATAATTCCTCCCCAACCCCAGTCCCTTTTGAAGCCTGTATCTAAATTCAAAGCAGTGTAAATGTACATACCTTTTGTGATTTACACGATAAATGTGGTCACAGAGGCATGTTTGGCTGTGCAATAGATAATGCTTTGAATTATACTCATGCATCAGTTTTCAAAGAGCTGTTACATGTGACAATTAAACACTCCCACACTGCTTTATAAACTTAAGAATAATTTTTTTTATTCTGTAGTTTAGAAGTTATTGAACCAATTACTATGACTTTTAACAGGTTGTAACAAATAAGGCTACTCTAGAGACAATATTTATGCATCAAAATTTTTTTATTCAATGTTGTAAAAATCAAAGACTATGTAAGTAGAGAGAATGTGGCTAAATATATCAGATTTGATTATGAATTTATATAGTCTGAGATTAAGAACCTCCCTGATCTCTAATATTGTCAATGTTTATGGCCAAACTGCCAGTTGGCTCTGTTGGGGCTATTACTTGGCATCATGTCTGTATTTATCTCTTTTTATTCTTTTTTTTTTTTACTTTTTCAGTTTTTTTTTACTTTTTCAGTTTTTTTACAAACATTTCAAACATCCAAAATATTGAAAACAAGAAAATGAGTATCCATATAGCCACCACCTAGTTCAACAATTGTTACATTTTATTTTTTATTTGCTTTCTCTAGCTACAGAATCCTTTTCAAATGAGTTATAGACATCATGACACTTTGACTCTAAATATGTCATCATGCATTTCTTAAAATAGGGACATTCACCTACACAACCATAATACCATTATCGTTCTTCAGAAAGTTAATATTTAAATATATCAAATTTCCCCAGTTGAGTCAAAAACATTACTTAAAATTTTAAAGAAGCCGTGCCTTTCAAATTAAGTTCATGTATTTTGGTGTGTCTTTTAATTCCTTTTTTTTTTAATGACAGTGGTTTTTTTTTTTTAAGATTTTATTTATTTATCTTTAGAGAGAAAAGGAAGGAGAAAAGGAGAGAAGCATCAATGTATGGTTGCTTCTCGTGAGTCCCCTGCTGGGAACTGGCCTGCAACCCAGGCATGTGCCCCAACTGGGAATCAAACCGTGATCGTGTGGTTCTCAGGCCCGAGCTCAATCCACTGAGCTACACCAGCCAGGGTGGGTTTTGTTTTGTTTTGTTTTGTTTTAAGACACTGATCACCTTCTAGAATATCCCACATTCTGGATTCCTCTGATTGTTTCTTCTTTGTATTCCTTGTATTTTTTTCTTTTTTAAAAAAATGTATTTTATTGATTATGCCATTACAGTTGTCCTATTCCACCCCCTTCATTCCCCTCCACCCTGCATACCTTCTCCCCCACCATGCCACCCCCCCTTTAGTTTATGTCCACATGTCTCAAGTTCTTTAGATTTCATATTTCCCCTACTATTCTTGTCCTCCCCCTTGTCTATTTTCTACCTACGGTCTATGCTGCTTATTCTCTGTACCTTCTCCCCCCTTCTCCTCCTCCCACTCCCCTGTTGCTAACCCTCCATGTGATCTTCATTTTTATGGTTCCACTCCTGATCTAGCTGTCCTCTTAGTTTGCTTTTGTTTTAGGTGTGCTTGTTAATAACTGTGAGTTTGCTGTCCTTTCACTGTTTGTATTTTTTATCTTCTTTTTCTTAGATAAGCCCCTTTAACATTTTATATAATAAGGGCTTGGCAATGATGAACTCCTTGGATTTAACCTTATCTGAGAAGCACTTTATCTGCCCTTCCATTCTAAATGAAAGTTTTGCTGGATAGAGCAATCTTGGATGGAGGTCTTTGGATTTCATGACTTGGAATACTTCTTTCCAGCCCCTTCTTGCCTGTAAGGTCTCTTTTGAGAAATCAGCTGACAGTGTGATGGGAACTCCTTTGTAGGTGACTGTCCTCTTATCTCTTGCTGTTTCTAGGATTCTCTCCTTCATTTTAATCTTGGGTAATGTAATTATGATGTGCCTTGCTGTGTTCCTTCTTGGGCCCAACTTCTTTGGGACTCTCTGAGCTTCCTGGATTTTCTGGAAGTCTATTTCCTTTGCCAGACTGGGGAAGTTCTCCTCTATTATTTGTTCAAATAAGTTTTCCGCTCGTGGCTGCTTCTCTTCCCCTTCTGGTACCCCTATAATTCAGATGATGGAACGTTTAAAGATGTTCTAGAGGTTCCTAAGCCTCTCCTCATTTTTTTGAATTCTTTTTTCTTCTGTTCGGTTGTTTTTTTCTTCTTTCTGGTCCACTCAATTGATTTGAGTGCCAGTTTCCTTTCCATCACTATTGGTTTCCTGTGCATTTCCCTTCATTTCAATTAGTTTAGCCTTCATTTGTTCCTCTAATGTGTCACTAAAATCAACCAGTTCTGTGAGCATCCTGATTGCCAGTATTTTGAACTGTGCATCTGATAGGTCGTCTATTTCTTGGTTGCTTAGAATTATTGACTCTGGGGCTTTGAGTTCTTCTTGAGCCATGATGTTTTGGTCTGTTCATGCTGTTACAGATGAGGGGCAGAGCCCTAGGTGTTCACCAGAGCAGGGCAACTCAGTCTCTGGGTTGTAACGCTGTATGTGGGACGGGGACAGAGAGGGGCAATGGCAGTTCCCTCTTCTGCTTCTCACCACCGGGGCCTGCATGGTCTGTGTCACTGCTTGCTCCTTAGCCTGGTTTATCTGTGTGTGAATGTGTGACTGCGGGCAGCCAGCTGCCTTTCGCCCTCACTGGGTCTGCCCGTCACAACCCCACATCTGGGATCTGCCAACTGCCACCCATGCGCCTGAATCCCTGGGTCAATCTGGTGTTTTCCTGTGCAACCCCGCTCTGCCAGTCGATGACTCTGCCCCTCTTACCAGTCTGGCTAAACGGTTCGTTGTTTTCGGACTTCTGTACAGTTCAATTTTCTGTGTTTGGTTGCGTTTTTGTTACTAAAACTTTGTTATTTTTAAACTTGGTTTGTGCGAGGAGGCACAGTGTTTCCACCTACACCTCCATCTTGGCTGGAAGTCTCTTTTTATTCTTTAGTTTGATTTTAAGTTCAATTTGTTATGCATATTTACACTGTAATGAAAACTGACATAATGGGTTTATTCAAAATTAAATGATTCAGGAACTTAATATAACCATGTAGGAAAATATATACCCAAATGATGCAGTACAGAAAAGAGAATTGTTTGTGACTTGATTTATTTTAAAAAATAAAAAAGAAATAATAAAGCATCTTTGGAAGAAGTAATTATTTCTTCTATATTTACAGACATTTTTCTCAAAAAATGCTATAGCTATAACATTTTTATTAATCTTGTTCTTCCTGCTCTTCATCGTACTTATTCCTCCTGACTCTCTTTATCTTTAATTGCTTTTCCCATGAGAAATAGGAAGGCCGTGTAACATGAAATAATAAATCATGCATGAGACAAATTTATACTCCAATATGACCACCTATGGAACAGTTAAGTTCACTAATTTGTCATGAGTCCATAAAAATGACAATGGCAGTGACTCCTACTCAAACAAGCTTTTATTTAGCTATTTTATGGCACAAATGGTAGAGTGGCTAGAGAGGTAAGAGAAGGGTGTATAAGAGCATGTATTGGGTTGTATAAAACACTATGTGGTTGCTCTGTCCAAAACTAGCTTCCTCGTGTATTCCTGGGGCCAGTGTATTGACTTGCTGGAGGGAGGTAGTCTCTACCTATGGTGGCATCCATTTCTCTACATTTCAAGAATAGTCACTGTTACTGTCTTTTCTCTATTTTCACTTAGGAGAAGAGAAGGAAGGAAGGAAGAAAGAAAGAAGGAAAGAAGGGGAGAGAAAAGAAAGATAAAGGTATGTTTGTCTATAAAATTTACATGGAAGATTTATATTAGATCCATAATTCAGCCCACTAAACTTTATTGAGTATTTACTACATATTAAGGACTGTTCTGGGAATTTTAGCATGTACCATTATGTAAAGCGTGACATATTCAGTTCACTTTCATTGTTAGGCTCAGTTTTTTGGCTTTGTGAGGTAGATGGTCCCTGTTTCAACTCACCTGTAACTTTGTAATTAATAAGCAGCCATAAACTATAGAAACAAATGAGCGTGGCTGTATTCAAATAACACTTTATTTATAAAGCAGATGCGGGCAGAATTTACTTTCAGGCAGTAGTTTGCCAACCTCTGGCAAATAAAATAAACTACAGTCTGTTTATTCTAATTCAGGGGTCCTCAACTCCCAGTTTGCCATCCATTAGGAACCGGGCCTTAAGCAAAACTAATCCGAGCTCTGCTTCCTGTCCTTCCCATGCACCCTTTGCCAAATAGGTTGAGCACCAGTGTTCTAATTGACAGTAATTTGAAACATTTCATGCCCTGGATAAAAGACACTGCATTACCTACATTCAAATTATTACCTCAGTTATGGGGTTTTGGTTTTGTTTTGTTTAGGAGGTGGACATTAGACTTTGGTTATATGATATGAAATGAATTATGTGACAAGGGACTCCAAAATGACTAAATCCTGCCTTGGTCTAGTCATTCATTTGTTATGTGAAGGGTTCACATAACAAAGGGTTTGAGGGTCTGAGGGTTTGTTGTATACAAGGAACAATACCAGTGAGTAGGGGTAGTGCACCTAATTGGTGTAGTGCAGAGCTCTGTGAGACTGGACTTGACACACATATGACATCCCAAAGTGGGTGAGTGACTCTGCATCCCCTAAATTCCAAACCTAATTAAGATTGTTTGGACTTTGCTATATGCGCAGATCTTCTCCTGCGCATATGGCAAATAAAAGTGAAAGAGTAAAATACATGTTTAGGCACACGTAAGCAAACCCAGTTCTGTGAACTTGCCCAGTCATAAAGGTGAACCAATGTTCTTAAATCTTGCTAATCAGAAAAGTATTCTCAGAGGTATAACTGACAAAAATTGTATATATTTAAGATGTACAATGATTTTCTATTAATAAGATAAAATTTAAGTTCTGAAAATTGACTACCAAATATATAGACTAGGACTTAATGGAGCCTGTTCATATTAACATGAAGGTAAAATGTGGGGGCCTAAGATGTAGGAATAAAAGAGCCTAGAAGTAACAACATAGTGCCTCGCAGTCTTGTAAACTGGAGTGCCATTTCTTACAGGAACAAAACTAAAACAAATGCTTCCACATATAAAAAGTCTGACTTCAAACGGTGGTAGAATGAAGTTGTCTTTGTAAAAGAGTAGTAATGTTGCTTGGATTTGATTGTAAGACATAAGATCTTGAAGTCTGTGGCACTGACTACTCTTATTAACAGTAACCAAAAGAGGAAGATCAGCATGGATTGCTGAACTAGTTGGATATCGCTGGAACCTCGGCAATGCTAAGCCTGGCTCTTCTCAGAGAGACAGACCAAGCCCCAGCATAACAGGTCTACTATTCCCTTTGGGTTTTTATGAACAGAATCAATACGTACTAATGACTGTAGCAATAAATTTGGTCATACTTCATAGGGTAACATTCTGCACTTACCCAGTTGTTGGTTTGACATAGAATAATAGAGTATACCCTTTTTAAGTTGTAAATTACTATGAAAATGCTGAGCCTAACAGTAAAATGCATTTGGGATGTTTTTAAGCTTAGGAAATATTGGTAATACTTCCACTAAGCATGCTATTAAAATAAATAAATAGTATTTATTGCTGGGTTCCCAGCTGCAGCTAGATGAAAAGCAGTGGGAAAGAGAAAATAAGACATACATATTTATCAAATACACAAGGCTCATGTTTACTTAATTCACTTTCAAAGAGTTATTTACATCAGAGGGAAAAAGAGGGCTTTCTTTTTATTTCTGAGGATCATTTCAGTAAAGTTGATGTGGATGGTGGTGATGATAGTTAAAATTGTGGTAATTAAAAAACTAATTATTATAAAAGAGTAGCAATAGCTTTTGCCCATCATTAATTTGCTACTAATTTGTTATGCCTTTGGTTTAAGTTTTATGCAGACTCTAGATAGAGTTTTAGTCTCTAAGGTTAAACGAAGAATTAGTCTCTCAGAAAACAAAAACAATACCCACACAAATACATATATACATATATGTACACGTTATATTTGTCTACACATAAATTAGTTTTATACATTTATGTGTATATAAATGGTATCACATTTATGTATGTGTATATTCAGAGATATCATAAAATAAAGTAATTGTCAGCCTATATTTCATCATAATTAAAAATTATATATCTCTCATATTATTTTCAGGAAAATTGTAATTATACTTAATAAATAGAAACATTGATGTGTATGGATTTACTATACTTTAGCAATGATCACCTGGTCATACATATACCATTGCGGAATGATGTGTATGTATGTATCTGTGTGTTTATATAAACTAATCTGTTACCATATATGTATTTATAAGAGAGAGAGAGAGAAACATTGATTGGGTGCCTCACATATGTACCCCGACCAGGAATATAATCTGCATTTAGGTATGTGCCTTGACTGGGAATCAAATCCCTAACCTTTTGATGTATAGGGCGACACTCTAACCAGCTGAGCCACACCATTCAGGGACAATCTGTTACCTTTTTATAGCTTAGAGAAGCACTGTAAAGCTTTATTTTCTTGAATGCATGCGTAATGTAGCAAAGTGAAAAAAGTTTGCAGAGGAAATAGAAATAGTAAAGACAAATTAATTTAGGAATAAAATTGGATTTCAGTGTTTTTTTAAATCTCATCTTCCATCTGAGTAATTTTCATTGCACTTACTCTTTCTCTAACAGATTTGACTACATTTTTTCTTGTGTAATATGATAAGCATGTGTCTTATAACAAAACAGTGAATTTAAGGGCCTAGAAGAAACTGTGTTTAAAATTTTTTGGTCTCAAATATTTGACATAATACTAGGTATATCAAAGAATTTGATTAATACTTATTCAATTGAGAATTATGGGACATGTAAGCAAATTGCTTAGGTATGACTTTAGGCATAGTAAAAGAGTTAAAGAGATTACAGAGGTCAGTTAAAATGAAAGAAAATAGGATATCAATTTTTGGTTTATTTGTAACAGAGTCCTGCAATTTCCTTTCAGAGATTTTAGAAAATATTAAGGTTTTGTATGAGATACATGTTGGAATACTGGAGCAAAGAGAGAAAACAGAAGTTTTTCTGTCCCCTAATAAACCTAGTTTAAAACTTGTTCTAGTTGCCTCTATTTAAAATGAAGTTATTCCCATGAAATTCTGACCAGGCTATATGTTTTTATTAGGCAACAGAGAGTCTATTGATACAACATCTGGTTACCTTGAGATTTTGGCTTAACTGGGCAGAACAAGTATTTTTTTTTTTCTATTCAATCCACTGACTATCTACAAAAGAATTATTTCATCATTCTGGTCATTGTACATCCTAAATGAGGTTTTGCATTCAAGTGTTGATGCTTCATCATTAATATGGAGTCATTTGAGACTGAAATTGCAGGTGGAGTCGTGTCTGCATGTGGTGTTAAATGTTGACAGATAGCCTTCCTGTAATGGGAGAGTGGAGTGAAGACAGTGTGCTGCCAATTGAATTGGAAATGCAGGTACCGAATCATTAATGGTTTAAAATGCAAAGCATCTGATTGGTCTAATTTTAGGAAATGCACACTTTCATCAGCCTTTCTTTCTCTTTGAAAACACTTCAGTAAACCCTATCTTGTCTCACTATTATAAAAACTATTTAAGGCTTTTGTTTGCTTTTGTCTTAAAATTAAAAGTATTTTTTTTGCTAGTAACTCAAATACCTGAGTACATTAATTAAATGTGTTTCTACTCGTGTCAGGCCGTGCATGTGTAAAAGAGATCTAAAATGCTTTCACATAGATTGTATGGCCTACTGTGTACATTTAGTAACATAGAACTGAACACAGACACTCCTACTAGTATTCAGAATTAAAGCCCAATTTCTAATTATTTCAAGCTATTGAGGGAAGTCAGCCCATGGGCTATTTTAAGGCAGCACTTTGCCTGTTTACTACGACTTGATGAATAACTGAGACACTAGATATTTTTCAAGAAAGTAGCAATTCTTAATGCCTGCAGTCATTTTTTCCTATTGTAGTAATTTGTATGCATACTTTACTCCCAATTTAGGACATAATATACTCCATGATATACTTCAGTTATTCTCACTCCATTCCAGAATACCTAACACAGTGTTATGCAAAGAGTAGTGGCTTCGAAGTCAGGGTATCTGTGTTTGAATTCTAGGTTTATTGTTTTCCAGTTGTATAAACTTGAGAGACACATTTAACCTCTCCCATGCAATTTTATTATCCTTAAATATAAGATAATAATATTTCACAAACTTGTAAAAAATGGAAGAATAAAGTCTAGAAAACGGTATCAGCATCGTTACAATGTGCAGCACAAATTAGAGCTACCAGTACTATTATTGACACTTAGAAGACAATAACTACCTGATAAATTATGAGTGGCTCTCAGAAGTCAGCATAGTTCTGTAGATTGTAAGTCTCTGCTGACTTAACCACTTTCCATATCAAGGCTAAAATATATAACGTCACTGCAACTTGATTAGAGTGTTATATGGTTCCTACTTATTTGACACTCCAGTAAATGGCATTTCTATTTAAACTGGAGGAGACCATCAGAGAACAAAGCCAGTTCTATGCCTACAGCAACCCCGATGATGCATTAAGTATATATCTATAGCACCAGCACGCAGTCTACTTAAATCGGATAGATGGTTGCTTTTCCTGCAACCCATCTGCAGCAGTCTATAAAGTAATGTAATTCAGCTGAATAACATAAATCTCCCTCTGTTGAGAGTCTTTGTTCAAGTCGGTTGGTTTTTCTGCTTGAAGCTGGCTGTTAGACAACTCAATCTATCACTCATGTTTATTCGTATCTTAATGCTATCTATATGCTTATATGTTTGCCTAGGTCAGTTTTACCATAATATGCAATGTAGAGAGGCTTTCAGTAAAAGCCTTGCAAGGATTATGGAGTTGTCACAGAGGTTTCTGGTTTGTTCATAAATTTTTAAGCAAACATGCAATTCCTTACCAACACTTCCTACTTTCACCATATAAAGAAATCCAATGTTGTACTTTATCCAAACAGAATTTCTTTCTTATAACTCTCTTACTATGTGTAGTAAGAAATTTCTCAGTAACTTAGTTTTCATATTGGTTTATCACTTTACATATCCTGAGTGTCCATCTACAAAATAGGATACCTTTGAAAGTTTATATGAAGTTATCATGATATGGTGGAATATTTCAATTTCTAATCTTAGATAACCTGTTGATTGGACATGGACCTACTTTCTGTTTCTCACTTTATAAATAAGGTAATGTGTAGTAAAGCTTAAATGAACTAAAGTATGTTAATTACCTAGGACGTAGTAGGTCAATTAAACTAATATTAATGTTCACCAATTTAGCCTATGGACATGACTATGTAAAATAAGTTTGAACTAATTTGAAATGTTAGAGAGAGACAATTATTTTAGGAGGGGATAATATTCAAGGTGGTTAATAAAAATGAAGGATGTTATTCTCTAAAGTAGAATTTGATGTAAGTATTAATTTTACATAAGAGAAGAATCTTATAATTGAAGTTTAATATGTAAGCTTATACCTTAATTTGATAATCTAAAAATGAATAGATTTAACATCAGATTAAAATGTGCTACGTCCCTAACTTCAGTTTACTGGATAGTAGCCAGATTTTTGTTAATATGGTACCACATGCCCTTTAACCAGGGTGAGCTTATTCAGGTCGGGGCCTCCTTTGGACAGTCATGAATAAACTGGCTGTGTCATAAACCAGGAATGTTTTCTTCACCCATATATTTACTTTCCAACTTTTATGCATGTCTTAAATAATATACTTCTCTTATCTTTTGGTTTTCTGAGAACCGAGTACATTGGCTGAAATGAAAAGACCAGAGCCCAATACAAAAATAATGAATATGCCCCATTTATCCAACAAGGAATAAAAAGAAGACATGACTGTCAAGTACCAAAATAGAAAGTGGGAGACATTCTGAAAATTGTTCAGAGCTGTAGTGGGATTTCCGAAAGGTACTTACAAAGCACTCAAGAATTTTAATCAGCTTAAATCTCTCGCTGAGTAGGAGGTCACATGCACAATCTACCAGCTTGGCTTTTTCTAAACAAACAAACAAAAAAAATTGCCTGGCTGGTGTAGCTCAGTGGATTGAGCGCGGGCCTGCGAACCACACGATCACGGTTCGATTTCTAGTCAGGGCACATGCCTGTGTTACAGGCCAGTTCCCGGCAGGGGACTCACAAGAGGCAACCATACATTGATATTTCTCTCCTTCCCTTCCTCTCTAAAGATAAATAAATAAATTCTTTTTAAAAATCACAATCAAAAGCTTTTCTGAAAGAAAGGGTTTGGTGAGTCACATGCCAGCTGGAAAAAGGTCCAGGTCCTGGGGTGTGCCAATCCAAACCACCAGGGCTAAATGGGGAAGGCAACTTGTCTGTTGTCCTGGAGTCGATGGGGCTCTTTTACACATTAAGTTTAAGGAAGAAATATATAGCTTATTTTGAAAGAATATACATTGGCTATAGATAAAGGGGGTAGGAGAAAGTGAAGCAGGGCTGGTTCTGCGATAGGTACATAGTCCCTAAGAAAGCAGTGTGCACTCTTTTTGGATTGGGTGTGGGCAGTAGACCAGAAACTTCATGGGTAAGCAAGGCCTGGTGGAGCCTGGTGGTCCTCTATTCAGCTATTCTTTATAGATAATTACAGAAATAGCCACATGGAAGTTAATTCAATGTTTCAACATACATTCAGGGAATGTAAGCAGTATTTTGTTTGTTTTTTCCCATAGCTGTTAACCAATTAACACCTCTCATCTCTTGCTTCCACCCTCCGCTATAATATAATTTAGGACATCTCAGAATTTTCTCCTTTTCACTTCTCTGCTAATTATTCTCAATTCCAATAGTTATTACACCACAGAGAGTAGAATTAATTCCTGGTAGTTCTGCACTTAGAAGTAGTGCCCAGAGACCATTTTACTCACCATCTTTTTAACGTCTCAAGTTTTCTGGATTGTATATATTTGTCTGGCTTAGTGGCAAGAAGTAAATTGAAACTGTTGGGGAAGATTTATCAGAAAGCACTCCAGAGAAAAAGACTAGTTGACTTACACCTTAATGCAAGAAGCAAAGAATAACAGAAGTGCTCTTTATTTGTCCAGGACAACATGATGGATTATGAAGACAGTGTCCACATAGTCTTGTCTAACTTGTGTTTGGGGAAGTGCTATTTTAGATGAGCTTGCAATGCCAACCACGCATCATAATAATGCCTTTGCATTTCCAATGATTTTGTTGGCCAGACATCCGTTTCAAAACAGATTTTGTATTTATCACTCACCTCAATGGACATAATAGAATACATCACTTTAATTTTAGTAGCCAAAAGATTTATGAATAATAGGAATGGACTGGCATTTCTTTTTAAATGTTGAAGGATGTGAAGAAAGAAACTTGGAATAGTGAAAGGAGAGCTGCTTTTTGTTTAGTGACCTATTAACGGTTTGCATGCTATGAAATCAAAGCTTTTAATGATTCAAAGAATTGAATGGCAGGTAATAATTCCATTAATGAAAGATAATGTACTTCATAATATCTTCCACTTGAAATTATATATAACACAGGGAAATAGGTGCTGTGAACAGAGAGGGGTTACAACAAGTAAAAACTAGAGACACTGAAAATCAACGATTTTTCTTGTTCTCCTAAAGGACTAAGAAAAACTGATGTGACAAACTCTAAAGAGACAGGTCCATGCAGAGAGGTACAGCACCTAATATGGGATAGACAGAGAAGAAGCTCCTGGAAGCCGCAGAGGTAGGAAAACTTCACTAGTAATTAGAATGAATTGCTGCTGGAGGCTGAGCAGGAACAACGGTGAAAGTGAGAAATTCCTGAGGGCTGACATCACAGGGATCTGCTCATTTTTTAATGGACTTTTTCTTCAAGAACCTCAACAGATCCTCATAATGAAGATCCATGAAAAATGCTCTTCGGGTCATGGCCGGGGGAAGAGGAAGAGTAGCCAACACGTACCCCTCCCAGATTCTTCTCCATAACCCAAAGCCTCCTCTCTAGAAAGACTCCCCCAGAGCAATGCCGAAACTTTTCAGTCCCTCCACTTCTCCTGCCACATTTAAAGGATAGAGGGTAGGGAGGAAACACAGGAACAGTCACCAGGAGGCAGGGTTTCAGTGGAATAGATTGGGAACACTCCAGGAAGGAATAAATGGTACCAAAGGGGTAAAAAACTATACTCCTGGAGGACAGACAGAAACACCTGTGAAGTCTGAAATACCCCCAAGGCCAGCCCTGTGGAAGGCCTTTCCTCCTCCACACCCCACCACCACATTGCTATACCTTCAGTATTGTAACAGTGGATTTCTTTTTTTTTTATTTTTTTAAAATATTTTATTTATTTATCTTTAGAGAGAAAGGGAAGGAGAGAAGGAGAGAAACATCAATGTATGGTTGCCTCTTGTGAGTCCCCTGCTGGGAACTGGCCTGCAACCCAGGCATGTGCCCTGACTGGGAATCGAACCGCAATCGTGTGGTTCGCAGGTCTGCGCTCAATCCACTGAGCTACACCAGCCAGGGAGTAACAGTGGATTTCAACTAAGAGTAGTTAAGAAATGCTTTCTCTCTGAGCAACAGTACAAAAGGACGTCCCAAAGCCAAGATTGAAGATAAAAACAAAGACACTGGAGAAATTTGAAACCTCTAGTACCTACAATTACAATAAACATTAAACACAGCTCATCTACCACCCACATTAAAACAAATCCTCCCATTACAGGGCTATTTATCTTGTTATATTTTACTCTATGTAACATGTTCTACTTTCAACAGAAATACAGAACAAATGCCAAAGGCAGAAAAAAAAAACACATTCTGAAGAGACAAAGTATGCATCTGAACTATACTCAGATAAGACATTGATTGGAATTATCAAATAAAGAGTATAACTATAATTAATATGGTAAGCATTTACTACAAAAACAGAAAATGTGTGAGATCAAAAGGCAAAGCTATCAGATAGATGAAAACTATAAAAACAGAATAAAAAGGAAATGCAAGAAATAAAAACTACACTAGCAAAAATAAAGAATGCCTTCAATGGACTCGATACAGTAGAAGAAAGAATCAATAAACTTGAAGATAGGTCATTAGAAACTTACCAAAACAAGTTGTGAAGAGAAAAGAATTTTTTAAAAACAAACATCTGTAAACTGTGGAGAAATACCAAAATGTGTAACATATCTATAATCAGAATACCAGAAGGAAAAGAAAGAGAGAACGGGGAAGAAGAAATATTTGAAGAAATACTGTCTGAGAACTTTCCAAAGGTAATGACAGACAACAAACTGCTCATTTGGGATGCTCACAGAACACCAGAAAAAGTGAAATACCAATAAACAGAACAAACATATAACAAAAAAAATCTAACTAACAAACAAAAACATACCTAGCCATACTGTATTGAAGTTACACAAAAGCAAAGAAAAGGTCCGGAACAAAACCAGAGGGGGAAAAAACCCCACTTTACCTACAGAGAAACAATGATACGAATTATGACGTTCATCAGAAATTTTGCAAGTAGGAAGAGTGAAGTGAGTGGCATAGTAAAGTAGCCAAAGACAATGAAATTAAACCAAAACACTATTTGGTAAAGAAAAATCATATGTTACAATAATGTGTTCTTTTAACTTTATAAGATTTATATAATACTGTAAGACAATGCTCCTATAAAACTAAACCTGTAAATATTTATGACCTGAAAGTGACAAGAAAATATTATAACTGCAGAACCAGCTTAAAATTGGCCGATCCTGTTTCTGACAAGATGGTATAGAGTTGGTTTTGCTTTTCAGAGACGACAGACCAAAACCACTACTCACGCACTCATGGCATGCACAGAGGAGAGAGCTTTGACCTCCAGCTGCTCTGGGAACTAAAGTCTCGCACTCCTCGTGGAACCAAAGGACTGGGACATAACCAGAACTTTAACACTGGAACTCTTCAGAAGCCAAGGGTCCATTGGCCAAGATGATCTGGCACTGAGGCTACTTACCATAAATGATCAAGTTCTAAGACCCTTTCATTAGAAATTTCCCCAACAGAGCTGCCACCAAAACCTAAATGTTAGGGTGTTATGGCTGAAAAAGACATGAAATGAGCATATGTTCTTGCAATATTATACTATTTATAATGTTCTTATATGTATCATCTCCTTGACTCTTCCCAACAACTCCACAAAGCAGCTATTATTTTTTTAAATTTTTTAAAAATTTGATTATTGTTCAAGTACAGTTTTCTGTCTTTTACTTCCATCCCAGCCCACACCCCCATGCTCCCCGCCTCCCTCCCATTTCCACCCCCCTTAGTTGTTGTCCATGTGTCCTTTATACTTCTTCCTGTAAATCCTTCCCCCTTTTCCCCTGAAACTCCCTCCCCTCTTCTCTCTGGTCGCTGTCCCCCTGTTCTCTGTTTCAGTGCCTTTGTTTTTATTTTGCTTGCTTGTTTGTTTTGTTGTTTAGCTTCCTGTTAAAGGTGAGATCATATGGTATTGGTCCTTCAACACCTGGCTTATTTCACTCAGCATAATGCTTTCCAGTTCCATCCATACTGTTGCAAAAGGTAGGAGTTCCTTCTTTCTTTCTGCTGCATAGAATTCCACTGTGTATATGTACCATAATTTTTTGATCCATTCATTTACTGACAGGCACCTAGGTCGCTTCCAGCTCTTGGCTATTATAAATTGTGCACCAAGCAGCCATTATTATAATTATTTTCTAAGTTAAGAAACATAAGAGAACTTACTGTAATTTAGTCAAAATCTCAAACATAATGGAGGTGGAATTCAAATTCAAAATTTTCAGGCCAGAAGTGTTCCTCAACAAAGGAATTATAAGCTCAAAGCTATAAAAGAATAATTATGTGAGCTAAATATAAATCAACACAATTTTATTAGGCTTTTCTACATAAGCTAAGATGAAAATCATGTATCTGAAACCACAGCCTCCACAGCTAAGAGTCTATTACATAGAGAATTGCTCAATACTTAGCACAGAAGTTTTTGTGTTGGTGCAGCTGACTAAGATCTTGTCATCTGCTCTCCATAGAGAGCACTTTTCAGGACATGGAAATGAGACTTTGGGAGATGCTGCTTTGTAATATGTATATGAATTCAGTAATTGCTAGTAGGGTGGGACTTTTGAACAACAATATAATAATGCTTTAATCACCAATGACTAAAATTAGTTAAAAGGAGATTAGAAATTCAGGAGAAAAACCTGACAGATGTTTAGATTTTCTCCTTAAATAAATAGTAGTAAATGCATTAAGAAGCAATAATAAAAACACTACTAAGTAAAAGAAAGAAATATGAAATTTATTTTGTTGCACTGTACTTATAAAATGCATTTTAAGGAAAGAGAACAGAGAGAATACACCACCATGTGATGGAAACCACAGCCTAACTGTGGACAAAGAAATTATAAGCCATATAATAGCAATGCTGTAATGGAAGAAACAACTGTACATTCAAGTTAACACTTTTCTGAGAAAACAACTTCTTTTGAAAATATCTAAGGCTTGCAGTTCATCAAAGACAAAGACAGACAATGACATCAAACCATTTATAGCTCCTCAAAGAGCTATAAACCCAACAGTTGCCAATTGTTTCAGCTGCAAAGAAACCTTCTTAAAAGTACTAAGTTAGAGCTGGAGTTTTGGCCAAGAAACAGACATCTGTCAAAAATCTCCAACACTCTTTTGTATGAATATCTAATATTTCCAAAGTAGGCATTAGTTATCTCAGCCAACCCAGAAAAAAAAGAGAGTTGCATATATTTATATACACACATGCATATATACACACACATACACATATACACACATACACCTATATACATGTATATATATGCAAACACACACATATTCACATATATACACACACATCAGTGCCTTTCTTGTTCAAATGTTTTTCTTCTGAATGTAAAAATCAACATATGAAAATACAAAAGCCTGCTTTTATGCCAAAAGTCAGGATGATTTAGTAAACTAAGAAAAATATCAGTAAAGCTGAAAAGTATAGTGTAGCTGTGGATACTTAGATTATTTGGAAATGAAAGTCTTAGCTAGATTTTATGGGTAGGTAATACAGTATTCTTGGAATATGCTATTTTCAAAGTTAACAGAAAACTAGAATAATAATATTGAAAATGTTTCAAATAAATTTATGGAAAGGATGGAAATACAGAGCTGCATTATATAATTTAGCCTATGTGTAACTGAAGGGACAGTGAGAATATCTCAAAAATCTACCCAGAAAGAACAGTTTTTTAAGATGAAAAAGCTATTCTCATAGTATTTATGAACACACATAAATGATATTTTCATGATACTAATGAATTTATAAAGTACTTAAGTCTCACAATGACCCCAAGAGGGGAAAATGAAGGCCCTTCATGGCTCAGAGATATTAGTTGACTTCCTCAGGTGACACAGCAAGTAAACAAACTGAGACTTGAATTCAGATTTTCTTTTGTTTGTGTGATACCAATTGTTCTTTCTCTCTAGTACTTCTAAGGTGAAACAACTTTCTGTTGTTTGAAGATTAGTCCAGTTTAGTTCATGATACTAGGCTGCCTTCAAATCTTTTTTGTATATTTTTCAACCTGACCTTTTTTTAAATGTACATAGTCTGCTTCTGTGATATTTTGGGTTTTACTATCTTATGATCATTTCCCGCCTCTGTTTAATTAATTGACTAATTACTTGCAAACTTAAAGTAGCTGGTAATAGGCCTATGGGATAGCTAAATTCAGTTTTGGTTTTTTTTTCAGATTCTTCTCTAATATAACTTAAAGAGAAAGAGCACAGTCAGAATGGCTATCATAAACAAAGAAACAAACAACAAGTGCTGGAGAGGTTGTGGGGAAAAGGGGACTCTAGTTCACTGTTGGTGGGATTGGAAAACAACCACTATGGAAAACAGTATGGAATTTTCTAAGAAAACTAAGAATGAATGTGCCTTTTGACCCAGCAATTCCACTATTAGGAATATATCCTAAGAACCCTGAAACACCAATCCAAAAGAACCTATGCACCCCAATGTTCATAGCAGCACAATAATACAACAGCCAAGAGTTGGAAGCAACCTAGATGCCCATTGGTAAATGACTGGATCAAAAAGCTATGGTACATTTACACAATGGAATTCTATGCTGCAGAAAGGAAGAAGGGGCTCCTACCCTTTGCAACATCATGGATGGAACTGGAAAGCATTATGCTGAGCGAAATAAGCCAGGTGGTGAAAGACAAATACCATATGATATCACCGTTAACAGGAATATAAACAACAAAACAAACAAGCAAGCAAAATATGACCAATGACACTGAAATATGGAACAGGCTGACAGGTTCCAGAGGAGAGATGGGAAAGAATCATAGGGGAAAAGGGGATGGACTCACATGAACAAATATAAAGGACACATGGACAATAACTAAAGTGGGGGGTGGAAATGGGAGGGAGGTGGGGAGCACTGGGGGGGCAGGGCTGGGAATATAAGACAGAAAACTGTACTTGAACAAGAATTAAATAAAAAAAGAATAATGGGACAACCATAATAACATAAATAATAAAACATTTAAAAAATGAAAAAAAAATGAGAAAGAGCACATCTGTATTTTCTTATTCTCTTTTCTATGTTACATTCCCAGATATCCTGCATATTCTCTATGAGAACCAGCAATATACTTTAAGCACGAGGTAGTCTAATTCTTTTTTGAAAAAAACAGTAAAGTTATTTCTGCATATGTTTCCATAAAATAGCCTGTTCATAGTTTCAAGGTATAATTTTTAAAAATGTAAATGTAAAACTTGTAAGTTTTATACTTTTATGACATAAAACTCATAATATTAATGTGCTGAAGATTTTATTTCATTTCCTAATTGATGGGGAAAATAGTAAGAGATCAAAAACTGTTCAAATTAGAATTTAATATAGATATTTATATTCTCAAATAGATTAAATTTATTGTGTTGCTAAAAACGAGAATCATTTGCATTGTGATGGGCAGAGTAATGGTTTAGTCAGTAGAAATTCAGGTGAAGATATGCATTGTTTAAGGACCAGAAAATACCCAGAGGGGGTCCCCACACTCCACTTCATTTTTAACCGGTCCCAAGCCTTGAACAGTAGAACAGAAACCACTCCTCAGGTTTTCATGTTGAGACAACTACATTCAGATATTCCCCCAGAATAGATATTTGCTTAGTCTGTATTAACATAATTGTAAGATATTCCCTATGTTGTTTTCTGGAACAGAAAGGAATCTATTGGAAGGTAATTTCAATACTCAAGCATCATCTTAGGAAGCAGATATTGGTTACAGTTTTAAATAATAGGTTTTTTTTTACCAGCTTTAGAAATCTTATTTGCTATTTTTAGCCATAACTATGAATTTTAATAGATATAGTCTAAAAGAAACTGAGAGGATTTTCCTTAGCAAAATCATCAGTAGTCCATAGGTGGTGTATACTGTAAATGGCGCGTTAGAACATAAAACATAAATGGGTTTATGTCATGTTCCTAGAGCCTAGTTCCATTATCCCTCATGTCTTTTATCAGTGCTATTATAAACAGTGGATTAAGAAACTAACTGCATCTATAAATACAAAATAAAAATATCACCTCTCTGGTTATGTGGAAATAAAAACTGAAAAGCATAATTTTTGTTAAATTAGAAAATAAATTCATTGGAGCTTAATCTTATCCTTTTGCTTCATGAAGGTAATTAATTGCTTGGCAACCTGTTTAAAGCCATCATTAGTAAAGTGTGGTAGATATATATTTTTCCAGTAATCTTTCCACATCTTAGAAGGTACTTAATTTTGTTTGTTTTACATTTTTATTTTAGCAGAGTATTATTAATCATTAGTCTTTGATTTATTTTATCTGTGCCTGATTTTTATTCTCCCAAACACTAAATAATATAATCATTTAATTATTTCTAGCTCTGCTCACATATGAGCATGTCTTCATGACTGTTGCACATGAAAATACAATTTAAGAATATGTCAGATCATGTGAGGGTCAAATTCTATAAATTTATATGTGTGTGTATATGTATGCATATATGTATAAATACATATATACACTTGTACATATATGCACACATGTATATATCTATGTATATATGTGTGTGTATATGCACACACAAAATTAGTAAAGTCTCATTATTTGTGGTAGTTATGTTACATATAATAAAACTTCACAATGAACACTAAATTTGCAAATACTAAAAAAAGTATGTGTGTGTGAGAATATGTATGTGCATGGTCTCATCTAGATTATGATCTTAAATCCTAAAATAACTTATCCTGGTAGGCTGTATTTGTTTTTTCATTTTACAAAAGAGACCATGTGGTTCAAAAGTATTAAGTGACTTACCTGGGGCCACCTCATGAAAAGGTACCCAAGTTGTGATTCATCCCACACAACCGGGCCTGGAGCCAGAGCCTCACTCAGTTTGCACCAGGCCACTGTTACAGCCTTCTCTATCTACTGGTCAGCATTGTGTGAGAGCTGAAACAGGACAGAGGGTCACCTTGACAGACCTCAGCTGGGAACATGTGCACCAGGAGGCTCAAAATTTTTGGTTACAAATATGTTCAGGAATAACTTGAAAGTTCTGTGAGCATTGATTTGAGGTTTTTGAATAAATTTTAGCAAGTTGAAAAATTCACAAAATCTAGATAATGAGGATAGACTATGTACATGCACATTTGATTTATTTAAATTATCAGTACCATGAAATGGACATATTCATGCAGACACAATCTTAGTTGGTTCAATTTTATGTGACTTTTTAAACATAGTGTTCACAATTATTTTATGGAGCATGAAAAATCTATCTGATTGCATCACTTCTGTTTTCATAGATTTGATTTCAGCTCTTTTCTTAATTATACTTTTAAAAAGACATCCATTTGTTAAATCTAGCATCCCCTATAATATAAAAAACACATTTAGTGAATCAGAATTTTGGTTATTTCTTTGCCCTCTCATTAATTTGTAATATAGTATTTGATAATTCCTGTTAAATTATCCTATTATTTATAGAAATTACCAGAATAAACATAATTGCAAAGCACTTAGAAACATATTATGTATAAGTGCTTGCTTTATATGATAATTTTATTTTGTAGCATAAAATGTAGATCTGTACAGGTTTGTTGTGAATATTATTAAAATCAGGAGATATATCTTAAGCTTTGCTTTGGATTTCCTGTCACACACCTTTTCTCAGGAATTTGAAAGTAGGCAGGTGAATTTTCACATTTTGGCTATAAATTATATGCAAATGTGAAAATATGTGCATAAATACATATATTTTTAAAGATTTTATTTATTTATTTTTAGGTAGAGGGAAAGGGAAGGAAAAAGAGTGGGAAACATCGATGTGTGTTTGCCTATTGCACACCCCCTGCTGGGAACCTGGCCCACACCCAGGCATATGCCCTGACTGGGACTTGAACCAGCAACCCTTTGGTTCACAGGACTGCACTCAATCTACTGAGCCACATCAGCCAGAGTTATGTACATATATTTTAATGTATTCACTAATGCTTCATTATTTCTAGATATGAATTTACAATATGGAATGACCACTTCATTTTTGTTAAATTTTGTCATGGTTTTGCCATATTTCATGTAGAAATTAAAACAAAAAACCTGATACATTTAATAGTATATTTCAACTATGTCTATAAGAGTTAATTTGAAAGATTTCATTCTCGCCAAGGTGATTGATTGTTCTTTTGGATCTTGAGCTTGGAAATGAGGATAGATTAATCTTCTTCAGCTATTCTTTCTCTTTTTCCCCTTAAGTATCATTTATTTCCAGGTCTTTTATCTTTCAATATTTGTCAGTACTGTAGATTGAAGGGCTAAATTAAGAAGAAAATGAAGTGATATAAAGAATGCTAGTTTGTCAACTATGCTAAATTAGTATAGCAAAATTATCATGCTATCCTAAGTAGTGTGTATATTTTAGCATTATAGAACATATTTAAACAATAAATTTCATTGAAATAGTGACATAGGTGCTAATATTTCAAATTTAGTAGTGTGCAGGAAAGATTCTCTTACTTATCCCAATAACAGTGTTTAAAACAATGTATAAAATACAAAACACATTGATAAGTTGATGGGAAGTAAAGACTGTTAAGAAGCCAAATCTAAATAAACATGGAAACTCTTTAGGGACCACTCATCTGATTTTCTGTGAAATGGTCAATGGTCTAAGACTGTTACAAGTATATTAAACAAAAGGTAAAAAAGTTAACACAGCCTGGGATAAGACCATTACTCCTAATATTTTCTGTCCCTTGTGAATCCAGCTTCTCCGGAGTAATGGGAGATAGTGCATTCACCAAATCAATGGTTTCATTCCAAACTCAAGGCTTGATCTGCTATAGTAGAGATGCCTAATTGGGTACAGCAGTTGCATTGGGGGCCACTCTTTGGTAGACTTTTTGGTTCTTCTCCAGGATCCATCTGGTTATTATGAGGGCCAGACTAGAGGATTAAACAGGCAAAATGGTATGAACAAATAATCATCCTTGAGGTCTTTAAAGACAGCCCTGGCTTACTACCAATACCTAGGATGCAACATTATTTTAGAATTATTATCTTGAATTAAATTGGCAGGTTTGATGCTTCAGTTTGGGCTACTTCCTATATACTCATTTCTGTACCGCAGGCCAAATAAACTACATGGAGTTTCTGTCAACTACTAGCACTATTTATTCTAATTACACATTCAGGGACCAGGGAATAGGTCAATAGGTGTGTCTGTGGACCCAGTGGACTTACAATGAGCTAAATGTAGTCCAGGATTCTATTTAGTACCTGCATTCTTATGCTCCCTTTGTCACGGGGTCATGATGTTTAGGTCCCAGGTGCTAGTGAAAATTTGGACTGTCCAGATATTTGATTATTTGACTTCCTCTGGGCAGGGTTATATAAGTGGAAGGCTGTCGGTACCTTTGGGAAGGTTGCTGAAATTATTATCATATGCAATTGACCTAGTGTTGTTACTTCCTTCCACTGAGTCTCTTTCAATCTCTCAGAAAATGAGATTTGAGGCTAAGAAGTGCATCAAGTGTAAAAACTGGGAAGGAGATTTTAACTCTTTATTGGAGTAATTGCCTTGGGCCCATGATCATTCATCTCGATTTCTTTTGGTTATGTAGATTAAGGCCTTGTTGGCCACATATCTTTTTTGCCACTGTGACATCCATCCATATTCTACCAACCATCCACATAGCTCTCTGTGAATTAAGTCCCCTTGGCTGTCAATCCATCCTTAACGCTCATCAAAATAATCATACCAATTTTGCTTCCTATTAATTGCACCATGTCGACTTTATCTAAGGATTGTCTCTTCCACCTTACTACTTGGGAACCTACTTCTGGAATATTATATCTCACCATCATTAATCATGGACAGTAGAGGGCAGCACTGAGATTTTTGATGATGCTAGTGCTCTACTATCCCTGCATCCCTCATGTAACTTTAACATGTAAGTTTCCTTCCATGGGATGTAGTCCATCACATATGTCTCTTTTTCATAAGTTTTTTTTCTTTTTAAGTTTTTGTTAAAAAATTATTGTTATTTAGAGTGGTATTCTATACTGATATAGGCAGAAGTCTTTGCTTCCTGATTCCCAGATGGTTGCCCTAGGTAACCAATTCATGGTATACCTGCCCAGTATAATTTATTCCTCAAGGCTGTGGATAGGGCCTGTTAATATCATGCTACATTTCTCCTTAATGGGGCTATATTTTATGAGCCATATAATAGAATAGCCATACCTGTGATTACATTGCCTTATAAAAGACTCCTTTGTAAATAATGCTGCAATGAACATAGAGGGGCATATATTCTTTTGAATAAGTATTTCAGGTTTCTTTGGATATATTCCCAGAAGAGGAATCACCGGATTATAAGGCCATTCTATTTTTAATTTTTTTTGTGGAAACTCCGTGTTTTCCATAGTGGCTGCACCAATTTGCATTCCCACTGACAATGCATGAGGGTTCCCATTTCTTGACATACTTGCCAACACTTATTTGTTGATTTATTGATGACAACCATTCTGACAGGTATGAGGTCAGAGCTCATTGTTGTTTAAATTTGCATCTCTCCGATGGCTAGTGATATTGAGCATTTTTTATGTCATCTGTATGTCCTCCTTTGAGACATGCCCATTTTTCAATTTGATTATTATTATTTTTTGGTGGTCAGTTGTGTGAGTTCTTTTTAAATTTTTGTTATTAACCCCTTATCATATGTATCATTGATAAATATGTTACCCTGTTCAATGGGTTGTGATTTTATTTTGTTGGTGATTATCTTTGCCGTAGAAAAACTCAGCCCAAGTGCCCATCAGTAGACAAGTGGATAAAAAAAGTTGTGATACATTTAGACAGTAGAATAGTACTTAGGTGTAAAAAAGGGAAAAAATCTTACCTTTTGCGACAGTATGGATGGATCTGGAGAGCATTATGCTAAGTGAAATAAGCCAGTCAGAGAAAGAAAAATACGATATGATTTTACTTATATGTGGAACCTAAAAAACAGCAGCAACAAAAAAAAACTAACAAAAAGTAGAAATAGACTCACAGATACAAAAAATAAACCGACAGCTGTTAGAAGGGAGGAGGGCTGGGATTGGGTGAAAAAAGTGTAGGGATTAAGCAAAAAATACTAAAGCAATTTCATAGACACAGAAGTAGTATGGTGATTACCAGAGGGAAAGAGTGTGGGGAGGTAAAAAGGTAAATGGAGATAAATGGTAACAGAAGTAGATTTGACTTTGGGTGATAAACACACAATATAATATACAGATGATGTATTATAGAATTGTATACTTGTGTCCCGTATAATTTTATTAACCAATGTCACCCCAGTAAATTCAATAAATTTTTTAAAAGGCTCCATTGTGCAGAATAAATTGATAGATTTGAACAAATAAGTTATCATCTTTCAGTAAGACCACATTGTTGGAACCTGAGGGTTGTCTAGAGAAACTAAGAGCAGCTCTGGCCAATGGCCAGCAGGAAACGGGGACCTCAGGCTCACAGCTATCAGGACCTGAAATCTGCCATCATTGTACTCATGTGAGCTTCAGATGAGACTGCACATCTGGCTGACAAATTAATTTAAGCCTTTATATATCTTAAACAGAGGTCATAGTTGAGCTCTGCCCAAACTTTTGATCTAATGTAAGAGTCTGAGATAATAAGTGGGTCTGTTTTAAGTGTGTGGTTATGTTACTCAGCAATAGAAAATCAATAAACTTACTATAAAGAGTTGATGGCCCTGGCTGGCATAGCTCAGTGGATTGAGTGCGGGCCTGCAAACCACCCGATCGCGGTTCGATTCCCAGTCCGGGTACATGCCTGGGTTGTGGGCCAGTTCCCAACAGGGGACTCTTGAAAGGCACCCATACATTGATATTTCTCTCCTTCTCTCCTTCCCTTCCCCTCTAAAGATAAATAAATAAAAATCTTAAAAAAAGAGTTGATGTTAGTATAACATTGAGCCTGCTGATTCTTGAACATATTGCTCTACGTAAGACATTTGCTTGATTCTACCGAACCCCCATGCATCCTGGCCCAAGTGGAGCATTCTGTATTCACGGGGTATTGCAAACACTATGTGTAAATGAAATAGCAAGGAATGGCATGTAGACATATTGCATGTGCTTCCTCTGCTCAAGCCCATGCTTCATTGTCCCGTCAGGTTTTACTTGGAGAGTGTAAGTTCAAAGACCACCAATGGGCATAAGGAAACTTTTAGGGAGTAAGAAAATGAGGTGGTAGTTACATAGATACACATGTGTCAGAATTTACTTCTGCAAAAGTGACTTAACTAAAAAAAAAAAACAACTACTTTTGCTTTCCTAGTCCAGGCTATTATATGTTTGTTTATTGATTTATTTTTGAATTTGTACTATTGTTTTAATTATTAATTCTTGCATTCTATAAAATGTCAGGGGTTTTGATTTGCTCTAATTTTAAATCTTACTTGAGATTGATGCTTAACTCATTGATTTTTTAAAAATTATTTTATTGTTGTTCAATTACAGTTGTCGGCATTTACTCCCAACCATTTCCCCCACTCAACCCAGCCAAACCTTCCTCCCTCCCTTGCTTCCACCCTCCACCTTGGTTTTGTCCATGTGTCCCTTATAGTTGTTTCTGAAAACCCTTTCCTCCACCCCCATTATCCCCTCCCACCTCCCCTCTGGTTACTGTCAGATTATTCTTAATTTCAATGTCTCTGGTAATATTTTGCTTGCTTTTTTCTTTTGTTGATTAAATTCCAGTTAAATCTTTAACCTTTCTCCTAGTATATGCACCAAGGCTATAATTAATCCTCTTACTATGGTTCTAGTTGAATCTCTTAAGATTGATATTGTTACAGAACACACATTAGGGCCAAGGGGGTATGATATACTGTTATTGAAAGGACCCCCGACTAGGTTCGACTGTCCATCGCCATAGGAAAGACGTCTCTCAGTGCCAGAGATTTGTGAAAAGGAAAGGAAATGTTTATTTAATGCTGTACAGACTTAAAATAATGACCTAATGTATTCATTAAAATATCAAAGTTGTTTTGGATACCCACAGATGCCCACAGTCCTTCCTTCTCCCTCTGCCCTGATTTCAGGTACAGTATCTCCGGAAAAGTAGATGTCCATGATTCAGGCTGCCTGCACCATCAGTTGTGTGGCCATCTAGGCAGGATCTCTAATTAATCCAAAGCCATGTGGCACCTTCTCATGGCCTACTGGCAAGAGTTCTTTGTACCCATTTTCTCCCAGGTAAAGTCTCTCCTGCTTCCTAAGCCACGTGGCCAAGGAGTGTACCCCAAAGCCATAGGGTCCTCACTCTTGCAAAAGCCATGTGGTTCTCTTTTCACCAAAGCTGCAGGGGTCCCCACTTTGGCAAAGCTGTGTGGTTCTCTCCCTCAATGGTGCTGTGTCTGGGTTTAAACCCCTGAGCCAACCTTCCTCTGTACCTCCATTTCTGACTCCTCCTACAATCAGTTACACCTGTTAGCATTCCTGTATTATTCCAAATTTACCGGGTTGCCATCACGAGTGGCACCATGTCACTCATCAGGTGTGGCACCTGATGTCACACATCACACATGTCACACATCACACATGTCACACATCAGGTGTGGCACCATGTCATGGAGACAATCTTCTCTAAGCTCTCATGCAGGTGCTGTAACCCGGGGGTCCTGCCCCCTAGTTACATCTTGGGGGAAAGTCCCTTCCATCCCCCTGGCTCTGAGCATGGCCACAGCTATTTAACATATCTATGCAACCAGTTAAAGGTTATAGATATGTTAAATGACCATGACAACGATTAGCTGCAAGGCTGTAGCTGTATAAAACAGCTCTGCATGTTCCTGCTCCATGCGTCCCTTCCCCCCAACTCACACCTCTTGGGGGGGAAGGGGTGAGGACATCTTACATGTCTTTCTAATATTTCCTAGACACCTTGAGTTCTGGACCCCATTCCAAATCTTTTTTGGGGGCCCCCCTCTTGGCTGAACACTATTTTAATATGCCCCATTTCATTGTCATTAAGTTATAAATAATTTTTAATCAACATTGCGCTTTCTTCTCTAACAGGTTATTTAAGAATACAGGAAGAATTACAGTAAAAGGAAGAATTACAGTAGAGAGTGTACTATGCAAACACTAGCAAAGACAGTTCATGTGGCTACCTTAATAACAGTCAAGGTAGATGTTAAGACAAAAGGTATTATTAGAAATTATTATTATTATTAAAAGGTATTATTAAAAATAAATAGGTACATTTCATAGTGATATAAGTTTATCAGAAATACATAACTATTTTAAATTGCCATGTAATTAATAATATAATTGCCTTGAAGTTTTACAGCAAATAAATGATAGAACTAAGAGAATAACCAAATCTGTAATCATAGTAGGTAATTAAAAAAAATCTATTCCAGTAACCAATAAAACATTACATTTTATATTTGTCTATTATAAGGAGCATGTAAGTTTTCTTTTAAACCTAGTCTTGTTATTTTTGTTATTCAATTTTTGTATTTAGAATAATGTGGGTTTCAACCTTGCAAAATGCAGCTTGCTTTTTGTTTTAATCTTTCTAAATTCTTATTTTGTCCTTTTTTCTACTTTTTATTATTTACTATAATTTTCATTAGTCTATTTTCTCTCCTCTGTGAGTAGATATGCATTCTTTAACAAGTTTTTTAGTGTTGCATGATAAAGAACTTGCTGGCTTTTGTCCCCTGTTCCTCATAAGTGAACTTTGGATTCTTGGAATTTCCCAAGTAATGAGAGTATCTTATTTATTTATTTATTTTTAGAGAGAGGGGAATGGAAGGAAAAAGAGTGGGAGAGAAACATCAGTGTGAGGTTGTCTTTCATGTGTTCCCTACCGGGAACCTGGCCTGCAACCCAGGCATGTACCCCAACTGGGAATCGAACTGGCATCCCTTTGCTTCACATTCCCGCAATCAATCCACTGATCTACACCAGCCAGGGCAAGAGTGTCTTTATTATTCAGAAATAATAAAGTGGCTCAGACCACAGCTGATAGTTTATGCTAATGAGGTAACTTGAGCCCCTGGAGACTTTATGCTAATGAGATGACTCAGAATGAGGGCTGGCCAGGCCAGAAAGACTACTGGGTTGGGTCATGTGATACCAGGCTAAACTCCAGGCAGTGTAGAAGGCTAGAGATTGAGTTCCATGTGGCAGCAATTTAACCAAGCCTTCCCTGGTTATAAAACCTCAGTGAAAACCTGGGACACCAGCTGGGATGAACTTCACCGGTTGACAATATTCTCTGAGTATTGTCATACTTCAGTATGGAATTGGTAACCCGTCCCCAAGGATTCAGAGATCATTGAGTCTTCTCTCATGTATCTCTACTTTGACTACTCTAATTTGTGAGCTGAGTTTTTGTAGTAAATTATTAAATTTGAGAGAGATGTGGGAAATTCCAAATTTCAAGTTCCCACGGTAGCCAGCCGGTCAGGAGTGTGACCCTGGGGAACGTGGAATTGTGGCTGGTGTTTGAAGTGAGGGCAGTGTTTTAGAGAGGGATACCTTTAATCTTGAGTTTGGTTGTAATTCCAGGTAAATTGTTATCAGAGATGGCTTGACTTATAGTCAAATTATACTGTTATATGTTATATTTAAATATATGATTTACAATATGGATGTTATTATTAGAACATCATCCTAATCCATATAATCTTTTCCAATTTGTATGCTATTATTCACCTGTATTTTATTTTTATTGTATATTTTAAAACAGCACAAAATATTATAACTGTTTATTTCTATATACTGATGCTTATTTTTGTGTTTTTCCTTATTATTTTCTGCACTTAGGAACAGGGGTGTCAAACTCATTTGGACACCCCTACCATATCAGCCTCAGGATTACCTTCAAAGGACCGAATATAATGCATTCCTAACACGTTTATGCAGTCCTAACATTATTACAGCCCTTTGAAGGCGACACCAGGCTGATGTTGTCCTGGTTGAAAATGCATTTGACACTTCTGCCTTAGAGCTTTAGATTTGTGTTCACCTTGACACATCCAAGTTAATCCATAAACATTAAAAACAGATTATATAACATCAAACAAAGTAGATGGATATATGTGGAAGAAGAACAGTCCAAATGAAAGAGAAGAGAAAAATATACAGGTGGGCGAAAGTAAGTTTCAGTTGTTTGTGTTGGAAAAGCCGTGCACCTTAACGATGATTAGAATAGCTTTATTAACTCTGTGCCATGTATTCACAGCTGTACACCCGCTTTCCCCCAACACTCTCTAGAAAGGCTTGAAAGAATTGAAGTCATAAAATAAGGTGGGAATAAAACCTGGGAATAAAAAATTGTTCCCAGAATATTGTTATTGTGACAATATTATAAAATAATATTGTTTTGAGAGTAAAATGAGTAAATTATTAAGAAGACACTTATTATATTAAAATTACTATTTATATCTAAGCTAAGAAGACTACAGAAAAATTGAAAGTAAAAGTACTTGATATCCAAAGTATATGCTGAAAAGAGGAAAACTGGTGTGAATATATAACAATCAAAGTGGACTTTAAAGAAACAAATATTAAAAAGCATGAAGAGATCTTCAGATAATGACAAAATGTTCAATTCACCAGCAAAAAAACCTTAATAATGATGAATTTTATCTACCTAGTAATGTAATTTCAAAAATGATTACAGTAAGTATTAGAGGACTATAGAAATAAATGTGCAAAACTAATATTATTTTATGATTTTAATACATTTCTGTAGGTGAGGCAGATAATAAATTTTAAGTACATAGAAGATTTACCCAAAACAAATTGATCATTTGATGAATAGATGTTTATGTACCCAAACTAAAAAGTCAGAATACATATTCTTTTCAAGGGCATGTAGCATATTTATGAAGGCTGACTACATAAAATAAAACAAATTTATTTTTGAAAAATAAAACAAATCTCAAACAGTTTTCAAAGGTTTCATTATAAAGAGCAGTTTTCTGACATAATGCATAAATTAGAGATCTATAAAAAAGAAATATTTGGAAAATGTTATATGTCAGGAAATAGATAGCTAACGGGTCAAAGAAAAATCCTAAAAACATAAATCAAGCAAAATACTGTAACCTGTAAAAAAAAAAAAATCCCGTAATATCAAAACTCATGCAATTTATCTGAACAGCACTTTAGAGAAAATGTAAATTATAGCATGTATTAGGAACAAATAAATGAAGTAGGCATTAATTTACAAATGAAAAATAAATAAAGGTATAAACCCAAAAGTTGTGCAGGAAAGGAAAAATGAAGTAGAAATATAGAAAAATTTAAAACATAAATACAGTAGAAGATATCACTACAAGTATTCATTTTTAAAAGATATTATACTCGGGGAAGTTTGATCACAGGAAATACAAAGAAAGTACTAAAACTTTCAGAATGAAAATGCATAAGTAACTATAGATACAATAGTTTATCAAAGAATAAGAGCTATTAAAAGATTAATTAAAATAATTAAAAACATAGTCTTTAAAAAACATAAACCATATTAATCATATAATAATAAACTGTAATTCTATAACAATTTAATACTCCTATAACAACAAAATATTGTACCTGAGTTGTATAATATTCCTGTAATAACATATTAACCATTAATTAAACATTTTTAAATTAAAATCTCCCCTGGTCCACTTAGTTTTATTAGAACCATCTACCAAATGTTTAAGAAGAAATAAAGATAATCCTAAGTGCTATTTTTCAGAGAAAACTAAAAAAGGGACTACTCTCTAGGTTATTTTTCTGATATTAACATTGGAGTCAAATAAAATACAGGCCAATTTTAGACATAAATCTAGAATCAAAAATGCAAAGTGGTGTTAGCAAATAAAATCCAGCAATGCATAAAATAAAGTATTCTTTAGAAAAAATATCCTCTAGAAAACATCCTTCAGAAATAATTTAGTGCCATATTGTAATTTTGAAACTAATTATCTCATAACTCAACAATTCTAGTCCTAAATACACTTGCTAAAATCTTTTGTACATAGGTGCCATGAAACATGAAAAAGAGGAAAGATAATAGAGTAACTGTGCTAGCAAAAAAAAAAAGGAAATCAGACCTGGCTGGTGTAGCTCATTGGATTGAGCATGGGCCTGCGAACCACACGATCATGGTTCAATTCCCAGCCAGGGCACATGCCTGGGTTGCAGGCCAGTTCCCAGTAGGGGACTCACAAGAAGCAACCATACATTGATATTTCTCTCCTTCTCTCCTTCCCTTACCCTCTAAAGATAAATAAATACAATTAAAAAAAAGGAAATCACACAAGTCCACAAATCAAATCTATCAACTATGACAAAAGATACATTATACGTATGTGCTATAGTCTTTTAAAGGAATATAATGTAGCTGGTAAAAATAATATTGTCATTCATTTTATCAACATATAAACCAAGGGGACTCTCTGGAACATAAAGTTGAGTCCAAAAGCAGTTACAGGAGAATAGATGTAGTACAATTTCATTATATAAAATTTGAAAACACACAGAACTAAACAGTATAATTTTAGAGGTACTAACATCTAGTAAATTTAATAAAGATAAGAATATGGTACATACAAATTTAGGAGAGTAGTTACAGTTAAGTAGCAAAGATTACAGAGACTTAAATATAAGGAAGATGTTCTTTCTTAAGCAGAGATAAAGTGGTTTATATTTGTTTATAACTTAGACATACTCTATAAATACTTGTATATTTTCAAAATTTAATAAGAATGAAAAAAAACGAAAAAGGTGTTAGAAAGCCCTAGACTAATTGCTCATGCATTATTAACAGAGTCATAACAATGTTGTTTATGCAGGATATATTCAAAGATTTATCTTCTAAATAACGTTTTAAATTAGAACTGTGACATATGAGACGTAGACGAATGCAGTGCCTTATCTCCTCTCCTTTAGGATTGGGACTGTATCAGAAGATAAACTAGTTCTGTGGTCTTTCTTTAGACCTGTGCTGGTTAAAATGAGTTCTTGTACCAACACACTGTCAGTGACCATCGCGGGTTTAGATTCATGATTATGTCACTTCCTCTGGCTTCTGTAATAATAGCAAGAGAAAGACAACTGAAGTGTTAATGTTTAGCCTTAACTGTATGTAATGGAAGAAAACTCACTGCTTTAACCTCTTAGTAACTGGGATTGACTGACAATTAGCCACTTCCTTCATATCAGTGTAAATACAGACATTAAAGGGAAAACAAATGTTCTAAAGGGTTGTTTTCCTAATAGTTCTCTATATCTTAAAAAATCATTAAAATAAAACATGCTTCTGACAGAACTTTAGAAAAACATAGTACAAGAAACTAGAACAAAAGGTCTAGAATATCAATAGCAACCTTTTTGGTGCACTTCCTTTAGTTGTCTCCATGTAAAAAAATAAAAAATACTGCCTTATTGGAAGTATTTTCCAAAATACTGCTTGGAAGTATTTTCCAAATACTGCTTTTTCCACTAGGACTTTTTATATCATTCTTCAAATACATTATTTTTAATCACTGCATATTATTTTCTATATGGGTGATTAACTTAATCTTTAACCTATTAATGGACATAGAAATTGAATCCATTGTTTTGCTATTATTTAAATGCTGCATGTGAACCTTTCCTCTTTTTTTTTTAAGATTTTATTTAGTTATCTTTAGAGGGGAAGGGAAGGAGAGAAGGAGATAAATATCAATGTATGGTTGCCTCTTGTGGGTCCCCTCCTGGGAACTGGCCTGCAACCCAGGCATGTGCCCTGACTGGGAATAGAACCACAATCCTTTGGTTCACAGGCCTGCGCTCAGTCCACTGAGCTACATCAGCCAGGGCTGAACCTTTCTTCTGAACTACAACTGTTGACTATTTTTTTTCTTGTATGATAAACAAAATTTTAATTTAGGAGAGATTCTAGTCTTTCATTTACCTTGCTCATAAAAGGAAATTCTAGCTTGATTCCCTCAGCTTACTCGTTTCTCTTGACCTGCTTTTGTTTCTGCAAGGTCCTAATTTGCCAGAACCATTCTTTTCATATTTTCTTGGTTCAGAATTGAGGGGCCATGAAGGAAATTTAGAGGAACGTGATGCCCTTAGACCAGCCTGGTGGGACAAGTTTTCTCATGGAGTGTTGAAAGAGGATGCTTAACGGAGTAAGAGGCTAAATAGAGAAAAAAGGGGGTGTACTTTTAAGAATTATTCATCTGGGCTAAGATCGGAAACTCAATAAGAGCGTTACAAAAGTAAAAGAAACTGTTTTGAAATTACCTCTTAGTTGCAGACTTGGTACTTTTTTTGGCTGTGACATTATTTTAAAACTAGACATGAGCACCATAGTTTCATAAGGTTTGTACTTTTTTTTAAGGAAAGATCACTGCCTTCTCATTTCCTGGTAACATTGCTTTCTCAAAAGGGTATTCAGTGTGTTCTCTTGACCAGCCTGATGTAAGAATGCCTTTAAGCCTGATGTGATAAAGTAATGGAATATTATCATACAACAAAAATGTTTGTAAACTTGATGGGTGAAAGAATAGTGTTGGTTCATTTCACCTTTTCATTAGTGAGGTTGGATATTTCCAGTTTTCTTCATATCTTAAATGTTGTGTGGGAGTGGTTTGTTCATGAGCATTTTGATTCACTGGGTTAATTAGCATATTCTATATCTTTTTTTAAAAAATTATTTAATTATTTTTCAAGTGCAGTTTTCCGTCAGTTACTCCCACCCCAAACCACTCCCCGTGCTCCCCCCTCCCTCCCATTTCCACCCTTCTCAATTGTTGTCCATGTATCCTTTATATATGTTCCTCTAAATCCCTCCCCTATTTCCCCTGAAATTCCCTCCCCTCTCCCCTCTGGCCACTGTCAGCCTGTTCTCTATTTCAGTGTCTTTGGTTATATTTTGCTTGATTGTTTGTTTTGTTCTTTAGCTTCCTGTTAAAGGTGAGATCATATGGTATTTGTCCTTCAACACCTGGCTTATTTCACTCAGCATAATGCTTTCCAGTTCCATCCATGCTGTTGCAAAAGGTAGGAGCTCCTTCTTTCTTTCTGCTGCATAGAATTCCATTGTGTATATGTACCATAGTTTTTTGATCCATTCATTTACTGACGGGCACCTAGGTTGCTTCCAACTCTTGGCTATTGTAAATTGTGCTGCTATGAACATTGGGGTGCATAGGTTCTTTGGGATTGGTGTTTTAGGGTTCTTAGGATACAATCCCAGCAGTGGAATTGCTGGGTCAAAAGGCAAGTCCAATTTTAGTTTTCTGAGAAAATTCCATACTGTTTTCCATAATGGTTGTACCAGTCTGCAATCCCACCAACAGTGGACCAGAGTCCCCTTTTCCCCACACCCTCTCCAACATTTGTTGTTTATTGCTTTGTTTATGATAGCCATTCTCACCGGTGTAAAGTGGTATCTCATTGTAGTTTTAATTTGCATCTCTCTGATAGCAAGCGATATTGAGCATCTCTTCATGTGTCTCTGGATCCTCTGTATGTCCTCCTTGGAGAAGTGTTTGTTCAAGTCCTTTCCCCATTTTTTAATTGGGTTAGTTGTCTTATTTCTTATGCATATTCATTCATTAATTTGCATATTCATTGCAGTTATCTCTCTTGGTCATTAGATTTTAATTTTATTAGTTTTAAATGTAGATGTATTAAAATTGTATTTAGCCAAATAAATTGGCTTTTTTCACTATAATTCAACCTTTTGTTATATTCTCAGAAAGTCCTTGCTTATTCTTAGTGTTCAGTAGCTACTCACCTACAGGTTTTAATATTTATATATATTACATCTGTTTTGTCTGCTTGGAATTTACTTTGGGATAAAGTGTGAAGAAAAAACATATTTTTCCTAAGAGTATGACTCATTGTTCTAATATAATATGTTAAAAAATTACTTTAACTCTTATTAGTGATACTACCTTTATTATTTATTAATTTCTAATATACCAGGCTACCTGTCCTGTGCTATTAATAAAATATATAGCATAACTTTTATAATTCCAAATTAACTTGTGCTTTAATATGCAAGAAAATATCTATTCAGTTTTTTTCAAAAATATCTTTGTTATTCTTACTGTTTTCTCTTCATATAACTTTTAGAATCACTTTGCCAAACTATTTTTAAGTTTTCAGTGGAAATTTCATTAGAATTGGCTTAAATCTCTAAATTAGTTTGGGAGGTGTTTTTTCATTTATCAAGTATTTTAAATACTTCAGTAAAAGTTTGGTATTGACTGTACATCTGCTTATTTATGTAGTGTATCTTTGAGAGCTGGCATTGTAATGGGTGCCTGAGGTTTAACGAGGCACTGGCAAACCTCTGTATTCCAATTCCCTTGTGGTGGATGCCTTGTATCAATGAGGTGATAGAAACAGAGCAGAACAAGTACTCCTGCCTAACGGTGGTGGAAAAATGAATCATTCCATACACTGAAAGCATAAACTAAGTGGCAATGGAGCTCAAATAGGTATGTTTAAATCATTAAATGGACAAATTTATAGAAACACTTTGTAAAAACTCATAGCTAATTGTTGCATATTGACAGTACATATTATAATTTTGAATTGTTTGTCACAAGATGCCTTGAAATCTGAGACAAGCAAAACTTTTATTTTTGTGGAGGTGTCTTGCACATGTGGTATTGCATGCATTTGGGGGAGGTTGACCTGATTGTCAGCAGAGAAGAAAATAATACATAGGCTTCTCTCTTTTTCATGCATAGAAAATCAGTTCTCCACTAGTATGTTATCTATTCTGTTTTGTACAACTGCTTCATTCAATACAAACTAATTTTGTTCTGTGAAGAAACTAAATCAATAAAAAAAGAAAGAAAGAAAGATAGTCACTCAGAGAATAGGTTCCACCATCTTTTGGATAGAATGATATTATCACCATATATAGAGATAATTTTAGCCTTTCTTTATAGAATGTAATTTGTTGAAAATGCAGCCTCCAATTGAAATATTTCTGATTACAATGTACAGGTTTCTATATAATTTTGGTATCTGCCATTATTTCTGTGAGTATATTTGAAAAAACAATTTCTTTAAAGTTTCATTTCTTTTGAGTTGCTCAATTGATTTTTATAGATTCTCTGGTATCAGAAAGATATAAAACCCAAACAGTTGCTTGGCTTTCTGTTTTTGCTGAAATTATTTTTATTGACAATGTCAATCTATCTGTTGTGGTTCTGTGTTCATTGTTTGTTACCAAAATAAAGTTCTCATCAATGTAACCTTATGTTACCCTGTTACTATTATTGAAAAAAATTATATAAAATATATTATCCTCTTCGAATCAAATAAATTTATTTTCCATAAATTAATGACAAAAAAATTGAAAAACAGAGTTTTTGTCAAAGTATTAGAATGGAGTTTCATCTCAGTTTCCTACTCTTTTCTCATTAATGATCTATGATTAATAGAAAACTCCCTCTATTATCACCTGCATTTATTTCAGTTTTCTTTCATATCTTTTCCCCTACAAAAATCACCACTGAATTTTGGGGGAATTTTTTCCAGATAATAATAATAAGTCCTAATGATCATATAATGATTTAGAGCTCATAAAATGGTTTTACAACAGGTGTCAGTTGGTTCTGTGAGATTGGTGGGGCAGGATTTACATTTTTGCATGGAGGAGGAAAAGACTAGGAAGTTAAGTTACTTCAATAAAATATAATTTTCCTTTCATGTTCAGAGAAATTCAAGAAGGAGCTTAGTTAGTATGGGTTAGAGATACATGACTATACCAGGAAGAAAACTCTTGGATATAACAGTAAGGATTATAAAAGTAATTTGAAATAAATAGTACTTTTTCAGTTGTTTCATAAAGGAAATAATACTCTGGAACATAATGTATTTGCTTCTAGTTTATTTTTTTAGTTTCAATATTTTTTACTAAATCCAGCATCCAAAAGGGCGTATTGTTGTAATAAATGCATTCTTCAAGTCAACATGCATTTATGGAAGACTTTATAAATGATTAGTGAATGAGAAAATCATGGTTCTCTGCTATTCAATTTATAGTGAGGGATAATAATCGACACATACCATATTTTAAAAATAAATAAATAAATAATGCAGAAAATACAAAAGTAATGTGAAAATACAGGTATTCCTACCAGTATCAATTTAAAACTATTGTTTTTCATATTTATATTATCCTTCATTAATAAATGAATGAAAGTATTTCAGAAGAGGTTGAAATAACCAATGAAACCATCTCCAGTCATTTTCTCTCTCCTCTTCCCCCAAAGCAACTACTATAAAAATTTTGATATATGTGAAAAAGTATAGTACATTGCATTATTTCTTTGTATGTCTTAACAGTGTTCTATTTACATAGGTAGTATCAGCATTATGCAATATAGTCTCTTTTTTCTCAGTTAAACAAATATTTGTTGAGTACATAGTATATAACAAATATTGAAGGTAAATGAGTAAGTACAGATTCCTGCTCTCAATGCATTTATATTTTAGAGGGTGGAAGAAGAGAAAGATAAACAAAAAAATATGTAATATGTTAAAAGGTGATAAAAGTTATGATGAAAATAAAGTAGAGTTAGGCAGGGAAACATATCAAGTGAAAGTGTGGGGAAGCTACTGCTATTCTAAATAAAGTGGTCATTTACTGGTAAATTGAGATTTTATTCTCATAATTTTATAACTCGCCCAATAACTGGTAATAATATCCCCTAACTTGTTTTTCTATTTCTTAGAATTTTGTTGGCAATTCTTTTTGCTATTACTAAGCTATGCATTTTTAGAATCCATCTTCAAAATTCTGAAAAAAAAATCCTAGAATTTTAAAATTTTTTCATTATTGAAAAAATAATGAAAATGGAATGAAATGATATTGAATGGAATTTATAGACTTACTGTGGGAAAACTGAATGATTAAATACTGACTTTCTTACACTTTGTCTATAAACACAGTATATACATATTTATTCAATTTATATTTTACATTTTTAATGAATATATAATTTTCAACACTTGTACGTGTTTGGTTTCTTTTTATATGTCTTTCAAGTTTATTGCTATGGACAGTGTTTTTATTACATTTTCTCTCTGTTATGGTTTATGACTAGGGATAGTATTGGTTGGGCATATTTTAGAACGTTTAGGATCATGCTGAAGTGCTGAACCAAACACTGATGGAGGTTACCTAAGTGAAACACTAAAGCCTAGCCTGCTCTAGTGATTAAGAACACAAACATTGTGAAGCCAGATCACCTGCATTCAGATTTTAAGCCTGCCACTTACTAGCTCTTGGGCCTTGGGCAGGTTATTAGTTACTTGACCTTATACTATTCCTCAATATTATCATTTTTTTGCAGCTGGTGTTTATAATTTATTTGGAGGAATAAGCATATTAGTGTATGCAAATCCCATACAATATTGCATACATATAAATGTCATTTAACAAATAGCAATTATAATAGTCATAATTTTCATAGGTTGTCAAAGATTATAAATGCAATTTTTGGTTTAAAAATTTTTTTATTTTTATTTAATTCTTGTTTAAGTACAGTTTTCTGTCTTGTATTCGCAGCCCTGCCCCACCCCCAGTGCTCCCCACCTCCCTCCCATCTCTGCCCCCGACCCTAGTTATTGTCCATGTGTCCTTTGTACTTGTTCATGTGAGTCCATCCCCTTTTCCCCTATGATTCTCTCCCTTCTCCCTCTGGACCCTGTCAGCCTGTTCCGTGTTTGAGTGTCATTGGTCATATTTTTCTTGCTTGTTTGTTTTGTTGTTTAGATTCCTGTTAACGGTGATATCATATGGTATTTGTCTTTCACTGCCTGGCTTAGTTTGCTCAGCATAATGCTTTCCAGTTCCATCCATGATGTTGCAAAGGGTAGGAGCTCCTTCCTCCTTTCTGCTGCATAGTATTTCATTGTGTATATGTACCATAGCTTTTTGATCCAGTCATTTACTGATGGGCATCTAGGTTGCTTCCACCTCTTGGCTATCGTAAATTGTGCTGTTATGAACATCAGGGTGCATAGGTTTGCTTTCTTAAAAAAATGCAAACTTTTTTTCAGTGTAATGATGGGGATGTTGGAGAAATTAAAACATGTTAATTTGTTCTACATGGTCATAGCTGCATGGGATATAAGCATTTAAAAATCACTTGAAAATATTGAATAACTCCCTCAAAGACCATTAAAAATATCTAGGGTATTAAACTCCATGGAAATTATGATGCCTATTGTTTAACATCCTGTATTAGGTAATTTATAATCATATGTTACCTTTGATTATTTTTTGTTCTACATGATAATCTAATTAGTGTGTTGATTCTTTCTGAAAATGTCTCCTTAACCTTTTTGTTTTTTCACTATTTTAACTATCACTAGGATTTTATTATCTCTTGCATAGATGATTATAAGACATTTTATGTACCTCCCTCTAGTCTTTTCTTTGCCAAGTTTATATCTATGATCAGACATTTAATTCATGCAATCAAGCCTATACGTTATGTTATTATTGTTATGTGCCTAAACTTTAGATTAGATCATGTCACTGCCCATATGAGAAAACTTTAATGAACTTCTATTCCTCTAAGCCAAAATATTAACTTCCTGGTGCCATACTACGTGTACAGTCTCATATCATGACCTCCAGCACACTTTGCTTCTCAACAATATTTGGTGCTCTTTAAAAAGTCATTGAAATTTAATGTATCTATGTCTTTGACCATTACATTGTATCTTGGAGGACTCTTCTCTCGCTTTTTGGATGCCACTTAAGTGCATTTTACCATATAAACTAGTCAACTAAGATGATTTTACATATCTTTTATAATGTAGTTTATATGTAATTTTCTGTCACTTTTTCTTCCCTTATAATTATCCAGTTTTTCACCTGTATTTCATAATATTTCTTACCATATGCATATATACACACACACGTGTATATATATATACATGTGTATATATATATATATATATATATATATATATGAGTATATATATAATTTTCCCACAGAAACCCAGAATCACCAAACACTATGTAGGCTATTTATTTTGAATCAGTATTTTATAATTATGTAACAAAACTTAATTAATATTTTAATAGTTTATATGTGACATGCATATCCAATATAAAAATAATTATTGTGGTATCTCCTTTAAAGTTTTTGATTACTTAACAGGCATATATTGCTGAATCTAGACCCAAAGCCAGATTTTTATCTCATGACATATTTAAAAAGAACTATTAACTTATCAAAATACAAAAACTTATCTGATATTTTTGTCTTGGGCTGCTGCAACTGTTGTCTCATTACTACTATTATCACTCTAACTATTACTGTTCATGTTTATGCCAAAACTTTCCTTGAGAGGTCAATGTGTTGTGAACATTTTGAAAATATTAAACAATATTTTGTCACCAAAGTGGAGGGTCTTGTCTATTAGATACCTATTGAATTTTCTCAGTCACATGAGCAAATCTGCAATTGGTCCACATGTTCCTTTAGTAAGGAGACATGCCTTGTTAAAGTCTAACAGATTTTTTTAAATGAACAGACCAGACATTTTTATTTCAAATCTGATTTACTGTGATAAGTCTGGATCCAACTTGAATCTAATCTTGATAATAGGGTTAGTGGCAGCCTCTGAGAACTCATCATTAAGAACAGAACAGTAGCAAATCAGGTTTCCCAGAGTTGCTTTGTCATCTTCTCTCATTGCTTGCACATCCATTCAGTGCTAAATGTACCCCTTATACTAAGGTGCTGTCATTACAAGAAAGGGGAATTTGTTTTTTAATAGAAATATCTAGAAGTTATTGTAAGCAAGCATAATTATTTGTGTCCTCTTGCAGATCATTTCAGCTCGAATTACTGCTTCTCTTTCATAAATAGATTTTATCTTTAAAGATTTCTATTATTTCTTCTAGAATTTTAGGCACCTTGTTTAAAAATTACCTTGAATAGGTTTTGAAGAGCTCAAAGTTTCTTCTTTCTGAGGTTATATCTATTTTAATGTTCAAATTAGTTTTAAGGTAACACATTTATTGGAGTTTGAGAAAGTTAAAAGAGTCTTTTATTCTTTATATAAATTGTTTAAGTATATTTTATTGATTATGCTGTTACAGTTGTCCTGATTTTTCTCCCCTTGCCCCCTATCTGCCTAACACCTTCCTCGCCTGCAGTGATCACCCCCTTACTTCATACACATGGGTCACGTATCGAAGTTATTTGACTTATCCATTGCCTATACTGTTTTTACCATCACCCTATTTTGTACCTACCTAGTTATGCTCCTAAATCCCTATACCTTTTCCCCATTCTCCTCCTCCCCACTCCCAGCTGATACCCTCCAAAGGATCTCCATTTCTATGATTCTATACCTGTTATAGTTGTTTGCTTAGTTTGTTTTTGTTTTTTAGATTCAGGTGTTGATAGTTGTGAGTTTGTTTTTATTTTAATGTTCATAGTTTTGAGCTTCTTTTTCTTACATAAGTCCCTTTAGTATTTCATGTAGTAAGGGCTTGGTAATGGTGAGTTCCTTTAGCTTTACCTTGTCTGGGAAGCACTTTATCTGCCCTTCCATTCTAAATGATAGCTTTGCTGGATAGAGTAATCTTGCTTGTTGGTCCTCAAGTTTCATCACTCTGTACACTTCTTGCCAGTCCCTTCTTGCCTGAAAAGTTTCTTTTGAGAAATCAGCTGACAGTCTTATGGGTACTCCTTTGTAGGTAACTCTCTATTCTTCTCTTGCTGCTTTTAAGGTTCTCTTTATCTTTAACCTTTAGTTTTTTAATTATGATGTGTCTTGGTGTGGGCCTCTTTGGGTCCTAATTGTTTGGGACTCACTGAGTTTCCTGGACTTATATTTCTATTTCCTTCACCAAGTTAGGGAAGTTATCTTTCATCATTTTTAAAAATAAGTTTTCAATTTTTTGCTTCCTCTTCTCCTTCTGGCATGCATATAATTCAGATGTTGGCCCTTTTGGAGATGTCCCAGAATCTCCTTAAAATCTCCTCATTTTTTTGAATTTTTATTTCTTCATTTTTCTCTGGTTGAATGTTTCTTCCATATGTTGCAAATCACTGGTTTGCATTTTGGCTTCTTTCTCATCACTGTTGGTATCCTGTGGATTTTTCTTTATTTCCCTTAGTATAGCCTTCATTTCTTCTCTTACACTTTTGCTGTAGTCTATGAGATCTTTGAGCATTCTGACCACCAATGTTTTGAACTCTGTGTCTGGTAGGTTGGCTATCTCCATAACACTTAGTTTTTTTTCTGGGGTTCTGCTTTGATCCTTCATTTGGGCATATTTTTTTGTCTCTTCATTTTGGCAGCTACCTTGTGTCTGTGTATGAGGTGGAGCCATTTTGATTTCTTGTATTAGTATACCTATTAGGTTATATGGGGCAGAGCCTTGGGTATTTGCCAGGGTGGGACAACTTGCTTTGCCACTTTGTGACTCTGTGTTGGGGGAGGGTCAAAGAAGGGACAATATCACTGCTTGAATATCTGGAAGTCTTACCTGGCACTCATCCCATTTCCAGTCACTTCACCCACTTCCTGTGTGACTGGCACCACTCTAGCTGCTGTCCTGGTTGTGGTTCCCAGAGTGGTTGGGTTTGCATGCGATTCAGGCTCTCCTGACAAGACAGCAGTTTCTTCTGCCCACACAATCCCCAGTGAGTTTACAGCTAGAGGTTATAAGGTTTTATTTTCCCTAGCACTGCAACCCTGGGCTGCGTGGTCTAGACTGGGGCTGGCTTTGCTCACTCACAAAGTTTCCCCCGGATTTTTATCCACCACATGTGAATGTGGGACTGCTCTGGCTGCCGCGCCTCACTGCCTGGCCAACCCCAGCTTACCACCACCACCCCTCATCCTCCCCACCCTACCTACATATCTGGATAAATATAGCTTCTTTAAAACCTTGGTTGTCAGTTCTCTGTACAGTTCTGAGTGCTTTTCTGGGTGATATTTTGGCAGTTCTGAAAGTTTTTTTTATTTTTAAGTTAGTCAATTGTGTTCCTCCTTATGGTTATATAATGAGGTGAAGCATGTCTGCCTATGCTTCTACCTTGACCCCAAACCTTCTTTTATGTAAAAGATGGTTTTATATAGAAATCCTTAAAGAATGATAGATAAAGAAAAGAGACTGATACATTGGGTGGGGGAACTCAGATTTGTTGCTTTAGACGTGTTGAAGAATATGGCTTATGAGTGTGACGAAAATGTGCTTCCTAATGCTGTACCACGTCAGTAGGCAGACTTCTCCAAGGCAGACAACCCCCAAGCCTCCCAGGTAGGAGAAAATCCTTTCAGCTGAGCACCTCCTTTAGCTTGGAGTACCCCAGAGAAATGCTCTCCAGAGGCAGGAAATTACTCAAGAGGTAAAAGGAGACAGGTTAACCCTGGCATTCCCAGAATCCATTCCCAAATTTACCCAAGTGAAATGTAGTTCTTCCCTTGGAAGGATTGAATGATGGGGTGTTAAAATGACAAGGGATGTTCCTCCAAGCTGAAACAGGAGAAAGGAAGTACCTCTAACAGTATATATGTCCCTCAGTTTGCAGTGAGAGTGGGAAGCAGGTAAACCTAGTGAATTAGTTCAAATTTGACTGCCAGGGCTGATTTATGTGGGCTTCAGCTTCTGATCTGTGCCTTTGCAAAGTGGCATCCTTGGGCTGGTCATCAAAGCAAAGAGAGTTACTTATCTAACTGTTCCTTATAACTAGTGAATTCCTTCAGCAAATTTATCTCAAATTCTGCCTTAGTCATAATGTGGTTAAATATAATTTTGTTGGTAACATTAAAAAATGATATGATTAGCCTCATGCATTTAAATGGCTCACCAAAGTATAACTTTAGAATATTGTTCTACTGAACTCTTGTTCCCAAGAATTTCAATGTTTAAGGAGTTAGAGTTTTATGACACATAAAAATCAGGAAGATCACTCAATACCTGTATTCATAGCTTTTATTAAATTAATTTCACTCAGATCACATTCTTTTCATAGTAGCTATGCTCCCTGATCTTCCTTATATGCTGATAAATAGATAATATGATAAGTAGATAGATAGATAGATAGATATTCTAGGCATGTGGAGATATTATAGTTTACATTCTTTTAGGGCTTTTTTTTAAAGGACTCAGAAGAGTAACAATTTTACTAGATAGCCTGCAAACTGCATTTTTTCTTTTGTAATAAAAAATAAAAACATAAAATTTAAAAGCTGCCCTCCTAGTTCAGTTGAGTTTTCAGACAAATGTCAGTTACCTGGGGGGAAAATCTATAGCATGAACACAGTATCTGCTTAAAATCTACTCAAACTGTCTGTTTTTCCAATGGCATGTCGGGCTGGGGTGTGTTACACCTTTCTCCATGGATTTTTTGTCAACAACTCACTGGGGAGACACCATTGTGAAAATAATCACTGACACAACATAAAACCCTGGAACATTGTTTAGGTGAGAGAGATTTAAAGGACATTAGGGTGGGAGAATAAAGGAAGTATAAAAGGCACAGGGTGGACAATCTTTTCAAAGCAAAGAGAGATAATGTGATTGGCTCTCCTGTTTGCTGGGCTCACCTTTGGAAAATATGCTGAAAATTCTACACCTCCAGATTTTGACAAATGAGATCTGTTTGCTTTTCATAGTATAGATCTTAAACTTTATTTTACATTTGCTCCTTTTCTTTTATGCTTGCTTACAATTGTTTCAACATGGTCCACATAACTTTAAAGTAGTATTGAGTTTTCCATGGAGGCTGAAATTCAGCGTGGTCTTAAGATCAGTGGAGTTTTTCTAAAGAGTCTCCTTTTCTTAGAAAGTCATTGCCTCATTAGTACACAGATTATTATTCTAAGTCCAATTTATGAAGAGTTATTTTATGTGATTTATAATATTCTGCAACACATTGAATAATATTTCTTAATATCTCTGATAAATTGCTTAAATATCTTCATACATTATATAGTTTTACTGTGGAACCACCCACTTAAAAATGAGTTCAAGTTTATATGTGCTTGCCTAGAAAGTGAATATGCAGAATATCAGTTTATAGTTTTAACTAGAGTTTGATTTTCCCTTTTCTAAGAGTCCCTTATTCAAAGTCATTGCCTAGTTGTATTTTTTCTCCTTTACTGTCTTCCCCTCCCTTGGAAAGATCAATTACAGTGACATCGAAACACTTACCACTTGCTTTTAATCTTATGGGATGTATGGCTTTCAGTTTCTGGTGAAACTTAAAGCACTATATAAAATGAAATGAAGTGAATTCTTTTTTAAAAATTCATGCAGTCTTACTTTCCATAATGAGCCGTTTCGGAGGGCTGCAGTAATTGAAAACAGATTAAGTATGTTTATTACCCCATCTTAAATCTTTTTTACCACATCCTAATACCTTTTTTATATGCACAAAAGTATGGATAGAAGAAAAATGGATTGCCATCACAGAGTCCACTCTAATTTTAAAGGATAAACAGGAATATTTGAAATATTTAGGGAAAATTTTTGATTAGCTCAAGTCAGATCCAATGGACTATTGATATCTTAAAAAGAAAACTTCCTCTAGAAAATATTAATATCTAATTCTATTTAAGATTGTTAAGACTTACTAACCGTATTTTAATACTTTCTTAGTTATATAAGGTATAGAAAATATTAGGTAAAACTTTTAAAATTATGGTAACATGCTTTCTTTATTTCTCTTTTCTTATTAGTTGGTATTGTTATTAAGATTTCTGTGTGATGTGTGTATAAGACGAGATTGTATCCATTCTATACTTACTAGAAGGAGACAATGGAAAATACCAGAAAACAATTAAGACCACGGAACAAGATTTTTTTTCTGATTCCTTAATGACATTCCTTGTGAACAAGCTGCTTATATTTTGTGCAACTGAAAAGCAAATAATATTTGGTTCAAGGTAGAATTCTCCTGGTTTTTCTAATTCTATGAAATAAGAATGCAGATATCACAAATTAATGAACCCTTTCTTAAGTCAAATATCTGTGAAGGTCAAGTTGTAAGCTATTTGAAGGTGAATCCTCAGTGTCATTGTGTCTCTGAAGCATAGGGAACATTTGGGAATTTAGTGACAATATCTCTTCACACAAATTTCAAATAGGTAGTTACAGAATAACCAGGGGGATATAAGTTACAGTATAGAAAGTGGAGTACCCAAAGAACTTACACTCATGACCCACGCACATGAAAATGTTGAGGGGATTTCCTGAGGGAGTGGGGGTGTTGGGTGGAGGGGGGCAAAGGAGAAAATCTTGGGACAACTATAAGAGCATAATCAATAAAATATCATTTAAAAATTCATGATGCAATGAATTAGGTTGAAATTTCTAAGTTGGTACTAGTTGAACATTTCTGAAATAGTCCTTGCTGCAGAAAGTGCCTGATATTTATATTATGCTTGACTGAAAAATAATTTCAGTAAGTACACATTGACTCAGTGTAAATAAAGAGAAAGTAGAGTGACAATTTAATAGCTCTGGGTAGATTCAGTTAAAGAACTTGTGGAGTGACTTAGAAAGCTACTTAAATTATTAACAAAATAGTCTAAAGATGATAGGTATTAACTAAACTCTGAGAGACTAAAGAAAGAGGTAACTCAAAAGGTGGTTCTACTAGGGGAAAGCTAACCATTTGTCTCTCAATTTGTTATATAAAACACATTTTCAGGTTTGATGACACATTGTTCTAAAACACCTATGTGTAGAGATGAGGTTCCTAATTTATGCCAAGTAAATCAGAATAGCTATTTAATAAGGGAATTGTTATATGCTATATCAATTTGGCTTTTGGGGACTCTTCAGTGAAAAGTAAGTTTTAAATATTATTTTAAATTCAATTTAAGATACTTTGCTCCTGAATCATTCCCAAAACTAAGGATATCTTGGTCTTAATTTCCTAGTCTACATCATGTTTATTTTTATATCAAATATACTCTCCCAGATAAACACTGATAAATGATCTAATATCTTTTGACTTTTTCTCTTGGGACTTCAGTTTGCATTACAGTAGCTCTTTGAGTAGACAATACAGATTGGCATTTATTGTTAATTTTTTTGTAATTGATAAGTAGTAGAACATAGTTATTGAGTAGAAAAGATCAGGAAATTGAAGGTCATCAATAACAGAGCTCCAACAACAAATAGTAAAACCAGTAGAAACAATTCTACATTTTATAAGAAAGCAGTATATAAATTTACCCATTTTTCTGAATTGTAAATTAATGATCTACATATATTTCACTGTATACTGTTTGCTTTTGGTTATAATTCTGAATCTTTATACCATTTGCCATTAGGTAGCAGAATCATTTGCAAGTATATTTAACTGATTATTTAGGTATATGCATATTTTTTCAAGAATAGTGTAAAATCTCTGACCACAACGACCATATCTTTTGCTTTTTTAATATTCCTGGTATAATGCTGAGTGCTTAAAAATGCTCACTGAATGATAGATTGACAACTACTCACTAAACCTCTATTACAACAATGACCAGTGGCTAAATTGGCTATGAGTAGACATTACTCAGTAGGCTTATTCAGATTCCTGTGTGTATAATTATCTGACTACTGTAGACCTTTTGTAAAGATATCATCCATATAGACTTGCTAACATGGCCAACACTTTTTACTGTGGTTATATTCACAGTGTCAGAGTATTTTATTCCCTTCAGCTCATCCTTATTAGCTCTTAGGGGTGGTAATAATGTACACATCATACTTTTCAGTCTACTTTGGTACAGTAGACTTGAAAATTTCCCATTTGTCCTTCCAAATCAACACTCTATACTTCTCCATTTTATACCAATTATCTGGACACTGACCCATGGAGAAGATGATTCCTTTGGAGGTCAAATGATTCCTTTGACCTCCAGCTTCTGATGGGATCAATAGGAAGTACTGGCAGGAGATCTTAAAGATAAAATTATTCTGAGCTCAGGGTTTATATTGACCTAATTCTTTTTTGCCCATTGGCTTTTAGTTTGGCTACATTTCTTTATTGCAGTCTACAGCTTCCCTCAAGGACAAGGTTTTTCTTTGTGTTCTAGAAGAAATCCTTCTTCAACATTCAGGCCTAGGGTAGCAACAGCTTCCATGCTATTACTAATTTTGGAATAGTAAGCCATTCCTTATTGCTTTTCCTAAATAATGTTCATACCTTGCTAAATTCTCTTTTTATTCTCTCTCCAATTTGAGTTTACCATCCATTTTCTGCTCATAGCCTTACTTATGTGAAGGATGGCAGCAGTACGAACTCTATGAATTAATTGTTTCACATTTCATTTCCCAGCTGACTTAGATGCTTCTCATTAGTAGAGCCATGTCTAGAACAACTTCTGGAAGTGAGTTTTTCCAGCTGAGCCTCCCCCCTTTTGGTTAAGTTAGAGTATTGGGGCTGTATTTACCCTCTTGCATTAAATGACTAAAAAAAGAAGGAGTAAGAGAGAGATTGATTTGTATACTTTGACAACAAGCAGCAAAGAACAATGATCCATGAGGGAAGGGATACAGACAAAGTGAACCCTTAAATTCTTTTCCTTTAGTTTTTGAAGAGAGTTTCCAGGTGGCAGCAGAGGAACGTGAACCCAGAGAGTCCGCTGCTCTTCCTGAGTTGAGGATACAGAGCTAAGAGTTCAGGAAGGCCCATATGGTTAGAATTTTAAAGGCAAAATAGTGGGAGGAAAGATCTACACAGAGAGTGTGTTCTGGAGATATGCACAGGGTTCCTCTCAAGTCTAAAATGAATACTGTTTGGTGAATGCATGTGAAAAACTATCTGAGGGAGGGGAATGAACCACTCAAAGAAAGGAAAAAACAGAGTGATTGCTAGTTCTCACACAAGATCAAAACTACTTTATGTGCTCACCAGCCAAAGTGAAAAAATTCTCATGGTACATGGGCTGGGGTAGAGTACCCCAAAGAAGGCCATTGTGTCAATAGTGGGGCAAAATTAGCTCTACAATAAAGGGTTAAAGAATTTCTAAGAAATGAGGCTCCAGAATGAAAGAAATGAGGGAATCTCTATCAAAGCAAAATTTACAGTGTGTGATATCCAATATAAAATTATCTGTCATACAAAGAAGCAGATAAATAGAATCCATAATGAGGAGGAAAACTGGTAAAAAAAACATCTAGAAATGACACCAATGTTATAATTAGTAGGCGATGCTATTAAGACAGTTATTATAACCATTTCATGTGTTCACAGAGATGAAAGAAAGCATGAGTTTGTTAAAGAAAGACATATAAAATCAAACAGGCCAAACATCCAGGGGTTAAAAAATTTCTGTGTGAGATGACAATTACACTGGTGACATTCATAGCAGATTAGACACTTCAGAGAGAGATTAGTGAGGGTAAAGGTGTAGCAATAGGATCTAGTCAAAATAAAATACACACAGAAAAGTGACTTAAAATGTTAGTGAGCTATGGGACAATTTCAGACAGCCTATAGTAGAGTCCCAAAGTAGAGGAGGTAGAAAAAGTATTTGAAGGAATAATGGCTGAACGTTCTCCAAATTTAAAGAAAAATATGAACCCACACATCAAAGAAACTCAATAGGTCTGAATCAAAAATACACTGAGGCCTATTATGATCAAATTGATTAAAACCAATAAGAAAAAAAATAAAAATCTTAAAACAGCCAGAGAAAAAAGACACATGAGAAACCGAGACGAGCATGACAGGATCCCTTTCATTAGACACAATGCAAACCTTGTGGCAATGGAGCAACCTTTTCATTCAAGGGGGGAAAAACCTTGTCAACCTCAAATTCTATATCTAGAAAAAATATCTTTAACAATGAAAATGAAATAAAAGACATCTATGCATTTTTTCTCTGTCAGACTTGGCTAGCTCCTACATTTTTCAAAGTATTTTGGCATATAGAATTTAACAGTGGAGTTTCTGATGCTCTAATAGGTTGGTCTGAATGAATAAAGAGCCCCTAGGGAAGAACTCCTGCTCTAGAAGAGCTATGTGCTCAAGTCTCTGAAGAAGAAAAGACGTTTCCAATCCAGCACTGCCTCAGTCATGCAAATTTGGCTTCCAGGTCAGTATACATATATTCTGGTTGAGGTCCATATTCAGAGTGCTACGTTGACATAAATCTGCAGGAGACACTTAGGGACAGAAAATGCTTTGCTTTGGAGCCACTGCAAACGACAACAGAAACTACAGGAATTCTCTTCATTTAACCAAATCATAAGACTTGACTTTAGTTCTTTGGCAGCTAATCATATTACTAGGACATTCTACTCCTAGGCTGCTGGTTTGGTGCCCGGGGGTGAATGTAGTGGCATTCAGAATCCAGGGTGTTGGGTCCATAGCAGAGCCACCACTTCTGCTGGTCTTGTACGAATGAAAATAAATTCCAATAGAGCAGCTTTATTTAGTGTCAGTCGTAATGGTGAACAACATCACCAATGGTTACATCGAGGTGCCTTTTTTAGGCTTCTCAGGTAGCAGAGGCCTCAGCCACAGACAACCCCAAAGGAGATAAGAGCAAGGGAGGAAAAACATAAATACCTTGTGATAGGTGTGATAAAGTTTTAGGGAAAAAGTATGATTGTTGTAGGGATTTAGTTACATTAATCAATGACAGGCAAAAGGCAGGGAAGATTAGTTAGAATGAAAAAGCTAATATTAGCCCTGGCTGGTGTGGCTCAGTGGATTGAGCATGGGCCTGCGAACCACAGGATTGCAGTTCGATTCCCAGTCAGGGCACATGCCTGGGTTGCAGGCCAGTTCCCAGCATGGGACTCATGAGAGGCAACCACACATTGATATTTCTCTCCTCTCTCCTTTCCTCTAAAGATAAATAAATAAAAATTCTTTTAAAAAAAAGCTAATATTAAATACAGGTATATTCCTCAAACATATTGGGTTCAAATTTTATTATCTTTGAAACCTTGGGCAAATTTCATAACTTTTTTATAGCTGAAAATTTTCTTACTTGTAAAATGGGAATAATAATATTCCCTACCTTATAGGATTATTGTAAGGAATAAATGAGTATATAAATAAAGCTCTAAAAATGTGCTTTGCATGTGCTTTTAAAAGGCCATTAAATTTCAGTCCATTACATTTGTGGTTCAAGAAACTCAGTTTATCTAGGAAGCAACCTAAATATGGCATTTGTGCAAAGTTATGAATGAATGACCTTTAGAAATAATTTCTTTTGGTGTATTTTTGCCCGTTATCTTGTCTGTGTGGCCTCATATTGACCCTAAACATAACATTTTTTTTCCTACTGAATGGGCAAAATTGATTGGAAAAAGCAAGGTTTTTATTGTTGTCTGTGTCATTTCTTTGTTATTCAGAGGAACCCAAACCTGGATTGATTTGAAAATTAAGCCTTTAATAATACAAAAAGAGACAATTCATAGTTGTCTTTCAGAAAGTCTTTTTTTTCCCCTAATGGTCTTTAAGAAATAGTTTCCAATAGTGGCATTAAACCCTTAAATTGGTGATCTACCACCTGATGCTTGAATAAAATTGATATATATATTAAACAGAATGAAGAGATGAAATGGACCTTAAACTCATGGCTCTATCATTTTGATGGTTGTTACAAGCACTTAAAATAACATTGAGATATTGAGTTATTGAATAATGAAGTATTGAGAGAACTATTGAATATTGAATTATTCATTGAACAGCTACTATATAAATAACTATATGAGTTATGGTTAAGTGGTACTTTTAGTCTCTCTACTCATTGTTTCTTTCTCCATTCTTACCCTAATGGCTATTCAATCTTATCCAGATGTTACCAGTCTTGCAGGTCCTGTTCAACCCCATGTACTTAACCAGGTCATCAGTAATTATGAGGTCTTCCTATAAATTTCTAACACTTACTGTCTCAACCTGTCACTTCAAAATAATTATATACAGTTTTCTGATGCCTTTTCTAGTATTTAAATTTTGATACGCAATTTCTGTCACTGTGCATAATTAACTTATGTGAGAGCAAGTTTTTTTATTAGCATAGTACTCAATGTTCAAAGTATTGAATTAATAATTAACATCTCTTCTAATAATGGTCTCTTAGACAAATTCCACTCTCATTTCATTTCTAAAACTGCATTGAAAAAGTACTTGCCATTGTTATAGCATTTCTTGACATTGTAAAAAAAGTAACGAATTCTGTTTTGAGAACATGTTAGTAAATATTGTAAAAGATGCATATTTCTCTTCTTTGTTCTTCTGGTTGGCTAAAATTATAATGCACATTACTTCTCTATGACAAGTTTTAAACCTGCATGTTAAAATATGGCAATCTTCTCCAACTTTGAATGCTATTTGCAATCTGGATAATTGCATGCCCTTTAGAAATTACTTGATCAGATGTCTAACTAAATATCTCATAAAAGTTAAAATTTTCCACAAAAAGAGAGAATATGCCTTAAACTCTTGGATGACTTGTGTTTGGTATAATCTTTGTAAGTCTGTTTCTCAGAAGTGATCTACATGGGATAACCTTTGCCTTTACCAGTGGCTCCCAATACCTTGCAGCCATCAAATCCATGAGACACTATAGTTTATGAGGTAGATGAGATGGACTCTGTGATAAGCATGTCAGAGTACAGATTTTCACACTATCTTTTTCTTTCACTTAACAAACATATCAATCCAGGGAATCGATAGATGCATTAAAAAGGATAACCTAGGGTTTATTTAAATCCATCAAGCCCCGACTGGTGTGGCTCAGTGGATTGAGTGCTGGCCTGTGGACCAAAAGGTTGCCATTTTGATTTCTGGTCAGGCGCATGCCTGGGTTGCAGGCCAGGTGCCCAGTTGCGGGTGTGTGAGGGGCAAGCACACATTGATGTTTCTCTCCCTCTCTCTCTCCCCCCTTTCCCCTCTCTCTAAAAGTAAATAAATAAAATATTTAAGTCCATTAAAATGTTAATAATTTTCGATGCTGGCATCTGAACTCTCATTAGTAATTACATTAGTGCAGCACATCTCACAGTGGACCGTGTATGACATATGGTGCAAGCAGAGTCATTGAGAATCCTTGCACAAGGCTATCACTAGGTAAATATTAGAGGGACTATGCTCCAAAGAATCCAGGCGATAAAGTGTTAGAAGCTGATGACTGCACTATAGTCATGAATCCAGCCTATACTTGGGGATAAGAATAGTGACAAGTGCTATGGGTTTCCAAACTATATTCCTTTTGGCACTCACTGCCGTGTTAATGCAGGGATCATCAGGTTTGAATTTAAAAGCTTTTTCTGACTGCAGAAGTTTGAGGCAGAGCAGGCTGAAAGTGCTAGGGAGTTAACTACCAATGACCTCTTCCCACCAGCAGCCCACAAGTAACATATGGAAATTGGTGCATAAATGTCCCAACTCACCCTTTCCTTCTGTTGTAAATCTCTAGGGTAAATTTCTCACCCTCTACCAGGTTGAATCCTAGTTGTCCACAGTGTTTTAACCTGTTTATGAAACACCCTATTGTGACTTATTTCCCTTCCTTACCTCATTCCTCTACTCTTCTAAGATTATCGCCCCCAATATACTACTTGCACATAAAGCCTAAGTTGAGTTTAGGAAGAACCCAATATAAGCCACATATAAAAAATAAATGCCTTTCGTAGCATTAACCATCCTAAAGCTGGCACACTTGAGATCTTGCATGGAAAAGGTGCAAAAAAATAAAAAAAAGCAAGAACTGATAGCCCCTTATTGAATAGGTAAGTTCTAGATCAAGACTGGTCTGTTTCTCAGGAGTCTGCCTGCATTATGTTTCACTATTAAAAATATGTTTTAGAAAGGCAGTAGACAAATGAGTATGCCAAATCACTGCATTCCGTGCTCTGAACGTATCGTCTAGTTGTCATCAATACATATTTTTGGAACATAATAATAGACAATGTCACCCATAGCACTTATGTCTGGCAGCTTGATTTTCATAGGTTTATTGCTTAGACAAACATATATTTTCCACTGAGCCTGCCAGTATAAACAAGCTTATTTTAGATTTAATGTTTCATTTGATTTCTCTGAAGACAGTTATATTGATATTTTAATCTAAGGTGCTTTTTTCATTTTGGAATACTGAATTTATATTTTTCAGGGTTTGTGAAGGAAATTTGGGTTGATTTATTATTCTTTCTGAAGTGTAAGCGATGCCATTTGGTTCTCTAAATAGACAAATTATATGAATAAAAACATCACTTGGACTCTACATGGGTTTTTCACTGATTTGTAAATCTAAGTATAATCTAATTAAGTTTTGCCTATCTCAGTTTCTCTATATGTCAAATGGAGACATACTATTTACCTTTTTTAAATTTTATTTACTTATTTTTAGAAGAAGGGAAGAAGGGAGAGAGGAAAAGAGGGAGAGAAACATCACTGTGGGTTGCCTCTTTGTGCCCACCACCAGGGACCTGGCCTGCAACCCAGGCATGTGCCCTGACTGGGAATCGCACTGGTGACCCTTTGGTTTGTGGGCCGGCACTCGATCCACTGAGCCACACCAGCCAAGGCTTACCTTCCATTTAAAAATATAGTTGGTGAGTAAAAGATTCATGAGATGATTTATCAGAAAATAATTTCCAACATGATTTACCTACTTAATTGACCACCAATTTGAAGTAGTTAAAATTTAATTTTGCTTATACATTTCCATCTCTAAAATTCTTTTTTTAAATGAAAGCCACTTGGGAGGCTTTTTTTTACCTTATTTATTTTTTTAAAAGTTTTATTTATTTATCTTTAGAGGGGAAGGGAAGGAGAGAAGGAGAGAAATATCAATGTATGGTTGCTTCTTGTGAGTCCCCTGCTGGGAACCAGCCTGCAACCCAGGCATGTGCCCTGACTGGGAATCGAACCGCGATTGTGTAGTTCACAGGCCCATGCTCAATCCACTGAGCTACACCAGCCAGGCAAAAAAAAAAAAAATGTGTATTTTTTGATATTTAAATGTTTAAAAACTTTTTCAGACTAACAGTACTTAAAGGATATCTCTGGGAAACAGTGTTCATAAAGTTTGTTTTCCTGAACAGATCTTCACAGATGACAGGCATTTTCATATCAATGGATATGGATGGTCCTTGAGGGAAGTTTCTGAGGAGATTTATTCCATTTTGAATTAAATGAAGAGGGTGATTGTTTATGATCAATAATTTTACTTTTTAACTTGGTTAGGCCACAGTACTCAGACATTTTGTCAAACACTAGTCTCGATGTTCCTGTAATGGTAGTTTTCAGATGTGACCAAGATTTAAATTAGTAGACTGAGAAAAGCATATTTCTCTCTATAACATGGGCAAGGTCTATATGATCTTACTCACATGACCCTTTAGATCACAGAATAACTCCTCCATCAGTGGAAGGCCTTCAGAGAGAAAGCGCTGCGGTCCTTGAAAGAAGGAGTTACGCCTCCTGCTGCTGTCAGGCTTGCGCTACAACCTCACTCAGCTGTTCTCCAGGTCTCCAGCCTGTTGGTCTACTCTGTGTATTTTGGACTTTCAGGCCTTTCAAATCACATGATTTAATTTCTTAAAATAAATCTCTATTTATTTATGCATATTATTGGCTTTGTTTCTCTGAAGAAACATAATTCATTGTATATTCCACCCTGTAGAGCAGTCAACAGCACACAGTGCATGCTCAGAAAGCAGAAATGTGGACGGCAAGGACTTGGGAGCTGACACACGGGAGCAGAATCTCTTCCACAGAAAACATACAGGAAGCACATCCTTTGGGAACTCTTCCCCAGGCTCAGGGGAAACCCCTAATGATCTCACCCAATGCTTCTGTGGATGCACTCTGATGCTTTTTTATCAAGATAAGTTTTTTTCCAACGCTGAGCTTGCTTTCAGGACTTTCTCATGAAGTTAAACATAGCCTTTTCTAACCCTTGTCCTCCTCTATTTCTTTTCTCTTTTTCACCCTCCAACCTCAAAGGGCATCTGATCTATTCTTGGCTGCACCTTCCAACATCTATGAACCATAAAATTACATAATTAATAGACAGTTTAATAAGTAAGAAGTAGAATGCCAGAGAGTCCATGCTATGTTTTCTTCTGTCCCCTCAGCCCCAGCTTTCCCCTTGGACAACACAGTTATGGCAGCAGGTAAAAAGGCAATTAGCTTTGAAAATTCTGGCATGCACTAAGTCCCCATACAATAGCTTGGAATAAGGAACATGTGTACTAAAGAGCGTTATAAGTATTCACCACCATCTGCTCCTATCAGGACTGTCAGTTCTGCATGAGCCCCCTTCTCTTCTCCCCTTCTCCTACACGCTGTTGGGGTGTCCTGTGGTATCCCTGGAATAGCCATCATCTGGCAGCTATTTTAACATATGTGCAGCCAGCATTGCTGCTTTAAGCAGCCCATCAACTTAGAGGCCCTCTAAAGAAAGAAAACATACTTTATTTTTACATGTGGAATGTTTGCAATAAAACCGGTCTTTCTGTGGTTTCTTAAAACAACAATCTCATTCTGTCCAGTCTGGGAGTTATACCTTATTTCACCTGTGTGCTTGGGGCATTGCTGTCTAGAGCATGAAAAATCACTTAGTGGGTTTACTCTTCCAAAGCCATTCTCATCTCACACTAACATTTTTGTTTTTAAAGATAAAAGACCGACATTTGCCTCAGAGATCACCTGGAGCTTAAAACATTTAGAGTAAGAGCTATATAGTCAAAATGGGGAGAGGTAATGTATATAGCAGTTGCCTGAAGGGTCACGATAGATAAGAGAGTGTGAGAAGTATGGGTCCCTGCCATATTTTCATGAAATTTTCATAATTGAAGATGGGGTAAGGGCTAATTCTGTGGTCATCCTTGGGATGAAGAATCAAGACTTGAACATGCATACCGCTTTGTCTTTCAGAGTAGTAAATAACTGAAATGCCTGAAATTAGAATTACTGCATGTAACAACAATGAAGAGGCTCATTGATTTGGGTAGTATTGAATGATATGAGAAAAAGTTTGTGTGAGGGTGCTTCTAAATCATCACTTCAAGAACAGAAGGCTGATAAATGTGTCCTCCATCCATATTTTGCAAAAGCCCAATAGGAGAGATTTGGTGGTTTTGTAAGGTGTCAGAGTAAACTGTTACCATACATCCTGGAAGCTTCTTAATGTATGTTACCATTGATCAGCAATAGTCTAAAGAAAAAAAGGCCTTTTCACAGGTTGCTTATTAAGTTTAAATTTCTATTTTTGATTTTCTACTATTTTTAGTGTTTCTTTTAATGAGCTATACTATTTTTTAATATGCCGATGAAGATAATTTTTGGGAATGGAAATAGCCCAATTTTATTTCAAATACCATTTATTTAGTTAATTTGTTTTGTTAAAAGAATGCATACAAATAGAAAAATGAACAGAATGTTTTATTTTATTGGTTCTATTTCACCCATTTTTATATGAGCCGATGACTATGTAAATATTTTTATTTTGAAAAATTAATTTAAAGATTTACAGAATTTTATGCATTAAATATAATTATATACGAAGCTTTCATTTAGCTTCAGTTTCTCTAGAGAAAGAAAAGAATCTGCTTCTCTCAGATTCTTCTGAGAGAAACAGGTGTGAGATATTGATACAAAATGAATTTATGCTATTTGGAGGTGGCAGGAGAATAATTGTACAATCTTTGGAAGACAGGAGAGAGCAAAGATCAATGCAAAGGTAGAGTTAAAGGTATAAGAATGAGATAATGGAAGGAAGTGGGTATCAGAGAAGTTCGAGGTACTGGATTTAAGGCAAGTAGAGGGACTAGCTTTGCAAATGGGGGCAATGAAAGGTTTGTAAAGACACAGAGCAGGGTTTAAAGGAAGAACGTGGAGAAGGCCAAAGGAGTACATGCGAAATTGATGCAAAGGAAGAGGGAAAACTGGGGTGAACCAAGGAAAGTGAATGTAGGGAGTTTAAAGAATGAATGAAGTAGAACTAGTTTTGTCAGATACAGAAAAATGAAAGTGAGAAAAATGCCGTCATTTCTAAGAATTCTGAGGATCTGACTGAGAGGAGACAAACATGGATTGCAATTATTCAATCCAGATCAGTTTTGTGAGTTTCCCAGTTACTTTTTTTCAGGTGTGGAATAGGAGTAATAAGTAGATAAGGGAGGTAAGAACAAAACAAACCAGTGATTATTGATATCTCACTAAGTGCTCCCGTCAAGGAGGTGCTAGGATGCAGTCATGGTTGAGGATTGGCACCAGGACTTGATTTGTACATTCTGCCATACAGGAAGCTCCAGTAGTACAGACAAATGCATAAATATGGACTGAAATTAGAAATAAAAACACAGGCAAAAATCCACCAGTTTCTGATTTCTTGTGAATTTTCCCTGTAAATTTTATTTTATTTTTTTCTGGAGCCAAGAAAATAGCTCCACAAGGGCTTTCATCTTCTAGATGTCATCCCTGTTACATTGCTTTTCTCACTCTATTCTCATATTCATTTGTTTAATTTATATTATTTATCTTAGATCATCTTACTTTATCCAAATAGGGCACTGAAATATGGATTAGTGGGACGTGCCATATAATTTTAGTTTTTTCTGGGTTATTAATATTTTATTATTTCATCTTTGGAAATTTATGAGAAAACAAATCCATAAAGAGCAGTAATAATTCTTCAGCACCTTAACTTTGGGCTTTTATTTGATATTTTTTAAGATTATATATGCCTAAGTATGTTAATATCAACTAGATGAAAATAAGCTTTGAGATTTCCTACTGTTTCTTTTTTAAATTCATTTTGAGAGGGATCTTGTGGAGATGGAGATAGTATATTTAGCACTTTCATGGTCTCGAAAATATTCCCTTTCAGAAGGCCCTATTAAGAGTTCCTTTTTGCTTAGCTTCCTCTGCATTTATTCAGCCCGGCACGATCACTTTATTCACACTGCTGTAGTGTCATCCTGGGGGGTCCTCTTCTTTTATCAGCAGACCTGTAAATAAAATGATAGGGAAGGAAATGCCGGTAAAAAAGTTGTCATAAAGCCATAGCAGGTGAAGGGAGACTTTGCTGAGGCCCAGATAGTAAGTGGTTTGTGGTGAGGTGCAGCTCCATCGGCAGAAGCTTAGAACCAGGAAGCAATCAGGCCCCAGGCAGCAGTCATGGCCCCTTCATACAGGAAGGAGAAAGTTGGGATGATGTTGCAAGAACTTAGTCCAGAATTAGGAGACAAAATGAGAGGTCAAAATATACCTCGGATAAGATTTAAAAGAAGAAGAAGAAAGAAAGAAAACTTGAAGGTAAACTCATAATAAATCAGGGATTTTCTTAGGCCCTACTAGATTTCAGGCCCTAGCTATCCTTAATTTCCACTTGGTTCCTTTATTTCTTTTTCTCTTTAAGTGTGTCTCCCTAAAGTACTAAAATATTTTGGTGCAGCTGGCATAAATGAAGGGGAGTTTTGAAGACCAGCTAAACAACAAAAGATTATTAACATAATTTGCCAGGTTAAAATGCAGATACAGACTCAGTAAGTCTGAGGATGGGCCTTAAGGTCCCTTTCTAACAACTAACTATCCAGGTAAGGTGGAAACTGTTCATTGCTAATACAGAGCCCCACTCTTTTCTGTTCTGCTTTTATTTATCTACTAGTGCCTCCTGAGCTATGCGATACACTGAATAACCTAGAAATATTCCTGGATCACCTGTATTTAGATCTGCATACCTAGACAGTTTTCTCAAATAGTTCCTGGTACATAAATGTGTAGGTGTTCTTCAGCCCAGCAGTGGTGTGGCTTTTGTGACTATCACATCACACTCTAGGGTTTATTATGATAGGCCACATAATGAGAGCAGAATCAGCATCGAGAGGGTGTCAGGACACTTGTATTATATTTTATACTGTGCACCTAACTGCTCATGCTAGACTAATAGTCTCTTACTACACTTTCAACTCTGTGATTCAAAGCCAGTTAGAGCACAGGATAGGCCTCTTCACCTAAGACGTCATTCCCCAATATTTATTGGTTTTGAACAACAAAAGCTGTGCTTCCTGCATGTGCCTCAGCTGAAATGCTTCCCCCCGCACCCCCCCCCCTGAAAAGATGCTTCTTGGAGATGGCTGTAAAAGTGTACAGATTTTTAATTCCTTTTAAAACCACATTTCCCCCCTTATCTTTCAATTTAGCTCATTTTAAATAGGAGAGACCACACCCACCGGCCCCTGATGATCAATTATTTCCTCTGCCTGGAGTTTTGTTATGCAACCCAGCTAGGCTGCTCTGCTACAGGGAGGCTCACAAGATAAATTGCCTCCCTTTGGCTGTGTTGTTTTCTTCTATTACACAAACAACAGCCGGAGAATCTGGAGAAGAGGAGAACTACAAGAATTCTGGGAGATGCTAACGATTAGCACTTGCGTTATTAGTCCCTGGAGGTTCCTAAAGCTCAGAGCCCCTCCTGGCATTGATGGAAGAGCAAAGGGAAACAGAAGCAGGCAGCAGTCAGGCATCACTCAGCTGCCCCGGATAACGCTCTCCTGGGCACCAGGCTGTTTGTATCCAGAGTCCCATGATCCGCCCAAGAATTAACAGATACTGCATGGCCCTGCTGGGTTTAACTCTATCTAATCAGTTTGCAGGCCTGAGAGCTGTGAAAAACCTTGTTACCCTGGGAGGGAAACATACCTTTTTCTAATAAAGCAGAACACAGTTACTGTACCACTCTTTTCTTGAAGCACTCTCCTTAATATTATTAATTTTTTTTGAACGTGCAATTTTGGGAAAGTTTTCGGAGACACTAAACTTACCAACACCACTTTACTTATCTTATAAGTGAATAAGTTTATGAAAATAAGGCTTTTGGAATGCTACTTTTTGTTGTTCTCTATGGAGGGAGCTTTCTTTCTCGCTGCCTCATCTGCTCCATTTAAGGGTGAAGCTTCTGATAGGGTTGTCAAAAGGAAAGAAAAACATGCTAAGATAACGTGGACTGAATTGTCTAGGAAGGGTAAAAATTTGCTGGTAAAACTTTTATTACTATCGTGCAGGCACTTTTTTAGCTTGCACTGTTGTGTGCACTGAAGCTACTTTTTGGAGGCCCAGGATTCACGGCTAGAGAAGAGTGAATGTCTGTTGGTGATATGTAGGTAAAAAGCAGAGCAATCTAAGTGTCAGGGAAATTGTGCATTTCAAGACAAGAAAGAGAGAGGTAGGCTTTGGTATAGATAGCATACATGATGAAAAGAAGAGCCTATGGGAAAGGTGTGTGCTTTTCAGTTGGATACATTTTTTAAAGCACAGCTTGGACAATGGGGGGATTGACTGTGGGAGTAGGGGGCAGGTAGGGATGAGCAATGAGGGGAAAGGCAGGACAGCTGTAACTGAAAAATAATAAAAAATTAAAGCACAGCTTTGCTTTGACTTTGGATACATTCCTTTCTATTTCTTTTTTTCATCTGTAAAATGGGGATAATAGTACCATCTGCACAGGGTTGTTGAAAAGATCAAATCGTATTGGTGTAAGTTAATTTCCAACCATGTGATACATGACCAGTAAATGTCAGCTTTGCTTTCTTCAGAGGCAATGTTCACTGCTCCTTCCTTCATGCCTGTCTCTTATGGCTCTTAGGACATTTTAATAAAATGATTTGTTTTCAAGTCTGTTTAGGTCTTGACTTTTTTTTGGGTAGGGGCTGTGTCTTAGGATACTAAGATCACTACATTTGGGTTCAGCCAACATGAGACTTTTCTTAGTAAAGATGGGATGGTAATACTTATCCAAGAGGCTATCAGAAAACTGTAAAAGACATTTCATTAAGATCATTTGGCACAGTGCTTGGCCTAGAGTGGTCAGTAAGGAGATGTGGGTTCTACCCTTTCTTTTCCTCATTTGCATGGTTTCTGGCTCATATTTCATATGTGTAATATCATTGTTTAATGAACGAGGGAGGCTGTGGATAAGTGTGTGAACGTGTGGGTGAAAATAGAGCCTTGGACAAACCCAGAAATTTTGGTTCTCATCTGCCTCTGATCTTAACCACGTAGCAGTGTGACCTTGGGAATGCACTTCTGACCTCTGGGCCCCAGTTCTGCCATTGGAAAGGAGGAATTGAGTTGGATGGACTATATGACATATAGTGTGTCTTCTACATAAAAATCCCAGATTTTGTCATGACATAAGGCTTTTTAAACATTTTTAAATTTATGCTATTACAGTTGTCCCAATTTTTCCCCTTTTGCCCCTCTCTCCAGCCCTCCCAATACACAGTCGGTCCCCACACCATTGTTCATGTCCATGGGTGTATGTCCTTTGTCTAGTCCTTTACTTTCTTTGAACAAGTCCCAGTCTTCCTCCTCCCATCTTGTAGCTGTCAGTCTGCTCCTTGTTTCTGTGCCTCTGATTGTATTTTGCTCGTTAGTTCAGTTGGTTCCTTGGAGTTCAGTTATAAGAGAAACCATATGGTATTTGTCTTTTATTGCCTGCTTTATTTCATTTAGCGGAATAGTCTCTAGTTCTATTCATGCTTCCTCAAAAGATAAGAATTCCTTCTTTTTTTACAGCTGCCTAGCATTCCATTCTGTAAATGTACCACAGTTTTTTTTATCCAGTCATCTACTAATCGATGCTTAAGCTGTTTCTAGATCCTACCTATTATAAATGGCACTGCTATGAACATAGGGGTTCACACGTTCTTTTGAATTGGTGATTCAGGATTCTTAGAATTCTTAGCACTGGAATTGCTAGTTCCAAAAGGCAGTTCCATTTTTAATTTTGTGAGGAAACTCCATACTGTTTTCCACAGTGGCTGCACCAGTCTGTATTCCCACCAGCTGTGTACTAGGGTTCCCTTTTCTCTACATCCTCATCAATGCTTATAGTTTGTTGATTTATTAATGAGAGCCATTCTGACAGGTGCAAGGTGATATCTCATTGTGGTTTTAATTTGCCTCTCTCTGATAATTAGTGATGTTGAAAATATGTAAAACTTTTGAGTTATGTGAAATTTTACCTTTCAGCATCATAAAAGTGCTGTATGGATAGTAATAGAACACACGTTTTCCTCTGGCATTATATGGTAAGAATGAATGCAAAAGAGTAAGAGGTCCTTGAACCATATTTACTACAATGGCTTTATTCACCTATTTAATGACAAGCGATTTGTTTTAGATAATGAAAAACAAGACAGTAAAATATCAGTCCAACATTTCATGTTTACTAGAAGTCACTGTCTTTCTCTGAGGACTCTCTTCAGAGGCAGAGCCTTCTCAGGCCTTAGGATGCAAAAACAGGCCTCGGCCACTTCTGCAAGATAGCACACAGTTGCTGTACTCTATGGCAATTTTAAGACAGTGGTTCTCAAGTGTGATCCCTGGACTAACATCATTAGCAACAACTAGATGCTTGTTAGAAATGATAATTCTCAGGCCTCAGCCAGGATTAAATCAGTAACTGTGCAGGTAGAGCTCAGGGATCCATGATTTTGATGATTTTGATGTATATTAAAGTTTGAAAATCACTGCTTTAAAGAAAACAACATTTTAAAGGCTGACCAGTCTTCTGAGACTTGGCTTATCTGCTGTCCAGAATTAATCTCAATGAAGTTCCTTCTCATAAAACAGAAGCTATGTCAGTATCTTAATATGTTTTATGTGTACAAGCTCACATGCTAAAAGAACATCTTTCGTTTTTCCACTTTCTAAACAAAGTGTTGATTCTATACCCGTATTAGAGAACAACGGTGAAGTTACCTGATTTGAAGAGCAGTGAGGTCATTTAATTTTAGTGTTAGCTTAGATACTTGTATTCTCTCTTTCAAAAGATATGCTCTCAAATATTCAGGGTTAACAACTTTTGAGAAGTTTGAGATAAAATCTACTTCCTTCACCAAGGCCCCGGCAGCCATGTCGCCTTTGAGCTCAGAATGCTCACAAAGCCTGGTTGTCACATTTCCTTAGTCTTCGCTGAGGTAGAAGGAGAGATGGGCAGCAGTGGGCAAGGCTGCCTCTATGTTGCAGGTTTTCTCTGCACCTCTATTCCATTTCTTCACTCTTTTCTAGTTTTAGAAATAATGAGATAACATTTCTCTCCCCTGTACTTTTGTCATAGTTAGAGGAAAGAGAAACAACCTCATTAAAATAATGAAGTGATTTCAGCATGATGAATTATGTCCCCAAGTCATTGATGTCCACAGGTAATGAAAACACTGAACTCCTCTAAGCTCCGGTTGTAAGATAAAGTTATTTGCTCCTTTTCAGCGACCGTGGATGTGTAGGAGGGAGCAGGCTTTGGCACGGCCAAACTTAGATGAATAATCTGTTTCATCTAGTGCTGCAGCTGAATCAATGTGGTCACCAGGTGTAGACAGATTTCGTCTGAGCCTTTTGACAGAAATTCATTTGGCACAGAGAAATCATCGAGGAGTTTGCAATGTTGGTTGTCAAAGAAATGAATTTAAACATGGAGAAGAGAGAAATCCTTCACTTAGGTAAACATAATGGTGAGGAAAGAAAATGGAGGCTCATCAAATATTGCGAGCTGTTCTGTCAAAGAAATGCATTGTAGAGCTAATCGAACCCTTCCCTTGCTTAACAAACGTGGGGCGGTCATTTGTCTCTAAAGAGTTGAATCTAAAGACACGGATGCGTTACTGGGTAATTGTTTTAAATTATAAAAGGACTAGAGATGCAATTCATTTGGACATGGTGTCTGTTTACCCTGATTTGTGAAACTGGGCCTGATTAGCATTCTTCGCGAAGGGAAGCAATTGCTTGTATTATTTCTGCTCTTTTGAACTCAAAGTAGACCTTTGTCACGTGGAGCAGCATGACAAATTTTTATGATGCTCTGACTAAAACCAAAGGTAAAGCAGCAGAAGTTGGATTTTAGTTAATAGGGACAGGATGCTTTTTTCTGGTACCACAAACAGCAGCTCCAGAATCATTGGCAACTGAGGAAGATAGTTTCAAGCACGTAACTTCTTCCAAAGTGAAACATAGAAATAAATAAGTTACTAGAGAAGACCTAGAAATATGGATCGACTGTAAATGGAGTTTACAGCTTGATATATGTGAATTGAGTTGCAATACCAATAACACAAATGCTCAGCCATAATAGGATTCCTAAGAGAGGGGGTGGTTATAGGCCTCAAAAGCCATAATAGCATCCCCTTCTCTTTAATGGATAATTTTTCTCCAATCATGTTCTGTAGGTAATGCTGTAGATGGGATTTAGTCATTTAATTAGGAGGCTAGGGGAAAAAGGGCCATAAACCAAAGCTCGTATTACTCAACTAGAAATAAAAACGGACTGTCTTAAATCCATCTCATTGTGGTAAAGGCAGGGCTTTGCTGGGAGACACTGAAGTATTTTCATTCCGAGATAAAAGTTTGTAAGTGTTCATTCTCCACATTTTGAAATTAGACCTTTTCCCGTTTTTCTTAGGATTTCACTGAGAGTTCTCAAGACGTATTATGTAAACTACAAATGTTATTATCCTTCAGGGTACTATTTACACACTTCCAGTATTTCAGGGAAGATCTGTTTATTCAGCACTGTGGCAGTATTGTGCTCCCACAATACCGGTTTTACTATCACTTATATTAAACCCTGGGTATAAAGTCAATGAAATCAGATGGTATTTGAATTTGTTCTCTGAGGAGCCAGCTCTTAAATCCACAATACAGGCATTTTGGTTTTACACTATCTCCCACACAGTATGGGCTTTTCAAGTTTTAGGGCGATGAATTTCAACCCTGAACTTATCTTAGAATCAATCACCTGGGAGTTTTAGAGACTTCTGAGATTGCTTCCTCCTGCAGACTGTTTAAGTCAGACTTGCTTGGGTGAGTGCCAAGCATTCGTATTATTAAAATTTTCCAGGTGATTTTAATATGATCCCTCCCCACAATTGAGAGCCACTGTTTTCTTACTTTGATGAGAGAAGTACATGTGTATCTCATTATTCTGTTTCATCCCTTCATATTTCTTCTCTTCTAGGCTTAATATAATTAAGTGATGGTCAACTCTTTGCAACTTAGTCTATAGATTCAAATGTTTCATTTATTATGCTTCTTACCTGTGGCCAAATATGTTTTCATTGATTGAAATACAAGTGAAATTGTTACAGAGTCTGCAAAAACACCTACAATCCAAGTTTTTGTTTCTAGGTTGAATTCTGTAATCAATTAAGCATTCCATCTCAGGTCATTGATCTGGAAAAAAATAAATGCCACGAAATAAAATATGTTAATAACGCAGAAATAGAGCATGATTTTACTTTATTGCTTTTTCTTTTCACACTTTTCTCTTTATTTTATATGTTCTAGTTATTATTATATTTTTAACCTTATTTTTTACTCATGCTTCCTGATTGTTTATTGTCAGCTCTGGCTTTTAGTTTTATCTGTTAACTAGAGATTTTCTTCTGGTGAATGGTTCATATTTTGCCTATTAATATTTTAACATACTATAAAATATTTAAGAATTTGGAAATGGCATAAAGATTAATGTAACATACACCCATTTACCCATGACCAAGGTTAAGAAATCACCAGTGCCATTGAAGCCTGTGTGTGCTTCTTCCTTCGTTGGGTTGCCAGATTGAGCAAATAAAGATACAGACCACCAGCAAGATAAAGGTTCAGGTAAACAACCAAAAACTTTTTAGTTGTCCCAGATACTGCATGAGATATACTTACACTAAAAAATGTATTTTTCTGAAACTTAGATATCACCGAGCTCCCTCTAATTTAATTGGTGATGCTACTCCCAACTTTATGTGTGTTTCTTTATACTTTCGCTGTTCATGCAATGGTTCAAAAGTTTACATGAATATATATTAGTACATATCTTATTGTATGGAGTAGAACAAAATAGGTTTACAGTTGTGAGAATGAGAAACAGTGTTTGTTATTTATTGTTTATTAATTATTGTATTATTTTCCATTCAAAACAACTGCAAACCTACTTTTGCCTCGCCCTTAAAGTGTGAGCTTTGTAAGCTTTTTTATTTACCTAAAGTAATTATTGCATTATTTTTTTGGTATGCAGCTCTGTTTGATTCATTTTTAATGTCACATAGTATTCTATTGAATGACTATTCCACAAGTTAGCTACACATTGTCTGGTGGACAAAGAAGCTGTTTCTGCATTTTTGCAATTACAAACAATGCTGCTAAGAACCTTCTACGTTTTTTTCATGCAGGTATTTGAGTTTCTCCATATATATTTCTAGGAATGAAACTGCTATGTTGTGGGTGGCATATAACATATCTACTAACCATTAATTGGCCAAGATTTGGAACGGAAGGGGGAAGTTCAGGCTTTTAGATAAGTTGCCAATGTTAGTGGTGGTACATGTATTGCTAGTTTTACCTTCCCAGGTTCCAGTCCTGAATGACTTAATGTAACATCTCATTTGTGACTCAAAAATGCTATGAGGTATGGACTATAAAGATAATGATGATGATGTCCATGAACAGACAATTATTTTCTGCCTGATACACATCACAGTCTTGGGAGGAGGCATCACTACCTACTTTTTACAGATCAGGAAACTGAGGTTTAGCAAGGTTATAAGCTCCTTTCAAGTCTTTCCATACATTAGTACATGATAGATTCAGGACTGAGACCTGGATTTTCTGAATTGTAATCTCTGGCTCTTTTCTCTTTACTGTAACTCCTACTTTGCCATAAATATAAATCAAATAATTTGGGTAACCAAATTCAAAAGCATCTTAAATATTTTTACATTGTTTACATTGCATACATTAATAGTCTTTAGACTTTGAGAAATGTAAAACACATACTAAATTTTTACCTTGGAGCATGTTTTGTCTTAAAATAAGTAACAATTTGCCTTTGGTTGCATACATTAATATTCTAAATGCTTTGAGAAATGTAAAACATATATACTATATTTTTACCTTGGAGTGTATTTTATCTTAAAGTAAGTAACAATTGGCTTTTAACTACTGGGACCAGATGTAGGCATGCTATTTCTTCATTGTGTGGTTCCAAGTCTGATCAGCACACTGTGTTCTCTCCTTGCTGCCAGTGGTCAACAGGAAAAGACTGAAGGCAATAATCATGTAAACATTGCTTGCTATTCCTGATGTTTGCAAATGTGCACCCTACAAACCAGGATTCTATAAACATTCAGTATTTACAGACATCATTTTTTTATATTATAAATACCTATTTTATGCCTTTTAATAGAAAAATAGAAATTCCAAAAGATTAAGTAATTTATTTCACATTTTATTAAACCAGTGAAATAGAAACAAAGTTCCAATTTTTAGTAAGAAAGCAAAACTGTCAGTGTTGTCAGATAATTTCATGAGAATGTTATAGTCTGTAGTAGACAGAATAATGGCCCTGAAAGGCGCATCCCAATCCTTAGAAGCTGTGAGTATGTTGCTGTACATGGCAGAAAACATTTAGTATATGGATTTAATTAAGGGCCTTGAGAGGGGAGAGTGTTCTGGATTAGCCAGCCAGGTGGGCTGCATCAATCACACGTGTCTTTAGAAGAGGAGGACCTTTTGCATCTGGAGTCAGAAGGAAATGCTAAGATGGAAGAACAGTCAGAGAGATACAAGATTGCTGGCTTTGAAGTTGGGGAACAGGGTCAGGAGCCCAGGGATGTGGGCAACCTCTAGAAGATGATACAGGTAAGGAAATGAACTCTCTCCCAAGGTCATCCAGAAAGGACTATAACCCTAACAGCCCCTTGATTTTTAGCCTGGTAAGACCTGTATTGGATTTCTAGCCTACAGAACTCTGAGGGAAAATTTTGTGTTATCAAGTTTGTGGTGAGTAGAAACTCACCACAGTGGCCATAGAAAAATGGTGCATGTTTTATTGGACACCAGTCCAATAGGTGTTGCTCTAAAGTTGATTAGGTCCTCCTGACCCAGATACACAATCTGGGCAAGATTTCAGAGCAAGTCATGTTGATACTTATTGTCAGCCTGTGGTACGAAGTGACTATTTGTATGACATTTCCTGATTCCCCGAGTACAGTGGAACAAATGAAGTTTTCAAAGACCTTCAGAGAGATAGTGAATATTTTTAAACTCTCTGAGTTATAAAAATATCAGGATTGATAGAAGAATATTGATTACACTTTTGAAAGTAACTTTAACAGTCATGTAAAGGATGTGATATATAAAAAGTATGTGAACACGGTACAGGGGATATTGGAAAAATCCTGATGGGAATTAGGTAGAGTGATTAGGATATACCACAATAGGCCAGGTGAGTGATGATGCAATGTCAGGGAGAATAGCATTAAGACCTTGGGGACTTGGTGATTGATTGAAGAGAGAAAGGGGGAGAGAGAGAGAGAGAGAGAGGGAGAGGGAGAGAGAGAGAGAGAGAGAAAGAGAGTTTAGAGATAATTCTAAAGGTTACTAGATAGTCTCAAGTCAATTATCTTAAAATTCCAGGTCCTAGGGTAGTGATTTTTAACATTGGCTTTAGGGCATCTTAATGCACCTCAAATCTTGCACAGGTGCACCACAAACTTTAATCAACACATAAATTTTATTTTTATTCCACTTTAATGTTCCAGGAACTTCATTTTAGAAGACACTATTTGTCCAGGTTCTTTATTTTCATGAAATATAGTGCCCTTTCCTACTATTTCATACAGTTCCATTTTCTGGAGTAATTTGGTATATCCCTAAGAGTGACAAATTCTTATAGGATAAAGGCCATTAATCTCAATATCACTTTTTTATATGACTGGAAACTCTTCTCACTGAGTGATAGTCAATTCTTGCAGTCTAAACCTCTATCTGTTAAAATAGCTCTCTAAAGACATTTTAACTAAAATATGCCAGTGAGATAAGCAAATAAGAAATCTGAAAAATAAAGCCCCATTGTTTGATTTTGCCCTTCTACCAAAGTCGAGGTCTGCAGAAAGTGTTGACAAGTTGATCTGTAATTAAAAGGAAAGGTACTTACAAGAACCGATTTATATAGTTTATGGTATCCCCTGGGATCATTTACTGACTAATTTGGACAGAATAGACAACAAACTGAGAACCAGGTCTCTTCTCCTTTTATAACTCTGTAAACATAATCCCAGATTGATTGGTCTCTAATACATGAGAACCAAATGAAAAATTAATTAGATTGGCTGCAACTCTTGAAGGGAGCACTTTACAGCTTTGTTGCTTTGTTTATTTGATCCTTTTTCTTTTGACTTATCAATAAAGTAGCCCGTGTGGAAAAAATAATAGAAGAAAGGTAAGGGCAAGCATCGGATGAATCCAAACAAACGGTAAAACTGAAAGGTCTTTGCAAACTGTAAGACTTAGAGTTGGTCTCTAGGTATTAACTGCACTAATAACAATAACATGAAATCAATTTCTTTTTCTCAGTTTTAAACTTATGAGCTTTTTGGTGTATATATTCTTCGCTTTGTACTGGAAACAACAGTTTCTGATAATGTGTTTATTTCTTAATTTCACTCGTATGAAGTGACTTGAAAGCAACTGTTGTCATAGAAAATGAGAAGTGTTCTTGCAGTGTAACCTCCTTCTCATGCGTATAGTCACTAAATGTCGTAGATGCTAGTGGCAATCCTGAGGGACGAGACATTTTCTTGACTCCCACTTCTGTGCTCAAAATCCTGATTGAGGATGTCAATAAGCACCGTTAGCTCATATCCTGACAGTAGGAGGGTAAGTTTTTGTTGCACTAAAACGTACTTCCAACTGATTGAGACAGGTTAGTTTAAAGCATCTTAGTTAATATGAAACTTAATTATATGTAAAATAATTTTATGTTTAATTCTGGACTCAAGAACTAAGTCTATAGATAGTCCTATAAAATATAAATGAATGCTAAAAATTATAATTTATATCATAACAAGGTACATTGTAAACATTTATTGAACCAATGGAAATTATCACTTTTATAAAATATTTGACTTTAGTTGGTATTCAGTAATCGATGAGACCTACATTCTCAGCTAATGTGTAATATTAATCTTTTTGGTTAGGTAATGTTAAAATGTATAAGTAAAAATATAAGAACCTGTTATGGAAGTGAATTGTTTAACTTAGTTACTGAAATCACAAATTCAAAATTTTATATTTTATTAAGATTGAACTCCTCAGATTAATGTTCAAAATTAGCCTATGGTAAAACATTATGTAGAATACAAAGTTGTGGCAGGCAGAATAATGTCCTCAAAGATGTTCACACCCTTATGCTTAGAATCTGTGACTATTAACTTACATGGCAAAATAATACTTTGCAGATAAAATTAAGATTAAAGATTTTATAATAGGGAGATTATTCTGGATTAACCGTGAAGATTTAGTGCAATTAATTACATGGGCCTTTAAGAGTAAAAGAGGAAGGCAGAAGAGTCACTTGAGAGATGTGAGGATAGAAAAAGAAACAAGAAACAAGAGCTTCTGTATGTCGTTGCTGACTTTGAAGACTGAGGAAAGAGGAAGATGAGCACAGGAATGCAAGTGGCCTCTAGAATCTAGAAATAGCTCTCAGCTGACAGCTAGCAAGGTAAAACAGTCCTTTGTACTACCTTTGCAAGAAAGTGAATTTTACCAACAACCTGAATAAGTAAGCAAGTGAATTCTCCCTTAGAGACTCCAGAAAGGAATGTAGCCCTGTAGACAACTTGACTTTTAGCCCAATAAGACCAATGTCAGAATTCTGATCTACAGAACGTTAAGATGATAAAGTTGTGTTGTTTGATCTACTGGATATGTGCTAATTCTTTATGGCACCACTAGAAACCTACTACACAGCCCTAAAGATAATGTAAAAAGAACTAGGGCTATTAGTAACTTGTAAACTAACAAGTATTAATTCCTATAATATTCCAAGTCTACTTCCAAGATATACTATTGAGATGGTAGATATTTGCTTCTATTCCCATAAGTAATCTAAACTGTTAATTTGATCTTATTTGCTCACTTGTTTGTTTTCTTACATGGGGAATGGCTCTTATCAAGTCAGTTGAGTCAGAGTTATCAGCAGAGCAACTTTATTCTATTATTATTATTATTTTTTAGTTTAGGAGTTTTGAGGGAAAAAAAGCTTAAGTAAAGTTCGTGCCTATCGTAAGACAGAATTAGTAAGGAAAATTTTTTCTTTGTTATCCTTTTACCATACGAGTAAGTACCTGACAAGAAATAATCAGCCCCGATTGGCGTGGCTCAGTGGGTTGGGTGTCATCCCTTAAACTGAAAGGTCTCCAGTTTGATTCCTGGTCAGGGCACATGCCTGGGTTTTAGGCCAAGTTCTTGGTTAGGGGTGTGTGAGAGGTGACCAATTGATGTTCCTCTCTCACTTTAATGTTTCTCTCCCTGTCTTTCTCCCTCCCACCCTTCTTTCTAAAAATAAATAAATAAAATCTTTTTAAAAAGAAATAATACAAATATTGTAATTAATTCTAAATAAGAGTTTGCAATACACACAATTCATTTACTAACTCTCTTAGACAATGACTATACAATAGCAATTGAACAAATATATATCTTCATGAGCCCTAAAAATCTAGAAGATAGACAAGTAAACCTATGTGTAAAGACACAGGTATGAACAAGTGTGGTGCATTTGGAGAACTGTCGGCAGTTTGGATTGCTTTAGCACAGAGTGGGAATAGACTGTGATGACACAGTTTTCAAACAGTAAAATATTTTATATGCTATATTTGTTGTAGCCCATGAATCACAGCAGTTGGAATATTTTAAGTGAGGTTCATAGGACACGTGGGATTGATAATAACAATTAGCTACATGTTTCAGATGCTATGAGAAGAATTGCACATATATTGCCTAACTCAATCACTTTTTATAAAGAGAGTATTATTTATTTTTTGTTTTGTTTTCAGATAGATAGATAGATAGATAGGAGGGAGGGAGAAGCTGAAAAAGTTTACAGTCCTAAAAGTCAGACCATCTGAATCAACAGATGGCTTTCTTCAACACAATTCTCTCCTGGCATGAGTGGGTTTACCATTTTTGAAGGATCACCCTGTGGCCATGTGATTGATGAACTAATGCAGGACAAGTAAAAGAATAGAGTAACATGGATATAAGTTAGAGGATATTGCAATGTCAGTGTAAAATCTAGTCATGTTCTTGCCTAAAGGCAACTGCAGTTATTATGGAAAAGACTGGGCAGGTTATAAATGCTTTGAAGAAGCAAAATTAATAGCACTTACCAACTGATTAGAAGGGAGACTAAGAGAAAGTCAAATATTGACAACCACCTCTGAATTTGGAAAGTGAGTGAAGGATGCTGGTCTTTCCCAAGGCAAGGAACCTAGTAAACAAGGGAGAGATGGTTTGGCAGTGTAAGAAAGATGACAGAGTTACATTTGGACATTTACTATAGAGATACTTAGGAGACTTCCCGGTGTGAGTTCCCTAGAACATTGGATATAAGCAGCTAGAGGTGAAGAGTTTTTAGAAGAAGATAAATGTTGGGGTAACTACTATCAAGTGTTGTGCACATGAACCTCATCATTTTGTGGCCTCTGAATTTAAAAAAGCAAAAGGCTGAGTAGTATTCCATTGTGTAAACGTTCTTTTTTTTAATTACAAACGTACCTCCTTTTATTTTTTATTTACATCTTATTGTATTTTTTCATTGCCATTTAGTCCCCTTATACACCCTCCCCGCATAAATCACCACACTCTTGTCCATGTCCATGAGTCCTTTTTCCTTTTTGCTCAATCCATCCACCCCATAACTATCCACTCATCTACTGATGGACATCTGTGCTGCTTTCAAAGCTTGGTAATTGTAAATAATGCTGTTGTGAACATAGGTGTGCTTATATCTTTCGAATCAGTATTCTGGCTTTCTTCAAATTCCCAGAAGTGGAATGAATCTCTGGGTCATAAAGCAGTTCATTTTTAATTTTTGAAATAATTCCATACTGCCTTCCACAGTGGCTGCACCAATCTGATTCCCACCAACAGTGCAAAAGGGTTTCCCTTTCTCCACATCCTCACCAGTACTTGAATCTGGACAACATTATGCTAAGTGAAATAAGCCAGTCAGAGAAAGATAAATACCATATGATTCCACGTATCTGTGAAATCTAATGAAAAAAAACTGAACCAACAAACAAAACAGAGACAGACTCATAGATAGAAGGCTGACAGTCCTTGGGGTGGGTTTGGTGGGATACAAGGATCAAACAAAAAAGAAAAAGGACTTGGGGGCATGGACAATAGGGTCATGATTGCTGGGGTAGGTTGTCAGGGTAGGGGAGTGGTGGAAGCAGGTATAAGGGAGATAAATGGTAATGGAAAAAGTATAATAAAAATAAAAATAAAATTAAAAAAGGGATGCTGATTTTTCTTTGGATAATACTGATGTCCCTCAATATGTCTTACAGGCTTGCATCAATCTTATGCTGCTTATGGTTTCCGTTTCCAATCTCAGCAATACCCCTTCCAAGTAGGCAACTCCAACCTTAATCCCATTCTTGATCCATAATCATATGAAGCTCTTGAGCCTTTCTGAAATATTTTTTGATTGTTACTCCAATAGATTACCTTCCTTCTCTCCTTTGAGTACTCAAATATAGTTTTTTATCTCTTCTGAGTATTGTTTGCTTCTTCTTTAATTGATTAACACCCACTTATCCTTCAGTTTACCATCTAATTATCATTTTAACTGACATGCATTGCTCGACAATCCTCAGCCTCCACCGCCACATGCATCTGGGTTATTGGAACCTCCTAGGCACTCCCCCAGCACACAATACTTTCCTAACTGCATTGCAAGTTGATGCTGCATCGTATCTTGTCTGTATCCCCCCAAGACTAAGCTGTACAGCTGCTGAGTTATTTTTCTTATTAACTGTCTCATTCTAAAAATCTAGTACATTTTGGTGTTGGCACAGAAAAGAATGAAATTTTTGGAATGAAGAAATGAGTAAGGAAGAGGAAAAAGAAAAAAGGAAGAAAAGCTTGGTGGGGGGGGGGAAATGTTAAGGTATACAAAGAAGATGATCTTAAAATTGGCCTGTGAAGAAAATACCAGATTAAACTAGAGAGGACTTTCAAAGGATTCAAAAAATAGAAAAGAACTTTCAAAGCAGGAAGAGGTAAGCAGGTTACACATTGCAGATGTCAAATTAAGGAGCAACAGATACAATCTACTGGATTTTGCAGTTGGAACGTTGACTTTGGAATCTGTATTGATGGATGTGCCCATGATTTCAGCCTTGGGTTAGAATGCCTTTTCTTTTGAAAGGATAAAAATAGGTCATCTCATTAACACACATATTTTTCTTCCAACACAAAGAAGAAATAGGTTCCCATCAATAATTTAATCAGTGCAATCTTAGTATTCTAAATTTTTAATACAACTAACAATGCCTAATTGTTACATATAGCATAGGCAGTTTTCAACAGGTATTTTATGAATTAGTGATACACACACATAATACCAATATTAAATCAAACTCTTATGCATGAAAAATTTAAGCAATAAATTTCTCCCCAAAATTGTAGAGGGATTTCTACTGGCCCTAATATTGTGGTAAATATGTTGAACTGATTTTTAATTTTTTCATCTTAATATTGACATATGGTCCATACGTACTTAACCAAACAAATATTCTCCTACCTTAAATTAATTTTCTTAAAATTTTACTTATAATATTCAGTTTTCAAGGGTAAAATAACATTGTTATTTATACTTTTTAAAATATGTCTATTTTAGTTTTCTGAGGCATGTATTTTTATTGAATTTTATTTTTGGTTAGATAAAACACTCAGACTATTTTCCATTTTTAATACATAGCTAAAATAAAATTGGGAAATAAACATCCCCTAGAAGCTTGTACTTTAAATAAAAGGAAAAAGGCCCAATCTTTATACATACATTTATAAGTTTTTCTTTCCACCAGGGTGTTTTTAAATAGTACTGGTCATGCTAAATAAAGCTGTTATAAAATAAGCCTATAAGGGATAAGTTCCTCTACCATACATGTTAGCTAACTTGGGGCAGGAGTACCATCATTAATATGAATATTATGAAACTTCACAAAAAGAAAAAAATGTTTTGACTCCTAGAAGATGTCACAGAAGTACAAAACAGGTTTTGGAAAATATATTTACTGTTAATACGTTCACAGTATTTAATAATACTAGCCAACGAAAACCTGCATTTTATATGCCACCCTTGGCATTTTCAAAGAAAATTCACAATGTTATATTACATATCTACTTCTCTCAGTATTGTAATATTTATGGCATTTGGTTTGTGTTTTTCTTCAGCTGTGTTATATTAACTACATGATGGTGAGCTCGAGAATAAAATGCTTTGTTTCCTCCTGTCTGCAGACATATAGTAGAATTTCAATAAACTTTTGGAAAATAAATATGTATATAAATAAAGTATACAAATTAAGGATAAAACAATTTGTATGTGAGATCCTCCCCATTTTATAATGAAAATCTAATGAGTAAGAATGGAAATGTAAAAACCAGGGTGTAGGATTTAGTCCAAGATTTCTATTCACATAAATATTCCACATTGTGTGTCCTCATTTGTAAAAAGTGGAGAATTTGTTAGACTGTATTTGGAGGTCCCTTCCAGCTCTATGAATTTTCCATTTGCCACTGTTCCCTAGCAAGGCAGTATGCTATTGAGTCCTTGTCTAGGGGCACTCAGGTGAACACTCCTCTAAATATCTCTGACTTTTCTACAGTATGATATTTCTTGGCAGGAACATCTCAGAAAATTGCAGCAAACTCCATGAGGAAAATTGTGGGTAGTGTAAGACAGCCATCCTAATAATTACAGGACATGAGACCAATGGCACTGTATGCACCTGATCCATGAGGTTACAAAGCCAGTCATTCTGCACCCATATATTGTCTGTTTTTCTTTTAAATTTATGATGTGTTATGATTCCCATTTCACCATAAGGAAAATGAGATGAAGAACGTTAGATAATTGCTTACAGTACCACAGTAGGGTCACACCTCTAGTCTCTCTAGCTCCAAGCACCAGCTTATTACATTGTGCCCAGAGTAAAGCTCAGTGGGGATTCTGAGTCAGTGAGGTGTTTTTGTGTGTGTGCGTGTCTATGGCTATTTTTGTTTTCTTGTTTGGTTTTGGGGTGGGGAGTAGGAATGAGAGAACATTTATAGTTCCAGTATAGAGTTTTGTTTTCTGAGAAATTATAAAAAAAAATTGCAGTTTCTCTGAGCGTTGGCAAGAAAAAGAAAGTTGAATTTACCTTCTTTGGAAACATTAGTTGGTTTACTGTTGGATTTTAATGTCAATGATTTTTAAGGAAGTTTCAATATTCAAATGAATAGAAGACTCAAGATGATACGTAAGATATCACAGGTTAGAATATCCCAATTATAACCCTAGTTATATACATTTCTTAATAATATTTACACATTTACATTGTTGGTATACACACACAAAAAGAAGGGAAAAATGATGACAGAAGAAAAGGAAAGAAGAAGAGCAAAACCCTACTATAGCACATGATGTGCTGGCCATGCTTCTAAACACTTTCTTTACATGCAGGAAAGAGTATGGTCCTCACAACTCTATTAGTGTATGTGTATGTACAAATGGACATTTGTCAAACTGGGGCTACCTTTGCATCTTTTAACATTGCCTTTTTTTTATAATTGAGGAATTTCCTACAATACAGCACTAACCTATCTCGTACAGAATTAAGAACTCAAATACACGGTATGTTTTTTTGGTGAAGATGCATATGTAAGCGTGTAAATCTCGGTTTAGATGGGGCTGACGTCTTTGGGCTGGCAGTGAGTACATGGGCTAAGTTGCATTTGCAGATGTGGCCCCTTTGCTGGCAGTGTAGTTGTAACAGGTCTGGCTTTTGGTGCTGGGCCTGCAGCTGCCATGGTGACAGTTACTTTGCCACACGGATTCTGGGACTTGGTTCTATCCCTGGAAGGCTTGCCTCAAGATACTTGTCCAGGCTTCAGTGATTCTGTGAGTCAACTTTCAATGTACTTTTCTGCTTTAATGAGCCAGAGTGATTCTGTTTGCAATCATGGCAACTAACCAATATTCTCCACATATACCTATACCTATACCTATACCTATACCTATACAGACACACTGACATTCATATACATTTATGGTGTATCTATAAGTATGTGTATTATAGTCATTAGTAAAAACAGCAGACTTCTTCAGTACAGTGAAAGGTAACCTTTATTGTTCACTTAAGTGATGCCATATATTGTGCCTGGGTGGATGGTAGTAATACATTCTTAAACACATGTGGGGTATGACAGTTGGCTGGTTTTTGTTCCCACACTATTCTAGAATTCTGTGTGACTGAATTTTAGAAACTCTTCAAACACTCTTGCGAACCCCAAGGAAGGAACTGTGCTTCATAACCCTCTGAATGAAGAAAATAACATTTATGATTATCCCAGCCTGCAACTTTGATAGAATTATCACTTTTATTCAAAAATGAAATTTCCTGGAAACACACCATTCATTTTCATTTATTTGGCAATCTGATCTGCAAAGTGCAGTCTGCTCATTTCTTGGCTTCCTGAGAGATCTTCAATAGAGGCCTCACGGCACTGTCTGCTTTGCTGCGGGCCCTGTGCTTCATCCTCATTGTCTGCACCTCTTGGCATCTCTTTAGAGTCCCTTCTTTACGCAAGCTCATTCATACTCTTCGCTCTTCACATTTCTTTGATTATCTCACAAGGAAGATGTGAGGATCCAAAGGAAACACATTTCTCTCTTCATTAGTACTTATTTACATTGGGGCACTATCCTGAGTGAAGGTTTACCTAATTAATGAGTTGCAGTAGGGTAGTAGTGGTCTTCACAAGCTCTGGCTCTGAAGTCATCCCGGGGTCCTACTTCCAAGACACTATTCCCAGGGCGTGTGACTGTGGGCGAATTCCTAATGCAAATGGAGTACTTTGAGAGGCACATAGAAGTGCTCCCTAAAAAGCAGCTGCTGCCATTATTCTGATGAATAGAGTGAAAGAAGGTAGGATCTATTCCAGGCACCTCGGCTGTACTATGTCCCAAATTTTTCTTCCATGTTCGTAACGCCACCCTCTGCTTAGTTTCTCACTCAGAAATCTGACTGCTCTCCTGGACTTTGACTTTTGCTTCGCTCACTATATCCAATCAGCAACAAGTCCTACCAATTCTGTCTTATAAGTAGCACTTGAGTGCATCAAAATCTCTGCATTCACATTGCTACTTTCCTCATAAGATTCGGCTTCTTACCTATTCCTTCTTCCTTGGATCAGTCTGTTTTCCATGGAGCAGCCGTGATGATGTATTAATCATGTCTGTTGAAGATGCAAATATGGTATAAAACCCTTTATTCATTTCACACTGCCTTTGAAACATAATTCCCTTTCTGTGACACACAAGCCTAGTATGATTTATTTTTATCTACCTCTCTAGCTACATGCCTCTACCCTAATTTTTTTATATTTCTAGTATACTAATCTTATTTCCCCCCTGATGTGTAACAAACTTAGTTATAGAGGTTCTGCAGATGCTTTTCTCACCCTCTCCTATCTTTCTACCAAACTCATTTGTCACGACTTCACTAAATTTGGGAAGCATTAGTTTAAATTCCCAGACCATGTAAAGTCTCATAGAATTTTCTCCCTTTATATTCTACATCACACTTTTATTTCCTTTGTCCAAGCTTGCTTTTTTATGCTTTGACCTCAGTGTGGGCCAAGATATGTCTACCTTGGTAACTGCTGTGTCGTTAGCACTTTACCTAATACATTGCATGCAGCAGGTGCTCAGAAAACACCTTTGAATGAATTACAGTTGGAGCCAGGCTAAGGGAAAGACTGATGTCCAGCTGAATCCCCTGGAGGTTGATCACTATACGTGCCTCCTGTTGGAGGCCAAACCTACTCTAACTCTTGATGATCTTCAGACTTGAGGTGTCTATCCAACCAACCAAATGGAAAGTCCTGGGACCAGAGACCTAATCAGGTGTTCTACAAGATTTCAGAGGAATACAAAATAGAGTCGGGTCTGTTTAGTTGGTGTTCAGAGTTGAACATAAGTTGACTTTAGTCAGAGGGAAAACTTTCATGTTAAGAAATTTTTATGTGCTACCAAGATAAATGGAGGCCATTATAGTGCAGAGGGGATCCCAAAATGGAAAAAAAGTATGTTCACCTTTGAGGTTCGAGACAAATGTGGTAAATTTATGGGTGGACCTGTCAGAAACTTACTTGCAAGAGGGTTTGAGGACAGTGTTCGGAACATTCTGGAATAGAGTTTCCAAGTACTCAGCATTTCTAAATTTATACTCTGGGCATTTTCTGGTTTGTCACATGATGACACATTAGTTTTGCAAGAGTTTAAAATAGTCAAGGCTCCCACAGAAGTGGTGTTGCCCTGTGTGCTCACCAAAGCTTGATACTATCAGACATTTTAAATGTGTTGGTTTGATGTAAGTGGTTCATTTTCTCATTTAATGTGCATTTGCTTGGCACCTAAATTTTTTTAGCAGGTTTCATATGTTTGTTGGCCATTTGGTGAAGTTTCTGTTTTCTTCCAGTGTCACCTCCACCATTTTCCTACAGCTTTGTTCTTTTGTTGAATTGATTTGTAAAGGTTCTTTTTCAGTTATATATGTTTAAATTGAGTGTACGACATTTTTATGGTGTCTTTTGAAGAGCACAAATTCTTATTCTAATATAGTTGAATTTGTGCAATATTTTATATTACTCGGTTTTTTTTGGAGGGGGTATCTTGTTGAAATAAAACCATCCCCATCTCAAGGTTAGAGGAAATTCTCTATATGTTTTATACAATGTTAGCCTCTTATATTTGGTTATACGATTGATTCCACCTGGAATATAATTTACATGTAGTGTCAGGTATGGACCTAATTTTCTTTGTTTGCCCTAGGAATATTTGATAATAATGGCATTACTTACTAAATCGTCATCCTTTCCCAGTTTTTGAAATGCCATCTCTATATATGACTTCCACACATGCATAGGTCTGCTTCGATTTTTTATTCTCTTTGCTTTTTGTGTGAATTTTTTTCATTGTTGTTGTTAATTGTTCTAGTTTGTAGCAGTAGTAGTCGTTGCTGCCCAAAGTACGGCTGTTCAAAATCCAGAGTGGGGAGGATGGGTTAGAAATCTGCCTCTTGTAACCTTGGTCAGGTTGCTTAACTTCCTTGTGTCTCAAATTCCTCATTTGTAAGGCAAGTGTGATCATATCACTGCCATGAGGCTATTACATGTTTTATGTAAAGGAAGAGCCATATGTGTAATTTATATCCTAATTATTAATAATTAATAATTTTAATTACATAAAACTACCACATGGTCTTAATTAAAATAGCTGTCTGTGTAAATCCAGACATTTTGTCAAATCACTTCACCTCATTTTTAGTCTTACTAGTTTGACTATACATATATAACCTTTTGATCTTCCACACTTATTTAAGAGTAATATTGATTGAAAAAAAATTTATTTTAGTCTGAATTAGATAACATCTGTTTGTTATCTTAGAAGAGTTTACCTGTTACCGAACCTTCCATTCATGAACTTGGTATCTCCATTTATTTAGTTATGTTCTTTAAAAAGTTGTATTTTCTATGGAAAGCTAGTAAGTGTCTTTTGTTAGCTCTATTCTCATGCGGCTCATATTTTTGTTGCTACTAGAAAAATATATTTTAAATGACCTTTGCTTAACTATTTGTTTCTGCATGTAGCCTTTCATAACTTGCTGTTCTGAGCTATACCTTCTCTCCTTTCTGTGGCACCATAAATGGTTTTCATTCCTGTGGAGACGTGCTTTTTCCTGATTTTCTCACATGCAATCTTTCCACTCCAGTTTCTCGCTGTACCTTCTCTGAGCCTCTATCTTTCCCTTTGGGTTATTATTTTATAGAGTTGGCTGTTTCATTAAGTTTACTGGTCGTCTCAATGTCTTAAACATACTTTTTTCCTTAAGTCCTTTTATCTCTTGTTTTTCCTGTTCCTCTTTTTTTTTGGCATTGTTTCCATATAGCTTCCTTGCCTTTCCTTTTAAATCATTGCTCATCTTTCACTTTCTGGCAAGTCCGTTGTGTGTAAGAGGTGTCTGTGTGTGGGTGTGTATGGGGAGGGTGGGCGTCAGTGGCTAGGGAAAAAAACAGACCTCTACCACCAGGTGGCAGGAATTATTCCCATGGCACCAGGTTGGATGTGAAAGGACATTATTTGAGCACTTTCCTACTCCCAGCTCCCGGAATTTAGCATTTGCACAGCTGCTGATATTGCAGTCTCTCACTCCTGCCTCCTGAATCAACAGACCGCTTTCTGTAAATATAGCTTATTTGTGGAATTCCTCACTTCTTCATACAAGCTGGTTTCGGGAGTGGGGGAAATTCTCACCCTCAGTCCATGTATATTGTTTCTGTTGTTCTAAAAAAAAGAATCACTAGATTTTATTCTTCAGAGGTTTTACCTTCCTACTGAAAGCTTTCTCTAGCTCTGCAGCCTTATCTTTTATTTCTATCCTGTGAGTATTCATTTCCTCATTCGTACTGCAAATATTTCTGAGTGCAATATGCCAAGTACATTGTTTCTGGGTGATATTTGACAGCATGAGCATTTGTGGAATATTACCTCCAAACACATGTATTCTTGTGAAGAGGGAGGCTCACAAAGATAACAATATAATATTAATTGTGATGTGGAATAATGCACAAATTACTTGACAAAAAGAGTGCCCACATCTGCCTAACTTGGAGAAAGGCTTTAGTTGATTCATAAAACGGGAGATAGAGCTGCTGTAGGAAGGCCCTCAACTGTGTGGAGGAGCAGCAGTGACTATGGTAGGCACGATTCTTGTCCTGATGAAGTTTGTAACCCGGCTGGCTGAGAACACTGACTTTTAAAATGATAGATGAATCATTTTAAATGAATAGGGTTTTCCACAAAAGTGAAAGATAATGTTCTAAGCAGTGGGAAGAATGTGCAAAAGAAAAGAAGCAAGAAATTATGACAAATTTATGAAACTGTGGGAAGGGTGGTAGTGAATTATGAAAACCAAGTGAGCCTTGCAACAGAAGTAGCTAGTCACGTGAGATAGAGCCGTAGAAGAAAGCATATTGTGTGTTATCACAGCATTTTGTTTTATCAACCTTCATGGACATGGCATCACTGAAGAATATGTAACAAGGAATGACACTATCAGATTAGTATGTTAGTGACAGCACTCATAAATAAATATGAAAGATTGATTGGAGAAGGTCAAGACTAGAGTCTGACCCTTGGACAATGATTCTGTATTGACAGGCAAGGAACAGAGAAGTTCTCAGCTTTGTTACCTCCTATTGGGCTGGAGAAAGAGAGACAGAACAGCAACAACAAAATGGAAGAATTATTCATCTCTGGAGAATAAGGATGGCCTCAGTGTCTCGCAGATTACTGATTGAAACAAAAGAATAAATTGTGGTGTTTAAAAAAGCAGGAGATGCTTTATTTAGTGGTAAATATAATACTTATTACTAGGTTTCAGAGTAATATTACAAAACCACGTTTCAAAAAGTAATAGTCTGAATACAAGGAAACTAGGAGGTAATTAGGCATATATTCTGTCCCTGTCTGTCCCTGTTTTTGGCTAAATGAGTTCTCATTTATGTTTCCTTCTACAAATTTATGTCATTGTTCTTTGCAACATGGCTTCTTCTGCAAAGTCTGTAGTATTTGTTTTCCATTTTAGGATGTCAGACTCTGCTTGATTTGGGTTTAGGATGAAATAAATTTAGCCCCAATTTTACAGTTCAGAGCCAAAGTAGTAACTCAGTATCTGTCCTATGTCCTATTCCAAATCCCAGATTGGTAGAATCAAATGACCAGAATGAATGCACCCCTGGATGCATTAATGGTGGTCTCTGAAGTGCATAGGCTTGCTCCTTTCAGAGTGTGGACGAAGTGGTTCATTTAAGAAGAGGTGAATAGATGAGGAGGGCACCAATGAGGTGTATAATATGAAATATTTCTAAAGAAAATATAAACAAAGAACCATGGTTGGTGGAAAAAGATAATTGAGCTTAATTTTTATTTGGTATCTTGACGTCAAAAACCTTTTTCATCCAAGTAGAGGGATCTAGTACAGCTTGGTACTGTTTAAGGTCAGATTACCTCCAAAATGGTCTCTGATATGAAGGTTTGCACAGAGAAGTTATTGAGGAGTGCCTTCGGTACTAAAATCCACTGGAGGTTGTGTGAGGTTGAAGGAAGTAAAATTATTCAGCTGTGGGAATTTAACTGAGATCTGCTTCTAAAACAGACCCATCTTAGGAAAACTCTAGATTTTCGGTGGCTCTGCATCGGCACAAGGCGGACAGACTTTGTATTCTTGTGTTTAATAGTTATTGGAGGTGAGCATCCTTAAGGAGGAGGCATGACTTCAGGCAAGGCAGCTGTTTTTTCTTTTCAGTTGTATTGAGCTATAGTTGACATATAACACTGTATACAAGTTTAAAGTGTACAGCATAGTGATTTGATTTACATATACTATGAAATCATTACCACTGTAAGTTTAGTTAATATGGATACAGAAAAAAAAATAGAGAAATGTTGTTTCTCTTGGGATGTGGACTTTTAGCCTTTACTGTCTTAGCAACTTTCAAGTATACCATACAGTGATGTTAACTGTGGAAAATTATGTCTTTTGTTACAATACAGATGCACCTTGAGGGCATTATGCTAAGTGAAATAAATGAGACAAGTGAAAAACAAATAGGGTATGATCTCATTTATATGTTGGATCTTTTTTTTTCTTTTAAATAGAAAGCTCTCTTTTGATGAATGCAGTTCCTGCAAGGGAACTGAGTGATACAACACTCCAAGCACCTGGGGGAGAGCGTGCCTTAGTTCTTAAAGAGGTGTCTGAGCTGCTCCCCAGAATATCCACTCTGGGGAGGTAGTGGGTTAAAAATTTGGATTTGGCAGGCACCACCATATAGGTAGTAGGTAAAACTGTGGATTGAAATCATGGATGAGATTATATAGCTTGAACACACAACAAGCAGAGAGCTCTGTGGAGCAAAGGAAGACTAGAGAAGTTGGCAAAGTAGGAGGCTACAAGGCCCAGGTTCCTGGTAGAGAGGAAACACCAAGGAAGAGGAACAGAAACGTTTTCTGGACCTGCCCACACATTCCTGACTCTAACTTTACTGATATTTCTTGAGCTCATCCTAAGAATCTTTTCTATCTCCAGTTGTTGATATCCACCTCTTCTTCTTAGTCCATTTCAAATTGCCCTATTTTGAGGTGAACTTGCCAAAGTTGTTTAATCATAAAGTGTCTTGAATGGATTATAAGTCTCTGTGAACGTGATGGAATTTTAAAGGTAGATTTTAGATTTACTTTTAAAATAATTTCTTTTACTATTTGAACACATATATATATACACACACATATGATTTGAAATGCTATGAGAGAGAAAGACATCAATGTGTAAAATGTCAATTGATTGCCTCCTGTATACACGTTGGCCAGGGATTGAACCCCTGGACCTGCAACCTGAGAATAGAACCCACAATCCTTTGGCACCGGATGGCACATCCACCCACTGAGCCACATGGCCAGGGCTAAATTAGAACGTATTTTTAAAGCCCCAGAGAAAAAAGTGGCAAAATGCAATGGGAAATATGATTCAATCTTTTTTTAGTTCAAAACCTTGTAAATACAATATTCAGTCTGGCTTTGGTTTTGGTTGAGCTCTTAACTATTTAAGATGTTTTGCTCCTAATTTAAATGGCAAGCAAATTTTTGTTGGTCTCTAATGACTTTTTTAGGTCAGCCACTTTATCAATAATGTTTTCAAAATGATTTAACAATGAAAACAGCAAAATGTTTTTTAAAATACATTCTACTCTGAAATGTCGTACATTTTTCATTTCTCCATGCCAAAACAAAGAAAATAGCCACAACTTAAACTTCTCTTTTCAAATACCATCTTAGTTTGTGTAGTAGAAAGAACATTTGAATTCTAGTTCTCTCTCGTGTTCAGTTACTAAGTCAAGTCATCTAAACTTTATTGTCCTGAGTGTCCTGTTCTAAATAAGAAGCATAGTAGTAATATCTAAAAGCACTGTCGTGGCTGTTCAATCAAAGAACCAGTGGGAAAACACGTGTACTGTAAATGATAATGTACTAGAGGCTTTAAATATTAGTAAATTGAAACATGCTTCCAAATTAACACTTGTAAAAGTAAAAAAATTGTGATATGTTATGAGTTATGAAGTTCTCCTGACTATTATTTTAGAAATTAAATTGCTCAAAGGAGAATGTTCTTAATGTTTGGGCTAAATTGTTATATAAAATCAAATTAAGATAAAATTGTAAGAGGCAATGTTGATTAAGAAAAATCATGAAAGGAAATAAAATGTCAGAAGTGAGTAGTTGTGCTCCAAGGCCATTCGTGAGAAACTGATAGATAGCAAAGGTTGATCCAGCAAAAGGAGACTTGAATTGCATGGGAAGGAGTAGGACGGGCTCAAATCAGGGCTCAGATCATTTCCAAATGGTCAAGAATAACTAGGAGGCCAAATAAAAATACAGCTGCCTTGACACCAGTCTTAGATATTCTGAGTCAGATTTGAGGACAAAGAATCTGTATTTTAAACATGCATCTCTGGAAATTATTCCAGATATAGTACATATGCACTATCAATATACGTTACTTCAGACCTCTTCAGAGGTCTTGAAGTCTACTTGTCATTTCTTATATGCAGGAAATACTAAAAAAGAAAGTGTAACTTTTAATTATGCAGTTAGGTTAATGACTTCTCTAGTTTAAAGCACTCCAAAAAATTTAGTTAAAGGTAACTGAAAAATAAATACTTCTTTTTCTAGTTTGGACATATTTTATCCTGTTTTTTTTTTTGTTGTTGTTGTTTTTTAAGAGGAATAAAGAACAGAGTTTAGTTTGGACTTGTATAATAGTGAGATAAAATAGAAAAAAATGAAGCTATTACAGGACTTAACTAATGAAAAGCAGTGTGTAGATTCTTTGTGATAACATAAGAAGTCTCTACAGTTCTGAATAGCTGAGAAAGTCGATGCCACTTTCCCAGTGTTCGTACGAATCACTAGAGGGCAACATAAACTATTCCTTTAAGAGCACGTATCTTAGTCAGAACTGTTTGTACTTAACGCAGGGAGTGAAAGCAGAGCCAAAACTGGCAGATATCAGAAAGATTAAAAAAACAAAGCTAAGGCTATAATTACTGCTCACACCTTTAGTTAATTTAGATAACTATATGAAACCATCAGTAACCGGTTATTCAGTAAAAAAACCTACTAAATAAATGAAGGTTTTTTTCTTAATTTTTGAAAAAACAATTGAGTAGATATAGTCATTGTCCTCTAAAAGTGTGCACAAAATCATGGAGAATATAAAACAAAATCATGAAAAATACGGTACTTTTCTATTTCTCAAACTCCCATCAATTGCAGAGGGACAGGAAAATCTCTTTTCTCTGTGCGGTGTGGCCAGGTTAGGCTGGTTCTTCAATTGTATTGCATGGGCTCCTCTCATCATTAGTTAGGCTTTAAAAACATGAAAGAATCTTACGACCTGGAAAGAGACAGTAATTAACCACCTTTTCAATCAAGGAAAAAAATTACACATTAGGAATCATAGTTTAGATTTTCACACTTTTTTCCACATTTTTATATCTAGACACTGATGTTGTTGCATCAATACTTATTTTTATTTCTGTCTATAGTTTACTTTTAATTTTTTAATTTAATCTTTATTGTATTTTTTTTACCATTCAGTTCCTTATACATCCTTCTCCCTAGAAATCACCATACTGTTGTCCATGTCTATGAGTCTTTTTTTCTTTTTGCTTAATTCTTCCACCCTTAACTGCCCTACTCCACTAGCTGTCATCTGCTCTCCATCTATGAGTCTGTCTGTGTTTTGCTTATTCAATCTGTTCATTAGATTCCACAGATGAGTGAAATCACAAGGTATTTGTCTTTCACTGACTGGCTTATTTCACTTAGCGTAATGTTCTCTGGGTCCATCCATATAGTTGCAGAGGGTAAAATTTTCTTCTTTTTTAATAGCTGAGTAGTGTCACATTGTGTATATGTCCCATAGTTGCTTTATCCTCTCATCTAATTGATGGATATTTGGGCTGTTTCCATATCTTTGCAATTGTAAATAACACTGCAATGGACACAGGGGTGCTTATATTCTTTTGAATTAGTGTTTCATGTTCCTTTCCAAAAGTGATATATTTCCAAAAGTGAAATCACTTGGGTCAATAGGCAGATCCATTTTCAATTTTTGGAGGTATTTTTATACTGCTTTCACAGTGGCTTCAGCAATCTACATTCCCACCAACAGTTCAAAAGGAGATGATGAAAAAATTATAAATCCATTTTGGAAGAAAATTGTTCACAATTATGAATGAATAAGAAATGAATTTAATTAACTAATTTTCTGTCTCCAGAAGATTTTTAGAAACAGACAGAACTAAGATGGGGAAAAATAAAAATATGAAGGTAGAGAAATTGAACATAGTGAAAACAGAACTTCCTGTTTTAACTGAAACATTCTAAAAGAAACAAATTTTATCTCTTAATGGTTATAATCTAATTCTGTGTTTCAAATACAGCAGGTAGATAATTTCCAGTTAATTTTTGTAACCTCATGTTTCTTTCTTTCTCTCTTTCTCTCAACCTCCTTCCCTCCCTCCCTCCCTCCCTCCCTCTCTTCCTTCCTTCCACTTTTTAAACTGACATTCAAATACAGTTGTCTCCATTTTCCCACCATGACTTTCTCCCTCCCTCCCCACACCCACCTCCCACTCCCCCTTGGCTCCGTTCATGGGTCCCTCGTACATGTCATTTATGTCCCTTTCTCTTCTTTCCCACATTATTTCTCTCTCCCTTCCCCTCTGGTTATTGTCAGTTTGTTGTTGATTTCAATGTCTCTGGCTATATTTTGCTTGCCAGTATATTTGTTAATTAAGTTCCACTTATAGGTGAGGTCATATGGTATTTGTTTTCACTGACTGGCTTACTTTACTCAGCATAATACTTTCCAGTTCCATCCATGCTGTTGCAAAGGGTAGGAGCTCCATTATTTCCTCTTCATAGTATTCCATTGTATAAATGTACCATAGTTTATCGACCTACTCATTTACCATTGGGCACCTAGACTGCTTTCAGCAGTTGGCTATTGTAAATTGTGCTGTTTTGAATATTTTAAAGCACTTAATATATGCCAGGCAAACTGCCTTATTATTTCATTTAACCATTGAGAAGGATGTATAAAATTAGAACTATCACCATATACACTATACATGCATAGTCTGATATTTTAGAGATTAAGTTAGTGGTGGAGTGGAGCCACAAATCCAAGCCACCAGCCCAGACCCTGCAGTCTTAACTGCTGTGCTTCTCTGCCTTCTGCAGACAGATGCTGTCTCAGGAGAAGAATGAGGTCCTAGGCATCTCCCCCAGAAAGGGCACGTGTAAGCTTCATATTCATTTAAAACTAAGTCTCCTCTTATTTTACTGGTCTAACAATCTACATGGAAAGAAACATTGTCCAAGTCCACATTGCTTGTGAAATCTATGAATTGAAACATTCTGATATGTAAAATTTAATTGGGCTCATTTAAAAAACAGTACTCTTGGGTTCAATTTCAATGTAGGAAGCATATTCTCACAATTTTTAGTTGAAAACTACATGTTGAAGTGAATCTATTCCATGATTCTCAGGAAACAGAGGCCCTTTGAAGAAACTTGTTAAAGGGTAATGATAGAATTAGGCATGTATTAATCCATTCAATACTTAGTAAATACCTCTTTCTGAAAGCATTTGGGGGAGCTGGAGAAGGAATAAGGTATTATTCCAGCCTTAAAAAAAACAAACACCCCCCCCAAAAAAAAACAAAATCTGAATAGTCTCCTCTTTATCTACTCTTTAGACTTGGTATCCTAAAGTTTTACTTTTCCCGCTGAGAGTTAAACTACTGAGCAGTGAATTTTTATTAGGAGGAAAATTGCCAGCAAGCAGGTGCCAAAAAGCTCTGAGTGGTAGTGGACCTTCTAAGGTCTAATTTTAATGCTTCATTTCTTGATTTGTGACTTTCTAGAAATTCAGTATTTATTAAATTTGCCTTTAACCTACCATGCAAAATATAAAAGTCAGAACTACTCTGTCATTTAGTGTAAAAAGGTGATCTTAAAAAGAAAATTACCTACAGATTCAAGAGTTTTGAAATTATAAGAAGTTAGTTATACCGTTCAAAGTGATTTGCAGAACACTAGTCTCCTATATCAATCCAGACAGTCCAGGCAGTCATCCAAGTCTAGGTTGTGCTTTAGTAACAAGCAAGTCTAAAATTTCAGTAGTTTATAACCCAAAGTTTTATTCCTTGCTCATGCTGCCTTTCCATTGTGAGTCAGCAGAGTGCTACTCCCCTCAGACACCCTCCTCAGATCAGTGGCTTGCTCACTGCTGTCCTGACTCTGAGCACAGCAAGGGGAAGAGAGAGCTGGGGAGGGTGTCTCAGCAGCATTATGCACTTTGCCCAGATTTACTCACACAGCTTTGCTTCACCACATGGGAGCTTGCTTGGAATATCAATCCGTGTGTTTCTAGAATGCAGAGCAACTAGAAGTTGGGTGAATGGCAATAATGAATACTACCTTTCTCTAACAAAAAAAGCACCTTTCCTTTTTTACCCAAGCAGGACACCTACACATTGTACATGATTTGTAAAAATAAAGTTGAAACACAACTTTTGAGAATATAAAAAATATTGTAAGGGTAAAAGTTAAGATATTAACTTCTTAGGGGCTTCCTGTTTATAAGTTTAACTAGGCACAAAAGAGGAGAGATAAAAAATTCTGCCTTTTCTTTGTATAGATTGACTTTGTAAATGTAGATTCTGATCCCAGTTTCATAGCTCCAAGTAGCTGTGTTTAATAATAACAACAATAATAATAATAATAAATAGTAGTAGTAATAGTAGTAGTACAGATGAAGTTTGCATGCTCAAAAACTTAACCAGCTCTAATGTTTTGTGTGATGGTTCAAGATATCTTGGTGGTCTCTCAACTGCTTTGTTTAGAATAGTTTCAAATTACATGTGTGTTTTAAGAGAAATTTATTTTACTATATTAATAGAATAATCTGGTATGTTAATTAATATTTTTTAGATACACTACATACATTCCACTTGCTGGTTTTTAAACAACTTATTTTCTTTCTTGCTCCCAAAATTTCATGTGATAGGTAATAGCATGTCTTCTAATAATCTTTTTGGTACATTTTAGTTATTAAAAATGATTTCAGAATTTTACAAACTATAGAAACTGTACTCAAAATGGTAAACATATATTCACTTGTTGCCATGCATTTAGACTGGTACAGTTCTTTTCTTTATTATAATCAATTTATTAAAATGTTGGGATTTTTTTCCTTGTTAGTTTTTAATCTTTAAAATACAATTTGAAAATAAATTAGGTATATGTACAAATAGTTTTAAAATAAAAGCTAATTTTTTTAAAAAAGCACAGTCTAAGCCCTCAGTGCCCTAGGTATCTGTAGCATAGGAAATGAACAATGCCAACCTGCCCCACCCAGGAAAATGTATTCTTCTGAATTTTCCAACACTATCAATGTATAATATAAGTTTGTGAAAAGTTTCTGTATTTGAGATATTGACTTATCTTCCTCAATTAAAAAATTAAGAATAAATTTTCATTTTGTTGTAATGGTGGCCATATAGAGAAATGGGAAGTGGATGAGATGAAGAAATAAGGTATTAAAACAATAAGAGTGAGTTAAATATAAGACTTAAAAGGTAAGCCCTGGCTGGTGTAGCTCAGTGGATTGAGCATGGGCCTGTGAAGCAAGGGTCGCTGGTTCGATTCCCAGTCAGGGCACATGCCTGGGTTGCAGGCCAAGTCCCCAGTAGGGGGTGCCTGGGAGGCAACCACACATTGATGTTTCTCTCCCACTTTCTCCTTTCCTTCCCCTCTCTCTAAAAATAAATAAATAAAATATTTAATAAAAAAGTGACATTTTTTACAAAATAATGTTAATAATGTAAGTAAATATATGGAAAGATAAAGAGGACAAAGAGAAATTGTGAATTAAATATAAGAAAATATTTGTCTTTAAAAGAGAAAATGAAAACTAAAAATTGTAAATTCAAGAAATGTATTCCGGAGAAGCTGCACTGATTAGTTTTTCTTTTTTTAATCACTTAAAACTTTTCAACTATAAGTATTGTCAATTTCTGCTGTGTAGAATCCACCAATTTTTCTCTTCCTCAAAATGAAATAGTCCTTGAAATATTTCTCATACCACTAGGGTGCCATTCAGTAAATTGCTTCTCCATAAGCACTAAATTGCACACTAATGTCTTGAGAAAGAAAGCTATCTACTTCCTAAGATTATAAATATTATCTCATTAGTCCTAAAACACACCTATGAGGATAGAAATGGAAATGGAAAATATTTCTTTCATTTTAGAAGCTGAACAATTGAGACATGGAACAGAGATATTGTCAATATTCCAAATTCCAGAACTCCCAATGTGAAATCTAATGTTTGAACTACTAAATAAGAAATTTACACCTTAGTAGATATCTGCATGTCCACATTTGCAAAGCATGTGCTGGGATTCATGAAGAATCCGACTTTGCAAACCTTTGTTCACTCAGAGCAAAGGTCCCTTGCCGTAGCAGTAACGGTGGACATGTGGGAGAAATAGCAGATGAATAAAATTTCAAAAGTGGATGAGTCCATGAAACTTAAAGGTTCACACTTTTCATCAAGATGATATTAATGCTGATATAAAACATACGTGACAGAGGGAAAGAACAGAAAGAAATTACGTCTTAGGAAAAAGTATTTTACAGAAATGCCTTCCAGTTTGTAGTGCTTTAAATTGTCTTCTACAATTTACCACTTCCTGGGGGGTCTTTATTTCCTGAAATTTTAGTTGTGAATAATTTCGGGGTTTTAATGCTTTTTCACAACTCAGTTGTTTTTATTGCCCATTTGCTGTTCTCTTCCCGTCAAGATGGGGTACAGTCATGCTGAGTCCGTGAGGGCGTGTGTCTCCCCACTGTCCCAGTTCCAGCATCTCTGGAACAGCTTCATCCTGACTTCTGGGGAAGCTGTGAGGATTCTGAGAGCCATGCTGAAGCTGTTGGCCACTGGGATCCTTACTGGGCCACCTTATCCCGTTGGGCTCAGTGTCCTGGTTCCTGGTGACACTGCTTCAGTCCACATCAGGGTCAGTACTTAAAGCAAAGTTGTCTAACATTGTTTCCCTTCTGTGTTCCAGCTCTTTACATTCATGCGTGCACACACACATTCAGTGTTCCCCAGACCTCTGCTTTTGTTTTCGGAGTCTGATTCTTCTTTCCAGATATCAAGACCCTGGCATTTGGCATTTCTGGAATTTCAATGACTAGGATCTTAGACATAATCTCCTTCCCATCAGGTGATTACTAAGCACCTACATAGACACTTGAATGCAGAGAGATATGTGTAGGGAGGTAATGCTTATCTCCACTCACTAAGTATACCTAAGCCCTAAACACTCATTACATCCAAGCTACTATTAGGTATTTCCCTAGAACTATGTGTAGGTATCTGGCAGCTCACTAAAGAGGACACGTAGGGCTGGCAGCTTAAAAGTATATTTTAGTCATCTGGCTTTATTTCCTTTTCAAACATGTTGCTGTTCAGTCTCTCCAGGGCTCCTCACTACAGTGACCATACATCAGTGTCTCCAAGTCTGGATACAGCTTTCCTGTTTCCAGTGGATTTACTTCACTCCTCTTCTAGATTTTATATATGTATATATGCATACACACATATGTATATATATGTGTAAATTACATATACATTACAATTTCTTCTAGTCTAGGGGAAAACCCCTATTTGGAAAAATGTATGTGTTCCATATTTCTGATGGAATGTAGATTTTCCACTTACAGTCCTTGTCTTAAAATTTTTACTAATGGAGTGTTTCTTTTTTTTAATTTAACTCTTGTTCAAGTACAGTTTTCTGTCTTATAGTCCCAGCCCTGTCCCTCCAGTGCTCCCCACCTCCCACCCATTTCTACCCCCCACCTTAGTTATTGTCCATGTGTCCTTTATACTTGTTCCTGTGAATCCTTCCTCTTTTCCCCTCTGATTCTCTCCACTCTTCCCTCTGGTCCCTGTCAGCCTATTCTGTACTTCAGTGTCTTTGGTCATATTTTGCTTGGTTGTTTGTTTTGTTTTTTAGGTTCCTGTCAAAGGTGAGATCATATTGTATTTGTCTTTCACCACCTGGCTTATTTCACTCAGCATAATGCTTTCCAGTTCCATCCATGATGTTGCAAAGGGTAGGAGCTCCTTCTTCCTTTTTGCTGCATAGAATTCCATTGTGTAAATGTACCATAGTTTTTTGATCCAGCCATTTATCGATGGACATCTAGGTTGCTTCCAACTCTTGGCTATTGTAAATTGTGCTGCTATGAACATCAGGGTGCATAGGTTCTTTTGGATTGGTATTTCAGGCTTCTGAGGATATACTCCTAACAGTGGAATTTCTGGGTCAAAAGGCATGTTCATTTTTAGTTTTCTGAGAAAATTCCATACTGTTTTCCATAGTGGTTGTACCAGTCTGCAATCCCACTAACAGTGAATTACGGTCCCCTTTTTTCCACAACCTCTCCAACATTTGTTATTTGCTACTTTGTTTATGGTGGCCATGCTGATTGGTTTAAAGTAGTGTCTCATTGTGGTTCTAATTTGCATCTCTCTGATAGCTAGCAACATTGAGCATCTTTTCACGTGTCTCCACTAAGATCAAGAACAAGACAAGGTTGTCCACTTTCACCACTTCTATTCAATATAGTATTGGAAGTTATAGCCATAGCAATCAGACAAGAAAAGGAAATAAAAGGCATCCAAATTGGAAAGGAGGAAACAAAACTGGCATTGTTCGCAGATGACATGATAGTGTACTTGGAAAATCCTATAACCTCTACCAAAAAACTGCTCAACTAATAAATGAATTTGGCAAAACAGCGGGTTACAAAGTCAATATCCAGAAATCAAAGGCATTTTTGTATACCAACAATGAAATATCAGAAACAGAAATTAAGAAAAAATCCCATTCGATATAGCAAAAACAAAAATAAAATTCCTCTGGAGTGTTTCAAACAGGAATTTCAACTGGTTAAACTAGAAGAATGAAAAAACATGTTCAGGAAAAAAAATTTACTGTAAAATAGATTTGAACTCTGGCTTCTTGGTACTTCTTCCCTTGAGACCTGAAAATGAGTGGGGAGCATCAGATTAGCTGCGGCACTGTTTCCCTTACCTAAATGATCTATTTCAGTCATACTGTTGCCACCTAAAGATGGCCTTGTGCTACCAAAATAGTTTCAGTGATTAATGATACTGGAGAGGTTGACTTTTTCTGCACTGTTTATTTCTCTGTGATTTAGTTTGGTCTCTCCAGTTCTTTGTCAATCCTAGCTTGTCAATCCTGGTAACACCAGATCCTCAGCAGTCCACATCAGGAGAGGGACTCTGAGGTGATTTTCACCCCCAGTCATAAAAATAATGGGCTTAGAAACTGTTCCTGACATCATGATTTTATTGACATTGATCAGATTAAGACAATGTGAAGTTTTTCCTCTCTTTAGTAGCTGCTGCTTACTTCAGAAATGATTAATGAAATCTAATTGTTTGTTTTTTTAGTGGAAAAAATAATAATGGAACTCATCATAACACTACCTTTGAGGAAGGCAGGATTGAATAATTGCATTTGATCATAAACTTTATGTACCAATGTGACATTGGGCCATGGGATGCCCATGGTTAAATGGTTAAACATTATTTCTGGGTGTGTCTATGAGGGTGAACCTGGAAGATATTATCATTTGAATAGGTAGACTGAATGAATCAGTTGGCTCTCCCCAATGTGAGTGAGCATCACCCACATTGATAACTTGAATAAAAGAAAAAGGCAGAGGAGGGTTAGTTTAACTCTGTCTACTTGAGCTGGGATGTTGATCTTCTGTCCTCCAAACTTCTGCTTCTTAGGCTTTCAGACTCACATTGGAATCTACACCATCAGTTCTTCAGCTCTTGGGCCTTTGAATTATACCAACTTTCCTGGGTCTCAAGCTTGCAGACAGTAAGTAGGTCATAAGACTTTTCAACCTTCATAACTATATAAGCCAATATTTTAGAGTAAATCAGTTTCAGTATCAATCATTTTCTCTCAATTTCTCCCCTCTTCCCCCTGTCTCCCTCTACCCCTCCCCTCCTTTCTTGCTTTCATCCTCTGTTCTCTGGGGATCCCTGAATAATACATGGTAGAATCAAGCCTATGAATTTGGGTGAATTTTAACTCAGTTTCCAGTACTGACTTTTATATGACATGCAGGTGATGTGACTAAATGATGACCTTCCTATTCTTAATGTATTTTATTTGTCCTCATTCAGATGTGTTTTCTACAATTCTTCACCTGCCCTGAGTTTCAGGTGGCTAACTGACATGTGTGGGCTGCATCAAATGGGCTCCTTAGCCTTCTAGCTTCTGGTTGGGGTTGGCTAACAGGAGACCTGGTAGGGTACTGGAGGACACACAGAGAGTTCTGGCTAGCTATTCCCCATTTGTCCCCCTGTAGAAGCTATGTTCTCCTATCTAAGAACAAAGTTCCCATCCCATATTAGTCTTTCCCTTCATTCCCTCAGTTTCAACTCTTAAGGTATTTGGTTACCTTCTTTCCCCCCAATATTGCTTAGAGCTGGGTGGATGTGGTCAGGCTTCTGTAGTCATTAGCTCCAAGGTGTCTCTACATCTTATTTTTGTTTTTTCTTTAATCTGCCTACACATTTGTAAATTTTCTTTTTATTAAACTCTCTTCAATTGCCCTTTTCAAGCATGTGGTCTGTTTTCTGCCAGAAGGAAAGCCTCCCCTTCATTTGTTTTCACATCTTAGAATTATTATGAGAATAGAATAAGATAATACATATAGTGTACTTAAGGTCTTACCTGCCTCATAGTAACTATAAAATAAACACTATCCATATTATTAATATAATCATTCTTTTGTGATACAAGAGATCACATTTTTGTTGTTTCTGAGGATGGTCTAAAGCAATTTAACATTGAAGACAATGGTCATTACCTGTGCCAGTCTGGGGACTCCAAGGAGTAGAGCCAAGGACAAGATTAGATATGTAAAAGATTGATTGGAGAGAGTTCTGGTAAAAGACAATTGTGCAAGAAGAGCCTTCAGATTGCATTTTAAGCCTGACATACTGAAGCGATAGTGGGGTGTACAGAAGAACTGAATGTGAAGCCAGACTGTGGCATAGGCCCAAATGCAGTGTTTGTAAGGTTCTTGGTTAAGTCCTTGGACTAAGGCTGCCCAACTGAGAAGGGATTCCCTAATACTGCAGGAATGAGCCGACACTAATTCCCTCAGTTGTGTTCAGTTGTGGGCTGGGACAAAACTGAAGGAAGTGAGGGGTAAGCAGTCGCATGGTAGTGAGTACAGTGAGCCAGTCAGTCAGTGCTTCTTGTTGCACTGCAAAAGGAACTACTTTTGGGTGTGAGACAGGGATCTAGTTTTATTCTCCTTGGGGTGTCTACTACTTTGTTACTACCTCCCCACGTAGTAACAAAGATGATCTTTTCCCCATAGTGTGCTCTTGGCACACTTGTCAAAGATCAGTTGACTATAAATGTGTACATCTATTTCTGGCCCCTAAATTCTTTCCCATTGGTCTCTATGTCTGTTTTAATGCTAGTATTGCATTGTTTTAATTACTATAGCTTTGTACTAGAGTTTGAAATCAAGAAGCGTGATATCTCCAAAGAGAATCTGAGAGCTGTTTATTTTTCTTTGTTGTTATTGGGTTTTTTTCCCCTGTTCGCTCTGTGCTGAGCCAGGGAGAAGAGCCACAGTGTGTGTTTTTGTGTTCATTTAAAACTGCCTCTTTATTCTCTGAGGTACAAAGGACTAGCAAATGCAGGGCCCCATCAGCTGCCAGAGACGGATGTATTAGAAGCCAGTCTCTTGGCAACAGCAATAAAAGTTGGAGTGCTAGATATTTGGTCCAAATCCTTTACCTCTCAAAATAAGGGAGAGGCTGGAAGTTGAGGGTTCTTTCCTAATTATATGGTGCTGTGCTGGGAATGAGGTTTATGATACAAGCAAGTTTCAGCTTTCTAGTTGTTTCCATGTGAGCTCTCAGTTGCTTGGTGCAGAAGTCTCTTGACTCGTTTCTGGTTTTGTCTGAGAGGGGATTTGTCCACGTGTAGCTGCTCATTTGGTGTGTCTGTGGGCAAAGGGGGAGTCCAGAGCTGCCTCCTATCTTGCCGTTTTATTAATTCTACTCACAGAATATCATTTCTATTCAGGACTTTTCTGTGATAGACTCATCTATTTGGAACAGCTCTGAAGCTGACCTAGTTCTAAAGATGACTCAGAAATGGATCTGACCTAAAAATTAATTATATTCTGTAGGCTTACTTGGATTGAAAATTATCTCACTGACCCAAGGGCTACGGGTACCTATTGCCTCTATTTTACCAAGGAGTGTATATCTAAGGGTGACCATAGGGATGGTTTAATGTGTGATTTCTTTCTTTAATAGTAGTTTCAAGTTCTTTTTCATGCAATTATTAGAACAAGTACTATTTAATTGTTTAGTTCAGTGTATTTCAAGGTACACTTCAAAGGTCTGCCTCGGTGCCCTGATGACAGGTGTTCCACAGCAGAATGTTTATTGTATTAAATGGATTTCTTTACTATGGTTTTCAGTTTACTTCACTTAGACTTTCATTTTTTTTAAATTTTATTCATTTATTTTTAGGGAGATGGGAAGAGAAAGAGAGGGAGAGAAACATCAATGTGTGGTTGCCTCTCACATGCCCCCATCTGGGGACCTGGCCCACAACCCAGGCGTGTGCACTGACTGGGAGTAGAACCAGAGACCCTTTGGTTCACAAGCTGGCACTCAACTCACTGAGCCACATCAGCCAGGGCCTATACTTCAATATTTTAATACTCATTCTAAAATTCTAAGAAGTAAGCTTGACTTTATTTGATCAAGGATTATTTTCACCTCAGAGTACCATACTTATTCCTATAACATAACAAACATGCCAGTACAGGTATACCTTGAAGATATTGTGGGTTCTGTCCAAAACCACCACAATAAAGCAATTATTGCAATAAATTATTGCAGTCATAATCTTTTTGCTTGTTGGTGACTCTGCCTTTAATTTGTCAAAACACCCAACAACTGTAAAGTGCAATAAAGGGAAGCTTAATATAATGAAGTATGCCTGTTCTAGATTCTAGTTCATTAGTTTTCTGCCCCCTTTGAAGATTGCAGTGGGAAAGTGGCTATGTAAAAATAATTGCCTGTCTACCAAATGCAGTAGGTATTTAGGATGTCCAATAAAACTCAGGCAAAATGAATATAAATAATCATTGCAGTTAAAATAATTCACTTAATTACTCCTTTCCTCATAATACGGTTTTATTAAGGTCGCGATACCTGGGTTGTCCAAAGAGAAGATGGAAGGGCTAGGTCTGCACTCCCCCACTGAAGAGACGAGGCCGATACTCTTGAGCGTGCTTCACTTCGGACACTTAGGAGCAATGTGGTTAGCCGAAGGGAAAAAGAGTTTATGCGTACAAATGTGAAAGGTGTTTCTGACGGAGGAGGGAGTAGATGTTTCTGGGAGGTGGGCTCATGGGGGCCTATAAATATAATAGCAGTAAAATCGTTTAACAGGGAAGTTTATAAGAGTGAAAAAAGGACTATTCATAATTATATTAGGATTATAAACAAACATGAAGCTACCCTTGCAAATTTGAATTTCTTAGGAAATAAAGTTTTAAGGAGCTTCAGTGGCACTTTTTGTCATTGTTGTTATCCTATCAAGATTTTAGAGATAACTGTTTGGCTTCTCCAAATTTTCTGTTGCAGGTTTTTGCTTTGATCAAATATGCACAATGAAAACACACACACACACTTCTTTACCAGCCTACTTGCCTGTGTGAGTGATTGGGAAAGGAGAGGATGTGGAAACAGAGGAATTGGAATGATTTGTTAATTACATTCATAATATTCTCATTCCAAGTTACTACAGTGTCTTGTAGAAATTTTGCTCACTTATGCCATAGAAGCAAGGGATACATTTGCATGCACTTTTATTTCAGTGCAGTGTATTTATCTGTAATTACCCTATTTTGTTTTACAATTCTATTATATGGCCTGTGGGACTCATGATTTAGGACTGTGTTCTGATACTGAGACTCTTCCATGGACTTTGTATGAGTTCCATAATTTATTCCTATAATGAAATCGGTGAAAAATACAGCAAAGTGTCTGGGAGGGGTGTGAGGAAGAGAGGCAGTCAGCATGAATGATGTCTCATCTTTCTGACAAAGGATCTAACAAGGATGGAAAATGATACCCGTGAATCCATTGCAAGGACAAAGATTGTAATGAGAATCGGTATGAACATAACTGACTGCCTTCTCATCACACTCTGTGGCTGCAATCTCTTCATCCTCCTCAGAGGCTGCACCCACCCTTCTCAGACTGATGAGCCCTCCCCATAGCTCTATTTCAACTTCACACCAATGTTTTTGATATAAATGGGCCATTAGGGGAAGCAAGTAATACAAATTTCAAAACTGATACTGGAGCTCTAATTCGAATGACTGGTCAAGAAGAGATTGTATTTGCTAGTGCTTACGGACATTCGCTGGCTCTGTAATAAACAGCAATGTTTTCATCAGAAACTCTTCACTCGAGGTAAATTCAGTTTGATGCTTGTAGTGTTTGCAGCATAAGATGTAAGTAGAAGTTTGAATAAAACAATAAAAAACAGTTTATGAAGAGGAGTTTTTTAAAACTCCATTATGATACTTATTTTTAGCATAATTATATGTGACAATGTATAAAAATGTAAAATTATCTAGTGATAATTCAAAGTTGTAAATGAAGTTGTAAGTTTATGATATTGACCTATATAACAGGAATACCATAAACTAGTTGTACAATGGAATAAATGGAAAACATGTTAAAGTTATTTCCTACAAAAGGACTTGTGATACAGAGTTTAATACTGAGTCTAAACAAATTTTGAAATATACTCTTGAGTTTTAAACACTCAACAATGACACCTTCCTTAATTAATAAAATGTATTAGACTGTGGGAGCAGTGGGGATGGGGTTGAAGTGAGCAAAGTGGAAAAAGGCAGATGACTATAACTGAACCACAGTAAATCTAAAATAAAGTAAAGTATATTAGAAAATATCATCCAATATATTGCACAGTTAAGTACTGTAAGCATCACCAAGCTAGAAGCAAAGCTTTTACATATTATTCAGCATCATCCTGATGGATAATGCGATATTATCATGTGATAAATCAAGAAAAATTAAAAAGTAATAATATTGTAAATGTAGTCACAAAAATAGCATTATTTCAAGGCAATAACAATAAATTATTTATAGCTTGTATGAATCATAATACCTTCCAGATGTAGTATGCTCAGTCTAAATGTAAGACCTAAAATTGTGAGTGAACTATTATAAAATAAAGCAGCAGATATTCCATAACCTTGAGACAGGGTATTATAGTTGGTAAAACATCTGGTCAATTTGCTACCATTTAGCTACTTAGAGTAGAACCTCATTTTTTTAAACCCGGGCCAATCTCTATGAGGTAAAGTTCTTTCACGTGATGCGTCTTCATCGGGTTTCTGGTCTTTCACTCAGGAAAGCAAGCCATACTCCTTCTTGACCTCATTCATGGTAGAAGCACGTGGCCCTGTATTTGACAAATAATATAAAATATTATATGTTTTCTTTTTAGTAGGTATTTTTTCCCCTGAAACTAAGCCCTCAGATTTACTTACACATCACACTGAAGTGTGAAAGGCACTAAACAGTGAGTTATAGCAAATTGTCTAGGAGTTTTGCAATCAGTTCTTTAATACTGTACAATGTATTTATTTTTGGATTTACTCAGACCATCAGAAAGCTTCAGAACTGAGTCACAATCTTTTGTCCTTGAGACCCTTTGCTCACCTCTGCCTTCCCCCCCACATACAACTGCTTTCAATGAATCGCATGTTGGTGTAATGTATCAGCCTGCACTAGAAAAAACAGCCCCCATTTGCCTTTGCTCTAGACACTAGAAAGACCATTTTTAAAGATATTTATTATACTGAGCAATATCATGTTTTCTGAGATGCAAGGAAGTAATTTCATAGGATTCAGGGAATAGTGATGCTTTCCTAGAGTAGCTATCATATTTGTAATTTTATGTATGGTCTAAATCAAAAAGCAATACTTTTTTTTTGCTAGTTTGTTTGTTTGGTTTGGTTAAAATAAATTCAGACCCAGATAATTCATCCTTGCCAAGAATTTTGAATACTATAGTTTGTTAGTAATCCTCACTTAATATTTCAGTGCATTTGCTATAATTATTACACTTTAACATATGTTTTTGATATTGGTGGTTGAATAATTTGAGGTAAGTTAAAAGCTTTGGAGGTCATATTTTAAAACATTAATATAAGTATACATATCAGCATTTTAACATATTTTTGTAGGCTTTAGGTCTCTTTTTTAAGTAATAGATATGGAATTTTATGGGATGTCCAACTCATGCCCACAGACTGTATGCAGTCCAGGATGGCTATGAATGTGGCCCAATACAAAACCTTAAATTTACTTAAAACTATTTTTTAAAAGATTTATTTATTTATTTATTTTTAGAGAGGGGAAAGGGAAGGCGAAAGAAAAAGAGGGAAACATTGATGTGTGGTTGCCTCTCATGCACCCTCCACTGGAAACTTGGCCTTCAACCCAGGCATGTGTCCTGACTGGGAATCAAACTGGCGACCCTTTCATTTGCAGGCCAGTACTCAATCCACTGAGGCACACGAGTCAGGGCTGCTCATCGGTTTTTGTTGTTTGTGTATGTATGTATGTGTTTATTTGATTTATTGTTGTTCAAGTACAGTTGTCTCCATTCCCCAACCCCCACCTCCTCCCTGCCATCTCCAACTCCAACCCTTGATCCTACCCTTCTTTGGCTTTGCCCATGTGTCCTTTATATATGTTTCTGACAATACTTCTGCCTTTTCCTCACATTATCACCCCCTCAACTTCCCTCTGGTTACTGTCATTTTGTTCTTAATTTCACTGTCTCTGGTTCAATGTTGATTAGGTTCCACTTATAGGTGAGATCATATGGTATTTTCTTTTTCATCGATTGGCTTACTTCACTTAGCATAATGCTCTCCAGTTCCATCCACGCTGTTGCAATGTGTAGGAGCTCTATGTTTCCTTTTGCTGCATAGTATTTCATTGTGTAAATGTTCGACAGTTCTTTGATCCACTCATTTACTGATGGGCACCTAGGTTGCTTCTAGCACTTGGCTATTGTAAATTATGTTGCTATGAACATTGGGGTACATAGGTTCTTTTTTGTATTGGTGTTTCAGGGTTCTTAGGGTGTAATTCCAACAGTGGAATTGCCTGGTCAAAAGGCAGTTCCATTTGTAGTTTTCTGAGGAAATTCCACACTGTTTTCCACAGTGGCTGCACCAGTCTGCATTTCCACCAACAGTGCACTAGGGTTCCCTTTTCTCCACAACCTCACCAGCACTTGTTTGTTGCTTTGTTTATGATGGCCATTCTGACTGGTGTGAAGTGGTATCTCATTTTCATTTTAATTTGAGTCTCTCTGATGGCTAGTGCTGCTGAGCATGCTTTCATATGTCTCTGGGCCCTCTGTATGTCCTCTTTGGAGAAGTGTCTGTTTAGGTTCCTTGCCCATTTTTTAGCTGGGTTACTTGTATTCCTGGAGTGGGGTTGAATGAGTTCTTTTTATGTTTTGGAGATCGAACTCTTGTCCAAGGTATCATTTGCAAATATATTTTCCCATACAGTTGGTTCCCTTTTTATTTTGCTAATGTTTCTTTAGCTGTGTAGAAGCTTTTTGTCTTGGTGAAGTCCCATTTATTTCTTCCTTCTTTATGTCCCTTGCTTTAGGGGACATATCAGTGAAAATATTGCTGCATGAAATATCTAAGATTTTCCTACCTATGTTCTGCTCTAGGATTTTTATGTGTTAGCGTTTGTGTATTTAATGTGTGGCTCAAGACAACTTTCTTCTAATGTGGTCCAAAGATGCCAAAAGGTTTGACATCCTAAGCCAAAAGGCCACTTAGGCAAAAAACTGTGTTTTATAGGATACAATCTTTCACTTTGAATAAAACGTCTTCCATTGTTTACATTCCTCTAAAAAAGAGAATTTTAAAGTTCATAGCCAATCATTTCTTAATTTAAAGTGGAATACTGATAAAAATCTTATCATAAATGTGATTCCATTTTTTATGTATGATATATATTTCTTATGTCCATCTTGTAATTGTAAAAATCTTATTAGATGGAACATTCTTGGTATCCCAAGTCCACTAAAAGGCCAAGGTAACTGGGTGAGAGTTGGCAATTGACCAAAGAGTGGTGTATTTATTTATTTATTTATTTATGTCTTGTTCTGTTTTGTTAGCCCTGAAACATCCAAAGTGTTGACTGAGACAATCGGATTTTCTTTCTTGGAAATTTTTAAGTAGAACATGGATTTGATTACTTGTGGTAATGGAACTGTATATATGATAAAAGATCTAGGTGCTAAGAACAACATTTTGGGGGAAATTATGGGTAAGTTGTGGCTTCATTTAGAAAAGAAAAAATAAAATAGAACAATAGAGAGAAACAGAAAAAAACAAAACACAACCCTGCACCATGTGGCACACAAATGAGAGTTTCGTAAAACCAAGTTGCCCAGACTACCAGTGATGCTCCCGTCTGGAATGCTGTGGTGCCTAAGCTTTCCAGGGAATCCCCCTTTCTGCTCATTCATTATGACTGGATTTTTGTTTACGTAAGGTTACTAAGACATAAATGAAGTGAATGAAGTAATTCAGGAAATTCTGGTGGGATTTTTAGGGGTCAGATCTTTTTAGAGCTATTTAAATTTTCACCCCATTGACAAAGACAAAAACAATAACCTATGTGCAAAGAATTGAGTGAAATAGATTAACTTTGATCTTTTATTTAAAATCAGGACGGTTATGCCTTGGCTGGTTAACTCAGTTGGTTACCGCATCATCCCGATACACCAAGGTTGTGGGTTCAATCTCTGGTCAGGGCACATACAAGAAACCAGTGAATCTGTAAGTAAGTGGAACAAGAAGACAATGTTTCTCTCTCTCTACCTCCTCAATAAATACAGAAAAAAAATAGACAGTTGGATGGAACAAGTGATATTAATTTGTGTAATATTATGTTCCTGAAATAAAAAAGAAAGGAAGAGTGAATTTTTCCTTCTTGAATGAGCAGTGAGTTGCTATAACAAAGTAATTATTTGAAGTATCCCAGTATTAAGTAACACATATATCACATGGACTTTGAGGGGTGGCTCCTCCCTACGTTTGATTCACCCTATCTGAAGGAGTAGCAAGACTTTCAAAACATCCAGAAAGACCAGTGTCAATAATTAAATCAATGAAATGTATCAAAATGAGTAGTCTCCTTATCCGCTTTACTTAAGGCTAGGTTCAGCATTTTAAAACTTCAGACTTTACTGGCTGTGGTTTTATTTCTTGTTTTCTCCTGAACAAAAGCATTTAACCCAGCACTCCTGTGAGATAAGCAATTGATGGACTAAATGGATGCAGCGACTCCATCCATACCAGTGGCAGACAAGGTAGAGAATTGATTTTATTTATTGGCAAAAACAAAGTCACTCTTGCATTAGTGCTAGACAGGTACTTCCAAGAAATACTCTTCCCTTTTAACCTCCTCACTGCTGGCTGGCAGGCTGGTGGCTCACTGTTCTAGGACAAAAATAAACCTTGCAGAAGTCATGGATTTTGTCTTAAAGATAAATAAATTAATTCAGCTTCATTAACATTTTTATTTAAAGAGCTGGTATAACTAATTTTGGAGCTGTAACTAATTTAAGAAAAACGATAATTGATTTTTATTGCATTCAAAAACTGTAAACACATTTCAAAAGGCTATAGTGTGTTGTCCTCTGCATGGTCACATCACCACCTGAGGTTTGCACAGCTAATTAGCATCTTAATTTATTTTATTGTCCATAATAAATCAACCCAGAGGAGTCTTTCATAGAAAAGCTGCCAATAAATTTCCCCAAAGTCATTTTTCACCTGCGAAGTAAATATAGATAACACAGGGAGGTATCCTTGTGTTGTTGTCCAGGGTGTGCAGTTCGCCTCCATGTAATTGTATTGTGAGATTAGCTGTGGACAGTGGACTCAATTTATGAAACAATAACATTTTAAAAGTCTCTTCTAGAAAAAGAATTTTATTAAGATATTTATGCACATAAATATGCATTACACTAATTTATGAAGGTAATTTTTTAAAATCAGTGCTTGTATTTTTATAAGCTTTGTTGAAATCAATCCTATGGGTACATTTTTGATATTTGTGATGTGTAAAATTGTTAAAAAACAAAGTTTTGTGATCATTTTATATTATAATTTTGGAATAATATGACATGAATATTCAGAGTATGATGTACAATAGAATTATTTTAAAACTCATAATTTGAGGGCATACATCTGTATGACAAAATGTAAGACCAGATATCCTACAAGATATGTACATATTTTGTTAGAAAATAGGCTCTGTTCTTTCATTTAGACAATTAAACATACATATGAAAAATAAATATGAAAGTCCTGTTTTATGAAACAAAATAAATCTACACATATTGGTGGACATTAGAGACTTCTAAATGATCAAGATGGCTTCTCTACAGGTTGACAGGGACCAGAGGGGAGAGTGGAGAGAATCACAGGGGAAAAGGGGAAGGACTCACATGAACAAGTATAAAGGACACATGGACAATAACTAAGGTGGGGGGTGGAAATGGGAGGGAGGTGGGGAGCACTGTGCAGGGCAGGGCTGGGAATATAAGACAGAAAACTGTACTTGAACAAGAATTAAATTTAAAAAATTAAAAAAAAAGATGGCTTCTCTAAAGCAAATGATAACAATTTGTGAAAAAAGTGCCAACACAATAAAACTTAAGTCATTTACTTTTGTAAAAAAAACCTCAAGATTGGAGGTGTTGATATGAAACCTGGATTTAAGGACTGATTTCAGCACTTGCTGACCTTATGACTTTGGGAAGTAATGAGACCTTTTGGGGACCTTACTTTTCTTCTCTACAAGATGTGAGTATCTTTGTAACATTTTTATTTTGTTCTTTTGATTTTTTGGCTAAAAATAATAACATATAAACTTTTCTTACTTGTTTAGAAAGAAAAACACAGTACTTTAAGGCTGTGAGTAGTAGTTGGTTCACTCATTCATTTATTAATTTAATAAATACTTATTGAGTACATACTATACATTTATCACTATACAGTTTTGCAACAGAGGGAAAAGCATCGACATATTTGCTTTCAGGAAGATGTTTCTTCTAGCAAGGGAAATAACACAAATAAAATATTTTAAATATTAAGAAGAGATTACTTTAGATAAAATATTTTTATTAGGATATGACCTTTATTCTGAACTAAAATTTCTGAGAAATTACCAGCTAAACTTGTTTATAAAAGATGAGTAGAAATACTATGCTAATAAATAAATGAAGAAAGTTTTGGGCAACAAGGATATGTACCTTAATCTGGGGTAGAATGTTTGTTCTAAGACATTTTAGAAGGGCCTTGTTCTGGAATATAGTGAGTTGGAGGACTGTGGAATGATAGGAGTTTTGTTAAAAAAAAGGCTGGAAACAGTTCATGGATTTATTTATATGATGTGGAATGAATTTATATTTATTCTAGATATAAGGGGAACAATTAAAGATTGAAAGCAGGTGTGCATAATATGATTTTCTTTGTCATTGCTCTTACTGATATGATAACTGTCTAGGAGCCAGGCAAGAATAAAAAGATAGCTGTGACTGAGGAGTTACCTCATATGTAGGCATGTTGAATGGCTTAGACTGTGGTGATGGGGGTACTGGAATTAGGAGTGGGGGAAAGAGGAAGATGAGAGACATCACGGGGACATAGAATAGACGAGGCTTGATAGATTGCAGGGTATGAGAGAGGGAAGAATCAAGAATTCCTTCTGGCGGATGAGGATACTTTAACTACAGTTTGACTGAATAACGTTAAATGTCAGTATAAGTAAATGTACATCTAGCAGTTTGTGTGTGTTGAAAAGAATTAACTACATAAATGCCAATTTATTGCTGATAGTAAAGGAACATCCACTTTGAGGTGTAAATTGTTCTCTCAGAATTCTAAAATGAATAATATTCTTCCATTTAAAATATTCCTATGCAATTAGTGACTGTTTTCTACCCTCCACCCCAGACGTTTTTACAGTGTTCTGTTGGGAAATCTTTAGACCTTACTGGTTTCAGACTCTTTCAGACTCTTCCACCCACCCCACCCTAATAGGTCACATTCTGATCCTTTGAACTCTTACTGAAAAAACTCTGCTGGGAGGAATACATACCAGAAATGGTTGGTGCTTCAGATACAAATGTTTTCAGGAGCAATTAACATATTTAACTTATTTCAGGAGGTTTATACACACTATGTGCTCCTAAATATTGGAATACTATAAAGATTAAACTGGCATCATTTTAGAAAAGTGCATGCTACCACTCACAGTCCCTTTGCCACTTAAATAGCACTTGATGTGCTCAAAATTATAGCTATTATACAAGAAATTGCAATTTAAATACAGGGAAGTACACGGGCTATGTTTATTGGAAGTACAAAGACTATGTTTATTAAAATAGTTCTATGCAGTACCCATGCCAGTATGATACCATCAGGATCTGTAACATCTGTGTCTGTTTAGGTAATACTTCCACATTTTGTGTCATGAGCACATGTTAATCTTCTTAACAAATAAGGTTGTTGGTTTCTCTCAGCACTCTGAGTGCCCACTGAAAACCTATTCGTCCCTACGACCAGAACTGTTGAATGAGCACAATATGCAGTGTTGTCTGGAGATTCAAGATCCGTCTGGTTATGCTACCTGACATTGTCATGAGTGCTCTTTTCCCTGAAGTAGTTTATCTAGCTGGAAATGAGATCCTACTCTTCCCTGGATTTTTTGAGTATCACAGCATTAGGCATACTGTCCTTTACTTCGGATAGGGAATGTTCACTGTCTTTATTCAATACTTTTTTAATAGTAGCAAGAGAAACAATGATATCATGGATAAGTACAATCTAAAAAAACGTTAAAAATTCTCAAACTCTTTCAAAGAATATTTTAATTCTCTTTCCCATTTGTGTTTCACCAGGACTGTCAAAAAAAAAAAAAGAAAGAGACAACTTTGTTGATAGACCTTCAATTTTTTTTTGTGGTAAACATTATCAGCAAAATAGCCCGAAGACAGGTAGTTGCAGAGTGAAGAATAAATTGGTTCTCATGATATATAAATTGGAAAATTGGCCCTGCAATCCCAGGGAATTTACTGAAACTGGGGCAGTTACTGATCAATAACAGTTATACACACACAGTACATTGTTCCAGGAAACCATCAAACTCAAGAATGTGGAAACTTGCCTCTTCTGCTAACCCACAGATACCCTTTTTAAAATTCTTTTTATCACAGTTTATGTGCCTCATCGAGGACTTCTCTGATAGCAGATTCCATGAGTATAAAGATTTTCCCTATTTTGCTTAGCAGTGTGTTCTCAGCAAAGAACACTATGCCTGGCACAGACAGAATATTTTCTATCTAATTACTAAATCCCAATCTATAACCATAGCTTTGTTAATTAATTCTCTAATAGATAATGCTGTAACTTGTTTAATACTATGCCATACAGATGAATGACCACTTTTACTACAAATATATGTATACTTTATATGTCTATATACTTACATATATATACTTTCTATATGTCTATATACTTTCATATATATATACTTTCTCACCTTTTTTAGGTGAGAAAAACCTTTTTTACTTCGTGATAGAGCCTAATCATTGAATTCATATTGGTCCATTATAAAATGCACAGGGTCAATATTCTTTTTGGCATTAAAATATTTTGTTAGTTCTTAAAAGCTATGCATGGATTTTAAACTCTAAGCCTCAGAGTTTATTTTATTTTTTAATAAAATCTCATAATTTTATTTCTATCATTGATTGTATTATGGATTAAGTAAAGCAAAATTATATTAAAAAGAAAAACTCTCAAAGTTCTCAGTGCATTTTAAGCTCTCAATAATTTCCAGGTATCATCCACAATAGCACTTTTGCATAAAAACAAATCTTGTCCTTAATTTTAAAATTCTTAATATTGAAGACTGTGGTACTTTAAACTGGTCTCAAAAGTTGTTCCTGGGTTTCCTTCTGACTACAGAACACACTTCTATATGACTATAGATTATCTAACAATATGCCCGACAGTCAGAGAATGTGGCATTTTAGCCACAGAAATGGAGAGTGAAAAAGCACCTGACTCAATGCCTTTTCTAATGCGCTTCAAGGGATTAAACACTTCAGGCTGAACACTCTTGCAGGATTCTCATGGCACTTCTCAGGTTCCAAATAGCTCTTCAGTGAAAGTCACCTTGAAAGTTCTTACTGATAGTCCACAAATTGTTATGTGTGGGAAATTTGTGTGCAAGGCTTTTGAACCACTTTTTGCTGATGACGTGCTCACTGTGGCCACATACTTTATACATCACTGCTGACATGGTTAAAGTAAAACCAAGTCTTGGCTTCAGTGTCTCCTGAGAAGAGCACTGAGCCTATGTTCCATAGGGCTATTTGTGAGGCTAACTTTTAACAATGACTTGGGAAATAGCAATCGTCAATTTTGGGAAAACCTGTTCCTGCTGAATCCTTAAGATACAAAAGATACAGTCTACGTCATATGAACAAGAAATGTCATGTTGTTACTGCTGTCTTCACATTATAAGAGGTTAAGATTTATGACTGTAAAAGAACAGTTTTAAAGAAATATATGTGGCAACCATTCAGTCAATTAAACTGGGCATAAATGTGTCCTAGGGGAACTCCACGACCATTTCAATGGCACCAAACCAACCTAACAATCATGTCATTCTTCACTGAGGCATGCTCACATTGGAGATAAAAATCACTTAGGAAGGTCCTTGATAAAGTATTAAAAACTTATTTCATGAAATCCTAACACTTAAATACACTTCTTTCTAGTATGCAAAATAATGAAACTGGAAGGACACAGCAAAGCACTTACACTGAATAGCAAAGTGCAAGGGTTGTTTGGAGGAAGAGCACTTGGACAGTTGTTCAATTTGCAAGCTGAACCAGCCTCTAGGCCGACAGCAGCTCTTTAAGAAACTCTCACTTGCATATTTTAGTGTACCATCAAGGGTGAATGTAACTGTCTTAAATGCTATTTTATAATTATTTTCCAGTTAAATATCTGCATGGATTTTCTCATCTACTTTAATGGAAAAAGAAAACACAGCAGAATAATTGCAGACGCAGTTATGAGAGCTTAGCTATCTTCTCTTAAGTCATATAGTAAGGAGACTTACTCTTCTAAATTACTTTGTTTTGAGAAATGTCTTTTTAATAAAAATACACTATTCACATTAATAGGCAATGGGTTTATTGTTTAAAATGAATGCATAAATATTTTTTAGACTTCTCAATTTGAATTTCTAATAGGGTAACTATTAATAGCTATAACCCACAAAAAACAAAAGCTCTTTGGGGCCCTGAATAATTTTTAAGGATCTTAAGGTATCTTAATTATATCAAACAGTCCTGGCTGGTGTAACTCAGTGGATTTAGCACAGGCCTGTGAACCAGAGGATCACAGTTCCATTCCTAGTTAGGGCACATGCCTGGGTTGCAGGCCAATTTCCAGCAGGGGATGCATGAGAGGCAACCATACATTGGTGTTTCTCTCCCTCTCTCCTTCCCTTCCCCTCTAAAGATAAATAACTAAAATCTTAAAAAAATTATATCAAAGAATTTAATTCATAGAAATACAATCTATTTAAATCAAGAAACTATTATTGATTTTGCCAGTACTTATTATAGAAATTCAATCTTCAATTGATCAATGAGGTAAAATCATACTTCTAAAATAATAAAAATCTTTTTGTATAAATTGTTTATTCATCACCCCCCAAAATATTTATTGCTTGTCTACTGTAGTGTGTCAGGCCTACTACCAGCTGCTAACACCTGGTTAAAGGGTACCTCTTTCAGCTCTACCCAGAGATTCCCTGTTACATTATTGCCTGCATTTCTGTTTCTACATCTGTGTCTCCACTGAATTCTAATTCACTAGTGATCTTTACATCACCATCACTGACCAAAATATTTGGCACAGAATAGGTATGCAATGATTGTTTCCTGAAATAATATTATAATTAATATAGTTTTGTCTCAAAGGTTTCACAGTAACTTTCATAGACGATTAGATCTACTAGGAAACTTTGTAAGACTAAGAAAATGAGGTCACAGGAATATAAAAGGATTTATGATCAGCACTTAATGAATTTTAAAACCAAACATTTGTTTGTTTTTTAAGATTTAATTTATTTATCTTTAGAGGGGAAGGGAAGGAGAGAGGGAGAGAAATATCAATGTATGGTTGCCTCTCATGGGTCCCCTGCTGGGAACTGGCCTGCAACCCAGGCATGTGCCCTGACTGGGAATCGATGGAACCGTGATCATGTGGTTCGCAGGCTCTCGCTCAATCCACTGAGCTACACCAGCCAGGGCTCAAACATTTGTATCTTTAGGTACAAGCTACTGTATCTGAATTTACAGTCATGTAGATGGTTACATGTAGCCGCAGAGACAGAGATTTGAATGATGTGGCCATAAAGCAAGGGATGCCAGCAGTCACCAGGTGTCGGATGAAGCAAGAAACAAATTCTCCTCTAGCATTGAGGANTTTTTTAAGATTTAATTTATTTATCTTTAGAGGGGAAGGGAAGGAGAGAGGGAGAGAAATATCAGTGTATGGTTGCCTCTCATGGGTCCCCTGCTGGGAACTGGCCTGCAACCCAGGCATGTGCCCTGACTGGGAATCGATGGAACCGTGATCATCAGGTTCGCAGGCCCTCGCTCAATCCACTGAGCTACACCAGCCAGGGCTCAAACATTTGTATCTTTAGGTACAAGCTACTGTATCTGAATTTACAGTCATGTAGATGGTTACATGTAGCCGCAGAGACAGAGATTTGAATGATGTGGCCATAAAGCAAGGGATGCCAGCAGTCACCAGGTGTCGGATGAAGCAAGAAACAAATTCTCCTCTAGCATTGAGGAGATACAGCCTCATGTACACCTTGATTTTCACCCAGTGAGACTGATTTCAGACTCTGAACTTGAGAGCCATAAGAGAATAAACTTGTGTTTTAAGTTACTAAGTTGGTTATTTATTATAGTAGCCATAGGACACTATTACAAGTAAGGGTGAATAAAATTTTGTAAACTCTATAAAGTGCTTAAGAAGTAGTAACTTAAAGATTGTTTAAATACACTTTAAAAAATTCCTAGTATAATAAAAGTACCTCTTTGTTTCTGAAGCTACCTCCAATGTAAAACTGATGTTTTATTAAAAGGCTCATACTTTTAAGTGTATTGAAAAGCTTGGTTTTACTGAAATAGACCATAGTTTCTCTAAGTTTCTAAAATGAGAAAAATAGCATTCAGATCTTTCTATATGTCTTCAAGGAATTGAATATATTCTTGATCATTTATCAAAAAGACAATGTACTTAAAGGCGAGTGTTTGACAAGTCTTTTAATTCTAAATTCTTTGTTTTCTTATTCTGCATTATAGTTATATTGCTTGGTGATACCCACCCTCTAGTTTTATTTATATTTTTAGTCCTATATGAATAGTCTGAAACCACAAAAAGATACTGCCTCACACTCATTGGGATGACTAAGGAGAGGCATCAAGTGTTGGAGAGAATGTGGAGACTAATAAAAACACTATTATAACCTTGGATAAGAATGTTTAGCAAATGTTTAGCTTGTAAGAAGCTAAAATGGTTTTAAATTGCTGTACTACGGTGGCTATTACATTAGCTAATTCACGTGTTATGTTTATTATGTGGCTGAACTGATTTTAAGAACTTCACATGTATTCAATTGTTTAGTCCCCATAGCACAGCAGGTGTAGATTGATGATTGGATCCTCATCTCCGTTGCAGATGGGGAAAGCAAGGCACAGAGAGGATAAGTAATTGGATTATAAGTATCTGATGTACAATATGCACACAGTCTTACTCCAGAACCTATGATTTTCAGCACAATGCTCTTCTACCTCTCCAGAATTAAGCATAATTCCTTTTTCCTGGACATTTAATACATTTTTAAATTGAACTGAAAAGACTAAATGACTTAATGCCCATCTCCCATCACTTATTCTATTGTAAAATTATATTGGAAGAAGTTAAAAGTATGAAGTTTTCATTCTATTTCTGTATATCCAAATTTGTCTGTTCTTCAAGTTCTAATTTTAATCCACAAAATTTCTACGAAGCCTTTTATGATTTCCAAACCAAGTGTATATATTCTCCCTCTCTAAAAGTTTCTCAATGGACTTATGATACCTACATGTTTCAACACTGACATTAATTTATTTTGTTCATGTTTCTTTTTCTCTGATAGGCTCTTCAAGGGAGGGATCTATAATACCTGCAACCTAACCTTGTATCTCTCAGGATCCCTGTGCACAGTAAACCCTCCAAAAGTATTTGATAAATGAATCAGTGAATAAATGAGTGACTGAACAACATTGATAGTTACGGTGAAAAAAATAAATTGCTTTCTATGTCACCCTTTAAACAATTGTATTTCACTACTTCTTCTGAACAAGAAAAGGAAAATTGCCTGTGTTAGTACTATATTCTCTAGAACCAGCCTTAATCATAGGAGATTTATGCACTGAGTTGACGAGTAAATCCCTTTTAGTATTGATCCCGTTTAGAACAGTGAGTGATTTTGAACAATTTCAATCTTGTAAAGTAGAACATTTAGCAATGACATGTCAGGAAGGCCTATGCTCTATTAGAAATAGCAGTCGATTTATGCCAGCATTTATCAGGTTTACGCAGAATTGCCGATCTCTTTTGTCCCAAATATGACAATCTAATATATCTCAAAATGTTTAAGTTTATATCTAGATGAAGGAAACTTCCGAAGTCAATTTTCAGATTGTTAGAGAAATTGGAGAACTATCCTGACGAATGGTAGGGTACCATAGTCCTGTCTGAATATGCATCCATATTCTTTTTCTACTATCAGCAGATTTTAAAAATAAGAAATGAACCTCTTAGAAACAAACAGGTTCAGGAGTAAACTCAGTGTAATATGTCATAGCCAAGCTACTTAACATAGGTCCAATTCTCTTATAAGTAAATGGGTTCTTCAAAAATCAATAATCTGAACTGATTTTAAATCAGCTAGAGTAAAAATTGTTGTTAGTCTTTATTTGGTAATTTTGGTTCTGGATACTACTCCTGATGGTTCATCTAAATTTTTTCCAATATATTGTAAAAAAGAGAACCTCTGGCAATGAGGAAAGTGAGGTTCAATACTATGTACTTACTGCCTAAAGAGAGAATATTGAAAAGGTAGAATTCCAGCCCCGGCTGGTGTGGCTCAGTGGATTGAGCACTGGCATATGAACCAAAGGGTCTCTGGTTCTACTCCCAGTCAGGGCACGTGCCTGGGTTGCAGGCCAGGTCTCCAGTATGGGACATGTGAGAGCCAACCACACATTGATATTCATCCCCTCTTTCTCCCTCCCTTCCCCTCTGTCTAAAAATAAATAAGTAAAATCTTTAAAAAAAAAAGAAAGAAAAGGTAGAATTCCACCTTCTGACAAAACCCATTTTGTTTTTAAAAGTACCTCCTCATTCTCTCATATTCTTAATGATAATAAGATAATGATTTGTTTATTTTGACCATAATTTTAAACGATGGTTATTGGTAAGAGTTACAATGTATACTTTTAACTCTGCAGTCCAGTTCCAATTATATGTTATCTATTAATTTGTTTTCTATTAAATATATTGTATTCTCAAGATCCTGATATGACAGAACTGTGATTTCCTGTACTTACCTGCTTTCACTTTCAACACTAAGAAGATTAGCAATGCCATTGTCTATATAGATTTGACAATCAATAAGAGTAAAATCAATCAAATCTATAGATAAAATTAATCCAATAACTATTTATTGAATCCCTACTGAGTGCCTAGCATACTTTTTAGGGTCCATTATATATGAAGCTGACCAACGACAGGGAGAGGGAGCATATTTTGATAAAACAACAGTTATACCCAGTGTGGCAAGAGTTGGAAGATTGTATCTTAACTATGTATTATAGTAATTGGGATTTCAAGTCTGTTCTAGATAAGAAAAATTTTAAAAGCTCTTAATCAATAGAAAAGGCAGCAATATAGCATATTATTGTCATTACAGTAACTAGGGTCTGCAGTTTCAATCTGGTTTGGGGACCTTGGACAATCTATTTCACATTTATAAGCCCCAGCTTCCTCTGTTAAATGATAATAAACTGGACTCATAAGTCTGCTAGCATTAAATGAAGTAGTGCTTATTCCTGAAACATAAACTGGCACTAAAAATTGGCAGCCAAATATTATTGCCCTTTTTGGAGAATCAAAATACACATGCAAGTCCAGGAAGCACGGAATTTCAAACAAGATGGAACACAGAGGAACATGCTTAGACACATCATAACTAAAATGCCAAGGGTTAAAGATAAAGAGAGAATCTTAAAAGCAGCAAGGGAGAAGTAGTTACTTCCCTATAGGGGAGTCCCCATAAGACTGTCAGCTGATTTCTCAAAAGAAATTTTGCAGGCTAGAAGGGACTAGCAAGAAGTCTTCAAAGTGATGAAGAGCAGGAACCTACAGCCAAGATTGGTCTACCCAGCAACGCTATTATTTAGAATTGAAACGGCAGATAAGAGCCTGCCAGACAAGAAAAACTAAAGGAGTCCATCATCAACTATTATTATAGAAAATGTTAAAGGGACTTATTTAAGAAAAAGAAGATCAAAACTAAGAACAATAAAATGGCAATAAATACATATCTATAAAAACAACCAAATCTAAAAAACTAAGCAAATAAGAACAGAGACAGAATATGGGTACTAAGAGCATTTTAATGGAGGCCAAATGGGAGGGGGGTGTGGAGGAATGGGTGAAGAGGTGAGGGGATTAAGAAGTAAAAATGAGTAGTTACAGAATAGCCATGGGGCTATAAAGTACGGTATAGGAGATGGAGTAGCCAGAGAACTTATACGCATGACCAGTGTACATTATCAATGGTGTGGGGATGGCCTGAGGGAGTAGGGGTACCAGTGGGCAGGGGAAAAGGGGGAAAATTGGGACAACTGGAATACCATAATTAATAAAATATAATTGAAAAATAAAATTACTGCTAGGAAAGTTTAAAAAATGCACATCGATCTGAGAAGTGAATTCTGCTATAAGATAGCTCTACTTACACTTGTCTAACCCAGACTCATTTAACTTTGATACAGGTTTTTAATGGGATATTTATTAATAACATGCATAATTGTTACCTACAGAAGCACATTTTGAAAAATGCTCATCTAAATAATATTTAAATTTCAGATTATAAAATGAAAAAAGTGAATGAATGTCTATTTTGCATAGATATGTGGTTATGTTTATGAGAATTTTAATAAATATCTTGTGACACTTTAATTTTTAATATCTTAATACTAATATCTTAATATTAATTAATATTTTAGCATACTTAAGTTAGTATAATGGTCAAGAAACAAAGATTTGGTGACAGAAAACTCTGGGTTTAAGCCCCAGTGACACTAGTTGCTAGTTGTGGGATTAGGAGAAAAACACTAAGTCTCTCTGATCCCTGGTTTCCTCAGGTGTATTATAATGGAGAAATAATATATATTTCTGTATAGTACTTCTGAAGACAAACGAGATAATAGATGAACTATGTAGCACATAATACCTGACATAAAAATTCTTCAAAAAACTTAACTGTTTCTATTGACACATTTTATTAAAAGTATCGATACTTTCTCAATTTATAGTACTCATATTGTCACTTCCTATTTTATAATATATATTTGTATATTACAGATATAATTTACATATATTTATATATTATAGATATAATTTATAGGTATACTTTCTTAAATATAGATGATATATTATATTTAATCTAAATCACCCAATGTTAATAATCTGAAATTACTAACATTAAACTACGGATCAGAATATCTTCTCTCTCTGTTCAGCACAATCTGCAGTTCTACAGATTCCCTCTGCTGTGTATTGTCGCAGGGAGTGACCTTTCCCAGGACGCTCTTCCGTAACATGAAGCTCACATCTGCTGACTCTTGTAATCTGGGGTAGTTCTACGGAGACTGTTCTTTCCAGTGAAGGAGCAGGCCTCTTGAAATTATTTTTGCTTCTGTAATTACATCAACCAGATATCAACATTCTTTACCTAAATTTTAAAGTCTAACCTTCCCTGTCCCAAAAGCAACCCATGGGCATTTATCTTGTAATATTAATTATGGAAAAATCTTAAGTGTTGACACTGCTATTCTTTCTATGCAAGAATGGTACTTACAGAATACCATTAGTTGTGTGTATACATTTCAGATTGCTTTTTTTTCATTAACATTGGTGCTTTTGTGCAGTTCCAGCTAGAACATAACTTAGTTTTTTTGTTTGTTTTTGTCAACAAGGGCTGTGTAATGAACACAGTTTATGAAGGTTAAGGGTAACCCGTGGTCAGGGAACTGCACAAAGCAGGGCAAAGCTTTAACCAGTATACACTGGCATACTTTTTAACACTGGAGCTGACCAAGAGCATTTTAATAAAAACAGCCAGCTGCTTCCAAATGGGAAGTCAGCACTACTTACTCTGCTGCCCCATGAATTAGTCTTTCAATTGGCCGCTGATTGAATATGTTTATGGAATATATTAGAAGGAAATCAATATGTTGGAAGTGACAAAAATCTGCATGCATAGGAAACAGTGATGAAGGGGTATGTATTTTGTAGCTTTAGAACTGCTGAATTTGAGCTGACTCAGGTAGCTCTACAAATCTGAGCAAGTGTGTTTGAGCATTTGGGGTAGTAATAGGACTTGGCATTAAATTCCGAAGTTCTCTACGTTTATCCTACTGGAAAACAAAACAAAAATAGTATTGGGAATCCTCAGCTTGTTTTCCAACTCAGAAAGAGTGAGGCCCCGTATGCTGTTAATAAAGCAATTGTATCATGCAGATATTTCTTCCTTTTACTACAAATAACATTTAAGTAAATATTTCTATAGAACGTGTTTCTCCAACTGCTATTTTTCTCCCACTGACCTTTAAGTAAATGTATTATAAAAAACCATACTAGTTTGCTTTATTTTCTTAGAAATAATGCAGAAAATGCATGAAATGTAATAGCTCTTTTAGCATTTTGTACTCAATTTAATGACTTCTTAAGTGTTGTTTGAGAGCAGAGCTGGTGACGCACTTGGCATTTAGTATGTTTGTGTTTGATTATGAAGTGGTATTAAGAAGGGCAGATTTCTATTTCTCTTTCAAAGACCTATTCAATACTTATTTGATAAAAATTACGAGATTTACTGGGAATAAATGGCAGAACTGTGGAAATATGAGGCCAGCAAAATGTTCACTGTTATTTATCCATTAACACATATTTACAGAACACATTAAAGTAGGCAATATGGGAGCAAACATGGAAAAGATGCAAATTTTGCCCTTAAACATATAGTATAATAGGAAAGATAAAAAGTAAACCATGCTAAGTAAGATTTTAAGTTTGACAAAGAACATATAGATAAAATCTTATTAGAAAACAGGGAAAAGCAGAATTATTTTTCACTCATGGAAAAGGAGGTCTGTGCTTTTCAGGAGGTAAATGGGTAGGTAAACTGTAGTGCACCCAGACAATGGAGGGTTATTTAGTGCTAAAAAGAAATGAGCCATCAAGACAAGAAAAGACATGGAGGAACATTAAGTGCGCATTTCTATGTGAAAGAAGTCAATTTAAAAAGGCTCCATACTGTGTGATTTCAACTAAATGACTTTCTAGAAAAAGCAAAACTATGGAAATGATAAAATGATCAGAAGTTTCCAAGTTTTGGGGGTGGGAGGATGAATAGGCAGAGCAGGGAGGATTTTGATGGCAGTGAAAGTACTCTGTATGATAGAACCCTGATGGATGCACATTATCCTTAATTTGTCCCAACCCACAGAGTGTGCAACACCGAGAGCGAGCCCTAAGGTAGACTCTGGACCTTGGGTGACTATAATGTGTCGGTGTAGGTTCATCAGTTGTAACAAATGTACTGTTCTGGTGGGGGTACATATAATGCGGAAGGTGAGGCATGTGTAGAAGCAGGAAGCATAAAGGCACACCTTGTTTTGTGGTGCTCTACTTTATTGTGCTTCTCGGATGTTGCTGTGAACCTGAAACTGCTCTAAAAAATTAGTTTGTTTTTTTTTTTAAATAGTAAGGCATGCCTTGGGAGGAGATGGTGCTATAGCCTGGCCTGGAAAGATAGGTATTATTTTTATTTTTTTCTTAGAGATTCAGGACCATCTAAACAGAAATCTCTAAGCAGGAAAATAAAACTTTTCCACCCAGAAAAAATATTGCTATTCTATCAAAAATCATGATTTTCCACCTAGTCAAAATGAGAAAGAAGTATATCACAGGGTGGTGGAAGAGGCCATGTTTAGTGAGGACAAATTTAGGAAATATCAAATGTACCTAACAAGTGCAGTAATAGTGGAATTTGGAACAGAGCCAGGGGTTTCCAGGTAAATGCTTAACAACAGGCTCTCTGGTGAAAGCAAACCTGATTTGTGTTTGCCAATTTCCTTGGTATCCGTGTTCCCACCGTGGCAGACATTACGCTCCCAATGATATCACTGAACATGGGAGAAGGAAGAGATGCACATAATTAGATCTTCACCCCATACCATTGTCTGCAGAACTCCACCAAACCCTGGATCAGTCTGGGGACATGCTTAAATTTCACTATTTAGGGGACCAAACTCTATTGCCTACTTAATAGAAATACATTGAAATTTAAGAGCCACTAAATAATATGAATATTGTAATAGTGTTCAGAATGAATTTGAGTTGTGATTATGGGAGTGGCCTGAAAGACTATGTAGATGCAAAATGCATTTGAAAGGATAATACATGAGAAAAGTAGCTGATGAGTTATGTAAGAAGAGAAAAAGGAGAAAATAAAAGATAAATGTCCTTATCCTATTATTTAAGCATCCTGGTGTTAAAGTGCATATAGAGCTAGTAGTCGTAGTCCCTTCTTTCTTTAGTTCAGTCTGCCCCTGAAAACTCATCATCTCTTTTTCTCATTAACCATTTTGTAAGTCTGCATGAGACTTGAAATTCTGGAGCAAGTGTGTCAGTTACATGACATACTGAAACCACCTTCTCAGAAACTAGTGAGAGCAACAAATGCTAACAAGTGCAGGAATTAAAATTCATGCAGAACAGGGGGGCAATGGACACTGTCACCACCATGTGGTGGTTTTGTAAAGGACTGCATCTAGAAGCACTGTCTATTACCGTGCAACTTGGAATGATGTAAATAATAATTATTAGGAGGCAAATAATAAAGTATAGAGATTTTTTTGGAAGTGTTGGGGGAACAGGATGTGTAGGAGTAGGAATTACTTACACCGTTTGATTCAGTTTCGTTGCCTGAAGAACCTTCGCCATGAATGCGGAAACTGATCATCACCCTGCGACAGCTGAGAAACCCGACGTAGAGCCCACTGTGTTGCCTCCTAAATCCACGCAAGTCAGCCCCGAAGCTGGGATTAGAACTAGGCTGGATAAGTTACAGTCATTAGTGCTGTTTGCTTTTCACTACAACTGTATTGAATAACGAAGTGAGAGTGGAAATGCTAACAGGCCTAAAATGTTTAAAAAGAACAATAAGGAGAAAGTAAATAATAGAATAAAGAGTCAAGTAGGAAGAGCAGCATGGGTGTCACTGTTTTAATGCAGGCTCCTACAGTGTCCCACTCAGGTCACTGCAACAGCAGCTCAGCTGCCCGCTCTGCCACCTTCTCTGTAGAATCTGCCTGCCACCCTTCCGTAGCACTCAGCTTGTTAAGTACTAACTCCAACTCTACGAGCCTGCCTGCACTTTCCAACTTATGATTTCTAAATGTTTTCATTTATTTTACGAAGTCCCTCCTTCACCTAGTCCTCCATTAGAGGTTGATGTGGTTGCCATAGCTTCACATTTTAGTAAATTCTGTATTTGCATCTGCTGACCACATAATGGGTGCCCAACAAATACTTATTATTAAATTTATTCAGAGAATTCATGTATTTTGCATTAATAAAATATCTCATATAATGATTAAAATCCAAAGTAGGCACGACAATTATGAATTAATATAAATGCTGATATATTCTCAGTTTTTGTTTTGTTTTGCTTGGCATTTCATGCTTGCTTTAACTGAATTTTGAAAGAAGCAATAATTTATTTTATTAGCATGTGGAGCTATGAGACTGACTGTTATATCTCAATTTACTGGCTAATTTTATGTAAGCAATTTTTAAGTAAAACAATTGATATAATTACTTTTATTCACTGTTTTATTGATGCATCAGTTTACCAGAATTTTGTAGATTCCATGTCAATTTTAGCATGGTGGGAGAGCTCTAAATTCAGACAGCTATATCTAAAAACATTAAGGGACCTTAAGTAAGTTTTCTAAGTGTTTACACTCATCAAATAAGGATAATAGACCTTTTTTCCTCAGGAGTATCTATTTGATTCTTTCTTTATGTCTAAAGAATTGCAGATAAATGTTAGTGATCTACTATGTCAGATACTACATATGTCAATATAAAATATTTTATCATATACAAATAAATAATATTTTAATTTTTTTCTCTAACTTTGGCTGATCAAAATTGACATAACATATATCTATAATATATTACATATATAATGTATATAAATAGCTTATATCTTTTTATATATTCTACAAAGAAAAGATTAATCCCTAAGAAACATGTTCACTCAATTGATTTAAAACAAGCAAAACACTAGTTTTTAAGCTCAAAGGCCTAATGGGCTTTTCAACATGATCTTTCAAGAAAGTTGGATTTTATATATTTCCACTGATATTTCTAAACGCGTTTTCCTTCATGATTGTGATAATGCTTCCACATTCTTGCTTTTGAGAGACTTGCAAGAACAAGAAGGGTAAGACAAACAATGGCAGCCCAAAACGGAGAATCCATGAGGGAAGGATAGGGGAATTCAGCCAGCCAGAGGGTGCGGCATTAACTTGTTGAGTGGCGTTATTTCAGGAGAACACTACACTGCAATGCAGACCTGGCATTTACAAAATAGAAACGTATAGGCCACCAAGGACGTGATAGCTCTTCTGGACTAGTGCACACACGCAACCTGCAGGGGTTTCCACAATTCCCCCCTTTTTGCCACCATTCCTTTGTCAGCCATTTGTTTCATCGGCAACTTGATTGTGGACTTTGCCTAGCGATGAACCCAACCCACAGCGGACAGATAAAAGTGGCAGAACAGTATCAAGGCTGATTTATACAGCACTTCTCATTTATGTTTCCCACTCCAGCTGATTACCAGGGCCACTAATGTCACTATTTGTGAGGTTTTTTGGGAGGCTTTGTAAATAGGAAATGGATTCTGGAGGCTTCTGGGGATATATTTTAATGAGCTAAGGAAGAAAATATTTATTAAAATATTTTATTTTTCACTGACAGAATTCAAAGGCATATGTTTTTTAAGCTGTTGGGGTTAGTAGCTGTTTCTACGCATGTATTAACTATTGTAAGAAACATAATTTTTGCATTTACCTATAAAAAATAATCATTTTACGCATGGAGTAGAATGGGGATAGAACTAAGGGAGTTTGTGTTCACATATACATCTTCCTGATCCATGAAGTATTATCTGAATTATAACATGATGTTGAAGTTTGAAGGTAGAATATTTGATTTATACCTATATCTGCCTGCTAATAGGTTTCAAATGATAATATGTTTGATTAATAGCCACGTAGAGGACAGGAAAAGTCTGACCATTCATTTCTAGAAGACTCTAAGCTCTTCAGAAAAATATTTAGTGTATGTATTTATTCCTTTATAGCACACTAGAATTAAGTGAAGGGGAAGGGTTGCAAAAAGGAACATTAGATCAGCCTAAATATATGCTAATTAATAAACATATTTTCCACAAAGTCCATGGAGCAGTACTGTTACTCTGCTAGAAGCTAAGTGGGTAAATGTATTTGATGAAAACATTATAATGTTAAAACATGCTTCTGTTTGTGGTCATCATTTTCTTTATTTCAAAATTTCTATTTGTTCTTTATCCCTTAGGGCTTCATTCCAAAAGACCAATTCTCTCTTGGCATTAAAGTCATTCCCTGGCAGAAATGCAAAGGTTAGGGGAACACATTAACATTTCCTTCCCTACTAGTGCAGTTCAGTGGTTAGGAAGGAGTGTGGGCTCTGGAGCCAGACTGCTTGGGTTTGAATTTCAGCATCACAGCTTAATAACTGGGTGATTTAAGGCAAATCACTTAAACTCTAAGCATTGGGGAAAAAATGGGAAAATTCTTAATTGAAGAGGTATATGGTAAGGATGAAAACACTTAGCATACGACCTGTCTGAGTAAAAACTAAGTAAACACGAGCCATCATTATTTCCAAAATATAATGGCATGTGACAAATCTGTCAGCAGCAGCTGCCTAAGTATTAAGAGCCTTAGTGACCTTTAAAGTGTGCATAATCTCGTCAGGCATGTCACTGCACCTGAGAGCTGTGGTTGTAACGCACATGTCTTCTCGGCTAGAGCCGATTTTGTTTTTGCCCTTTGCTGAGTCCAGCCACTTCACTCAAAGTCTACAAATTTACTAGGCATATCACAGGTTTTGTAATTTTATAGAAAATTTTAAATGTCCTGTGGAGGAATCATATTAGAAAACTCTGCTTCTCTCTTCTCCAAACCAATCTTTGGACTTTTCCTGCAGAAAAGGTTAACACAACTCAGCATCACTGCCCACATTGTCCTTCCCATTCAACAGACCCCAAAGAACCAGAATCTTCTCAACGTCTTCATCACACAGAATCAGATTAGATCCAGTTTCTACTTTTAAATTTGCACTACTAATTATTTTACAGCAAAGAAAAGAACCTTCCAATGGCAGAATCATTTAGAATTTACTCACAGATATGCAAACATCTTTCTCTTCAATCTCCCTGTCTTCTCCTTCCCTTTCTCCTGTCCTTCCACTTTGGTCAAATTCCATAGGCAAATATTTTCTGAGAATATTATGTCTTCAACTTTTAATTCACAGACTGCACAATTTTTAAAAGAACACTTAAACCACTGTCAGGGTAGGAATTTGTTTCATGAACAAATTAGGAATGGAAACTTCACTTCAATAAAACAATCTTAACTCTGACACAAATACTATTTCTAAAATATAGGATAAAATATTACTCATCTCCATGTGTATCATTCAGTATAAAATTTAATTTCATGGATTTGAGTATGTAGCATCCTTCCACAGTCGCAAAAGATCTACTAACAGATATACTAGCATATTCATTGATATAGGCTGCATTAACATAAAAAATAGATGTTTTATTAGACCAACGATCCACTGATAAACCACATTATCATCAGTAAAAGGAAATAGCTTCAGTGGCTGAAGAGATTCAGTGGCTGTCTTGGCTAATGGGTCAAACACTTTACCATGTTGTGTGGGCAGTTTGAAATACCTATGCTGGTGAGCACTAAAATTCAAAACAGGAAAATTTTGAGAAGACCTACATGGAAATAATTAAAGATAAATTATAGCAAATTCACATCAGGCCATAACATGCAAAACAGTCATAGATCTGTAAGATGAAATGTTAGCACCTGAGGAAAGAAAGTCAACCTGGATTGAATCATGTGCCTCCCAGAAAATGCAAGAACAATTTTAAAATGACCTTTGTCAGAGCCGAATTAAACATCCACGTTAGGACTACAGTGGCACTTTCAGTACTTCCATCACACACCTGAGGTAACTAGTGTCCTATTACCAATCAGGCTAGAACAAAGGTGATGTGTACTTTTTTCTTCTTGCTTTACTACAGTGATTAACTATTTTCACTGTGCCTTTGTTAATTTTCTCTGAATTACTGCGCTTGCTCTCTTTTCACCAGGCTCATTTGCCTTCCTAACTAACACCTAGACAATAACATTATTGTCCCATTAATTTAGATGGCAGGTGGGCTTTAGCACTGAATCCAAATGGTAATAAGTAGTATAATTGAAAAAGAGCAGTAGAAACGCAAGGAGAGAAGAGGAAGAAGGAGAGGCACATTTAGCCTATCAAAAAGGACACTTTGTGATTAAAGAAAAAAGAAAGATATATGAGACAATTTTGTAGTACATGCCACTTTTCAAGTATAGAAACACAAATCTACTGAAAAATTGAAGATGTTATCCTCTGAGATTTGGAAGAAGTTGGTCTAAAAAACCAAGGGCCTTATCCTCATAGAAAAATGAACTTCTTTTCTGTTCCTGTGAAGTAATCTTACCAGTAACTAAAGGACATTAGTTAGTATGGAGATACTGGCTAGGGATACATCAGGGTTTGATTTTTGCAAAGGATAAATAAGGACTTTTTATTTTATTTTTGCTTAATGAGCAAACAGGCTCCAGAGAGATGCAAAACTATTTTGGCATTGTGCCTACACTTATGTCACAGCTCCAGAGAACAAGGTGTCATTCCTGGTGGTGCTCACACTGGGACTTTGTAGCTCATTCATTTCTGCCATGGTTCCCCCGTGTAACCCAGGGTTACATGGCCACAAGGGACAATGCACCCTTTGGACTATTTGTAGTTTATGAATTGTAAATCCAACGAGAGGGAGAGACAGCTTGACTGAACCCAAATTATGTTACAATAGATGGTAATGAATGTCCTGCTCTAGCAGGATAATAGAACCCTTGCTTATTGGCAGTCATTCAGACTCTATCTCTCTCATCCATTTTCTCTCTTGGCCTTGACCCTAATCCAGCAATTGCACATCCCCAGCTGCTCTTTAAGCTGCCTCATTAGCAGCACACCATTGGGCATCTCCCATGACAGTCATCCAATGGGACAAAAGCGACATGGGGCCAAAGACTGTAACTGATTGGCAAGCACTGCAATGAAATATGAAACAGAGTTAGATGAAGAAAGCTTTTGAGAGTATTTGAAGAGGCTGAATGGTTAAGGAATTTTAGGTACATGTTAACTTTACTGGTTAGCACTCTGATTTGCTAAACTTTGGGGAAAAATACCAGAGACCACAAAATTCTCCATATGTACTCATAAAGACTACACTTGACATTAAAGGCAATTTTATAAATTGCTACAATAATTTCTCTCAATAAACAAAATTAACACTTCAGCCATATAAACCAACTCAAATCCATTAATATTTTCAGAAAATACTTATAGACAAAACATTTCGCAACTGTGATTAAGAAATATGCTATTTTTAGGACAATTTCAAAATGGACAAAGATATCTATATCATTGAGAAGATCTAATAAATTTGTTATGTATTATTTTCTTGTTGTGAACCCAATTTACACTTTAATAAATTCTAGCAGAATATAAATTTGTAGGCACAGTTAATACAATTCAAAATAGCTTTCAAAACACAGCTCAGAATAACATTAGAGATATTATCCCTATATTAATACTACCACTGACTTTTTCTAGTTATTTAAGCAATGTATGTAATCCCCCACTTTAACTTGATATATATTTGACAATCTTCATACAACAAATTATTTTAATAATTTTTATTTATTTTAATATTAATTACTCTTTTCATCATCAAACTCCTTTACGTGAAAGTGATCATTTTCAGCAGAATAATATAAAACTATCATGTCTTGAAACTTCCTTCTCAGCTTTCAAATATTTAAATGCTTAAAAACATTGTCATTTTTATTCATCCAATAACTTTGGAGTCTCTACAATGAATCAGTCATTGTTTTATAAGTTGTAGAGACATGAAAAATAATTCAGTAGTGTACTTGTTCTAGAAAATGCTTGCTGTCTGGTGGAGAAAGATATTTACTGCATCATATAATAATGTGATAAATGTGACAGGATGGATGTGACCTAGAGTAAAATAGGAGTTTATAAGAAGGCAATTTAAGCATCTTTGAAGTGGTTAGGAAGACTTCACCAGAAATGTGCATCTGAGCTAACTCTTAAATGATAAATACATATCAGCTAATTGAAAATAAGTTTAGGAGAGTAGAAAGTATTCCAGGCAGAGAGAAAACCATATACAAAGGCCCTCAAGGACCTCTTGTGCATGCTTTAAGAAACTCTTGGAACATAATGGACAGATGTCATGAAGCCAGCTTAAGTTAAGGTGTTAAAGTATGAATACACAGGGGAGCAGGTGAAGTGGAACTTAATGGAAATCCAAGCATAGGAACCTTCATACGAAAAGACCTCATTGATTGTAAAGCAAGAAGCATCATTTGTGGCACAAGTCAATTCCAGAGACCCAGCGGCAGAAATATATGATTCAGTGCAATGCTCTGCAACAATTCAACTTGACTACATTTCCTGGCCTTCTCTGTTTCGTTCTCTCCTTTATGCATCCTGGCCAATTCTTTTTACAGAAAAGAAGCATGTTTGTTTAAGTATAACTAAAGCTCCAGTTGTAGCTTTTATAGCAATCCTAGTCATGAATTTGTATTAGCTGCCCTTGGATCAGATGCCTTTCCTGCTCACATAAATTGTAATTAAGGAAAAAATAGGAGAGATGAAGAAGACTCTGGGCATTATTGGGAGTCTGGTTGCATAAGGTGAAATCCTGCAGCAGGACCACAGGAGGAGCAGTTTTCTTTAGGAGGGATCGTGGGCGTGACAGGCATACTGATGGTGCTCGAATTCTGATCATAAAGGCCATGGAAGGATGCTGTAGCGTGTAGAACCTGTGAGATATTTTTTAAAACAAGTTTAATTTAAACAGATTTTAAGTTGTCAAAAGTTAAAATGCTACCAGTTACTTATATATATTATAGAAGTATTTTACCTCTCAAGTGGCAAGATTAATTTTTCTTTGAATGATTCCATTTTTTTAAATTTTCCTTAGATAATTAAAATATTCTTTTGTGGTTATATACAAGGTATTCTTCATCCTTTTCCATTCCATTTAAATTATTTCTTCAGTTTCTAACTGAACCTTCACTCCATTATTGAAGTAGTCATTTACATTATATTGAGTCTTCACACCTATAAGCTTTCCATATATTAAGCACTTAATTACCTATCTTATTTTGCTTTATTTTGTTCATCAATATATTTTCCCACTTACCAGGAAGTTTCAAAAGCAACGACTTTATTTTAGACTTTATCCTATTGCTTCTACAATGCATTGCAAATTTGTTGCTTATATACTAGGGATGTAATAAATACCCCTCTGTTAAAATTATTGAAGCCAAGATAAAGAATTTGAGAACTAAAAGATTGTTTCATAGGTATCTGAGGAACCCTGGCTGGTGTGGCTCAGTGGACTGAGCACTAGCATGGAAACTGAAAGGTCAGAGGTTCGATTCCCAGTCAGAGCACATGCCTGGGTTGTGGTCCAGGTTCCCCATTTGGGGGCATGGGAGAGGCAACTAATCACTGGATCTCTCACACATCAATGTTTCTTTCTTTCTTTTTCTCCATTCTTTCCCCTCTTTCTAAAAACTCAATAAATAAAACCTTAAAAAAAGATATCTGAGGCAAAAGATTACACAAATTTTTTGTGGTCCTTCACATACATGGTGGTATTAATTATAAACAGAAATGGGTTATTTTTCTATATTTATCTTTTATTTGAGCTCTCAAAGCCTTTAACAAACATAATATCTGACATGAACTCTGTTAAATATAATGTCCAACTCAGCATAATGACTGTTTTGAATAAAATGCACCCACAAATGACCACAGCCTTTCTTTAGCAAACCAGAGCCATTATAAGGAAGAGTCCCCTGCAACTTATTTATTCTGCAGTAAGAATGAATGCATTTGGGAACGTGTCTCGGCTGACTCAAAGCCTTCGGAGGACAGTGGACTGCAACTATTGATACTGTGCCCTAGCCGTTGTCAACCTACTTTAAGAAAGGAACTGGACTTTTTAGGGTAAAAACAATGAAAATCAGTGGATATACTTTTTTTCTAATAAACTTTAATGACTCACTCATGAGCAAGAATCATGAATGGTTAGCATGTAGTCATTTGTTGAATTAAAAAGACTAGTGAATGTCAAAAGACCCTGTTTCACATATACTAAACCAAATGACACACAAGTTATTTCTGAATGTTCAACTCATTATTTGAGAATGAAACACAATTTTTAGAAAAACCACATACTATTATATACCTTTCCAAGAAATTTAATGATTTAAACATCCAAATTTCCCAGTAAACATTTGTGATATACTAGACCATGGTACACATGGTCCAGGAGAAAGTTTTCCATTTGAGAGAAATAAGAACTATAGAACAGATATATGTAGTGCTCAAACTGTGAATAAATAAGGTTTCTCTAACCAACAAAACTGTAGGGGAAGAAATCCTCAAAGCCCTGGTAAGCAAAGGCTGGGCTGAGAGCTGTCATGCAGGGAGAGTGTCTTGGCGCAGCACAGCTGGAACAAATGCGCAGTGCTCTCTGCCAAGTGGGTAACTTAGTTTGGATATTCCCTTCCCCTTCTTCTCTTCTAAAAGTTTGGTGTACTGAAATGGGCATAATGTGCCTTTCTTTTCAAAAGCCTGTTAGAAGCCACAGTAGCGCTGGGGTCTAAAGCACAAAAAAAGACGTCTAAGTCAGACACTCTGTACTTAGTCTTAAAGGAGTTCATGATTTTTATGTGCCCAGCATGTTTACATGATACCAGAATATGTGGAGATATGTGACAAAACCCGGCTAGGTTAATGAGATATTAAAAAGAAGACTATTTTATTTTTAATGTCATTGGAGTCTTAAAATTGTTCAACCAGTCCCACAAAATTCAGAGTGAATGCTGACCCACTCATCCCCAAATCGGCTTTTTAGTCACTCACTTATATTAAAAACATTCTGTGGTAAAGTTAAAAAGGTCAATGGACAATTAGAGAAATGTATTCTTCTGAGAGTTTTTGTTATCCCGATAGTGACACCTCTGGAACCCCCACCCTTATACCTACGGACATGCAAACACGTGCCTGGAAAATCTAAAAATCAATAAGCTGGGCTGGAGCACCCTGTGTGGCAACTAAGGAGAAAGAGGCTGCATTTGACTACTGATTAATTTTTACAAATGATGGGTCAGAATCTGCTGTGTATCTCACATAGAATACAAGTGTTAGAAACAACCTTTGTTTTAAAGCTCCATCCTGGAGAACCCTATCTGAGTTTTGGAGCATTTGGCAGCAAATGATCCAGTAGTAGTCCCAAATATTCAGACGCTAAATGAGGACTTAATCATGGTGATTGCAAGGGTGTGTGTGGAGTGGGTGAAGGTGCAAGAGGACATGGGGGCGCTGATGGTGAGGGGAAGAAAAAGAGTACCCGGAAGTAATCCACTTTTCCAAATCAATGGTACTATGAATGACTTGTCTTGAAAAGAGTCATTATCAAAATAACCACAGGGCTAAGCTGTTTCCACAGCTGTTTCCCCCCTCCCATGGGATCTCTAAAGCCAACTCATAAAAATACCTGTCAGGAAAGATACTTCCCAGTAACACTCCTCCTTTCTCTACTTTTTCGATTCTGGAGGTGTATGTAGCCAGGAGTGATGTGAGTGCTAGCCTTGTAAACAGTTAAAAAGCCATCAACTTCAGGATCCTTTCCTGGATAAATCCATGCTTCCAAAACTGAAGGAAGGAAGAAATTTAACTTTGAGTAAGATTAGAAAGATTTTTAAAAATTATTTCATAAGACTGAATATTTTCTAAAAGTTTTATTTACTTATTTTTAGAGAGGGGGAAGGGAGGGAAAAAGAGAGGGAGAGAAACATCAGTGTGTGGTTGCCTCTCATGCACCCCCTACCTGGGACCCGCCCCACAACCCAGGCATGTGCCCTGATTGGCAATCAAACCAGAGACCCTTTGCTCACAGGCCAGTGCTCAGTACACTGAGCCACACCAGCCAGGGCAAGACTGATTATTTTGTTACTGATTTCTTTGGATATTAATGTGACCGGAGGTTTTCCAGTACTTGAGAATGACCATGAGTCCCAGTGCCTAACCTTGATTCATCTAAGGGAATGGTGAGGAAGCAGGATACAAAATGCATATGAAAATATAGTCATGAGAAAATAAAGGTGTTGCTTTTATCTTGTGAGTCATTTGAGTTCAAAAATAATGCTTACACTTGTCATAGCAAGAATTTGCTCTGGGTGTGCAGTAAAAAGCTTGTGAATGCTCAATGGCAAATTAAAGATTTGAAATCATGGTTATCAGGATATCATACTAATGACCAACATTCAAAGTTTGTTATAGGGTATAGGAATCTCTTATTGGATGAGGACTAAATGAATTCTTTTATTTGGTAATTCAGAGCAATTTTGGAATGGAAGACAGAATATTTGTGTTAAAAATTTGGTGGGGAATAAGAAATTAAAGATAGTGTATCAATAACTCTTTCCTTATTCTTTTCTCATAAACCAGGAAAGGCCTAGGGTATTAAGTTACAGTAGAGGGTTTTGCTTAGCAATGAATCACATTGCCTGGGACATATCCTAAATGAAACCAAGGTATTGGGAGTAGTAATAATATTCATAATAATGATAATGGTAGCTTATATTTCTTAGTTATTATATTTCAAGCTCTGGGACAAGTAATATAATATTATATCATATAATGGCCAAAATAGTTTATTCCAATTTTGATAATTTGGCTGTTTGGGTTCATAGAAGCTAAACAGCACAACCAAATTGACCCAGCTAAAAAATAATAGTCCAGGATTTAATTACAGATATTGTGTTGTCACACTCTCTTCCCTGCTTGTTGGGGGACCCGTGTGAAGTAAGACTGCAGAAGTACTTGGCCTCTGATTTGGTCACTGGCTGCTGTTATTAGAGAGAAAACACTAGAGTGACAGTTCTATATATAGGACACTAAAGGTGTACCATTCAGATACAACCCAGCCCCTAATGGTGTTTGTTGAGAAGAGACTGATCCCCAAACTGAAAGGATAAATTTGCCCTTTAGGAAACCTAATCCAATAATTTTAATGCTTGGGAGCTCTGTGCTCATCTCAAAGTCCGTTGCACACAGCATGGGTGGGCAGGTCAAGTAAAGGTCAGTATTTACACCTCCATCAGCACCGATGTGTCCATATTAAAACAGTAACAGTAACAGAGGCAACTCTTGCTAATTGCAGATGTTAAGCCATAGAATAGGTATTTTCCCCCTGAAGCCACCAAGAGAATGTTTGAGGCAGGCAAAACTCTTAGGGAAGGGAAATACCATAATTCTTGTCACTGCCAGCTTTCGAGGATGAGGAAAGACAACTGGGTCCAGCTGTAGAACTGGAACTGTTGAGAATGTTTGCTCATTTATTTTACAATATCCAAGGAGGAACCCAGCTTCTGTGATAGTCTGGAATAGTCATAATAGTCTATGTGTCTGGTAAGATGAAAACATAGTTATTGTTTCTCATAGTTGCCAAGTATTCACTCCATAGTATGATATTTGGACCACTTAGAAATATTGTCTGTTCATATTATTAAAAATTCTGTGAGGTAGAAATGATTATCCTTATTTTAATAAGAAATCTGAGAGTCAGAGAAATAAAATACGTATAGTTAACAGGAGACAGGGCCTAGATTTGAAACAAGATCTATTTTACTTTGAATTTTGAGCTTTTAATCAATATACTCAAATAAACTGTAGGTAGCAATGATAGTAATTACAGGGCAAATATAGACAAATGGTTTTAGGAAAAAGGGAAGGAAGGCGATTCAACTGCTTGTAAATGACTGCCAGCTGAAGCGTAAGAGATCAGTAGGTAGGACCAGGCCTGAACCTACCAGACCAAGGGCTGAGAAGAGATTAACCCTGAATGTGAGCGGTCAATACAAGATCTCTGTCATAGACAAAAGGTAAAGTATAAATGAACAACAGGATGAAATTCAAGACAGGATTAATGAGAAACATCATTCCTCACAGATTTTGTGAGGTCTGATGAATGCTAGACATTGGAGTCAATGCTACCTGATTATCTAGAAACCACCGATTGGTGAACATGGCCTTCTAACATTCTGCCCACTTGGTTAGGGTTGCCTCCAAGCCTGTATCCAAAGCCTGTGGGTTATAGGCTCGGTGATTGACAGACGCCTACCCTTTTAAATTTACCTCTCTGTGCTGGTCTGGGTCAAGGAACTTTGTATTATTTACACATCTATAAGATAAATTATAGCTTGCCTTTCAAATATACATACTTGTAAGCATTACTGAAACTTCAACTCAATGAATTATTATTATTCAAAAGCATTCAGTGTTGAGTTGGTCTATTTTTGGATATTACGCAAAACAATATTATTTTGTGAAGCATAAAACAAAAACTTACAAGAAAATTTCACCCAAAATTTTTCAAAAAATATTCCAGTCTATAGTTGAAAGGAATTACATAGTAACATCAACCTCTCAAATGAGCAGGATCACATGTTTTCACTTCTCACCATTTCACCTTTTGTCGTTTTATGTCTATTCAGTTTTGTTCTCTAAGACATTGGATGGATCAACATGTATCAATAAATAATACGTGCACTTGAGAGTATCCTCCATCTCAGAGCTAGGAAAAAAGGCAGTTACATGTTCTTTCTGCTACATTAACTTGAGTCTTCCACACTCTTGCATATTTTTTCTTTTCTTTACATTTACATATACAATTATTCTGTTTTGATTCAAGTCAGATGCCCAATTTTAAGAAGGGTGAATAGATTAAAACGCCAAATATCCTGAAATTGCAACGTGTTCAGTAATTTTGTGCAGAGTTGAGGAACAGTTTCAGTACCAACGTTTCTTTATCATTTTCTTTCTCCAAATAGAGTTTCCACTGAATTGAAAAGAAACCCCATGTGCAGAACAATACAGGGCACAAAAAGGAGACTTGTGCCTAATGATCTATACAGACATATAATCAAGTAGTAATTGTAAACCTCGCTGATATTTGACTGGAGTACAGTGTTAATGAAATTTCACAGCAGTTCTCGTAAGATGGTGATGGTTATTAAAGCTGACCCCCTTCAGCAAAGTAAATTGCCTTAGGTTTTAATTTTATTTTGACAGGATCCTTTATTACTTTTTCTGAAATCAATATTGACACACACAGCACACTGTAGAAAAAGCTAAACAATGCAGTACTCTCAGCAGTGAAAATCTGAACAACAGGTGGTTTATATTTTTAGTTGCTACATATATTATCCACTGCACAAAAATTGTATGTGACGCCCTGAAAAAAGTGCTATGCATGCATTAATATCCTTAAGAGCGTTTAATGCAAATTACAACTTTATGTCCAATAAATATAAAAGGCAGTGTGATCTGTCATCACTTTTGAAGGCTTCCTTAAAGTGTATGATTCAGAAAGGTTACCGTGAGTTTAAAATCATGCACTCATACTGACTGTGCTAAGTACAACGGCAACTTTGAATGTAGGCCTTAATTTTTTGAGTTGTTTTAAAGTAAAACTCTGAGAATAGAATGCAATTTAATAAATAAAATGGATCTTGAATTCTATTATATTCCGCTTTTACAGGTACAAGTCCAGAGATTCTTTAGTTAAATTAATTCAGGTTACATATTTAGGTGTCAACAGAATGAGAACTGTTTTAGGCAAGTATGCTTTCTCCAAATTATCACCCTTGAAATTTAAGGTTAAACATTTCAGCAAGTAAAATGAGCACATTGAGCAATGATTCAAATGAGATGTAGGGAAACACATGAATTCCTCCCAAGAATGGAATTTACTTATAAAAATGTATATTTATTCTTACGTATTTAAAGTCAGTCACCTTCAAAGTGCTCTCCATTTGATGCAATACACCTATTGAAATGGTTTTTCCACTGCTCAAAACAAGTTTTGAACCTGTCGATTTTGCTGCCTTTTAGTGCTTCTGCCGTTTTTTTGTTTCACTTCTTCCATATTGGTAAAACGTTTCCCTCTGAGGACATTTTTCCATCTGGGGAAACAAACAAACAAACAAACAAAAAATAGTCACTTGGGATGAGTTTGGGTGCAGCGGCATGGGGTCATGGCATTTTTGGTCAAACCTGCTGAAGACTCAGCGTGATGCGGGCAGGAGTGCTGTAAGTCACCCAGCATGAAATGGGCACACGTGTTGAAAGGAGTCTTCAAAACAGTTCCCTGAAGCTGAACCTAGCCTTTCACAACAACGCCAGCTGGCACATTGATGTGATAGGTTCCCAGAACATTCACCTAGCACGGGAAGCCTATACTACAGGTGGCCCACCCTCCAGAGGATAATTCTATTTTCAGGGGGTCTTCCTTTATATATGTATTCATGTATGTTTGTGTGTATATGTGTGTATATATCCACATACATTTAAAGGATCCATTAATTAAGCTCATGTATTCTATTATTCCTTTCTAAATTTTAAACATGACCTCTTGCTTTATTACTGGCTCTAGAAGACTTATTTTTAAAACACTTTTCAGAATAAAGTATTGATGAATTAAGATATGTTTGTGCAATTATATTTGTTGAAAAATGATATTTTTACTGCCGAGTGTCAAAGAACAAAAGTTCTCTGATGAGCAGATAAACTTTTCCACCTCTTTTCCATCTGGGTAAAAATTCTGTGTTTCCAATGCCTCTCCACAGTTGTCATCACTGCTCTGACTTCACCTTTCCTTTCAAGCCTCTGCTTGTCTATGACTATGACCTGTAGGATTCTTCTAACAGCTCTGGTTTCTTCTTCTTTGAACTTGACTGATGTCTATACTTTATTTTTGTATATGCAAAGCACCTTTAATAATTTATTCATATTTAATTCTGTGTACTCTGCTCCATTCTAAAACTCTGTAAATTCTGTAGAGTCTGGCTACCTTCATTCTCTGAAGTCATAACTCAGAGAGAAATATTGAATGTAATTATTCTGTATGTTTCTCTCTTTATTCATTTTCTTTACTGCTAGGACTCCTTCTTCATACCCTATAGGCAAGACCTTTCCTAGATATTTTGTCTAGGAAAGGTCTTGTTTTTTCACGAATTTTTCTTTTATTTTTCATCTTGTTTTTTCATGAATTTTTCTTCCTTTCTCTCAGTCTTTTTTTTTTCATAGGCATCACTCTAAAAAAATCTTAATTTGTGTGTCATCTTTAATTGGACACTACTCTTTTTATCCCTAATTCCATTAAAAGCATTAGGAATGAAATTACCTACAATGTTTAGAAACAAACACCCAAGCACGAGCATGTTGTTTTACTGGAGATGTTTCGAAAGCCAGCAAGTGTCCAGGGATCTTATGTGATTAATCATGTGGATTTTAATTAATATAAAATGAATTCTGGAAAAAATTATGGGAGAATATGGAAAATAGATTATATTGTCAAAAGCTAAATTGATTACCTTACTTTATGGCAGTAGGCAAATATATTAATTAAACAGTGAATCATTAATTCCTAAACTATACATAAAATTCTCCTTCATTCTATGTAAAAGTGTGACAAAAAATCTTTAGAAGCCATGAAGCACTGCCGTTATGTTTGTGCTCACTAAGCAGTGTACCGTAATTATTGAACTACAGTTCCAATGTTTTCATGTATGCAGCTTTGCTGAGCCATTAGAAACTCAGTATTATTGTGTCTTTTTCAATGTCCTGAGCATCCCCTGGGTCTTGAGGATGAATAAGTTTTCAAAGATTGCTGACTCTTTTACCTTATTAGGAATGATTATGTCTACTCATTCCCTTGCACGAACCTATTTTTATAGGTGTTTGTTTAGCAACTTGAGGATTTTTATGAAGTCAATTAATAAGCCTTTTCTAAAAGAATGAAAGTAAGATGAAAAGTTTTATTTTTCTTATTCTTAATTGATCTAACAGTTAACAATCTGTTCAAAAGAATAATTGCACAATATATTACATTATGTATGCTTATATGTGGTTGTGTATATGTAATATATATTTTCTATTTTTTCCTTGAGCCATGCATTCACTAGATGCAATTTTTTAATTTCTGAACATAGATGGTCTCTTAATGGAGACATTTACTTCATGAACACTTACTGAAATTATTAGCATATTTGTGTCTATCTTATTTTCTATTTTTGTATATATATATGTAAACATATATACATGTATATATTTGTATATACTTATACGTAAGTGAGATAAATGACAGCAATGATACAAGGGATGAAAGGGAGAAATTAAAATTATTTTTTAATATGGAAAACACTATACATGAAGTAATATGGGCTTATTTGAAAATGGGTTTGGATTACCTGTAAATGTTACTTGCAAACTCTAGGGAAGCCACTAGAAAAAAATTAACTGATTTTACTGAGGCATTGGTTGATAAAATTATATAGGTTTCAGGTGTACAATTCTGTAATCCATCACCTGTATATTTATTATTTGTTCATTACCCCAAGTCAAGTCTGCTCCCATCACCACTTATCCACCCTTTACCCTCTTCTACCTCCCGCCACCCTTTTCCCTCTGGTAATCACCACACTATTGCCTGTGTCTATGAGTGCTTTTCTTTTAATCCTTTCATTCTTCTCACCCAGCCTCCCAACGCCCCTGACTGCTGACTGCTGACTGCTGACTGCTGTCAGTCTGTTCTCTGTATAATAAGGCTTTTTAAAAAATTAAATATAATTGGCAGATAGCTATTGCATTCCTTCTAATATGGCATTCAACTCTTTATATACAAAATTAAGGTCATTATGATACAAATATTTCTTATTTTATCCGTATGATATTTTTGTTTTTTTTCTCTCTTTCAATGAGAGCACCTGTTCATGACCTCCACTGAGAATTCACAAAGAGCAAATAAGCTTAAATGTAGCATGTGAGACTAAAATTAAAAATACATAGGAATTTTTCTCACAGTAGATACTGTTAAAGAATAACACTTATCTGTGGTTTTGTTATCTCTATGTTCATATACATATATGTCTATACATATCTCAATCATATATTGTGCTCTCAGTTTCTGGTATTTCATTGGCCCTGTCTGGAGGAAGAAATGTGAAAAAATGACTCCCAAAGCTAATCTTCATTTTAGTATAAAAATCTTTATAAAAAAAAGGATATTTTACTCATCTATATAATTTTTGTAATAATAATAGTTAAATGTTGTGGTTTTAGTCAAAATGAGTTGAACATGAGTAGAGAAAGCTAAATATCTTCTGCTTTCTGATATGAGAATAATGCTTAAAATAAATTACATCTATTACTGAGCATGACCACGTCTCAGGCATTTTTAAGCACTTTACACATATTGTCAGATTTAATAATTTCAACAGCCCTTTTAGTTAGGTCTCATCACACTGGTTTTTGTAGGTGAGAATAATAAAACTCAGATAGGTTCTGTAGCTTGCCTTATGTTGCTCAGCTAAGACTAAATATGAAATGTATTAAAATCCAGAATTGAATGTATGTAGATCTTTCTGATACCATCTTTGATTCTCTTTGAGAGAAAAGTAGTCTTAGAAAATAAATGGCATGGGTTGAATATAGTATTTCAATGCAGTGCTTCTGTTGCCGTTAACTTACTTAATAAAATAGATAAAATCATCCCATATTTTGTTTTTAGTGTGTGCCAATTACTGATGATGCAAAGATGATTAACACATGGTTCTTTTTAAAGGACTTTTTTCACACATTTTGAAATGTGTTAGAAAGTATCATTTGGCATAGACTGTTAATTGGCCTGTCTAGAATTCATCCTCCCCGTCTTTATATTAATAACCACAACTTATGCCCAACTTAAATAGAGCAGATCTGTGTCTTCCAAGTAGATAGATACATGACAGATCTCAGGCCATTGCATTTTAAATGAAAGTTGACTTTTGAATGGAGTTTTCTCAAAGTCTCTTTAAAGGAGAATTGACTCTTTGGCTTATCTCTATTGTCCTTTTCATCCTGTATGTTTCCTTTTCTTTATGTCTGAGATGAAGATATGACAGCTAGAACACTGGCTGCCATCTTGTAAACATGAGAACAAAAACCACTTAAAAGCAGAAATCTAACAAGGAATGTGGGTTACTGAAAATAATGTTGAGCTGTATCACTGTGTGGTCACCTATACTACCAGTGTTCCACAGAGAGGTTGAATTATTACATGAAATAGAAACTGAAATATCAGTAGCTTAAGCAAGATTTGGATTTATTTTTCTAATAAATGAAGCCTCCAATCTTAATGACTTAATAAAATAAAAATGGAATTCTCCCATAAATTCCAATGTTACTCTAGAGCTGCCTTCTAGCTTTTAGAACACCATGTGCATGCAGGACCACCGAGGGCCCACTGCGAGGAAAGGAAAGGCAGGGACTGGTCTGTCACTTTATTTTAGGGAAGATGTTTGACTACTGAGAAAACGTAGAATGATCGCAAATACTCAGTTGGCCTATTTCTTTGTGGGTAAATATCATTATTCCCCCCTACATTTCATCTAAGCCATCAAATTTTGGTCATGAAACTATAAATAGTATTTTTATCTTTTCCAATTTTGGTTATACCTGCAATGCTCTCTCCTCTTTCATGCTGGCTTTATGCTTCCCCTCTCTCCTGTGTTAACAGATTTCACTAAGATTTGTCATTTATTCATCTTTTCAAAGAAACAAAGTTTGGCTCTGTTGATCCTCTCGAGTGTAAATTTAATTAAAAACCCAAAATCACAAATTTCTGCTTCTATCCTCATTATTTCTTATATCTTATATTCATTGAGCTTGTTTTGCTCTACTTCTTCTAATTTGTCACAACACTGAATTGTTTCTCGTTGTTTATTCTCTGTTGTTTTCTAGAAAAATTATTTGAGGCTATAAATTTTCCTGAAGGCAGTATTTTAGTCACCGTCTACACATGGTGACATATTATCTATTTTTTTTATTTTTTTGAGTTTGTGATCTGCTTTAATCCTTGTTTTTTGTAGAATTTTTCTTTTAATTTTTTCATTGTTGGTCAGTTACAGTTGTCCCCATTTCTCTGCTTTTTTTCTGCCACTACCCACACCCACCTTTCACATCAATACACACCCCTCCTTTGGCTTTGTCCATGGGTCTTGTATACATTTTCCTTGAAGACCTTTCCCCTTCTTTCCCTCATCACCTCCTTCCCCCTTCCTTTCTGGTCACTGTCAGTTTGTTCTTTATTTTCATGTCTCTGGTTCTATTGTGCTCACTTGTTGGTTTTGTTGATTAGGTAACAAAACTTGCTGGTTTTGTTGATTAGGTGAGATCATATGGTATTTGGCTTTCATTCCCTGGCTTATCTCACTTGGCATAATGCTCTCTGGATCCATCCATATTGTCATGAAAGGTAGAAGCTCCTTTTTTCTTTCTGCTGTGTGCTATTCCTTTGGGTAAATGGACCACATTTTTTTGATCCACTCATTTACTGATGGGCACTTAAGCTGTTGTTAGCACGTGGACATTGTAAATTGCACTGCTATGGTCATTGGGGTGCATAGGTTCTTTTGAATTGGTGTTTCAGAATTCTTAGGGTGTAATCCCAGAAGTGGAATTGCTGGGTCAATAGGCAGTTCCATTTTTAGAGTTTTGAGGAAATTCCATACTGTTTTCCACAGTGGTTACACCAGTCTGCATTCTCACCAACAGTGTGCACTAGGGTTCCCTTTCCTCTGCCTCACCAGCACTTGTTTGTTGATTTGTTTATGATGGAGATTCTGACTGGTGTGAAGTGGCACCTCATTGTTATTTTAATTTGCATCTCTCTGATGGTTAGTGCTGATGAGCATCCTTTCTTATGTCTCTGGGCCTTCTGTATGTCCTCCTTGGACAATGTCTGTTTAGGTTTTGTCTATTTTTAATTGGATTGTTTATCTTCCTGGTGTGGAGTCATATGAGTTCTTTATGTATTTTGAAGATCAAACCCTTGTTCAAGGTATCATTGGCAAGGTTTCTAAATATTTTATATTTTTCTTGACCCATGTATTATTTGAAGTGATTTTTAATTTCTGGACATAGTTGATCTTAAAGAAGTGTTTAGTTCATGACCACTTACTGAAAAATTGGTATATTTCGATCTCTATCAGTTACCTTATTTTCTATTTTTGCATTTGTAGTTTCTGCATAAGTTCCTGGTCCAAATAAGCATTACATAAGTACAAATACAATATATTTTTTAATATTTTATTTATGTATATTCAGAGGGGAAGGGAAGCAGAGAGGAAGGAAACATCAATGTATGGTTGCTTCTCGTGCATCCCCTGCAGGGAACTGTCCCCTGCCGGAAACTGGCCTGCAACCCAAGCATGTGCCCTGACTGGGAATCAAACTGCGATCCTCTGGTTCCCAGGCCTGCGCTTAATCCACTTAGCTACACCAGCCAGGGCCTAAATAAAATATTTATCCCATAATTTATATTTTTCCTTTGTTACTATTCCAACTTCTTTTATATTAATTCAATGATTTTTCTTATTCTATATGTTTAGCTTCCACTAGTTTAGAACTTCATATATATTTTCTCTATTTTTCTGTAATTACATATGTAAATAAAATTGGCTTTCCTTTTTGAGGGTGGTAGACCTTTACCTTTTTACCACATCTAACTATTTCACCAATTTTCCACCCAGTGCATCTGACAACCACCAATCTGTCCTCTGTATCTATTTGTTTTTCATTTTTTAAGCTTCTATATACAAGTGAACTAAGCCAGGCAGTGACAGACAAATACCATATGATCTCACCTGTAAGTGCAACCTAATCAATAAAACAAAGAAGCAAGCAAAATAGAACCAGTGACGTGGAAATTAAGAACAAACTGAAAGTAACCAGAAAGGAGGTGGGAGGGGGTAATTGAGAAAAAAGGGGGAAGGATTTTCAGCAACATCTATAAAGGACATGTGGACAAAACAAAAGCGGGGTAGGATAGAGGGTGGGTGGTAATGACTGGGGTGGGGTGGGCCTAGCTCCCAGTGGCAAATATTTACTGCAAAGTAACTTCCTAAAATCTGTGCTAAACCTTCCAAGGATGAGTGTAGGGTTCAATCACTTTTGCCTTTTAATTTGCAAATATCTCTCTTCTGTGATGTGATTAGTGGCATTGGCTCCTTTGTTTTCTGTAAAAGGTAACCTCCTAAAGCAACCTGTGCATAGTAAATGAGGACCATCGAGTGTGTGCTAAGAAACCCAATAAAGGCCAGGTCACAGCAAGGGCCAAGGCTTTTGCTCCCCTTGAGAGAAAAGCCATGTGGTCCCTTTTCCTCCACTGGACTCAGTAGTCAGTGGGAATGTCTCATTCCATCCATAATGACATGGAAACTGCAAGCCAGTGTTCGCATCAGGGTTGGGGGGAGTTGTGGGGAAAAATGGAGACAATTGTACTTGAACAACAATGAGAAAACAGCCCTGGCTGGTGTAGCTCAGTGGATTGAGCGTGGGCCTGTGAACTACACAATCGCGGTTCGATTCCCAGTCAGGGCACATGCCTGGGTTGCAGGCCAGTTCCCAGCAGGGGACTCATGAGAGGCAACCACACATTGATATTTCTCTCCTTCCCTTCCCCTCTCTCTGAAAATAAATAAATAAAATATATTTTTTAAAAAATGAGAAAACAAAGAAACAGCATTTGTCTTGCTATCTGACTTAACTTCACATAGCATAATATCCTTAAGATCCATCCATGTTGTTGCAAATGGCAGGATTTCATTCTTTTATGGCTGAATAATACACCATTATATATATATATATATATGCACCACAATTTTTTATCCATACATCTGTCAGTAGACACTTAGGATGTTTCTGTGTTTTGCCTGTTAGAAATAATGCTGCAGTGAACATGAGGATGAAAATGATTTTTCAAAATATTTTTCAATATTTTATAAGTACCCAGAAGTGGTGTTGGTGGATCAAATGACAGTTATATTTTGAATTTTTTGAGGAAGCTCCATACTGTTTTTTATAGTGGCTGTACCAAGTTACATTCCCTACCAACAGTGCACAAGGGTTTAATTTTCTCCATATCCTTGCCAATTTGTTATTTTATTATTTTATTTTATTTTAATTGTTGTTCAAGTACAGTTTTCTGTCTTTTACTCCCATCCCAGCCCACCCTCTAGCCCTCTCCATCATTATTTTTAATCTTTTTGATAATAGCCATTCTAACAGAAGTGAGGTAACATCTTGTTGCGATTTTTTTTCATTTCCCCAAAATCGATGATGATGAGCTCAATTCCATGTATCTGTTTGCCATTTGTATGTGTCCTCTGAAAAAAATTGTTGATTGAGGTTATCTACCCATTTTTTTAATCAGATATGTTTTTACTAATGACTCATATGAGTTCCTTATACATTTTGGATATTAACTCTTTTTTTTTAATTTATTTAACTCTTGTTCAAGTACAGTTTTCTGTCTTATATTCCCAGCCCTGTCCCCCCTAGTGCTCCCCACCTCCCTCCCATCTCTGCCCCCCACCTTAGTTATTGTCCATGTGTCCTTTATACTTGTTCATGTGAGTCCCTCCCCTTTTCCCCTGTGATTCTCTCCCCTCTCCTCTCTGGACCCTGTCAGCCTGTTCCATATTTGAGTGTCATTGGTTATATTTTGCTTGCTTGTTTGTTTTGTTGTTTAGATTCCTGTTAAAGGTGATATCATATGGTATTTGTCTTTCACCGCCTGGCTTATTTTGCTCAGCATAATGTTTTCCAGCTCCATCCATGATGTTGCAAAGAGTAGGAGCTCCTTCTTCCTTTCTGCAGCATAGAATTCCATTGTGTAAATGTACCATAGTTTTTTTTAACTCTTTATCAGATATATGATTTGCAAATATTTTCTACTGTTCCATAGGTTTCCTTTTCATTTTATTTATGGTTTTCTTTGCTTACAAAGGCTTCTTAGTTTGAGGTGGTCTTAACGGATTATTTTTACTTTTGTTTCCTCTGCCCTTATTGCAAATCCAAAAATCATTGCCAAGACTGATGTCAAGAAGTTTACATCCTTGGTTTGCTTGTAGGAGTTTTATGGATTCAGGTATTACATTCAAGTCTTTCATCAATTTAAGTTAATTTTGTGCATGGTACAAGAAAGACTGTTACTTTTTCACTGTTTTGCATGTGATTTTTGAGCTTTCCCAAAACCACTTATCAAAAAGACTATCTTTTCCTCATTGTATATGTTTGACTTTTTTGGTCATAAATCAATTGACCATATATTCATGGGTTTATTTATGGGTTGTCTTTAATTTATCTTTGCTTTTATGCCAATACTATACTGTTTTCATTATTATAGCTTTGTAATGTATCTTAAAATCAAGGAGTGTAATGCCTTTATTTGTTCATTTTTTCAAGATTGTTTTGAGCTTTTGGCATTTTTTGTAGTTCTCTACAAATTTTAGGATTATTTTTTTTTATTTCTGTAAAGAGTGCCATTGGAATTCTTATAGGAATTACACTGATTCTGTAGATTGCTTTAGGTAGTATGGACAATTTAATGACATTAATTCTACCAATCCATGAACAGAGAATATCTTCCTATTTATTTGTATCTTCTTCAATTTCCTTAATGGCTTATTGTTTTCACCTCTTTGCTTAAATGTATTCCTAAGTGTTATATTATTTTTGATGCTATTATAATTTGAATTATTTTTATTTGTTTTTTAAAAGATTGTATTTATTTAGTTTGAGAGAGAGAGAGAGAGAGAGAGAGAAAATGGAAGAGAAACATTGATGTGCTAGAGAAACATTGATCAGTTGCTTCTTGCAGGTACCACTAGGGACCTGACCTGCAACCTAGGCATATTCACTGATCAGGAATTGAACCCATGACCTTTTGGTTTGCAGGACAATGCCCAACTGAATGAGCAATACCAGCCAGGGCTGGGATTATTTTCTTAATTTCTCTTTCTGATAGTTCATTATTAGTGTATAGAAATGTAATGGATTTTGTTGTATATTGACTTCATAACTGGAAACTTTACTGAATTTGTTTATTAGTCCTAATAGTTTTTTTTTTTTTTTATGGTGTCATGAGGGATATTGAACTCCTCTTGTAGTCTTGGGATACATCCCAAAGATCTGGGTGTGTGGTTCTTTTAATGCATTGTTGAATTTGGTTAGCTGATATTTTCTTGAAGATTTTTGCATTTTTACTCACCAGGGGTATTGGCCAGTAATTCTTTTTCTCTCTTTCTTATCCTGTGAGTGTGTGGTGGGGAGGGGAGTCATTATCTGGTTTGGGTATCAGAGTAATGCTGTCCTCATAAAAGAGTTTGAAGGAATTCCCTGCTCTTTACTTTTTAGAAAGAGTTTGAGAATTGATATTAATTCTACTATGAATGTTTGGTAGAATTTATGACTGAAGTTGGGCTTAATTTTTCAGGGGATTCAATCTCTACTAGAAATTAGTATGTTTAGATTTTCTATTTCATCATAATTCAGTGTTGGAAGTTGTATGTTTCTGAAAATTTTTTAAATTTCTTCTAGATTGTACAATTTGTTGGGATGTGTGGTCTCATGTCAGTTGTGATATCTTCTCTTTCATTTCTGATATTATTTATTTGAGTCTTCACTTTCTCTCTCTCTGTTTCATAAGTCTAGCCAAAGGCTTGTCAATTTTGTCTTTTGAAAGAACAAGCTCTTAGTTTCATTAAGCTTTTCTAGTGTCTCCTTACTTTCTATTACTTTTATTTATGTTCTACTTTTTATTATTTTTTCTCCTACAACCTTTAGGGTTTGTTTCTAGTTCTTTCAAGTGTAACATTAGGTTATTTATTTTTTCTTATTTCTTGAGGTAGGCATTTATTGCTATTTTCCCCCTTAGACCTGCTTTTGGTGCAGCCTATAAGTTTTGGTACATTGTTTTAGATTTCAGTGTTCTGAACATATTTTTCTTTCTTTTTAATTTCTTTTTTTGATTTCCTCTTTGCCCCATAGGTTATTTAGTAACATGTTGTTTGATCTCCACATATTTTTATACTTTTGTTTTTCTTCTTTTAATTAATTTCCAGTTTCATGCCATTATGCTTGAAAATAACACTTGACATAATTTCAGTCTTCTGAAATTTATTAAGACCTGTTTTGTGGCCTGATGTATGATCTATTCTGGAAAGTACTCTATGCACTTGAGAAAAAAAGTGGATTATTCTGTGCACTATTCTGTGCACTTGAGAAAAAAAGTGGATTATTCTGCTTTTGAACGTCAAGTTCTATAAAAGTCTGTTAAGTCTATCTGCTATAATATGTCCTTGAATTCCAATGTTTTCTTGTTGATTTTCTGCATGGATGTTCTATTCATTGATGATATTGCATTATGAAATTGCCTACTATTATCATATTGTCATTTCCCAGTGTATACTTGCTAATACTTGCTTTATGTATCAAAGTGCACCTTTGTTGAGTGTATGCATATTTACAATGCTATATTCTCTTGATTGGCGATTATTTATAATGACCTTTTTTTTGTCTTGTAGCCTTTGTCTTAAAGTCTATTTTGTTTGATGTAAGTATTGCTATCCAAGACTTTTTGTTTTGTTTTGTTTTCATTTACACGGAATATTTTTCTATTTTCCCCTTTCAATCTGTGTCCTTAGCTAAAGAAAGTACCCATTACACAGCATATAATTCATTCTTGTTTTGTATCCATTCAGTCACTTTATACATTTTGATTAGAAAAGTTAGTTCCTTTATATTTAAATTAATTATCAATAAGTATGTATATCTGGCTATTTTGTTAATTATTTTATGGGTTCTTGATATATTTTTTCCTGTGGAGAATTTTAGAAAAGGCAGATGTCTGAGCCCCTCCATCAGAGGTTTTGCTTTAGTTTAGTGGGGTATGGTTTTGGCATTGGTACCCAGAGAAAATACTAATGTACCGTAGGATAAATAACAGTTAAATACAAATGCTGAGTGTGTAGTTAAAATTTGTGTTATTCATCATCACTCTTACCATGTAGACTTAAGGGCATGATTAAAACATGTGGGCATATGTGGAAGGGAATGATACTTGTCTCAGACACTCTTTGACCTAATTAGACCTTATTAATCAACATGATCTTCTTCACCTATATTGAGAGACATAAAATAATTGCCAACAGATACTAAGATATAATAATAATTTATAATTTAAGGCAATAATATGAAGGCAATATTATTGCCTTATTTATAATTTAAGGCAATAGTATGAGATAGAACTGATATATATTCAGAATAGCAGTATCAATAAATTATTTCACCTCTTTTAGTGAAATAATATTGCATAAACTAATGACCTATTTTAGATATAAATACACAAAATCTCTCATGGATGTACAAGACAAGATGTATTATAAAACTATCCTAGACTTTCAATTTTCTAAATTAGTTAGGATTATCCAGCTCGAATGAAGAGGATATACTCTCATCCAAATGTATAGTATTCTAGTTTCCCCAAATTTTTATTCTACCAACAAAGAACGACTTTGAGAACATCTTTGCACACATACAGCCGCTGTAACATTATTTTGTCCAAGACAACGTCCTGAAAAGACATCCAGTGTAAGGGAAGGCATGTAATCCAGTTGCTCTGTGCAGTACCCACTCACCTATACTACAAGAAACCATCATGAAAACATAGGGAAGATATTCATCCATAGGTAAATACATTTTTAATTTTAAGAATCAAGAATTAAGTGCTATACTCTAGTATTTTATAGAGCATACTGTGGTCTGAATGGTTGTGTCTTAGCTTCCACTCTCCTCCCCACCAAATTTCATATGTTGAAATTTTAACACCCAAGATGGTTTTAGTAGAAGAAGCCTTTGGAAAGTACTTGATTTATAAGGGTGAAACCTTTATTAATCTAATTAGTGTTTTACTATTTATTTAATTGTTCTTCAAATACAATTGTCTCCATTTTACCCCCATCATTCACCTCTACACCAGCCATCTCCACTCCCCACCCCTAATCCTACACTCTTAGGTGTAAAGATGCTCCAGAAAGATCCCTCGTCTTTTCCATCATGTTAAGGCACAGCAAAAAAGCTTTCACTATGAACCAGATGAGGTTTCTCATCAAAATGTGGCTGTACTAGTGCTCTGATCCTAGGCTTCCCAGCCTTTAGAAATGTGAGAAATTTTGTTTTTTATAAGCCACCCAGTCTGTGGTATTTTGTTATGGCAGCCCAAACAGAATAAGGCAAATACTAATTTAAAAAAGAAAAAACAACTTTAAGATTTAAATCTTGTGGAAATTCTACAAAAGATCAAAACTTGATCTCAAACACTAATGACATGATTAAGCAGTATTGTTTGTTGTCACTGAGAAAAAGGTAACATACATGTACCTCAACCAAAATGATTAAATGTTATTAATCCAATGCTCCGTGGCATTTGTTGCTCATTTCCACCAGAACCTCTTTTCCCAGGAGACAGAGAGATAGACAGTTCTAGACAGATTATTCTAGGCCTTTATTAAAAAGAGGTCTTCTTGAAAGCAGCCCCCATTCCACCAGTATATTATAAACATTTTTTAAAGTAAATGAGACTACTTAATGCTTCTATTAATATATTAACTCTCCCTCGAGTGATACTTTGCTTCTTGGGTTGGCAATGCTGGTGTAAGAAGTTCATTGTGAAACAGGTTATGGGCTAGGCTTTCTAGCAGGGACCTAAAGAATGTTAAAAAGAGACATTTCCGTGCCAGTTTCTTCTTGCAGTTCTCTTAATTCCTTCCAGGCTCTCTGCTTTGCTGTTTTCACTCTCTCCTTGGAAAGCTACTAGAATTTGGAATTGAGGGAATTGTTCCATAAATCATGAAACATAAAAGCTAATTCAAAATTATTTAGAAACTAAAACGTTTCAGTCTTTTGTCTTAGTACAGTCTTCTCTACTGAGCATTTCACTTCTGAAAATTGCATGTCCTGTATTGCATTTCTTACATAAACTGTATTTTCAAATAAGCTGGAAATCATTTCACAGATACTATTGGATTGCAGTTTTTGTTTCTTCAGTTCACAAACATAAGGCTTTTTTACCCCCTCATTTCTTCTGCTCAAGTAAACTGAACAATATCCTCCCTCCGACTACTGTTGGCACACTTATGTTTGCACTGTAGAGTCAAAGTTACAACAGTTCATCTCAGAGGTCAGTCCATGAAAGATTATCTAAAGGAAAGTTTGGCATAGAGGAGTCAAAGGTCATGCAACTTCCCTGCCGGACCCTCAGTCACCCCATGCTTACTGTCATCGCAAGGCTGGACTCAAAGTGGTGCTTTGAGAGACTGGCATAGAGGCCATGCAATTGCAGCACAAGTTGGGACCTAACACACCCGTTGTGTATTCACAGTGAACCAACCGGCTTACTCAGTGCCACGGTTCAACTGTAACACTGGGTCACATCGTGCGTTAAGTTTAAACGTCTCTCTCTCCTTCTCATGTTTTTTTTTTAATTTAGTAAAAAACAACACAACTTTCCATTAACTAGCTAAGTGTGCTCTTTGAATATTATGTCACTTAGGATATTCTTGTGAGGAAGGCAAATGTCGAAGCTCATAATCCTTACTTTGTGAATGGGGGAGGTATCAACAGATGAAATGATTCTTATCAGTGGAGAAAATGAAAATATTATTCATGAGAATGTTTATTTATAATCAATGCTCTTTCCCTACATTTGTGTTTCAATTTGGTGGGGCAAAGATCAGAATCCATACATGATGTTTAATGTTTGACTCCATATGCATATATATCCATTTTTCATTTGTGTTCACCATAATCTCTACTACTGATGCTATTAGTGCAAAATAGCACTGATAATTGTTTGTTTTTACATAAACGCTGTTAAAGGTAAACTAGTGAATAGATGCCTTGCCAAAAATTTTAAGGACAGTCTTTAAGGAACGTTCATAATATTTTATGGAGCTTTGACTAAGCCCTTGCTTTTTAAACTACACATTATAAATTTTCAATCAGTGCATTTTGCAGCAGATTATCCTGGCTCACAGAGAATATTATGAAAAATTTTACCAGCTGGTTGTTAGTACAGAATGCATAAGCATATATTATACCTTTGAACAAGTTTTATAATAAACTTATTTTACTACTACATCTTCTATAGCTGTATGCTTGAAATAGTATATGACATTCTTCTACCAAGCATATTTCCCAAATTCCTCTCTCAGGGAAGTTATTTTGGTAGCTTGAAATCAACCATGGCAGAAGTATTTAATTTACACCATGAAAGTCAGCACACTCTATAAATTGAGCTTGATTTATTGTTTTATTCACTGTGTAAACCAGGGGTTAGTAAACTCTCACCTGTGGGTTAGCTTACAGTTTTTATTGACAGAGTGCCACAGGAATGAACAGGGCCAGCAGACTTCCTGCACTCTGACGACTGAGTTGAGTAGCTACACCGGAGACCAACCATTATAGCCTTTAGGCCTGGATTTTGTGCTATCGGGCTCTTTAAGAAGTTTGCAAAACGTTGGTCTGAACTTCAGAAGGCAGTGGAAAAAATGTCAGTAATGCAGCCGGAATGTGTTTGTGTTGGTTATGGCCATTACATTGTGAACAGCTCCCAAGAATGAGAAACTCTTCTTCCATTTGTCACTACCCGTTTCCAAGTCAGCCAAGATGTCCCTAATGCCATTGATAGAAAAGTGACCTTCCAGTGCATGTCTTCTTTGTTTCACTTTCATCTTGGTCACTGCAGTGAATAAAAATACCCATCAACATTTGTCAGAATTTTATTCACTAATCACTTGCAAACAGTGGCTACGGATACAAGAGTTCAGCAAAAATCAAAAGCGTATTGGGGGAATCAATTGGCTATATGGAATTGATACTGCATACTGTATTTTTACTATTTGTATATTGTGTGCTGCAAACTTTTTTTATATGTTAAATTTATAATAAGCACATAGCTATGTGTATATATGTCTTTCTGAAGAACGAATATTAGCCATTTTCCATCACACTACTACCTAAGGCTATGTGCTTTTGTCTGCTTTAAAACTACTTTAGAGGTACATCATTATATTAATTATTATACAATTATACAATGATAGGCACTATACAAATACCTAATATAATGTGTAGTTTTATTATTTATTGATTATTTTGTGTTAATCACCAAATAATTTTCAAAATGGGCCTTAAATGAGTTTAATATCTTTCAAATTGAAGCTATCTGAAGAATCAAAAAATTTGGAATTAAAATATTACCAAAATTCATACACAGAAAGAATATATTATACCATTGCAATTGCACTGAAAAATCATATTACTGATTTTGCTACACTTTCAATATTTGGTTCACTTGTTTATGGGAAAGCAGCCGTTTTAAGCAATTTTTCCCCTAAGAATTATCACATACCCCATTTACTTTTTTATTTAATCGTTAATGGGTAACATGAAAAATATAAGTAGCCTGGAAGTCATTGTTTAGTGTATGGTCTTATGTAAGGAACAAAAAACAAAAAAGAAATATTTCTCTGTATTCAAGTAGCAAGGATTTATTCTTTTCATTTTTCACAAACAAATAACCTCATTAATAGCTTTTCATTGTAAAGACTGAATTACTTTTTTTAACTTGTTAGGACTCCAGGTGGAGTCAATAATTTCACATCCATTGAAAGAAATTGAAGGAAATAGACTGTAATCTAGAGCTGTATAATTCAGCATTTCAGAGAGTTTTATATTCAGCGTGAATTTACAAAGCTTACATGATGAGTATTTCAGTTGTTGAATAAACTCCCTTGCAGTTCAGTTGTGCATATGCTATTCTGTAGTGTATTTCACAAATTAGGTTTTGCTGATTTAATGAAAGTAAATTTCAGTATTTTTAACTATAGCTACAGAATGTAACAAAAGAAAAAGTTGAAAACAACAAAAACTAAAGGCAACATAGTAATGTATTTTTTAAGTGAATTGAAATTAAAATTGAAACAGTGTATTCTGACTCGTTGGTGAAATTTCTATCTGTGGCTAAAAGGAGCAGCTATCGGTGCTGGGATTGATAGAGAACATCAGTAAAGAGCAGGAGGAAACAGCTAGAGACACTGGACATTTCAAGAGAAGTTTACCAAATAGAGTATTTTTTTTCCCTAAAGGACAGTGGAGGCAATAGAACTGGGAAGTGAAAGATTCCTTACAGGGATGTGTGGATGCATTTGTCAAGTTTTGCTGAAGAATGAATGGAATTCATTAATTAATCTAATTTAATTCATAAAGTTATCTTCCAAACTTTGGTTCAGGTATTAATCTTGGGAGCTGAGTTGACACGGGGGTTCCCCAGCCTTGCCTCAAACCTGACACTGAGTTTTCATGATTCAGGACCAGCCTGTATTTTGTCCTGTTCTTGCTGGGCGGGAACCTGTAGAACCTGAGTACATGTAGACCTCATTTTATAGTAATTTACTTTAGTGAGCTTCACAGGTGTTGTATTATATTTTTTTAACAAATTAAAAGCAAAACCCTCCACCAGTAGAATGATTACTACTCCCTTTATCATGATGCTCACTTTATAGAGGTGGTCTGGACCCAAACCTGCAATATTTCTGAGGTGTGCCTGGACTTCCTATTCAGCCATGTGGGAGGCAAGAGTCACATGCAAGAGAGCCCCAGACTCAGTTAAAAGGACAAAGTGTTTCCCAAGATTTCAAGGGGAGAACACGAGTCAAACTTGAAAGGTGCAAAAATGAAAATGTGAAGATAAGGCTAGAAGCAGCAAGAGGATAAGGGGACAGTCACCTACAAAGGAGTTCCCATCAGACTGTCAGCTGATTTCTCAAAAGAGACCTTACAGGCAAGAAGGGGCTGGAAAAAAGTATTCCAAGTTATGAAAGGCAGGGACCTATATCCAACATTGCTCTATCCAGCAAAGCTTTCATTTAGAATGGAAGGGCAGATAAAGTGCTTCTTAGATAAGGTCAAATTCAAGGAGTTCATCATCACCAAGACCTTATTTTATGAAATGTTAAAGGGACTTATCTAAGAAAAAGAAGATAAAAAATATGAACAGTGAAAGGACACCAAACTCACAGTTACTAACAACCACACCTAAAACAAAAGCAAACTAAGAGAACAACTAGATCGGGAGTGGAACCATAGAACTGGAGATCACATGGAGGGTTAGCAACAGGGGAGTGGGAGGAGGAGAAGGGGGGAGAAGGTACAGAGAATAAGTAGCATAGATGGTAGGTAGAAAATAGATGGGGGGAGGGCAGGACTACTATGGGAAATACAGAATCTAAAGAACTTGTGACACATGGACATGAAGGAAAGGAGGGGAATGGTGGGGGAGGGGTGCGTAGGGTGGAGGGGAGGGGTGCGTAGGGTGGAGGGGAGTGAAGGGGGGAATGGGACAACTGTAATGGCATAATCAATAAAATATATTTTTTAAAAAGATAAGGCAAAGGAAAGATGTAATGCCAAAGAGAGATTGAGCAGGAACATTCAGCTGCAATAGCAGTAGCAAGTTGCAACAACTGGCTTGTGTCTAGACCAACTACGAGCACAAAGGGTGTGCTAGAATTTGCTGGGGACAGATGCAGACAGTCATTTAAACCCATGGAATCATCTAGGCATTTCAAAACCATGATGCTCAGGCCAAAGCTCATTACAATTAAATTAGAATATCTGGATGTACAACCCTGACATCCATATTTTTTAAAGTTTCCCAGGTCTTTCCAAAGTCCAACAAGGCTAGGAACTTCATGCACTGACTGCACCTTGGAATTACCTGGGAGCCTGATGGTGTACCAATGCCTGATTCTCCCCCACCAAATCTACTAAGGATTTTTGTTAGTAAGACCCCAGAAAAGGGATTAGTTGAGATCAGGATTTTGTAATTTAGACAGCAAATTTACCATGTCTCATACTTTTCTCACTGAGCTGTTCCATCCTGGGACAATAAGCCAGTTAGCTTCAGTAAATGGAACAAACTACCAGGATTCTAAACAAATGATAGTAATACTATACTTCATAAAAGGTATTATACCTTTTTTCACATTTGAACTTTACATGTATTAAGTTTAATCTTATTACCCTGCATGTAAGAAAAGAGTATTAAAGATTAACATTTCAGAAATCATTGTCATTTTACATTATCATTGTAATTTTCATGCAAAACTCATTTGATTAGAAATTTCTAATGTTGAACACATGACTTTTTTTAGTGCCATGTAGGTAAAAGAACTCAAATAAAAGCTCCCTAAAACCAGTTCCAACAAGAGGATTCAATTCCTCCAGCCCTCATTTTGCAATTATTCATCGTCATGAAAGTCAAAGCATTTGAGTAATTCTGTACGTGAACACTCAGAAGGAAATTGTTGTGTAAATAATTAATACTCCAAAAGGCTAAATGTAATTTGAAAGTAGGTGATTTTTTCTTGCCAGGGTTATGGACATTGAAGGTGAATAGTCTCCTAACAGACTTCCTTTTTGGGCGAGGGGCAAAGCAAATGCTAATGGTAGATTTTTGGGTCAGGCTGATTCAGCAATACAATTTTTTATCTAGTTAACTGAGAAGACAAAACCTCTAATTTTTTTTACTTTAAATTTGAAAGAGAGTTTAGAATAAAATCGGAATAGAATTTTTAAGTTGACAAAAACCAAAGGAAAGCGCTGTAACTGTTCATGAGTCCTGAAAGTTTTAATGGAAAATTTAGGCACAAAAAGCATAAATATAGCAAGTTTTTTTGTGAAACAAATGTGATTCTGATCTTCACTTTAAAATATTTTTACGACTTTATTTTAGTCACAAAGTTCATTTAAAGATAAATGCTAAATTCAAAGAAAAGTACTACAAATCATAAAGATAAGCCTCTAGTTAAAAGAATTACTTAAAGAAAAAAGTATAAATGAATGACTAGCTCTGTAACAATTTCTGATTTATTAGTCCAATTGATTAGCCACACTAATTATATCAAAGTATACAAAAATTTAATAGTAAAAAGCATTTCATCAGATGTTAAAATATATTTGTTTATATGTTGATAGTACATTGTATGTTACTATTAGATAGGGAATTGTCAAAGAAGCTTGATTTGTCAGGTATTAAAGATTAAATTTGTCACCTTAGAGGGTATGGTTTTACCTTTCTCAGTTAAAAATAATTGTTTCCTTACTTTAGGTAATTTTAGATGTAAATAGTGGTACAGAGAATCTTAGCCAGAGGCTATTTTGAAGTGATTTTCATAGTGTGAAGGAAATGTTCCAATGCCTTAATCATATAATTTGTTTTTTCAAATACAAACTTATTTTTAAAACACATGAGATTGGTCTATGTATTACTTTTATTGACCTTCTTAATTAAATCACTTCTTAATGAAAAGTCATCAGTAAATCACTAATTGATTTCATTGCCAATCAAAAACCTTTCTGACCCTGAGAAGTAACCCAGGGATATTTCTCATGAACGTCCAGGGTATCAGAGTGTTGTCACCCAGCAAGGAGTGGCTGCCCAACACCCGGGGAAGTCAATACTCTGCCACTGACTTTAGAGAAAAGAAATGTCTTTTCTTACAAAGTAGACCAGCAAGGAGACAGTGTTACCAAACGAAAGTGGTCCATTTGCCCACAGTCATCAAAGCCCAATAGGAGGTGAACGGGGGTTTGCAGCCAAAAAAAGTTAAGATTTATTTGAGGAAATGGCACCAAACCTGTGGTGTCCTTACACCTGGCTCCCTGATGGCTTCTAGGGGTTGGGTTTTTATAGGGTTGTGTTAGGCTTGTGGTCTCTCTTATTTTGTTGACACTAGGGTAGGGGATAGTTGATCATTGTACCTGGTCCTGATATCAGCCATGGCATTGCTTTGTCTAGCTTGAAAGGGTGTAGTCACTGGGACCATTCTGCTTTTCTGGGTCTGGTTTACTGAAACTCTGTCTCTGTGGTCAACAGATCCCAGGCTTTGTTCCTGAGATTATTTGATGTGGTGAGAACTTCATTGTCCTGAGGATTTAATGATTAAGGGATTAGATCTTGCATGAGAAGGGGAGTCAGAGTGCTGGAAGAGGTCAGTTTGAATCAAAAGGAAAGAGAGGAGCAAAGGTCATATTAAAGACATTTAACTTCTGTAAGATTACAACAGGAGTCAAGGCTCATATCTGTCATCTTCAGCTGAAATTTTGGGGTGAGTTCTAGGAAGTTAGGGGGCAAAGGCTGTATAGAAGTGCTGGTGGCAGGTTTCATTTTGAGGGTTTTGGAAATTTGATCATGTATGGTAAGAAATGGTAAGGAGCTTCAGTTCCAGATCTTCCCAGACAAGGGACCCTTTGCTTCTCAAAGGGTTCAGGTGTTTAAGTCCTGGTCATGTCCCCATTCTTGATTTCCTGGGGGAAATGCGTTAGGTGAGACTTTGGTGCCAGGTGCAAGCGGAGGTCAAAATTCTCTCCTTTGCACATGCTTCAGCTGTATTTTTTGAAATTTTGGTCTTTTAACTTTAAAAGCAAATCAGGATCTTTTTAGAAATGGGACAGGAGCAGTTTGAGCTGGTTTTACTGTAACAGAGGGTTCTGGTGAGACTGCTGGGGAGTGGGGAGAAGCCTTGAGCTGGTGTGAGAGCCTGCACTCCCTGGAGGGAACCCTGGGTGGTGTCAGGAAGTACAGATTGAAATTGCAACCCAAACCACATGATAGGCTTTCCATACCCTCAGGCAAGCTACTATGGTGCCCTTCAGCGTTGACCTGGGAACAGAGCAGTGTGGCATGACACAGCTGGAGGCAGCTTGCACAGAGTCTGCTTGGGATGAAAAGGTCACAACACACATATAACAAGGTGACATCCCTCCCAGGACAGAGATGCAGTGCCACTGCCTGGCTAGAAAACCCTCCTAACTGCTTCCAGATCATGGCAGCGTGAGGAGGGATGGGGGCATGGTGCAAGCCAATGTGTATTGTGGATGTCAGCCTGAATTGGCTAATACGTTGGAGTGCATGTGCGTAGGATTTGGGAGCGGAATACTTAAAACAAAATGCACATGGAAGCTCCTGTTCTTTCCTTCCCTCTTGCACACCCCATCAGGGGTTGGGGGCCAGAGTTCAGTTCATGGGCTGGCAGGCCCTCGAGACTGCATGGTCAGACAAGCCCAGCACCCCTCTGCAAGCATGAGAAAAGGCAGGCAGTGGTCGCAGGAAAGGGCAGCACTCAGCAAGAAGGACACCAGTGTGCACAGACTCCAAATTACACCTGAAGCTGAACTTTGACCGGTACCAAGCTAATCCACCTGTATTTACCAAAGGATGATACATTTTTTTAGATGGGAGAGGGATTCCAGGCACATCCTTGAACTGAGATGGCAAAGGGTAGAGGGGTTATTTGCCTTTGGGTGTTTTAAGGGAAATGAACTTTGAGGCAGAAGCCCATTATTCTTCCATTATTTTTAGCCTTTAAACAAACAACCTCTTTTCTTTTTCAACAAACCCTTGCCTCCAGAGTTTATTGGCAGCAGACCGCAGAACATGGCTGTGTGGTAACACTACTCTTACACTAGTTTGAAAAGAAGGATGTGTATTCTCTGTAAACAAATGTTCCATCAAAGTATAGAATGTTTTACATTCCTGAAGGTGAATTAGAAATTACGACCTGTACCTTAATATAGAAAAGTGAAGGAAACTATGTGACCTTGTAATAATAATAACTTGCAGTGGTAAGAGAATAAATTTGAGGAATCTCTTTATCATACTTTCTTTGCCAAAGCTACATTTAGGGTGCATCTCCATAAAAAGAAATCCATGTGTGAGTAGACTATATTGAGTTGGTATAACACTATTAGTTTCTACAGTTAGAACTATTTGCTGAAATAAATAGTAAATGGGTCTCATCATTATGACTATTATTTTTATTTTCATAATGAACAATATGCAAAAGAAATTTCCTTGTTCTATTTCATGCATATATACACCGGTGAAATGAAGGATGTTTCAATAGCTTCCAATTTCTAAAGCCAAGGAGGTCATTTGGAAATGAATAAGTTAGCAAACATCTGATATAGCTAGCCTAAGGGGACATAACCTAACTATTCACTAGCAATAGCTAGAGAGCTATGAAAATTGAGCAATTACCTGAGGAAATGCTTTGTGAAGCCATGGCCTTTGTCTCTTGTTGTCTCCATGGAGACTAACAGAAAAAAAAAAGAAGTGCACTAGCTAAATAAATGATGATAAATATTATGGGAAAAATTATATATATATATGTGTGTGTGTGTGTGTGTGTGTGTGTGTGTATGTGTGTGTAATTTCTAAACTTTGATTGGTAATTATCTGCTTCATAGTTCAGAAAATTGAGGACCATATAAGGTCCTCTTAATTATGAGTTAAATAGGAAACTAAGAAAAAAGTAGGTATTTTAAATGTACTGTAGTGATCTGTCCAGTAGATTGTACTACCCTGACTACTAATGATAATTATATTTGTAAAATACATTTTAGCAAAATTATTATCCATGAACTATATTCTGTACACTTTAATCATCTTCATCACATATGTGTGATTGTCAGCATCTTCTTTTCCTACCATCTCAAAAGTGTATCCACTTCACCATGTGGAGTCCACAGCTTTGGAAGGGTGCATTTGGAAAAAGAAAGAAGCCTAGCTATTCACCGAAGTAGGTGAATCAATGGCTGGCAGTCAATAAGATGACTAGGTATTCAGGCAAATTTTCCTATCTTTCCTATTCTCAAGATTACATTTAAAAATAATAATAACCCTGAGATTCAGTTAGAGTGAATGGAAAGGAAAGGTGGCTTACTAAATTTGTTAGTAAATCCACTATTTTATTCTATCCACTAAACTTCAAAAGGGGGAAACATATTGAGAAAGTGTTTAAAGGGTTTGTCATTTTACAAATTGAGGTGGTTTAGCTGAAGCAAGCATTTATGCATATGAGTCAACTTTAGAGATGCCTGCAGTTTTGTAACTTTCTGTGCTGCTTCGTTTTTTCAGACTCTGTAAAGATAGCATGATTAATAGCCATATAATTACTTAAAAGAGAATACATTTGTTCCCCTTTGTTCCCCTCAGGACCATAATCCTTTTCCTTAAAAGGATTATGCAAGGAAGTATCAAATAGGAACTGTCCAATTTTCTCGATCATCTAGCCCTATTCATCACCCTACACTGGGCTGGGCAAGGCGACACCACTCACTTCCTCCTTTTCTAGCAGGACTTGCGGCTGCGCGAGTTACGGGAGTTGCTCTTCCTTTACGCTGGCGGTCACGGCATTGGCATTGGCATTTTGGAGAATAAATTCAGCTCAAAAAATGTTCGGAAAGTAACCCTTCATAAAGTTTTTCTTCAAAAAGGTATTCTTGGGGTGGTGTGATATAAATAGTAAGACTTCCAAATAACCTTATTGTAATTGTGTTCTCAAAAATTACAAGTAAAATATTAAAACAAATAAATTACTGGGTAAATTTTGTCTTTAGTCATGAACCACCCTCTTATCAGAGAATCCTCTTTAAAATAAGTTATTCATTCTGACATGGAAAAATTAACTTGGGATTTAAAAAATGTTAAGTAATTTGACAAGCTAACATCAATTGGATTATTAATACATTAAAATGTTTTAAAATGCATTTGTAGCCCTGGCCAGTGTGGCTCAGTTGATTGGAGCATTGTACCATAACTGAAGCTGTGGGTTCAATTCCCTGTGAGGGCACATACTTAGGTTGTGAGTTTGACCCCTGGTCTGAACATGTACATGAGGCAACTGATCAATGATTCCATCTCTCTAAAAACAATGGCCCTAGCTGGTGTAGCTCAGTGGATTGAGTGCGGGCCTGCGAACCACATGATCATGGTTCAATTCCAAGTCAGGGAACATGCCCGGGTTGCCGGCCAGTTCCCAGCAGGGCACTCACGAGAGGCAACCATACATTGATATTTCTCTCCTCTCCTTCCCTTCCCCTCTAAGGACAAATAAATAAAATCTTTAAAAAAATAAATAAAAACAAAAAATATCCACAGGTGGGGATTAAAATAAAATAAAATAAAATGCATTTTAGCATAGAAATTATTAACAATAAAATCTTTTCATTTGAACCCTCTACTCGATTCTGTACTGAAGTTGTTTGGAGGTTACGATCGAAGGTCCTATAAGGAGTAGAGACTAAAACTTCCATTTCAATATTTTGCTTGAGACATTTGAATTAATATTTGTCACAAAATAAAAATCACCTTGAATGTAGTTTTAAAATTGCTGGGAAAATGTATTTTGTATTTCCGTGGACATAGTTGAAATAATGTATGTATGATGCATTGATTTTTGTGCTTTTAGGACTCTTGTTCACTGGGAGAGAGTTTTGGAGAAAGTGGAAGTTTTAATTTTGTCATTTGAGTTGAATATGCCATTGGACATTTAAGGTACAGTTTTCTGTGTGAGAATACATAGTGATATTCATTTCAAAAAAACTGGGGAGATACACTTTTGATAATATTTAGTATGGATATTAGCTGAAATAAGAGAATGGATAAGAAGAAAGGGACATGGAAACTCAGAAGGAAAGTAAACAAAGAACTGCACCCTTGGAAACATAATTTAAGGCTTGTCTAAAACGTTTGCTAGTGGAGCTAGCAACTATTCTTGAGTAGGAATAAACAGGGGATTCAGATAAGATCCAGAGAGACATACTGTCATGGGAGGTGAGAAGGGGATGTTCCCAAGAAAGAGAAAGGGCTGCAGTGTTTTCTGCAGTGGAGATGCCAAGTTCCTGAAGCACTGGTCATTGATTAAGTAACAGTGATGATACTGGCGAACCCTCCCCGAGGATTCTGGGAAGTGGTGAATTCAAGATGACGTATTTTGAACAAGGGACATACAAAGCAAATGTTACCCTTGGTGGAGGGTTTCTTTCATAACCTTTATTGAGAGGAAAGAAAGCAATGTATACAAGCTGAATACATATCCAGAAAGGATAGAAGGACGTGGAATCAGAGATCAAGTGGTAGGACTATACATGAACAGGCTATCTCAGCCTTTGAAACAATAGGGAAAAAAAGAATATATGCATAGTCCATGGACACAGACAACGATCTAGTGAAGGTGGAGGAAGGGGGGCTGGAGGGAGGCGATAAAAGGAGAGCATGGGGGGCATCAGTAATAGTGTCAACAGTAAAAGTATTAACAAATTTAGACTTACATTAAAATTGAAAAATTAGTAAAAAAAAAATAAAGCAAGTGAGGATGAGAGGAGATACAGAAACATCCTTAATTGTGGGAGTGGGAGGTTGACAGATCCCATGACTTATATGCGCAATTCCATGAATTATATGAGCCAGCAGTCAGGGACAGGTGCTTGTCAGGTGCTTTAAGAAGAGCTGTGCAGGTCTAGAATGTGTCCCCTGAGGAATGGACTTTCGGATTCCAGAAGCAGAGTTATTCTAGGAGATGGGGTCTAGGGCCCTTCTATGGTGTAGTGAGCTAAAAAAGAGTATATATAAACAGTGTTATCAGGAAGTAAAATCATTTTTCAGTTAGTGGACTTAAACTGCCCGAAGGAGTTGTTGAAGTTGTCTATATTAATAACAAGAATAGTTCATAAAGATCTTTGAATTAGTGTTTTAGTTTTCTTTGAATAAATTCCCAGAAGTGGAATTGCTAGATCATAAGACTGTTCCACTTTTAATTATTTGAGGAAACTCCATACTGCTTTCCACTAATCTGCATTCCCTTGAATAGTGCAAAAGGGTTCCCTTTCTTCACATCCTTGCCAACACTCATTGTTTGTTGACTTATTGATGGTAGCTGTTCAGGCAGGTGTAAGTGATATCTCATTGTGGTTTTAATTTGCATTTCTCTGATGATTAACTATTTTGAGCATTTTTCATGTCTTTGGGCCCTCTCTATATCCTCTTTGGAAAAATGTCTACGTAGCTCTTTTGCCTATTTGTTAATTGGGTTGTTTGTCTTCCTGGTGTTGAGTTGTATTAGTTCTTTGTATATTTTGGAGATTAAGCCCTTGTCAGATATACCATTTGTGAAAACGTCCTTTTGTACAGTGGGTTCCTTATTTGTCTTGCTAATGGTTTCTTTAGCTGTTTAGAAGCCATTTAATTTGATGTAGTCCCATTTGTTAATTTTTTTCTTGTTTCCAGAGCCTTAGGGGATATATCAGCAAAAATGTTGTTATGTGGGATATCCGAGATTTTACTGCCTATGTTTTCTTCTAGTATTTTTATGGTTTTATGACTTATATTTCCACTTCTGGGAATTCATCTGAAGAAACTCAAAACACTAATTCAAAAGAATATAAGCACCCTGATGTCCATTATAGCATTATTTACAATAGCCAGGATTTGGAAACAGCCAAAGAAAAACTTCTTACATTTTGCAATAGCATGACTGGACCTGGAGAATATTGTGTTAAGTGAATTAAGCCAGTCAGTGAAAAACAAATACCACATTATCTTATTTATATATGGAATCTAATGAACACAAAGAACTAATGAACAAAATAGTAACAGAAGCTTAGATGCATGAAACAGATTGACAGCTGCTGGAAAGGGGCAGAGACAGGATGAAAGATGGTGAAAGAGTTTAATAAAGAACATTTATATATAACTCACTGGCTTAAGGAGGGCAAAGTGTCAGGGGCGGGAGGTAGGGTGGGGAAGGGGAGGATGAACAGGAACAACTGTAAAAAATAAATGAATATAATTTTAAAAATATCTTTGAAAGAAAAAAATTGTAGGCAGAGTTTCTATAACATAAGCACTGATGATTTTTTGGATACATAATCTAAAAAACCCCAACATTCAAATAATTTTAGTTTCAACCTGGACCTGTTTCTTAATTTACAAAACATAATGACATATACTTTATCATTTGTATCTAGCAGCATGTTTCCATCCCTGAAGCAAGCATGGCCTTTTCATGTTTTAGTACATGCAACTACCCCTCAGTTAGTGGTCACCAAGTGTCAGATGCTCTATTAAACATGCCACACATAACACATAAAACACCAGTCAAACCTCATATAAAGCCTAATGTGTTAAAATTATAATTCCCATTGAAAAAATGAAGAATCAGAGTTTGGAGAGATTAAGAAATTTCCCCAAGTAGTATAGTTGCTGAATGTTAGAGCCAAGACACATCACTTCAGGTCAGCTCCGAACCATTTGCTCTGCAGGTTAGAACAGTTCTGCTAAGAATAGACCCACATGAGATGCTTTTCTAGAAACCGAGTTTCAGGATAAAGCAATATCTATATTCTTTACGGTATTGCCAAGGTTAATTACTTTAGAAAATGTTCAGATATTTTTCTACAGATACTCTGAACTCTTCAAAGGAATTTGAATGGAGAACATTTTTTTTTTTTTTAAAGAAGAGCTTTAAATGAAAGCACGACATGGGATTTTATACTGGAAATATTGAAATGATAAAATTTAATAATTGTAATAAAAAGAAAAAGGTATACTCCATTAAGTAGTCTCATAGGATAATCACCAGAAAATGTTGTTACAGTCAGATTTATTTTACCATGGATATCATTTCAGCTCACTTACTGCTGAAGTTCAAAAGCAAAGGGGAAAAAAATCTAAGGTTACCATATTGAGAGTAACAAGTTAAATAAATATAATTTGGGGGCTGCTAAAGATGTGAAAATGTGTTGTAATAAATTTTTTTCTATTTTACATTTTGATGACATTTTTATTGCTTTAAAAGTTTAATTTTTATTTCAGTGTCTTTGGTTATATTTTGCTTGCTTGTTTGTTTTGTTGTTTAGCTTCCTGTTAACGGTGAGATCATATGGTATTTGTTTCTCACTGCCTGGCTTATTTCACTCAGCATAATGCTTTCCAGTTCCATCCATGCTGTTGCAAAGGGTAGGAGCTCCTTCTTTCTTTCTGCTGCATGGAATTCTACTGTGTAAATGTACCATAGTTTTTGGATCCATTCATTTACTGATGAGCACCTAGGAACCAGAGGGGAGGGCATAGGGAATTTCAGGGGAAAAGAGAAAGGATTCACAGGAACAAGTATAAAGGACACATGGATAAAAACTAAGAGAGGTGGAAATGGGAAGGAGGTGGGGAGCACGGGGAGGAGGTGGACTGGGATGAGAGTAAAAGACAGAAAACTGTACTTGAACAATAATTAAATAAATGGGAAAAATAAATAAAAAATAAATAAAGGTTTATTTTTTATCATTCATTCTGAAACGTTATACAGTAGTCTCATTGTACGCGCGTTTTACTTTCTGCGCTCTCAGTTACCTGTGGAGAGTCATGCTCTGAAGAGACTAAGTGGGAAATTTCAGAAATAAACAATGATGAAATCTCAATTGCCTGCTGCATCCCCCTGGGACATAATTTATCCTCTTTATGCAGCACGTCCGCACTCTGTGTGCTCCCTGCCTGCAGTCACTGAGTACCTGTCTTGGTCATTACACACACACACAGCGCATTTACGTAACTTTCAGTATAGTGTATTGTGATAATTGTTTTATTGTATTATTTATTGTTGCTTGTCTCTTACTGTGCCTAACTGATAAGTTAAAATTTATCATAGATATGTATGTATAGGAAAAAAACAGTTTTTTTCCCAAACACATATTGAGTTTGGTACTATCTGCAGTTTCAGGTCTACACCAAAAATCTTGAAATGTAACACCCAGAGATAAGAGGGAACTACTATAATCTTGAAAGAAAAAGCCAAAAGCTTGGTTTTAAAATTTCAGGTTTTTATAGCAAAGTAACAGTATATTGCGTTCTTTTCTTACAATGAGTACCCCAAACTTTGGCAGAAAATATTTTAAAACCCATTTTCTTCTATGTGAGACCCTTATGAATCCAAAGCCTGGAAACTATAGCAGAGAATATATATACAGTACTATGTACGAACTCCCATTTCACCTTCTTTCAGCGTTTTCAGTGACAGACTCTGCCAGTCCTCCCAAAATTAATGGGAGGACTTAATTCCCAGAAATGCTCTTCATTCCCTTTGCAAGGAAAACTCACTATTGCACCAAAGCAGATACTCTCTACAGATTAGCTAATCATTTATTTGACCTCTGGGAAATAAAGTGGCTAAAACAGAAACATTTATCCAATAAAACTGGGTTACAGTTTCAGCGCACTGACATTCGGCCTCCCCTGTAGTCATGCTTGTTGTCACCTAGTGGTGCCCTGCTAACTAATTTCCTGGTCAGGTCACAAGGGAACATTTAGGAAAGAACTGTGATAGTTTGTTCCATTCTACCCTGAGCAGATACATCAGTGATTATGCATTACTTATAAGCCTTTTACAAATTCATTTCAGAAGTAATTCCACATTCAAAAAAGATTTTACTTTATATTTCTCTGTATTTCTCATTAACAATAAAACAGAACTCTAAATGACATTTAATGCACTCTTGCAAACAGGGAGCCAAAGCCTGCTACACCTTTGTTTGCTTGTTCTTACCTTTGTGCTAAAAATAATTTCAAGGAAAATAAAATTTTCTTCTTGCTTAGATATGAAGGCAGATGGTATTGAGTACATTTACTTCTTCCAGCAACAGTTTTCTGTACCATTAGCAGTAAATCTACCATTTGCAACTATTGTCTACTTAAATCTACTTAATTTACATTTAACAAGACACCTCTTATTCATGTGAGTTAATTAAACAGTTAGTGACTATTAACAGGATGCTAATTGAAATGCAATAAATAAGATAACTGAGTCGCTATGTAATTAAGCAAATTTACATAAGTAATAAACACCATATTGCAGTCTTCTAGAACTGAGTTGAAGCAATACTGATAGTCCAATCTCATACACGAACAAATATGTCAGCATTTAATTAGCATAAAAAATAGCTGTGTCAAATTAATTGTATATAATTTTTTGAGTAACTGCCACAGAATAATGCTTTATGTGACCTTTTAACATCATGGCAATCGCTGTTAAATTTTCAATTTCTTTTTTCAGGAAGAGAAATCCTTCAGATGGGAGGAAAAAGATCTTTTTTCCCTTCATAGGACCTGCAATTCTCTATACAATTAGTTACTTTTTATGTCCCCAGTTTACCCTACATATGCCCCTTAACACTGTCTCCTGCATGTCCTGATCCTCAATTTGAGACGCGTTTCTACAGGACTTTCATAAAATAATCCTAACTTTCTCAGGAGATCCAGGTTCCTCCCAATCCCCTAACATATGATAGGCTTACACAATTATGATATAATTTAAGAGAAAACATAAACTTCAGTTCTTCCTAAGGGAGTTTTAAAAATAATTTCTGTTGTCAGTGTGTGAATCTGTCTGTCGAACATGTTGATACATCATAAAATGAGGCCTACAAACGCCATTCTCTGAGTTATTTTGGTGATGTAGCATTTCTTTTTCAAGTAAATGGTCATCACATATTCTAAAATGAGCATAGATGGGATTTGGATAGGAGCCCAATGGTAAATTGAAGTACTTTAGTGTTTAGTGTGTGGTTATAGAAAAACATTTTCTGCTCCGATATGTAATATTTTGCTCTATTATGTAATATTCATGGTTTTCTTCTAAATTATCAGTCTTCATTAAGCAGGATAAACTGAATATCTCTAAAAGTGTTGCATTTAGATGTTATTTTTTAGTAGTTTGTGACCCATATGCAAATTTTTTCCACTTAAATTCTTCATGAATGTTTTTATCTGCTTTATTTAAGAGAACAATTAGAAGTTTTCCTTCTGAAGAGATGTTTGAACTATAAAACTTATACTGATACAAGACTATGTTGTAGTTATTAGATCATTTGGGTCAAATTTGCAAACTATTTCTGTGATTAATTCTAATGTTATTGCTTTTATGGTCTAGTTATTATCTTCCCTCTCATTCAAAGTTTTAAAAAGAGTCAAACACAGATACAAAAAGAAAACCTCTAAGTAAAATAGGCTTAGATAAAACAGAATAGTAACAAATACTATTATATCCTTACTGAAAAGTATCTATTAAAATGACACAACCATGAAATAGTATATTGATGATTTCAACAACAAAAGTAATTCATTAGAAGGGGCCCAGTCAACATAACTATTTTTAAAGAATTTATAGTACTTTACAAGAAGTATTTAAGGAATGACAGCATTACATACTGAGAACACTTTTTAAAGATTCATGATAAAACCTACCACAAGGTCCTGTCACCATCATGGACACTGTAAGCTCAATTGCCAGTGTATTCATCTGACATGTATACAGAATTCAAAGGAGTATCACCCTTACCCTAAATATCTTTAAGTCCTCAAAAAAATGATGAAAGACAAAGCATGCATTTGATGACAATGATCATGTCATGCTCTAAAATGTATGTTTTTAGAGATTTCTGCCAAATATGAGGATAATTTAATCATTTATCTGTACTAATTTTTTTTGTTTGGTTTGTCATCGGCATTTTTCATGAAGATATTTCTTTTTTTTAAATGTTCATTTATTCCTTTTTTTTAGAGAGAGGGGAAGAGGAGAAACATCAATGTGTGGTTGGCTCTTGTGTGCTCCCTACTGGGGACCTGGTGCAACCCAGGCATGTACCCTGACTGGGAATTGAACCAGTGACCTTTTGGTTCGCAGACTGGCACTCAGTCTACTGAGCTACACCAGCCAGGGCCATGAGGACATTTATTGCTATGAATAATTATTTAGCAAATAACCCTTTTTAATATTATTTATAAAGATTGTACAATTGAGAGTCTGGCCAAGATGGAGACATTGGTAGATACAATTTTGCTTCTTCACACAACCAAAAGAAGGATAACAACCAAATTAAAAATAAAAATAAAAAACCAACTGGAACTGCTAGAAAATTGAACAATATGGAAGTCTGATATCTGAGGAGGTAATGAAGAAACATTCATTCGGACAGGTAGAAGGGACAGAGATGGGCAGCCAGGATGGAGAGGATGCATGGCAAGGTAGCAGCTGGCGGAGCAGGCAAAGTGGTGGTTGGCAGAGTGGGTCCCACATTCACAAGCGGATAAACCAGGAGGAACAACTCAGGGTGAGACAGACCACACAACCCGGGGTTCCAGAGTGGGGAAATATAGCTTCAAAACTTCTGGTTGTGAAAACCTGTGGGAGCTGCAGCAGCAGAAGAAACTCCTAGTCTCGCAGAAGAGTCTGTTGTGGGGGGTGGCCCACAGGATCCTAGAATGTACACAATACCCCCTACCTGGGAATCAGCACCAGATGAGTGCAATTTACTTGTGGGTAGTTGGAGAAGTGATTGAAAGTGGGGTGAGAGCTGAGCAAACAGCATTGTTTCCTCTCTGACTGCTCTCTCACATACAGTTTCATTATGCAGTGGTGTGGACTGCCCTACTTTACCAGGGTGTTTACCCTGGTAAACACCAAAGGCTCCACTCCTTAAAATCCAAGAGTACCCTGAGACAAAGAAATATGGCCCAAATGAAAGAACAGATTAAAACTCTAGGAAAAGAACTAGGTGATAAGGAGATAGCCAACCTATCAGATGCAGAGTTCAAAACACTGGTAATTTGGATGCTCACAGAAATGATTGAGTATGGATACAAAATAAAGGAAGAAGTAATGGCTATGCAAAGTGAAATGAAGAAAAACATACAGGGAACCAACAATGAAGGAAAGGAAACCAGGACTCAATCAACAATTTGGAAAAGAAGGAAAAAAATAAACATTCAACTGAAACAGAATGAGGACACAATTTTTTTTTAAAAAATGAGGAGAGGTATAGGAACCTCTGGGACAACTTTAAACACTCCCAACATCAAAATCAGAGAAGAGAAAGAGCAAGATATTGAAAGTTTATTTGAACAAATATTGAAGGAAAGCTTCCTCAATCTGGTGAAGGAACTAGACCTGGAAGCTCAGAGTCCCAAAGAAGTTGGACCCAAGGAGGAACATACCTAGACACATCTTAATTAAATTACCCAAGATTAATGATAAAGAGAGAATTTTAAAAGCAGCAAGAGAAAAGGAGACAGTTACCTAAAAAGGAGTTCCCATAGACTATCAGCTGATTTCTCAAAAGAAATCTTACAGGCAAGAATGGGCTGGGAAAGAAGTATTCAAAGTCATGGAAAGCCAGGACCTATATCCAAGATTACTCTGTCCAGCAAAGCTAACATTTAGGATGGGAGGGCAGATAAAGTGCTTCCCAGATAAGGTCAAGTTCAAGGAGTTCATTATCACTAAGCCCTTATTATATGAAATGTTAAAGGGACTTATCTAAGAAAATGAGGATCAAACTATGAACAGTAAAATGACTATAGACTCATAACTATAACAACTGAACAAAAAAACAAAGACAAGAAAAAAGAAACAAAAACAAACTAATCAAACAACTAGAACAGGAACAGAATCACAGAAATGGAGATCACATGGAGGGTTATCAGTTGGGAGGGGCAGGGGGGAAAAGGTACAGGGAATAAGAAGCTTAATTGGTAGACACAAAACAGATGAGGGGAGGTTAGGAATAATATAGGACATGGAGAAGCCGAACAACCTGTATGTATGGATGTAAACGAAGGGTGCTTTAGTTAAAGGCCAGAAAGAGAGGGATTTAGGGTGGAGGGAAATAAATAGGAGAAAGAAAAGGGACAACTGTAATAGCATAATAAATAAAATATACTTAGATAAGAGTATGCCACTGAACAGCACAAATATACATAAATTCAGATGTCTGAAAAAATTAGTCATTGTAGTTAAACACAATCAGTTGAGACATTTGAATATGTTAGCACATATGTCTATATAGATTTGTCATCTACTCTGTCAATAATTGGGATAGAATATATGAAACTAAAGGCTCTTCCCTCATGATTTATAAACCATCCATTGAAGTTATTTTAACTCTTTTCATTGCTTTTTCTCATTTGCAAATCTGTATAATCNAATATACATAAATTCAGATGTCTGAAAAAATTAGTCATCGTAGTTAAACACAATCAATTGAGACATTTGAATATGTTAGCACATATGTCTATATAGATTTGTCATCTACTCTGTCAATAATTGGGATAGAATATATGAAACTAAAGGCTCTTCCCTCATGATTTATAAACCATCCATTGAAGTTATTTTAACTCTTTCATTGCTTTTTCTCATTTGCAAATCTGTATAATCTAGAGGCTGTCACGCTGTGCTTCTGTTTCATATGTGTTCTATTAAATTTACAGAGATTTTTTTATGAATTCATTGAGAAGTCAATAACAAAATAAAATTTGCTCGGAGAACTTGCAACTATGTAACAAATAGTACAGTAACAAACACAAGTTGTAAAACCAAAAGCAGGTTCAGAACCATAGAGCATTTTGTTAAACCAAGTGTGATTTCCACTATCCCTTATTGCAATATAGGCAGTTTCTGCTGGTAAAAATGATTTCTGTTTTGAATGATGAAATCTAAGATAGCAATATTTTCTGCTGTTCAGAAAAGAGCAATTTGCCTTTTTGATGCTCAACCACATGAACACTGAGACTTTCTGCACTAAGGTATATTGTTTTTGTTGTAAATAAAGGGTTTATTTGAAATGTTTTAAGGGGAGAATGGAGCTACATCATAATTATAAAATTACCAAATTACCAGGTATATGTTGTTTATACTTCTAAATACAGAGAACAGGGAGCTATCCACACACTATATAAAGTAAACTTAAAATTAAAAATCAATTCAATCTTGAAACCTAGGGTCATTACCTAATTTTAAGATTTGAACACAAAGACCTTTGAACTGTATACCTTTGTTCAAACTACACTATAGTGATGGAAAAATACAAAGCTTTTAGTTTGGCACTTCCTCAGCCTCTTCCTTTGACACATTTTCTTCCCTCCAAAATACTGATTTACATTTTTGCTGTTACAGATTAAAGAGAAGTCATGTTACCTGTTGTTCATGGCTGGCTTGTAACTTAACTGCCCTGCCTAAGGAAAAAAAAAATGGAAGCATTTCTCCTCACACTCATTTCTCCTGAAAAAAAAAAAAGCCATCTGAGAATCAGATATCTGCCCTACATCTCTCGGTTTTCCTCTTCCAACACCGATGACATCTTAGATTGGTTAGCTGCAAACAGATTTTATGGCAGAGATCCATACACAGAATGTTTATGGGGGATATTCTCAGGAATAACATCTGTGAGGAGTCAGAAGGAAGCAGGATTGTAGGAAGGGAGGTGAACAGTAACACAGGTCCAATAACTGCCTCAGCATATCCCAAAGGAACTCTGAAGTTGAGATGACCCATGAGAAATGTCTCAAATTGAGAAACTAGCCTAAGCTTTTTACCTTCACTTCTGACAGGTCATTGGGTAAATGCTATCCAAAGGGAAGTATATGACCTTGAGCCAGGCAACTCCCTTTTACCTTCCAAGGCCATTCCCTGGAAGAGATTACATTGAGATGCCAGTATTCTTGGCAATGCAGGCACAGAATACATCTGTCCCTAAAGCAGGTACATGGGTCAAGGCACTTAAAGCACTCACAGCACATAAAAGAACTCGACTGACTCTATTAACTAAGTTAGAAAAGTTCGTTGGTCTTTATTTAACTGATAGCCATGCCTTAGCATTCTGTGTAAAGGCAGTGCCATTTTTTTAAACCATTAAAATCTTTTAAGACAAAAAAATAGTTATACTTAAGTGTTTAATAATGTAGTTTCATCCATTTGTATGGAAATATACAGACAATGATACTTACAAATGTGGATGTGAATTTAATGCCAAAATTTTCAAAATTTAGGGAATAGTCAATAACCAAGTAATATTAGGTTCAATCATGTGCAAAGTAAATGATTTTTTCTTCTTTTAAAAATATTTTATTTTTTAATTTATTTTTAGAAAGATGGGAAGGGGTGGAGAGAGGGAAAGAAGCATCAGTGTGTGGTTGCCTCTTGCATGCCCCTCACTGGGACCTGGTCTGCAACCCAGGCATGTGCTCTGACTGGAAATCGAACTGGTGACCCCCTTCATTCACAGGCCTGCACTATATCCATTGAGCCTCACCAGCCAGGGTGTGTTTTTTCTTAATTATAGGTGTTTTGTCCTCAAATATTATTTGGTCAACTAAATATTATCTTAAAAATGCATTTTGTTATGCTGCTTTGATGTTATGATGTACATGGAATTTAAAATTTAAGATAAAGATATCTAAAATATTATTCATACCTCAATTTTAATAGTATTATAAATGTTATATTTAAGTGATAAGAATCATTGTTTTCTACATGAGGAATATTTAATTGGAACAAAAAATTGGGGAACAAAACTACTGTATTATGGAAGAATATATAAACTATGGATTTATTCTTGGAAATTTTACAAAATCAATATGAAAATTAAAACTTCATCGTCATTTTCAATAAAAATTGTTTTTATTGCATTCTAGATAGCTAAAATATACAAACAGTTGTGTCTATTTTAAGATCTATTATTATAGAGTGAGATCATCTGGTATAGCTACACATTTTAGCATAACTTTGATTTGTAGCATATTACTTTTCTTGAATTCCTATAACCAAGTACAAAGGTTGTTACCTCAAAATAAACAATATATATTCTATCATCTGTAATGAACCTATATCATCTGGTATAGGTTTTAATGAGATGAGTGTAAACCCTGAATGTACATTTATCATTACTCTTGCATTTAATAGTAAAATATTTATTCTTTACTTTTTTATATATTGCATTTGGTCTCAAGCTATTGAAACTTTAAAAATATACTGAGCAATTAACTATCTCAGAAAGGTCAGGGAAACTGAAGACTAATGAATTCATTTTGTTGAAGATCCGTATAAGTCATTTACTATCATATAGAAAATGTAGAAATTTAATAAATTGAATTATATATAACTTATGTAAGAATCATTTAGTGCCACATAATTTGTGTTTACTCATTTATTGTATCATTTATTTTGGTTTGTAAAAACACTCTACATCAAGAATGCTGATGAGGGAGGACTTCTGACTAAGATGGAGGCATAGGTAGAAATATTGTGCCTCCTTGTACAACCAAAATTAAGGACAACAAAGATTTAGAAACAAAAACACAACCAGAACAGACAGAAAATTGAACTGTAAGGGAGGCGACAACCATTCAACCAGACCAGAAGAGGGGTGGAGTCGGTGGCCAGTGGAGAGGGGTTGAGGCAGGAGAAGGCCCAGGTGCATAGGCAGAGCAGGGCTAGCAGACTCCAGGTGTGGGGAGGAAACAAGCAGAGCATGCAAGGTGGCTGGCTGACCCCAGACACACATTCGTACACAGATAAACAAGACAAAAAAGGGTTCCACAGTGAGACAGACTGTGCAACCCAGGGCACCAGTAACAGGAAATAAAGTCTAAAAGCACCAATTGAAAACACTTGTCAGGGCAGAGGTGCCGGGAGAGACTCCCAGCCTCACAGGAGACTTTGTTGGAGAAACCAACAAAGGGTCCTAGAATGTACACAAGCCCACCCACCCAGGTACCAGCTCTAGAAGGGTTCAATTTGCTTGTGGGAAGTGGTACAGGGGACTGAAATCTGAGAGAGAACAGACAAGTGCTATTATTCCCTCTCTGACCCCTCTCCCACATACAGCATCACAACCCAGAGACTGGGTTGTTCTGCCCTGGTGAACACCTAAGGCTCTGCCCCTCATAACTAACAGGCATGACCTGACCAAAGATTATGGCTCAAGGGGAAGAACAAATCAAAGCCCCAGAGCCAATACTTTTAAGCAACCAAGAGATAGCCAACCTATCAGATGCACAGTTCAAAATACTGGTGATCAGGATGCTCACAGAACTGGCTGATTTTGGTCTCAAATTAGATGAAAAAATGAAGGCCACACTAAGTGAACTGAAGCAAAATGCACAGGGAACCAATAGTGATGGAAAGAAAACTGGGACTCAAATCAATGGAGTAGACCGGGAGAAAGAAAGAAACAACCAAACAGAAAAAAAACAAAGAAACAAGAATTCAAAGAAAATGAGAAGAGGCGTAGGGACCTCCAGGACATCTTTAAACTTTCCAACATCCGAATTATAGGGGTGCCAGAAGGGGAAGAGGAACAGCAACAAGTGGAAAACTTATTTGAACAAACAATAAAGGAGAACTTCCCCAATCTGGCAAAGGAAATAGACTTCCATGAAATCCAGGAAGCTCAGAGAGTCCCAAAGAAGTTGGACCCAAGGAGAAACACACCAAGGAACATCATAATTACATTAGCCAAGATTAAAATGAAGGAGAAAATCCTAGAAGCAGCCAGAGATAAGGGGACAGTCAACTACAAAGGAGTTCCCATCAGACTGTCACCTGGTTTCTCAAAAGAGACCTTCCAGGCAAGAAGGGGCTGGAAAGAAGTATTCCAAGTCATGAAATCCAAAGACCTACATCCAAGATTGCTCTATCCAGCAAAGCTTTCATTTAGAATGGAAGAGAAGATAAAGTGCTTCTCAGATAAGGTCAAGTTCTAGGAGTTCATCATCACCAAGCCCTTATTATATGAAATGGTAAAGGAATTTATCTAAGAAAAAGAAGATTAAAAATATGAACAGTGAAAGGCAGCAAACTCACAGTTATTAACAACCACACCTAAAACAAAAGCAAACTAAGAGGACAGCTAGATCAGGAGCAGAGCCACAGAAATGGAAATCACATGGTGAGTTAGCAACAGGGGAGTGGGAGGAGGAAACCAGGAGAGAAGATTCAGAGAATAAGTAGCATAGACGGTTGGGAGAAAATAGACAGGAAGAGGGCAAAAGTAGTGTGGAAAATGTAGAATCTAAAGAACTTATGACACATGGACATGAACTAAAAGGGGGGAATGTGGGTAGAAGGGGGTGTGCAGGGTGGAGGGGAATGAAGGGGGGAAATGGGACAACTGTAATGGCATAATCAATAAAATATATTTAAAAAATTAAAAAAGAATGCTGATGAGCAAAGCATCATACGAATTTGTAGTGGCATCTCATTCATACTCCTCCCTCAACTAAAGGTATGGTGAACACAGATAATTTCATACAAGTGGTAGTGCATTTACAGTTTAAATTACGCCAAAAGTTCAAGCTTTTGAAGCTGCATACTGTTCATTACAGTGACAAGTTAAACTTGGAACATTTCCATAATTTTCCAGTTATTTTAGAGTAGGATTCTAACAATTAACTGCTTGAATACTGAAGTGTTTAACTTCTGAGACTAGCAGTCCTGCGGAGTCACATCTCATAACTGGAAAAGCCAGGCTCCTTCTAAGTCGGGGATATACTTGCGTGTCACATTTACAATATATTGGCACTGGCATCTATGGGACTTAGGGAATTTTATATTCTCTTAAAATTTGTACAAGTAAGAGATTTATTCATTCTCTTCTATCTTTTTCCTTTTATATGTAGTATCAACATAGGTGAAGCTACATATTTAAGTGTGCTTTTCATTGCATAACAGTTATTACTCTAGCTTTACAGAAAGAAAAATGGACAATATACATCTAAAAATCCAGATTATAGTAGGCCTCTTACATTTTGAAGAAACATTACGAGATTTGCACCTACCACAAATGTCACCTACAAGTGCTCTGCTTAACACAAGCATAGTCTGCAGTGGGGACATTTGCACACTCATGAGTTATGTACAAAACTGCTCTAAAATGATTAGGCCACTTGTCTCATCTTCCAGAAAATGCTGCAACCAGTTTGCTCTCCTTGTCACCAGCAGGTCTGGAAGTGCAAGCAGAAATTTTTTGCAAAGGACTATTACCATAGGACAACTGATAGAAATTTCAACTAATGAAAAAATCCACTGGACAAAAATAAGTAGTGGCTAAGAAAATATTATATACTATTTTGTTCTAAATACAAAGCTTCATAGAAAACATATTTATAAACAATAAAATTAAGATATGTTAATAAATATTGCCTATAGATGTGTTTTGTAAGTTTAAAATTAGTCAAAACTGTCATATCTAAGGCCTGGCTGGTGTAGCTCAGTGGATTGAGCGCGGGCCTGTGAACCACAGGATCGTGGTTCAATTCCCAGTCAGGGCACATGCCTGGGTTGCAGGCCAGTTCCCAGCAGGGGACTCATGAGAGGCACCATACATTGATATTTCTCTCCTTCCCTTCCCCTCTAAAGATAAATAAATAAAAAAATTTTTAAAGTGTCATATCTGAGTTAAGCACCATATCACTTAGAACAGAAAATCCTGAACCCAAGTTTACCTTAGGGTTCTATACTCATGAACAACTTCTGCAATAGAGTACTTATCATAACTGGTAATTACACACACATACACACAAAGTAGTGATAAAGAGTCTAGTGAAATGGAGCTGTCTGCAGGAACACAAATTACATTATTATAGTATGCTTTGTTATCATACTAAATATACTTGCATTTTAGTTCTGGCTCTTGTAGACACTTTTTTTAAAAATTTAGGGCCCAACTGAAAAAAAAAAAAACTACAAATGTAATGCGTAGGCGAAGCCAAATCACATCCCTCTGAATGTTGCTTAACTTAACCCATTTAAAATTACTCTGCGTTGGGCACAACCAAACTTCAACCATCAAAAAGACAAAACACCTTCACAAGCTGAAAGACATAAATTACAAGAATTATATGTTGCCCATATTTGACTAACTTTAAATTAATCATAGGTTTGATTTTGAAATACTTTTAGCATATTTAACTTGCACAAGATTTAGATGCTTTGCAGAAGCATAATAAAATATGACAGGTTAATTAAACACTGGAGATGTGCCAAAACAGATACCTCCTGCTCACAGGGTTCAGCAGGTGCTTCCACCCCAAGTGTTATATCTCAGTTGTAGGTAAGTTCACGGACTAATTAGCATCATGCTGGATGATTGGTTATTACCTTACTTGAATAATTTGATATTCAGTCTTTAGAAAAATTAGCATGAAAGAACGCTGGAGCAGCATGCAGATATTTATTAATGGAGGTAGTATTAACCCACACAAACACTGTGTTTATTTCTTTCAAAATTTCACTTAAAATGATCAGAAGAAGCACTCATGAGACAAAGATACAGAAATTTATCTTACAGGAAGCAGCCCACAGTAAATCTAAAAGACTCCGATCTCCTAAATTTCTAATCATGTCATTAACGAGTTCGTATATTGTGTAGTTAGCTTAGTCTGAATATCATTAGGTCTTTTCTGACTCTATGATTGGCTGAATAATCTGAGTTTTAATTAGGCTGATTGTAAAGTGTATTTTAATCTGTTTAGGTTTTCCATTTCATCTGCTTCTACACTCCCAACTTTTCACTATACTATGTTCTTTTTACGGATATAGTATAATGAACTTTCATGTTCAGTCTGTCGCTACAATCAGAGTAATTATCAACTAAATTCATTAAATATTTAAGGGAAATTAATAACAGATTAAATATATTTATTAAAAATTGCATACTTCAACTTATAATTTTACTTATACTATTATAATTTATAGTTAACAAATTATATAAATTAAAATTTCTAAAAGATTTTATTTATTTATCTTTAGAGGGGAAGGGAAGGAGAGAGGGAGAGAAACATCAATGTATGGTTGCCTCTCGTGCGTCCCCTGCTGGGAACTGGCCTGCAACCCAGGCGTGTGCCCTGACTGGGAATCGAACTGCAATCATTTGGTTCGCAGGCCCGTGCTCAATCCACTGAGCTACACCAGCCAGGGCAAACTGAATCTTAAGTATGTTTCTTTCTGTGTCACACTTCCAAATATATTTTAATTCCTTATACAGAATGTATTGTACATCCTACATTTATGTGGGTTTCCCATGAATTACACAAAAGAATATATACTAAAAACTGATCACATTATTCCTAAAATATGTTTCTTTTTATTCTAAAGTGCAGGCAAGTGTCATTTCTGTGGATCCAATACATACCGTATTAGTGAATCCATGTTAATGGAGCACTTTAGAAGAACTATTAAAAAGAGTAAATTACACAAAAACTCATTGATATTTACTGTATAAAATCTCTCCACCCAAAGGCTTACATATTTTATAAGGAAACTGTAACCATACCAGGTATTATAGAGAAAATTATGACTCTACTTGATTATGTGTTACTAGACAAATGGATCAATCCTAGTTCCCAAATTGTAAAGTGCCTTTGAATCAATCCGAAAGAAATAATAACAATTTGGAATAATGTGTCCGGATTTCCATTTGTCCCCCTTTATGTGCACTATTAATTTTGTGGCCAAAAGACAGATAGGATTCAGCAGGTGCTAGAAAAATACGTGCACATGATAAGCAGCAGAGAGCCACCTGGGCTTGTCTCAGCCACATGGGTTTCTTATTCAGTGATACAGATTATGCAGATGTAGGGAGGAAGGGCACAGTACTGCAACTTCTAAGGCAGTGAAAGCGATTATTTGGGGTGTATCTCTCTCTCAATATATATATATGAAAATATCTACATACACAAATGTATCTATATGGAAATACCTATCTATATAGATAAACATAAATATCTTTATATTTCTGTATGTATTCTTGAAAAGTTGAGATGTTCTAAACAGAATTAGCGAGGATGGATATAATAGGCGCAGCAGCCTTCTTTTTCCCCCTTCTTTTTTTTTTGTTATTTTATTAAGAAGAAAAAATGTTTATTATTCCCCAAACATACTAATAAATCAGAATTTACAGCATACTTGTTAATATTGTTGAACACTATAAATGGTGGCTGAATTGATGTGATTGTTATCTGATTATAGTATTAACTTGTTTGTTCAACAAATATGCGGAGGTTAAGCTGTGTTCAAGATAGTTGCTATAGTGTGGTGTGTGAGGTTCTGTGTCTCAGTTTCCTCTCATTTATAAAATAGAAGCAATAATAGTCCTACTTTGTAAGGTTATTAAGAAGACGAAATGAGGTGGCACAGGAAAGTTCTTAGAAAAATGTCTACGACTTAGTAAGCACTGGGTGTGCGTTAAATTATATGTGTAGATACTGGGCTAAATTTTTTGTGTGTGGTTAGAAACATTGGGTACCCTTATCCCAAACTCCGAGGTTCTGACCAAACCATCTTAGTTTATTAGATACTTTTTGAGGGGAAAAGACAGGTATTTACCAGGTATTTCATATTTCCTACATGAAATAATATTACTCTGATACACATGGACCTTTACTTGGTCAGGGCAGTATTTGCAATGAGAAAGAAAAAGCATGAGAAATTTGAAGGTAACAGCTTTGTCTTTCAAATGTCTCTGTTGTTCTTTCTATTGTCAACAGTTTTTTTTTCTTTATCCCTCAGGTTCTAGAGAGGTAATATTATACATCTTTGATATCACCTCACAGGTGATAATATTGTTTATAAACTAGAAGACCCATGAGAAATAGTTGGTTAGCAATGTAAAGTGTGCCAAACTTATAGAAGGCTAAAGAAACCATAGTATAAAAAGTACAAATGTTATTTTCCATTTCCTAAGGGGTATCAAAGCATAGCAGCTAGAAGTTTTCATTCTTAGTAAGAAGTAAGAGACTTGAGGCATAATCAAGTTTTATGATTTTGGTAGAATCATTGGATTTCTGGCCCTCTGCATTACTGTCTTTAAAATGAAGACACCCCTTTAGGAGGTATCATTTAGCACTGAAACGTCAGTCCCTGGTGGTATACTTGTGCTGGGTAAGAGGCCTGCTTTTACAATGTACGCAGCAGGTGTGTAGTGACAGTCATTGTCATCATGTGCCGGGCTTTGTGTGGACAAGACTTGATTAAATTAAAAATAAAAAAGCATGACTATTCCAAATATTTAGCAGTTATTTTATATTCCACATGACTTATGTTTCTGATTCAAAAAGTTCTGTTACTTAAAACTGTTACTGTTAGATGGTAATAAAGAAAAATTTCTGTTATTGTTAAACTGAATAAACTGTAACCTAGAATATCAGTGAAAGTTTTCTGGGTTCATTATATGCAAATACTTTCTTTTATGAAGAAGGTCAATGATAATTCCAAGTGTAAATTGTTATGTTAGTGAAGATTGTGGATAATATATTGATGATTTTCCCAAAGGAAATCAATCAATTATTATGGATGTTTTCTGAGCGTATGCAGCTCCATTTTTTTTTCCTGTCAAGACGGCCCTTTTTTTTCATTGATCAGAGAGACAGAGATTCATTGATGTGAGAAATATTTATTGGTTGCTTTCTTGTATTCGCCCTGACGGGGAATTAAATCTGCAACCTGGGTATGTGCTTTGACTAGGAGTTGAACCCAAAACTTTTGGGTCTACAGGACAATGTTTTGACCAACTGATGGCCAGGGCTACAGCTCCATTCTTCTTTCTTTCTTTTTTTTAAAAAATTTTATTTCTTTATTTTTAGAGAACAGGGAAGGGTCGGAGAGAGGGAGAGAAACATCAATGTGTGGTTGCCTCTAGCATGCCCCTGCTACTGGCGACCCAGCCAGCAACCTAGGCACGTGCCCTCGACTGGGAATTGAATCAGTGACCCTTTGGTTCATAGGCCTACCCTCAATCCACTTAGCTCCACAAGCTAGGGCTCCATTCTTTTCTGTAAAAAGAAAATTGGGAGGAATAAATGGGAAGAAATGTTTTTAAAATTGAGAATTTTATTAGAGAAAGAGAGCATTTCTTTGTAATCTAAAACATGTATTTAGAGAATAAACATTAATTTAGTTTTAAACCAGTTTTATTGCATAATATGCTAAAGAAGTAAACCTGTTTTAAACCATGCTCATCCTTTTTTAGGAGGCAAATTAAAAAAGTTCATTTACAATTTAATCCCAATCTATTTAATTNTTTTAAAATTTATTTCTTTATTTTTAGAGAACAGGGAAGGGTCGGAGAGAGGGAGAGAAACATCAATGTGTGGTTGCCTCTAGCATGCCCCTGCTATTGGCGACCCAGCCAGCAACCTAGGCATGTGCCCTCGACTGGGAATTGAATCAGTGACCCTTTGGTTCATAGGCCTACCCTCAATCCACTGAGCTCCACAAGCTAGGGCTCCATTCTTTTCTGTAAAAAGAAAATTGGGAGGAATAAATGGGAAGAAATGTTTTTAAAATTGAGAATTTTATTAGAGAAAGAGAGCATTTCTTTGTAATCTAAAACATGTATTTAGAGAATAAACATTAATTTAGTTTTAAACCAGTTTTATTGCATAATATGCTAAAGAAGTAAACCTGTTTTAAACCATGCTCATCCTTTTTTAGGAGGCAAATTAAAAAAGTTCATTTACAATTTAATCCCAATCTATTTAATTTGACAAGTTAAATGTGGCAATGTAAATAGAAAACCTGAAGGGAAGAGAACAAATATCTTTGGAAACAGGCTATTTTTCCTGTCATTCTGTTAATATGTCTAAAGAAGTGTCTGAGAAACTTCAGGGTTAGAATGATTTATGGTGAGTCATTCATTTTAATTACCCTTTAAAGTTTTCAATAAACACTACTCAACTCTTTCGGTTTTCCTGTTTCAGTTAATGTACCTTTTATAGGAACATTGCATTATAATATAGTGATCAAATTCAAGCTGCTACAATGGAAAAAGCTATAAACTTTCTTTAGATTTCAGGAAGTACAAAATCATCTCATTTCCTCTTATGCTATGACGTTTATTATTTGACTCATACTTCTTCCACTTTTCTATTCACTTCTAAAACAGACCTTAGGTAAATACAGAAGAAACAGAATGTGTGGAAAGATGAAGACACTAGAAACAAGACAAAATTATTTCTGGATAATGATAATGAGAATCAACTAAGATTCCAGAAGAAAGACATTTGGCCATGAAGAAAGTACAAAAACACACACACTCAACAATTGCTTATTTATTTGAACTCTGTAGAAGTTTTCCAATCCAATTTTATTGCTCAAAATGAGCATATGAACCACAAATAATTGTCATTTATGTTTAGAAGTTGTTCAGGATAAGATATAATGATGCCTTTATGTACTTCAAAATAACTTATTCCCCTAAGCAGCCATGCTAAATAGAAAAGCACACCACCATCTGAAACGTTTTCCTTTTCTCCTGAGTTTCCCAAGTATATATTCATATTCCCCAAATAAAACAAAAAACAATGTTATAAAAACATTTCTTTGTCTTACACTATTCTAGTTTTTCTTAAGTCTGATCATTAAATTTCCCCAGTGCCTTTCACATTTTCAGATCTTTTTCCAAAAGAGTGCACAAACTAATTAAGAAAAATACATTTATTTTACAAATACCTAGACTTTTTTTTAATCTCACATGAGCACAATACTTTGCAAAAATTAGACACCTGCTTAGACCTGTATTGAAAACTCTGCCAATAGTAGCCACGTTTTAACAATGAAAGGAGCTGCATACCTGGAAAACTAAAGAAACATTCTAATATCTATGGCTATTTAACAATGGAAAAATTATCTCAGTTTTCTTCCTAGTGTTAAAAAACAAAATCCGACCAAGTAAATTCAGTGATCTAATAGGTTTTACTAAGTGATTGGTGAATCAAGTCGCATCCCATAAGCAACTTGGAGGCGTGCTCCAAGGAGTTGTACAAAATGGAAAGTTCTTACAGGAAAAAGGGCGGGACAAGGGAGCTATTAGCTAAAGAAAGGAAAGGCTATTTTGGGGCTGCATCTTTTTGAGGGGGAGGAGAGAGAGAAGGGTTTTTATACAGATTGCCTCTTCTTTCTATGGGGGATGGAAAAGGCCCATGTGACAGATTGTCTTACTGGTGCCTGACCAGAAAATTCAGACTGGTTGATTAAGATCTTGTTTCTGGGAGAAATTGAAACTACAATTAGATCAGATTCAATGCCTGGGACTGGTATCATGGGCTTGTAGCATGAATGATGCCATTTCGGGACTGTGGTTTTCTTTTTACACTAATTAAGTATTATTAGATCAATTAAGCAGTAATCTCGATAACAGAGGTAGATGAGTGGCTACGTCACTTTTATTTTCCTACTGACTTTGTGTTTCTGTGTGAGAGAGAAAGGAAGAGAGGCAGAAACAGAGAGAGAAAGAGTTTGTTTTTAAGAAAAATTAAAATTGCATCTCAACCGTCTATTTCATAAGGAGGGACCCCCCCCCCCCCAAAACCCAGAATTATATTCTGGAGGGTGGGCTTGTAGTACAGAATTCCCCAGCTAGGTGACTGTTCTGTATCAGTGTACCAGCTGCCATTGTTGTCAGAGGATGCATTCAGCTTCAGTGAAGTGTTTTTTTTAAATATTTTATTTATTTAATTTTAGAAAGAAGAGAAGGGAGGGAGAAAGAGAATGAGAGAAACATCAGTGTGTGAGAGAGATGAGTTGCCTTTCACAAGGCCCCCAGCCAGTATCCTAGCCCACAACACAGGCATGTGCTCTGATCAGGAATTGAACCAGCAACTTTTCAGTTCACAGGCTGGCACTCAATTCACTGAGCCACACCAGACAGGGCAAGTGAAATATTTTTGAAGACTTTTTTCAACACATGTGCCCGTTTTATGGTGGGTGATTTGCTAGCGCACCTACCCAACACCAAGCTGAGTGTTCAGCAGCTTTGAACCAAAAATGCCATGACCCCTGTGCCCCATCCTCCTTCTTGACTGGATCTCACACCAAGTGATTTTTTTCCAGATGAAAATAGTCCTCAAAGGGAAATGTTTTCTTAAGGCGAAAAAGGTGAAACAAAAAAAATGGCCGAAGTACTAACAAGCATCAAAATCTATGAGTCCAAACACTGTTTGGAGCAGTGGGAAAAAAGTCTTGATAGTCGTATTTCAGCAGATGGAGAGTACTTTGAGTGTGACTGAAGTTTAAACATGTAAGAATGAATACATAAACTTGTATAAGTAAATTCCTGTTTTGGGGGAGCCCACCTCATATTTTCAGGTACAGCATTGCATGTTGAAATGTGCCCCTGAAAACCTTAGAAATGTTTATATGGGAGCTGATATGGCAAAGGGGTCCCAAACTCCTCAGTATGACTAGCAATGAGGCCAATGATTAAACAGACTTGATATTATAAGAATGTTTTTTGGAGCACTTATTTGACTAATGTGTACATCTTTCTTCCATGTTTCTCCTTGTCCACATTGGCTCTAATGTGCAGCTCCCAGTCAAAGGCTAGTTTCCTGACACCTTACTGAATATAAGTGAGAGCATTTGAATATTTCTCATTAAGTAGAATTTGAATTGAAGGGATCTAAGACACTTTGGGGCTAGAGATACCATTTTTAAATCTCTTCTCATTTGAAGCTCGCCCAAGTTGGCATGCCAGTCACCTAGGTGAGAATCCTATTGTAGACAGACATGAGAAGAGTCGGACTCATAGGCTGGGTACAGATGTTATCAGGATGGAAAGCCCTGGAGATTTAGCACTGGGAAAACAAATATTTTAGGGTGGTACAGCACCCCAGGGTGACCTGTCCTCCTCTAGCTCATGCTGGTCATATGGTTTGGACCCCCTGACAATTTATATCCCTGGTCATGCAGTTTAGACCCTCTTCTGACCTTTTCTTTCCTGGCCTGTCACTAGTCATGTGGTAGACCCCCTTAGAGGAGGAACAAGGGGGCCGGAGAATAGCCTCATGCCACTCCCATACAAACCATTGAACGACCATTCCATTAAGCATTAATCCCTCAGGACAATGAGGTTCTGGCCTGCATCAAATAATCTTATGAGCAAAGCCTTGAGTCTACTGACCACAGAGAGTGTTGGTCCAACTAGAGATAACATCTAGGTGTCAGTTGTGTTTCAGTTCCAGACTGAGAAAAGCAGCAAAACTAGATGAGGCGATGCCATCAGGACCATCAGTGGCAATGACGATGCATGAACTCCTACCATAGCACCTACCATGGGTAGAGGTCACCACCCTGAAAGGCCATACCTGGAAAGCTGCTCAATATTGTATTGAGATCTTCCCCTGAGACCTCTCCTAAGATCCCCACCTTCAAAAACCTTTAAGAGGAAGGACCCAGTAGGGTGCTCTCTTTCTCTCTCCCTGCTCTCCCCTCGCGCACCCGTGCCTTTCCTTCTCCTTTTCTTCCCACAAGGTGAGTACCTTTGCTTTCTTTCTCCCGAGCTCCAAGAGCTCTTCTTTTGCCTCTATAATTTATTTTCTGAGCCTAAGGAGCTCAGAGGGTTCACTTCTACTTCTGTGACTTTCTAAGTAAATTTTTTGCACCGGAGAGTTCTTGACTCTCAGTTCTTTCTTAGCTGAACTCAAGGATCAAGGTCTACTTCTAACATTTGATGCTGTTTGCCTTTAGCAAAACCAAGAAAGGCTGCTTACATAGTCCATGTGCATTTATGCCTTTAGGGAAATTATTTCTTAAATTGCTACAATAAAGTGACAACTGATAGTGATATAACTTCCAGGTAGTATAAGTACATTATGAAGATCTACTGCTTGATTTGAAGTAAGTTCTGAATTTCAGGTCTTGTGACAACTTTATTTGTTACTTTAATTAATAAAATTGCAATCTTTTTTTCCCCTTCACTCTCCACTATTTAGTTAGCATAAGATAGTCCCTCAGAGGCTGATTATCCATGAAAATGAAAGGAATGGCATCCCTGAGCTTCCAAAGCAGAGAGTCAGATGCAACCCGCCTTCCCTTTGATCATTTTATTATAATTTACATCTTCATTCATTCTAATGATTTGTAACATGAGAATATAGATGTATTTGTTTCTAACTATTCCATTTGTAAAATACCAGTTGAACAATCCCTACATTTCTTATAAAATATTAATGCTTTATTTTAAATAAAATATTAAGTTATATTGAATGAATACTGATCAGTGGGAAGTTTGTTATAGTGGTACATAGAAATTTATAAGATTATTAATAAACATATAAGTTCAGTATAATTAAAGGGTTTTTTTTTTTGTAATGCATGTGTGGAATTCTGCATCTAGTTTTATATTACTAGACATCTCATATACTAAATTTTTGTATTTGAGAGAACATTTCATAGCGAAGGTTGTAGGCAAAATAATGAACACCTAAAATGTTTAAATACGATTACTGGAAAATGAGTATTGTTACCTTCCATGGCAAAGGGCTCCAATGGTCATGGGGATGTGATAGGGAGATGAATTTTGAGATGGGGAATTGTCTTGGATTATCTAGTTGGGGCAAATCTAACCACAGTATCTGTTCCTACTGAGGTAAGAGATTAACGTGAAAATGGAAGAAGGGCCCAAGAAATGCAGTGGTGCTGCCTTTGAAGGTAGGAAGGACAGGTGGAGGATGTGGATGACCTCCAGACTCTGGAAAAGGCAAGAAAATAGAGTCTCCCCTAGAGCAGCCAGAAAAGAACACAGCCCTGCCAACACACTGAGATCTGTGTGGGGCTTTGAACCTCTCTATTTTAGTACCAAGTTAATCACAATTCATTGAAAGTCTTTTATACAATGTATTTCTTCAGAACAGTCCCTGTGGTAGGTAATGAATATGTCCCAGTGAATGCAGTGCATGTGGTTTCTACCTTCCTGAAGCTTATTTTATAATTTGTGAAAGAAGTAATATACATATACATAAACACGTAAGCAAGAATGAGTTTAGATAAATCCTCTGAGAACAATTAATACAGGGATGTACAAAGGCATATTAAGTGCTGTTATATTTAACACCTCTTATAAATGGGCTCAAGGATATGTCTGATTTTTCATAAATGACAAAGCATAAGTGTATTTTATTATTGGTTTGAACATCTACTTTAAACGCTAACCAGTCTGGTTCCCATTGACAGGGATATGAGGAATCACCTAAACAATCCTTTCTGCATGTTAAAATATTTTACAGTAACATTTGTTTCCAAATTTAACAAAGTAGAGATTTTCTTTTCATACCTAGGATATACCTTTTCATACCCAGGATATATCTTTAAAACCAGGCAAAATGAACTACCAAAACTTGCAATTATTTCGCATGATGTCACAGTAAATACAGGCAGTATTATTTGGTGCTTCAAAGCAGAGGCCTGGCAGCTAGCCAGGCTGGGTGGAAACCAAGTTCTGCCATTTGGTAGCTGGTGACCTGAGCAAGTTATGGAATCTCTATGTGTCTCAACATACTCATCAGTACAGTGAGGGCTGTTGTGAGCAGTAGATTTCTTTACTGAAAGTCTTATTATAGTAACTGTCATATGGAGATGGAATCATCAGTGGTTATTAATTGGAGATTATTATTATGTAGTTCCACATCTAATTTTGTTTTTAACAATGTAAACTTTATAAACGTGTGCAGGAGGACCAAATACAGAGAAAATATTGGGATAATAGCACTGCATAGGACAACATAAAAAGTGTTCTTTAGAGAGCTCTCTAAATAGCACTACAGTGATTAGCAAACTGTAGTTTGCTATAGCTATTAAAATTTCTCTTTGAATTTTTGAAAATCCTTGCTATTTAACATTTCTTAAGTTAATTAATAGAAAAACATTTTTACAGATAACCCATTATATACTAAATGACTCTATTAAATACCACTGGGTCAATTACTAAGGAAGTCTCTCATTCAAGTAGAGATAGGGGTAAAACTACCTATAAAAAATAAAATGCAATAGTCATAAAATGTTTGTCTCATGTAGAGTGGAGATAACATGAAGAATGTTAGTTTATGTTATATTCCACTTTCAAATTATGACATGTATTTGGAAGATCAAAAAGAGTCTTCGGCAAATGTCAGTGGACAAAACTACATCAAAGGAGATCCATAAAAACACTTTTATTTATTGTATTTAAAGAAAGAAGAGATGTGCTTATATCCGATAGTAGTGAACCAGTCTCTTTTAGATTCTAGGATTGTTTTAGTTAGCAAGCCTTTAATGTACCTTTTCATTTAAATAAATGTATTGCTTATTAACTAGTTTCATCTTTGTGCATTCATTAGTTTTGACAAAATAATTAAGGTTATTTAAGAATGTTATGCCAAGTATTTGGGGGGTGGGGCACAAAACAAGTATGAATGAGGCTTTTCTTCAGAGATCCTTGATTCTATTAAGGAAGATGAGCCCATGCATATTGTTAAATACCAAGAAAGCAGAGTTAGTTTTCATAAGAAATGCTTTAAAGGTCCACAGGTCAGGGATCAACATTCTAATAAAGTAGAAAAAAAGAGAGGGGGGTTTGAAATGTACATGTTTATGGGGGACAGATAGATGAGGTAAATGAATGAAGTATTCCAGGTGGAAGATATTGGCATACAGTGTACATTAAATACAGGTACATTTTTTATGACCCCAGAGAAGTACATTCTTCTATGTTCTTGAACTATAAGCTCTCTATTTTACACACATTTTCCAACTTTTGATGGAGGCAAGTATAAAAAGATATAGAATTGAAAAAACATTAAAAATAAGGTAACTATGACAATAAATGGCAAAGAATGCTTGTCTCAGTGCTAAAAAGACCACAGGGAGGGTGGAGAAAATGTGGACCGGGGGAGGCTGGCCACAAGGCCCAGTCCAGGCTCCGCTCCGACTGATAGGGGTCAACAGACATTGTGGGACAGACTGTGTCAGAGTTTTGGACTTTCAAGAGAAGTTGGAATTTCAGCTTTGAATTTCAAATATTTTTATTTTTAAAAATTGGATCAAGTTATTAAAAATTGAAAAATAAAAGCATCTGGACCACACAAAATACATACGCTGGCTGGATTCAGCTAGAGGAAGAAACAATTTGCAAATACTCCCTGAGGTAATATTTTGTTAGGGTTTGAAAGAATAATAAGTAGAAATTTTTACCTGAATGACTAAGGTTCACAGTTAATACAATATAGACAAGAACTGTCAAGGTAACACATATTTATATAATCTATTGCTTCCTTAAAACCTTTTATTTCTTGCTGTAGAAATAAGAAAGAACAGAGAATAACATAGATACTCCTACAAATATAAGAAATATATAGTTCAAAATTTGTTCTCTAATACCTTTACCAAAAACATCAGTGCCCTATGTAACAAATTTATGAACCAGTTAGTGGATGCCATTGCTTCTCACAACAAATTTCTATGAGTTATTAGATACAAAATTTCACAGTTGCATGAAAGTTGATAGGACTTTCTAAACTGCAGTGTTATTCTGCTCACAGTAAACTGAAGTGAACTGTGACCAGGGGAAAATGAACTCTTCCGCAAGTTTCTCTGTTTCCTTTATAGGTTTGTTTCTCTAAGCCTTTGGTTGAAATCTTACAAATAACTGAAATCAGACCAATAATAAATCCCAGGGGTCTCTAATAATCAATAGTTTATATGCTTTTTATTTGTATCCCTTTTTTGAAATACTCTGTTTTAAAAAGTAAATTATTAGTGTAAATTTAAAAAATCAGTCCTCAGACTCAAGAAACAAGCATGGAAATAAATGAAAACGCCATTTTGAAGTTATTGCCTATGGTCATGTAATTGACAGAAGAAAAATTCTCTTTCATAAAATGTCTTTTCTCTGTGACACTTCATTATGAGATATTATTTAAATATTTTTTCAAAGAATATTTTTCATGAGCCATATCCATAATTCTTTTTGGATGCCTGAGCATCATTTTAAAATGCTGACATACAAAATTTAAGGGTGGCTTTACTCAATTTGTTGGGTTTTGCTTCTTTCCATTTTCTAGTCAATAATTTTCTTTTTTTTCTTTCTTCATTTTTTTCTCTTATATGTTCTCTCTGTTCCCTTTTTCTTTTTACTGAAGTATGTTACGTTAACTTCAGTAAAACCTTGAACTTAATAGATGTCTAAGAAACCTCCTTCTTTTATGTCTAGTTCTCTTGGGACTGTATTTCCTGGCAAAATTCTATTAGCTTATTTTGGTATTGTTATCTTTCTGTGATTAGGAACCAGTCCAGGTAGCCAAAACAGACAAATTTCTGAAGGCACTAAGTGGATTTTCAGATCTCTTGTGAGGAGAAAGAGCTTCAATAAAACATTAGGCTGCCACCAAAGTTGACTAGCTTGAGTGATGTAACATCTTATGTGGTTCCTGTCTTTTAGTGTAAATTTACACTGTCATGAACATTAACTCTGCTTGGCTGTAGTGCTTTAAGTGAAGTTTTGCACGCAAGTATGGCTGCCATGAAAGTTACCTCGGGCTAAAGTACTTCCATCACCGACAAAATGAAGCGTCACCCTAGGTCTCTGGTGGTTTAGTTGGCCTCAGATTCAGTTGTGGCTCATGTTTTATTAATGTCGCGAGATTGTCCTTTATTTGCAGCCTCCCACAGCAGGTTAGCTTGTCATAGTCACTAAGAGAGAATGAGAGAAGATTGCCAACCACTTGCGCAAATTATTTCCACAGTTCTTAATTTTTGTTGAGAGGCACGCAATATAAACAAAGTTTTCCTTAACTGCCAGAACATTTGTCAAGGATTTGATACCCACAAACCTCCATGGCTGTGCTGTGCTATGAAAACACTGCAGCGAAGCTCCTCTGGGTAGCCCTGTGCGTGCCAAGCAGAATCCCAGAATTAAGGTCTGTGAGTACTTCCTCTCACTTTAGCATAGTGGGGAAAAAATCTCAGTAGTCCAAAAACTAGGTGGGTGGCCTGGAAAGAACTTAAAAATCACAGTCTGCTGAAGTGGAGAGGTTTTGGCTTATATTCAGGTTTGACTTTGCCCCAGTTGATTTTCCTGTGGTGGAAAATTTTGGGGTTTTTTAGTAAAGAAAAATGCCAGATACTTAAAGTTATAACAGGTGTTAGATTCCAAACTCATTAAATTTATATCCTAGAAAATCTTCAAATTTTTATCTTGTAGCTTGTACCTAAACTGGTATTAAATAAAAAAAAATCTTGTGTGAATTAATTGCATTTAAAAATTGAATTGCTCAATAATTAGGAGAATTCTTAGTGTGTTTAATTTTCATAAATATAATTTGCGTCTATTTTTGTAAATTATTTGCTTTAGCTGCAGATTTTTTTCTTTGAATTTAACAATACCTGTGCATTAAAAGAGTGGGGATAAAATTTTATATAACAAATAATGACAAATGGCATGTTGATCAATGGGCTCTATATATTAAATCTAACTAGATTTTTAGTCCCCCAAAATGAACAGATTGTACCACTTTTTTTCTTCTTTTGAGATTATAGCACAAAGATTTGGGTCAAAAAAATCTATATACATAGCCTGCTAAGAATTTTAAAAGTTAAACAACATGTTGAGGTTTATTTTCTCTGAAAATTTTTGGAATCTTGGATTTCAAACTATTCTAAAAGCTATACATCTATAGTCAATAACCCATAGAGAACACTTTCTCCAGTATTCAATATAATAATTGAATCTTAGAAAAATTTAGATACTATTAACATTTAAAATTTTTATAATATTGAATTATATAGTTTGCCTATTTATGCAAATATGTTAGTACATTTTGTACTTTTACTATCTATGTTAATTAAACACATATTTCCAAACTCTCTCTCTTTTTAATTTGTGTTTGGAGATCCTTATCTATGAGATTCTTCTTTCTGTGTTTTAATTTACTCATATCTGATTATAGTTTCTGGATTAAACAAATAATAAGTATGAGCTGAAGTTTATGTCTGACATCATTACAAATATGAAATTGCTTTAAATACTATTTGATATAGCATCATAAAAATGGTTATAATTCTAATTGTCATTAAGTTATTAAAATAATATATGCCTTTTAAAAATTATAACATTGTAATTCTGGTATTGGAAAACACTTTTTTTCCTACTAATGAATACTTTCAAATCTATTTACTGTATATCTAAATATCAATTGAATTTTCTTATTTCTCTCTCTTTTTTTTAAGATTTTTATTTATTTATCTTTAGAGGGGAAGGGAAGGAGAGAGGGAGAGAAATACCAATATATGGTTGCTTCTCGTGTGTCTCCTGCCAGGACCTGGCCTGCAACCCAGGTGTGTTCCCTGACTGGGAATCGAACCATGATCCTTTGGTTTGCAGGCCCACGCTCAATCCACTGAGCTACAGCAGCCAGGGCTTATTTCTCTTTTAAATTAAAAATTATTTTGTTATCTACCACTAAGAATATTGCAAAAATATTGCAAAAATATAGCAAAAAGAATATTGTATTTTTAAAGAAACAGCAATAGTTTCAAATGCAGTGCATTTCCATGTGGAAGTCTAATGTGCTCTAGGAGACCTGTTCAGCTATCTTATCCATAATCTGAACTCAACAACAGTTGCTGAACAAGATTGTTTTAGAACCGTTGTCTTCATGCCTACTTATCAAGGGGTAACATCATCTGACATTGCAATTCATATCATTATAGGCAGACCTTATTTTATTGCACTTTACTTTGTTGTGCTTTGCAGAGGTTTTCTGGTTTTGTTTTTGTTTGAACAAATGTAAGGCAAGATCTTCCATTTGCAAAAAAGATTACAATTTGCCTTATGCAATGCTCACTTTGTTGTGGTGGTCTGGGACTGAACCCACAATATTTCTGAGTATGGCTGTATTTGAGGAAGAGTATGTGTGTTGGATTCATTCATATATATAGGTTTAATACCTGTGCCATGTCTTTCTAGAAAAAGAATATTGGGTAAGTTACTTAAACCACATTCAATTTTTTATCTATAATATGAAGATAATTATAGGTCTTACTTTGTAAAATTATGATGATTACACATCTACTCTTTTTATGACAATGCATACTGACATAGGTCTTAACATTCACTGGTAGACAGAATTCTGATGATGTTCCCCCCAAACTCCTGTTCCTTCTTATATTAATTCAAACAGTGATCTAGGTGCTGCTGTGAGGGTCTGTAGAGTGGGAATCAAATGTAATAATAAACTGACTTTAGGGAGAATGTTCTTTATTATCTGGGTAGGCCCACTGAACACTTGAGTCCTTAAAAATAGAGAAGTGTCTGTAGTTGTGGTCACAGAAATGAGCAGATGTGGAGAAGTTAGTGGCAGAAGAGAGATGAGGGTGAAGGCGACATCAGAAAGGCTTGAAGCATGTGGACTAGACCTGCTGTAGCTGGAGGAGGCCGTAGGCACAACCTGCCAGGGAATGCGGGCAGCCTCTAAGAGCAAAGTCAGCAATCAAACAGGGACCTTTCTCTCCAGCCAATATGAATGATCTTGGAAGTAGATTCACCCCCAGAACCTCCTGGAAAGAAAACAGCCCTTCCAACATGCTGATTCGGTGTTGTGAGATTCTAAGTAGAGAACTTTAAGCTGGATAGGACTTTGCATGAACTGCTGACCCACAATAAATATGAGATAATAAATCGGTATTGTTTAATCTACTAGGTTTGTAGTGATTTCTTAGAGCCGCAATAGAAAATGAATATGCATATATTTTCTAAGCAGGAGTAATGGCAAATGTAGTATCACTGGGTACAAGGATGCCTTTACTATCTAATATGAATGATATACAAACAGTAAAGAAATGAATGCATCATAGGATAATATACAAAACTGAAGAAACTAATAATAGAATAATAAAATGGAAAAGAAGTAAAACTTGATTTTCAGAAAAAGTGAGTGAATTCCTTGTTTCTTTGAAACCTGTGATGATTACACAAACAAAAACTGGGGGAGGGGAAGAAAATGCAGTTGTGCAAACTATTTGATGTGTCCTAGTGGTCGTCAAGGAGATTGCATGGGGGGCCTCATGTTATGAGAGCCAAGGTGAGAGATGAAGTACACACAGAAACGGAGAGGTAGGAATGGTAAATGGAGACAAACACTTAAATCGTACGCTGTATTGAATAAAGCTTTCAAGGAAGGAATTTATGACTCAAGAAATAATTTCACCGTACTTTGCTGCTTATGTAGCTGAGGGTAATTTTGACTTAATATAAAACTACACTTAAAGTGTCGATCATTTTTCTCCCTGGTGATCCATATGGTTCAATATGTCACTTCTCCCTAGTTTCTGTTCAAATATCACATTGTCACAGTGAGACCTTTTCTGAAACTCTACAAAAGTATAAAATATTCTCCCACATCCTACTTCAGACCTCTCTTTGAAAGCTTTATTTCTTTTTCTCCATAAAACTCCTGAAGAAAACATTTACTAATTTATTTGTTAATTATCTTTTTCTCCCTCTTGAATGCATGCTTCATAAATACAGAGGGCATGTTAGTTCACTGCTTTATCTCCAGCATCTTAGAAAATTATTTGTGATGCTCAATAATTACTTGTTAAATGAATGAAAGAGAAATCCAAACATTTGATCCCTGTTTGGAATACTCTCCTCTATGGGGCCAAAATGCTTTCTTACTCCTTCCTCTTCAAGCTGTCCAAAGTGTAATGGCACAGGGGATCTGAATCACACTCATTAAAATCTAAACTCAGTATCTCACTTAGAGAATAAATAGAGAATGTCTGACAGTCTAATGAGGGAGAATATTTTCAGTAATATTTTTCATTTTAGTAAGTCTGTCCATCTGTTTAGGGGATGCTTTTCTTTATTTTCTCCACTGTATAGTCGATTCCAAGGAATGGACAGATGATTCTGTCAAAACATACTAATGTATTTCATGCCTCACTTTATCATTATTTCCAAAGAGTTTGTGCATATTTTTTTTACTCACATGCCAATCCACATGAGATAGGTGTTAAGAGTGGACTAACACTTTCATAGAAGCAAAGAGTTTATTTTGAAGCAATGGGGTTTAAAAGGCTGTTCTTTGTCGAATGGTAGAACTAACTTTTAGTCTACCAGGTTAAGGAAAACAGTGAGTCACTAACATCTGCTGAGTGATGAGAAGGCAGGCAGACTCGTATCAACCTTCTGCTAAAAGAGCTGGTCTCCAGATTCTGTTTTTCTCCTGTAGCCTTGTTCATTACTACTGTTCCTTATTTTTATTTATTTATTTATTTATTTATTTATTTATTTATTTATTACTGTTAGGTGGATGAACAGTTCCAGCAATTCAAGCCAGAGGGCAGAATTCACATGCTGACGTATCTGGGGTTCTCTGAAGTATATTCATGTCACATTTTGAATCTTAACATTTTGTTCTCTTTTTCTACATAGTTTCTCATTTTCTTTGAAATACAAGGTTACATAGCAGCAGGGATTACTTTTGTAAAAAGGCTTCGCTCTGTGCAGTACCATCCCACAAACAATGCATATGGCTCAATAATCAAGTGAAAATCAAAATCACCTTTTAAAATGACTGCAGAGTAACAGATGCAAGTCAGTCCCTACTATTTAATTAGATTTATTTTATGAAACTATGCACGAGATTATTTCTTCTGAGATATTATTTTAGACTTTCTCCTACAGTGTAATAATTATTGACACTATTTTCAGCTAACCACAGCATACTGGCTGAGGAGTAATTCTACCATCACATTTCTGTCACAGGCTAAATTTTTCCAGCAGAGTATGTTAGCTGTATAAAAACAATTCAAAGCCAGTAAATGCAGTTACTTGGAAACATTATAAGGAAATGTCACACCATAACATTTACCTGCTATGTTTTATTCTGTAACCCTCAAGCACTTTTGTTGTTTCCTGAGCTGAGATTAGTAACTTAAAAAGCTTTTATTAAACATGTACAATTTAAATGAAGCACTCAACCAACTGTAAATTCTCTCAATTAGACTTCCTGCAAATGACAGATGAGTGTGAATATGCAATAAACCTTTGAATACCAGTGATTAAGGCTAAGCAGAACTAGAGGATGTCTAGCACCAGATTGAATGCAATTGCTTGTGTTGTAAAAGTAGGAAAAGTGTGTGGTGGTTCCTTGTTTGCCCTTTCAATGCAAATTTATGTCAGTGTGCTTTGAGCAACAATTTAGGACAACAGAAAAGGCAAAACAACTTACAGATTAACAATTGCATTACTTCAAGGCTCCAGACCTCAAGTCCTTTACAGCAATACAAGAATTACTTGTAGATAAGAAAAATTCTTCAAAAGTGTTATTTATTTCCATTTTTTGTATGAAGGAACAATTTATGATATTTCTTTACAGATCATAATTGACTTACTTGCAACTTTCTGATTGAAGTTTACTGTATACAATGAAATTGCTTTGAGTCACATTAGCAATTTTAAAGTTTGATAGTGTCAACCATATGTATCTGTCTAAATATATATGACATTTATATTTATTTTCTGGAGTTCTATATTTCATCTCATGTAGAGAAAATTTGAGGCCCTGTAAAATTTGTAGCTCAATGATATGGTCATGAAAAGCAAACAATGAAGTCCACAATAATGACTTTTAAAGTTATATTGCAGTCATTAGTTGGCAATATGTTTACCTTTAAAATGAAATGCAACACTGGAAACCAATTCTTGAACTTTTCAATGCACAGGCACCATATCTGTTTCCATGGTGACAACAGCAACCCTAAATCCATGTTACTAAACACGTTTAATTCTGTTAAAAGATAAACTGAGGCATATTAAAAGTTTTAAAATTTACTTGATCAAATACTGACAGTAGTCCAACAGCACCAAGCTGGAAGTGGTTATGTTACAGAAAAATGAAGCGACCAGACACCAAGGGTTCAGGAGTACGATCTTTATTTACGTGCACGGGCCCAGAGGAGAAAGATCTCCAAATTCCGAGCCCCGAACAAAGGGTCCTTGGGGTTTATATAGTCTGCAGCTTCCTGTCCACATGGCCAAGCAGGATACAGAAGTGGAATGCGGGAGTTAGACTCTCCTACGGGGCATTCTTAGGCTAGCGGAAAAGGGGATTTTCTCTACCAGTTAGGAGCTTTCCATTGTCAGGAGCTAAGGTCAATACTTCTATGGAGAAGATGCGGAAGCCAAGCCAGGGCATGAGTTCACTGGCTATATGTTAAACATACATCTTATTTGGAAAATCCCATTTGACTCTTTGTGATTAGTTGTCTTTAGGTTTTGATTTTTTAATCTTGAGGCATTTGTAGACTTAGGTTTGGGTTTGCTGATGTGGGTTATAAGGCACTAAAGCCACCTTGGTCTGATGGCCTCCTTATTAATCAAATACTTCCTATTCATGCTATCTGCCCATCAGGAGACAGAAGTGAGGCTTCTCAAAAATGGTCACTTAAGGAGTCAGGCTGATAGAGCAGCCACCAGTAGGGGTTGGCTTAACTCTAATGGCCAAATAAGGTTTGCAGCCTATTTTAATATATTTAATGACTAATAATGCTTTTTACATTTTGAAATGGTTAAAAAATAAAGGAAAATGAACATTTTGTGACACATAAGAATAATGTGATATTCAAATTTCAGTCTCCAAGAGTAAAGTCTTGTTAGAATGCAGCCCCGACTGTTTGTTGATGTCATCTATGGCTGCGTTTGTGGTGCAAGGACAGCGTTGGCAATTGGTGCAGAGACTGTATGACCGACCCCAGAGCTGAGAATATTTACCATATTTTCCTTAATGGAAAAGAAGTTCTCAGGCCCCTGAGCTAAATGTTGGCTGGTTTAGCTTTAGCTTGCTGGGTGTCTCTTCTTCACGTGTCTCTCATCTTTTTCTCGGAGCTAATTGCAAGTTCCTCTCATGGCAATGACATGTAAAAGGGAGAGAGGTAAATATTTAGATTTTGTGTGTTGTGCATATATCCTAGAATATACACAGAGAACATTTTGGCAATGAAAAACTTTAATTAGTGCCCTGGCTGTTGTGGCTCAGTGGATTGAGTGCCGGCCTGAGAACCAAAGGATCATGGTTTCATTCCCAGTCAGGGCAGAGGCCTGGGTTGCAGGCCAGGTCCCCAGCAAGGGGTGAGTGAGAGGCAATCACACATTGATGTATCTCTATCTCTTTCTCCCTCCCTTCCCCTGAATGTAAAAATAAATAATCTTAAAAAAATTTTTTTGAAATAGCTTATGCCTGATAGAATTAGGATCGAGGATGTGAAGAATATGTCTTTTCCTTTAATAGATGCCATTTTTGAAGCTTAATAAGTGACAGACAGCTTGCATGTATTTTGTGATTTAATTCTAGATGTTTAAATTAATTTTTATGAGTGCCCAAACCTGTAGAGAATTTTTATAAGCTTTATTTGACCCAAACATTCTCTCTCTTTCCTGAAATGTATTCTTTCAGGGTATTCTTACCCTGAACCTAATTTTAGTAATGTAATTAGTGTTAATCTTAGGTGTTACTGATTAAAAAAATTGTGCATTCAATCTTTATAGTTGAGTAAATAAAAACAGCTGCATAAATATCCCCCAATCACCCCCCCCAAAAAAACTTCTTGGAAGCAAGATCTCAAATGCTTTGGAGAATGACAGTTTTGCAGTTTTCTTTTATGCATTTGAAATTAAGGAAGGGAATTTAAAGAAAATTACATGAAGGAGGGAGAAAGCAAAGTGAGGACGGAATTACAGGATACTTAACAAGATTATGTACTCTTTTGAGGATGATCCTATGTAGTTGAAAGATGTGTTAAATTAGATGCACAAGAACAATATAAGGGAAGTATAAACCTTTTACTATAAAAAATGTATGCCTGGGGCATGACTACTGAGCATGACCTGCCCTGTTAGGAATTTAGGATCAGGTAGTCTGTGAGGTTATTTTTTATAGACTCTTTTTTGTCCATGGAAATACAAGATGCAAATTGTGTCAGAAAATTTCCACATGTTTTTGTAACTAGTAATTAGAGACAAAAATAGTGCAGTGATTACTGGGGGAAGCAGGGGTAGAAAAAGGCATGGGGGGATGATTGGTATTGGAAAGATGATGTGTTATGGAATTATACACCTGTAACCTGTATAATTTTGTTAACCAGTGTCACCCCAAACAATTCAATAAAAAAGGAAAAAAAATACAAAGAGAAAAGAATTTCATGTGTATCTGTAGTAGGAAGGGCCATATTGTAAATAGGCAGGCACAGGCAAGTTCTAATTTTGTGTATTGTCCAGCCTAATGATTGATAATTCATTTTTGCTCTCAAAATTATCTCTTTTGGATGATAAATTAAATGGTCACTTTAGTCAGAAACCAACTCTTTCAACTTTGCCTCTTTGAATAAACATGGAGTAGGAAACTAGGTGTCCATGCCTTGCCTAAGTGACTAACTTTCCTTTTGTCTTGGACCAACATATATTTACAAAAGACTGAATTCTAGAAATATAAACCCACTTGTTCAGGATATAGACCCTTTATTTCTATTTTAGAACTAAGAGAATTTTTAGCACACTGATCTGTTAGCCTTGTGAAAATTATTTATGGTTACCTAACATACTGAAAGATATTTCTCCCACTCCTTCACTGGTTTCAGATATAACCAATACTGTATTTGGGAACACAAAGTTTTTCTATACATATTTCTTAGCTGTTAAGAAACAAAACTCAACTTTTGTTGAGATCTTACTGTGCTTATTCAACAGTTCACGGATAAGGTAGCTTCCAATCTAACAGACAGGAGCTCCAAGAAGCTGCACACAATAAAAGATGTATAGGCAGGAGGGGGCAGAAACAAGAAACTTATACTAGACAATAGGACATTGGTTATAGCAAGGTTGCTTTCCTTTAGGAAATGGCAGGGGTCTGTCTATCTGGCAGATTATCTAGCTGACATTTATTAGGCTATACCTGAGTGACTGACTTAAGATGCTATTTTTGAGAATGTCCGAAGCCTTAATTAAGTCTCAGTGTGGTGACATGAGGCTTAGCATAAGCAACTTCATTTGGGGCTTGTTGTCTTCTTTAAACAATGTACATGTGTGTGTTTTGACATTTTGAAAGTTTGATGTACATAGTTCATACAATATATACCCCATAATAGAAAATAATTTTGAAAGATTTTCATGGTAAAAGTGATTTTGACATATATGCATTGGGAGAATTGGTCTCTCATTTCTCTACAGAATCAAACGAGGATATACATTATACAAATTTATAAACATAACCAGATATTATTAAATGGAAGGCTGTAGAGGAAAAATGGGGTTTGTTTTTTGACTTTTACTAAGAAAAGGGAGAACTGAAGTAGTTTACTAATGTAAAATACTTGATTAATCAGGCCTTATGTTGAACAGTTTACAATTACAACAGGTATAGAGATTTCACTACTTTACTGCATTCCTGAATGTATTGTTAGTGTTAGTTTTTCTGGCACCAAACCAAATCATATGAAGCCTGGTACTCAATTAACCTTTATTGACTAACTGACTGATTGATTGATTAAATTAATGTACAAACTTAGTGCACTTGCAAGGCAAATGTAAGCTTTTTCACTTTATTAGAATCCAGTGATAAATTTGTTTATCTATGATACTTTTCAACTTTTATACTGAATTTATTTATTGGAGTGATATTGGTAACATGTTCCACCTTTTTGAGAAAGAGGTTTTACTACTAAGATTGTGGTGATAGATCAAGAAGCTTAACCTAGGCAAACAGAGAATATAGTCAATACACACTAGCAGAAATATTTCTTTTCTTTTCAAAGACTATATTTACTTATTTTTAGAGAGAAGGGGTGGAGAAAGAGAGGGAGAGAAATATCGATGTGAGAAACATGGTTTGGTTGCTTCTCATACACCCCAGCCAGGACCGAACCTGCAATCCAGGCCTGTGCCCTCCCAGGGAATGGAACTAGTGACCTTTCGCTTTGTGGGACAATGCTGGGTGAACTGAGCCACACGCACCAGGGCCAGAAATGTTTCTTTAAAAAAACCATAGGAATAAAAACAAGAAAACTTTTCAAGTGAATGCTGTACAGAAAATGGTAGTTTTTTTATTTTCTTGATAAAATGCTTACGCATCATATTTAAGAAAGAATAGATTAAGTTTTGCTTTAGCAATCATGGCTAATAATGAATAAAAATTTGGTTATATAGGCAAGCATGACTTTGAAAAAATATTTTTTCTTTGGATTATGTATTCCACTAGCCACTATACAATTGTGAGACTATAATCTTAAACTTGCATGGCTGGAAAATACTCAGTTGAAGAACAGATCTTAAGTTGGAAGTAGGAGTGCAAAGACTAAGGTAAGCCTATGTCAGTGTATGTACTTTTCACAAAACATGCAGTAGAAAATATAAGGAAGGAAAAGCAATTTGTGACTATTTACTCAGTATTTTCTTTCAAGCTTAGGACAACATACAACAGGTCCTCAAATAACATCATTGTGTTCAATGTCATTTTGTTATAACATTGATGAGATAGATGCCATAGAAAGTTAACTCATGTTTGTATCAACTAGCTCATGGTAAAATTGGTTTTATTATATGTGGTTTCACTTAAAGTCACAGAACTAATGGACAATGTTAAGTAAGGACTTAACTGTATTCTCCAATGTTGTATATTCTGCCTTTTAACCATAAAGCAATGATGGGGAAGAACATATTGGGTTTACTTTTATTAAAAAATGTGAGGTGAAAATAAATTCTCATTAGATAAAGAATACCATATGATACAGTATTTGTGTAACCATGGGTAGCATCCCTCAAACAGCTACGCTCTTCTTACAGTAGTTCAGGGAGTTATTGCTGTTTAAATTCACAACTTCCAACATAACATTGATAACAGTTGGCAAACTTTTATAATGAGTCATTATAAAAGATAAACTATGCCCATACATATTAGAATAAAGCAAGAAGGAAGATAATGAGCTTTAGATATAGTTCTTTTTGTTGTCCTCAGATTATTCTGTCTTTTTTTCCCCCAGCTATTCTCTTAGCTTGCAATTTAGATGGTGATTGTAACCATGGCTACCTATGAGAATTCCAATGCCCATTTCTGGATCAATTTTTATCAATTTTTTTTGTGTGTGCAGGGCTTAGAGGTGGTATTTGTTTAAAGCTTCCCAGGTGATTATGATATGACACCACAGTTAAGAATCACACTGAATGAGAGCTCTGTTGGAGAACATTATTTTCCTAGTCTTTAACTATCCTCCCCAAAGAGGATGACAAAAGCTAAATTTTGAATGCCAACTCCTGAGAGACAAGTTCAATAAAGAGAAGAGTGATGGCATGAATATCTTCCCTATCTTCTTTTGATACACCAGTCTGGTCTCCTTTAGGATGGATGTGACTGGGGTCTGGGAAAGGACTACACTAATGGGGATTTTTTTGACCATGGCTTGCTTGCTTTGCAGGTCCTGAGCCTTGGAAAGATCATGTTAGAGCCAGATAGAGAAGAGACTGGAAAGGAGCCAGCATAGAGAGCAATATCAAGAGGGAAGATATAATTTTGTTTTGTTAGATTTCTCAGTTGAAAAATAATTTAACTTGAGGAAAAGAAAAAGTTAGAATTTGAAGATATCTGAGATTTTTTTTTTAGCCATAAAAGGCAAGAGAAATAAGCAATACCAAATTAATTACATCATTTATTAAGCATATATTTAGTGCCTGCCATGAGTACTGTGCAGCCAGGAGATATGAATCAGACACATTTACTCTTTCTTAGAGGAGATAAGGAATGAACTGTAATAACATTAATACTAAAAAGCAAATATTGTTCTAAAAGCAATACTCATATTCTTCATTTTTTCTCTAAATGCTATTAATGTTTTAATACATACCTAATAATTATTACTTTAAAAAACCATAGTATCCTTGTCCCAGCCATGTTCATCAATACCACTCTCAAGTAAGACAAAAAGGACAATAATATTCTATTTTTAAAAAAGAAATAGCAATAAAAAAGTTACTTCAAACCTTTTTGATACCTAGATCAAAGGAACAGAATTTTGTTTTGAGTCGTTTGTAGGATAACACTAAAATGTCTGAAAAGTAGGTAAATAAATTGTTTGATTATTGTAATATTGAAACTGAAGTCTGTAATGTTCACTCAACATAAATGTAGCTCATATCAACAAAATAATAGTTTTCTAGAATTGTAACTCTCCCCAAAGCTTAGAAATTATCTAGTCAAACTTACTTTTGACTTGTGAAAATTGAAACTCTGAGTCCTGGCTGGTGTGGCTCAGTGGATTGAGTGCTGGCATGCAAACCAAAGGGTGGCTGGTTCAATTCCCAGTCAGGGCACATGCCTAGGTTGCAGGCCAGGTCCCTGGTGGTGGCGCGTGTGAGAGGCAACCACACATTGGTGCTTCCCTCTCTTTCTCCTTCCCTTCCCCTCTATCTAAATATAAATAAAATCTTTAAAAAAATGAAACTGAGAAATTGCAACTTTTGTGATGTCATAATTTATTTTTGGCACTAAAATCTTGGTATTTTACTTAATTTTGTGTTCTACTTATCTCAAATAAGTTTTTTTCAAAAAGCTGAAAGAGAAAGATTAACCAGAGTATCTCAACATATTTTGATAAATGCCAGAAGCCTATCTCTCAAAACTTCAACATAAAAATGGACATATATAAAAAAACCAGCCCTGGATTGCATCTCTTAGTGGATTGAGTATAGGTCTGTGAACCAGAGGGTCACCAGTTTGATTCCCAGTTAGGGCATATGCCTGGTTTGCAGGCTAGAACCCTGGTGGGAGGCATATAAGAGGCAACTACATATTGATTTTTCTCTCACTCAACTCTCCTTCCCTTTCCCACCCCCTAAAATAAATAAATAAAATCTTATAAAAACTAAACATACTTAAGGAAAAATTCTAGAATATCTAATTTGCATTTTTAGAGTTTATCAATTAATATGAGAAGCTAATATTCATTAATAATTTATTAAAGACATTAGGAATATAGAAATACAAACTGTTAAAATATTTAACCATAAATAATAATACTGCTTTAATAGATTAAAAATACAGCACTGTGTCTTATATGTTTTTAAAATAATAAGTATAGATACAGCCACAAAGGCAAATATTTTTCAAATAATTTAACATATTTTTAGTTAAGTTAAATCCTCAGGGAGTTTTTATAAGCTCTTTTTATAAAATAAGAGGAAAAGGTAGATAATATATTAACATACTACAATAATGAAAAGTTATCAAAGCTTGTTTAAGAATCAGCCTATTTTGTGATATAAAATGATTAGTTTTAAACATATGTATTAAGTATTTTAGTAGAGCTTAAAAACTGTCTGATTTCTGGGAGGTAGAATTTAAAAAATTTTGGTAGGAGATTTTTGGAGCGATAACACAAGACAATGCAAAATTATCATTGTATTCCAAGTCTAGTAGATGATCCATTGAAATGGCATGTCCAAATTAACCTTTAATGTTTGTAGAAATTATATTATGAAGATCTTATGTTTTCATGACTAAAAATCTAGAGGATTGCAAGACTTCTATTGACTCTGATATGCATTGCTTTTTGTCAGTTTGGAAAGATATAGGGAAGAAAACTATCTCATAAAATGAAAAGACTTTTCTTTTATATTTGTAAATGAAATAAAGTAAATTTATGTTGTGTCAAGTCATTTTAGAGAAAATGAATTGGAAATAGAGTAAAAGCAAAAAGATTGCTTCACAGATGCCTGCAGTTCACAGGAAATACAAAGATTGTGTGAGAGACGTACTGCGAATCATCCTGTATTTTGCTAAGTGTATTTACTTCTATATTTTAAAAAATACCAATTACCTGTCAACAGTGATTAAATCAAAATGGGACTCTAATATTTATAGTCTCCCAGCTCAATATAAACAATCACTCTGTATTTCTGGGGTGTTCTATTATTATGTAAGAAGCATATTAATAGAAAGACATTATTTCTTTTCTTTTTTTTTAAACCACTTTTTAAAGATTTTGTTATTTATTTATTTTTTAGGGAAGGGACGGAAAGAAGAAAGAGAGAGGGAAACATGAATGTGTGGTCACCTCTCGTGCACCCCCTACTGGGGACCTGGCCCGCAACCCAGGCATGTATCCTAGATTGGGAATCAAACCTGTGACCTTTGATTCACAGGCTGATACTCAACCACTGAGCCAAACCAGCCAAGATATTTCTTTAACTATTAAATTTTTACACCTGCTATCTTACCTTTTTTAATTGTAAAAATAAGAATGTTTTAAGGGTAGCACAGGCTAGTGTGGCTCAATGGATTGAGTGCTAGCCTGCAGACAGAAAGGTTTCTGGTTGATTCCCAGTCAGGGCACATGCCTGGGCCAGGTCCCCAGTCTGAGGCACACGAGAGGCAACCACACACTGATATTTCTTTCCCTCTCCCCCTCCCATTCCCTTTCTCTAAAAATAAATAAATAAATAAAATCTAAAAAACAAAGAATGTTTTAGGAGTAAAGACCATATATTCTTTATAAATTCTTTATAACTACTATTTATAAACTATTCTTTATAACTATGTATTCATACTATTCCATACAATACATTAGTTAAAGGTGGTAGTACTAATTATATCACAACAGTTAGAGAACTGGATAGTATTTACTTGTTTATATGTCTGTTCATTGCTAGGGGGAATTCTATGAATTTAAATTTCCTTTGTGAGTATATGAAACATATATATTCTAAACCAAAGCTATGTAACTAGGTACATTAGGAACATGACTGTCTACGGCCATACCACCCTGAACACGCCCGATCTCGTCTGATCTCGGAAGCTAAGCAGGGTCGGGCCTGGTTAGTACTTTGATGGGAGGAACATGACTGAATCAAGTAGCTGTATGGTCCCATTTGCCACATAAGGGCAACCCCATGATCTAGAATTCACCATCCTTATCATTGATTGTGATGGTATATGGATAGACAATTTCCTTTTAGTTTGTGCACGAGTCAGGGTTTCCTAGAGAAAAAAGAGTCAATAGGAGATACGCATGAAGACATCTACAGTGAAGAACTGGCCTATTTACATGCGTGAATTGTGGATGCAGAGAGAAGTCCTATGATCTGCCATCTGCAAGATGGAGACCCAGAAAAGGCAGGGGTATAATTCATTCCATGTCCAAAGACCTGGAAACCAAGGGAACAAAAAAAAAATCCAGTTTTTAACTTTTAGTTACTAGAATCACAAATTTTCAAGTTATAAACATAGGATTCCACATCTGGTTGTTTATCCAGTGATACGAATTTTAAGATTACTTCTTCAGTTCAACCATTTCAGTTCAACCAACCTTTTCACTTCAACCATTACCTGCTTCCAGTGACTTAGCTTAGACATGAATTTTCTCTTGCCAAATCATTTACCATATCCTTTTGTCCCAGCTCCCTAGAGTTGGCCTTTCTCTTTACCCTTCCATCTGCCATAATGAAGCTTGAATTTCTTGTTTAAATCATATATTTATTTACTTTTAAAAATTATTTAAAATTTTTTTATTGTTCTATTACAGTTGTCCCAATTTCCCTCCGCTCCCTCACTCCCACAGTTAATCCCCACCCTGTTGTCCATGTCCATGGGTCATTTATACTTGATCTTTAACTAGGCCCTTCCCTTTCTTTCCTCCCCTATCCCCCTTCCTCCTCTCTTCCCTCTGGTCCCTGTCAGTCTTCCATGCTTGGCCCCTTGGTCAGTCTGGTCCCTGTTCCTTGCTTCCATGCCCCTGGTTCTATTTTGATCATTTGTTTGTGTTGTTTATTAAGTTCCACTTATAGGTGAGATCATATGGTATTTGTCTTTCACCTCCTGGCTTGTTTCACTTAGTATAATACTGTCCAGATCCATCCATGCTCTCATTAAGGATAAGAGTTCGTTTTTTCTTTTTACTGTGTAGTATTTCATCACTATTTGCTTTAAAATATGCTTATTTAACATACAGGACCATAAAATCTTTTTTGGATTTGTCCCTACTTAACTGTTCAATTATTTCATATTTTATGTTCCAAGCTTAGTAAATCTCTAACAACTTCCTTTATAAATTGTGTTCTTACATGACTCTTCACCTTTAGCTATATTCTCTCTTCTATTAAAAAAATGCTATCTTGCTCTCTGCCTGAAAGATATGTACTTATTTTTTAAAGCAGGATCCTACAGAGAATTAGTTGCCTCATTTTTTAAACAATAATATCAACATGAATAATCACAGCCTTTTATGTGCCATTTACTTCCCATCATGATTCTATCACATTCTTAAAGCCACTCTGTTTCAGGTGATAAAGCTGAGGTTCAGACATATTATTTAATTCAGCCAAGATAATATGAGCAGAGGCGCTACTACTTAATCAACCCTTTAAAAAGCTCTTTTAATAAATGTTTCTGAATGAGTGGATTTGTAAAGAATTCCTCATATTTACATATATATCAATTCTGCTCACTCTATCTTGTTCATTTAGCCCTGCTGCTTCTCATCTATGTGCTTATCTCCCTATCTAAGAAGATGTTCTTTCTTATTACTACTTGTTAACCTTATTTCCACCATAATTTCTCTGGGCTAACCTGAAAAGGAGCAAACCTCCTACAGTTCCTTTTTTCCTATTTGTAACCACTCACACTGGGTAATTTGTGTTCATAAGCAGTGTGTGACTCCTAGTCTGCATTTCTCAATGAAGTTTTCAATGGATTCCCCTATCAAATTCTTCATCTTCTATTTGCCACCTGTTACTCTTGGGTTCTATGGCTGAATTCTGATCTACTGCTTAAGTTAAAGTTGTATCCCTTCTGTCTCTCTTGATTTCTTGCTTAAAGTAAGTTAGTATATAGGCTATATATAGTTATCTACATAGTAATGAAACCTGGACATTCAGTGGCTAAAATAAGATTGATGTTTGCCTATTTTTCATATGCATCTAAGGCTATTTTGGCTAAGATCTAGGATGTTGCACAAGATCCAAGATAGCTTATAAATCTGCCATCTGTACGTCATTTCCTGATCCAAGATAAAGTACTTCCAGGTCTGTGTTCTACCCTTGTGACCAGAGGAGACAGCGCAATGCAATGCTATGTCAAAAGCTATACATACCACCTCTTTTTACAGCTCATAGTTATGCACACAGTCACAAGACCATGACAAACTGCAGGGGAGAGTGTGAAATGCAGTCATTAGGACGATCTTCTGAAGGTGGATAAAGAGAATAGACACTGAAAAACAGCCAGTAGTATTGCCTATACTTGTTAATTATTCTAAAGTTATGCTAATATAACAGTTATTCATTTATTTAGTAGGAAATTTCAGCTTGAACTGAGTCCTAGTACAAAATTCAAAAAAAAATTTGGATATTGTTGGGAACTGCTCTGCCTGGTTTCAGGAATTGCAACCTTTTAAGGCTGAATGTATGACCTCTGGAATTTGAGCCTCTAAGGAGACAAGGCTTGTCTCTGACAGCAGATGCTGCCCCTGCTTCATCCCCTTGCCTCCAAAGCAAGATTGGAAGTCAGTGACGGGTAAGATCCCCCTGGGGGGGCAACCTAAGCCAGACTCGATCACTTGGGAGGCCATCATGGCAGGACTGGGGGGGGGCTGTGACAATGAGGAAGTGATAGGCCCTCACCCCCTCCCCCCCCACTACTATAACATAGTCCAGTCCCCATGTCCTCTGGGAGAAGCGCTTCCTGGCTCTAATCCATTTGAGCCTGAATACCTGTGACAGAAAAATGGTGCAACCTTTCATCAGCTAATTCAGGGTCCGGGTAATCTGGCAAGACAAAGAATTCTTAACTAACCTGTGAGATCTGCTCTGCTAAGAATGCTTTTAGTCAAATGTTTCTATTTTCCCATAGTTTTATAGCCCTTTAGTTGATAGACCTTGATTTAAGGACAAGCCCTAATGGTTTTTTGTATACTATCTGCTGTTTACTGTCTATCCATGATTAATAAGCTTGTACCTGAATGCCTGCAGAAAAAAAAAAAACAATAAAAGCCTGTCAAGGCAAGAGGTAGGGGCATTCTCCCCTAGAGAGAGTGTCCTGTCTTTTTCCTCCACAGGACTCGGTAGTTCGTGTGAATTTGTCTTAATCACCCATAACTATGTGTGCACTGCTGCTCAGTGCATGCGTCAGGATATGAGATTTTCTTGCCTTTATTTTTTTAGCTGAAACTAGAATTTGTGAAAGTGCTATCAGTATTCACTGAGTTAATTTTAAAGTATTATTCATTGCATGCTTTAGGAGTATATGTATGGTGACAAGAAAAGTTACTCTCTACCTTACCCTCATTTATTTTACCAGCAACCCATTCTAATTAGGGAAACTACTCTTTATCATCAAAGGAAAGAGTGATTTGAAATACTCACTGTGTAATGTTCCATTACCCACCCCCCAAAAATAGAGAATGGATATTAGGATAATCAATGCTTAAAATATTAAAATTACCAATACTCTATCTATCTATCCATCATCTATCTATAATCAATAATAGATTGGCTACATGATCTTAAGCATTGTATCTGCCTTCCCTTGGCTTTAGTTTTCTTATTTACAAACTGAGATGGATAAAGTAGATTGTCTTTAAGTTTCTTCCCTTTTCTAATGTTTCTGATTCTATTGTTTCATTAAATATTATGTATTTATTCAACTTTTCTGTATGTGTGAGGAATAATCGGTCATTCTTATTGCGAAGCAGTTGGCTACACATTGAGGACTAACAAAACAGACGTAGCTTCTTCTGTTAGGGAGGTAACATTCTAATGGGAACACTGGTAATGAAAATTAGGGGAAAATAAGGATGGGCAATTAACAGCAGAAGACATCAAAGTCATGCTTACTTGAAAATAAAAAATGGGCATTCTGAGGCAAATCTGTGGCTTTAAATAGCATAAATTGTTTTTTATATATTTTATTGATTATACCATTACAGTTGTTCTATTCCCCCCCTTCATTCCCCTCCACCCGCACCCTCCCTCCCCCACTATTCCCCCCCCAGTTTATAACCACTTGTCTCAAGTTCTTTAGATTCTATATTTCCCCCACTATTCTCGCCCTCCCCCCTATCTATTTTCTACCTACCATCTATGCTATTTTCTGTGCCTTCTCTCCCCTTCTCCCCCTCCCACCCCCCCTGTTTCTAACCCTCCATGTGTTCTTCATTTCTATGGTTCCACTCCTGATCTAGCTGTCCTCTTGGTTTGCTTTTGTTTTAGGTGTGGTTGTTAATAACTGTGTGTTTGCTGTCCTTTCACCGTTCATATTTTTCATCTTCTTTTTCTTAGATAAGTCCCTTTAGCATTTCATATAATAAGGGCTTGGTGATGATGAACTCCTTGAACTTGACCTTATCTGAGAAGCACTTTATCTGTCCTTCCATTCTAAATGAAAGTTTTGCTGGATAAAGTAATCTTGGCTGTAGGTCTTTGGATTTCATGACTTGGTATACTTCTTTCCAGCCCCTTCTTGCCTGTAAGGTCTCTTTTGAGAAATCCGCTGACAGTCTGATGGGTACTCCTTTGTAGGTGACTGTCCCCTTATCCCTTGCTGCTTCTAGGATTCTCTCCTTCATTTTAGTCTTGGCTAATGTAATTATGATGTGCCTTGGTGTGTTCCTTCTTGGGTCCAACTTCTTTGGGACTCTCTGAGCTTCCTGGATTTCCTGGAAGTCTATTTCCTTTGCCAGACTGGGGAAGTTCTCCTTTATTATTTGTTCAAATAAGTTTTCCACTCGTGGCTGTTTCTTTCCCCCTTCTGGTACCCCTATAATCCGGATGTTGGAACGTTTAAAGATGTCCTGGAGGTTCCTAAGCCTCTCCTCATTTTTTTGAATTCTCATTTCTTCATTCCTTTCTGGTGGGATGTTTTGTTCTTCCTTCTGGTCCATTCCATTGATTTGAGTCCCAGTTTCCTTTCCATCACTATTGGTTTCCTGTGCATCTCCCTTCATTTCAATTAGTTTAGCCTTCATACGTTCCTCTAATTTGTGACTATAATCTATCAGTTCTGTGAGCATCCTGATAAATAATGTCTTGAATTGTGCTTCTGAGAGGCTGGCAATTTCTTGGTCGCTTAGAGTTACTGGCTCTGGGACTTTGAGTTCTTCTTGCACCATGTTTTGGGCTTTTCGTGCCTGTTCTGTAGCAGGATCTGAGCCCTAAAGTGTTCACTAGAGCAGAGCAACTCAGTCGCTGGGTTGTGACGTTGTATGTGGGGGCGCGGTCAAAGAGGGACAATGGCTTCCCTCTGCCGCCTGCCACCAGCGCCGCAGCCACCACCGTCACCGAGCCCATGCGTTGCGTTCCACTGCATGCGAGTGTGCCACCGCCGTCAGCCCTCCACCACTGGGTTTGCCCCCTGGGGCCTGCGTGGTCCGTCTCACTGTGCGCGAATGTGCGACCGCGGTCAGTCTGCCCCACACCCTGACTGGTTCCAGGCTGCCTGCGTGCCCAGGTCAGGGGATCTGTCCTGCCCGACCCAGCTCCGCTGCTGGCTCCGCCCCTCTTACCATCCCCGCTGAACGGTTCGTAGTTGTCGGACTTCCGTATAATTCCGTTTTCTGGTCTTTGGGTGTGTCCTAGTTCTCCAAACCTTTGTTGTATTCAAACTTGATTGTGGGAGAAGGCACAGTGTTTTCACCTATGCCTCCATCTTGGCGGAAGTCCAAATAGCATAAATTGTTATACTACATGCATAGTTTCCTAAACGTTTAAGAATACAGACAATGTATAATTTAAAACAGTTAGATTTACCCCTGTAGGATTTACTTACACATTCTACTTTATCCCCCCTTTCCTGCCTCCCTCATTTATAAAGCACATTATAGAAATTTCCAGGAAGTAGCATGGAAGAACTCTGAAACAAAATCTTCTGTATATTCTTACTCTGAAAGGTATTTTTTTGTGTGTCAGAACACTTAGACAGCTGTTACATTTAAGTCTATCAATGATTTGTTATTAATAAGTCTCTTGATAATGACACAGGAAATAAAATAAATTTTCTTTATTGAATCCAAGTACTCTATAACACTTTGCCTCACAGCTTTATTATAGGGTATTAGTTAAATGTGTGAATAAAAATGTCACAGCATGATAAACTTTAAATACACATGTTAAGTGTAATTTGACATGACTTTGATATTTTAAAATATGTATTTTCATTGTATCTTTATTCCAAGGCACTTCTCCAACTTTGAGTTACTGACTAGATGAACAAGTGAAAATTTATAAACTACCATCTAGTCCTTTTCAATTACTCCTTATTAACTATATATCCTTGAAGCCCCTTGAGAGGAACCCAAGTATACATACACTATTGTGTCATTTAACCTTAGTATCCATTTCTGAGTTGGCATTATCACAATGAAAACCTTTCTCTTACAGAGCTCCAACTGTTTGCCAGTTACAGTGATAAATTATTTTTAAATCCTCATCCCACTTTATGAATTTGGTTGTATTATTATGCTTACTTGAACACATGAGGGGAAATTCAAATCTACATCTATTCAAAAAGATGATAAAATTGAGGATTTCTCTCAGAGAAATAGTGCTATCTCTATATCTTTTTTCTTCTAATTTTGGAGGGATACTTTTGATAATTCAATAAGGATGCCATTTACTTTTCCCCCAGTTATATGATATGTGATTAGATGAGGCAACCATTCATTTAAGGTCAAAATACTGTGCATGCTATTTACATATAGAATAACATTTTATAGCGATAAGTCTTATAAAATTTTTAGTCACCCAAGTACCTAAAAGACTAGCTTTTCGCAGTAAACGCCAGTTCAATCAGATCTGTGTATATCTATATGTACGATTTCTTTTTAAAATTTTTATTTGTTTATATTGATTCATTGCAGATTATTTGGAAAATACTGAAAACTATTAGTTAAGGTGTTGGCTAGGCTTTTTGAAAACATGTAGCTGTGGCTTAAACAAGGACACATCATACTCTTCTAGTCCAAAAATTCTGAAGTGCCAAATGACCCGAAAGAGAATGATATCTTTTGATCGAGTCTCAGAAGACTCACTAGACTAGAGAATATTTTTCTTCTACAGGAATAATTATAAAGTTGAATTGATCACCTCTGCTCCCATACTATTGGACTCCCTATTTTTATGAGGGCACTATTCCCATCATTAAGATCTCCCTCCTATGATTTCATCTAAAACTAGCCCTACTTCCAAAGGCCCTGCCTTCAATATCGTCACATTGGGAGTTAGAGCTTCAGTATGAATTTCAGTAGGACACTGATATTTAGTTGTTACCTAACAGGAATTATACAAAAAATATATTTCCCCCAAAATTATATATAAATCAAAAATAAATGATTACATATTTAATATATGATTAAATTAATTATATATTGTAACCATACATTATTTATTTTAATTATAATTAATTATATATAAAATGCATAGAATATTTAAATGGCCTTTGTTTTCACAAAATCACAGACAATACTATAGGTCTTACAGAATACCATAGAAGCATCTTCATTACTGCCAAAGTGATTTACATTCTTGTAATGTAAACACCACTGCTTCAGTAAACAAAAGAAAGCAATTTCAGATTTAATTACTAAAATGCTAAAATTAGTTTGACATAGAACCACACAGAAATCACTGTTCTCTATGGCTTAAAAGTAAACTTATCCACAGTATGAAATACCTTGAGACCAACATGAAGCCAAATGCACTAAAATTGAATAACTCTATTTTTATTGATGTATTTCAAGAGTCACATTTTACTGAACTCAACATTATGCTAGTTTCACCTGGGACTTTTCCAGGAAGTCTTTCCTTATAAGTTCTTATTTTGAATGGAAATGGAAAGGTAAACCATTCATTTGTTCACTTAAGAAGTATATTAAGTTTTGTTGAGCACATTCTATGTAGCATGAACTGTTTCAGACATATGTGTAGGTGGCCTTTTATATTTCTCTTCTTCCATGTTGTCCTTCACTTTCTGCATAGAGCGACCAGACGTTTAAACAATATATAATTGTATATAAATGCTAAGATGCATTTTTAATTTATTCACATTATAATTAACTTCAAATTAATTATGTTAATTATAATTAACTCAAAATTAATTATAATGTTAATTATAATTAACTTGAAATTGATGTGATGTTAACTGTACTTGTAATGTTTTTCTTCTTAGTGGTTCACTAATAATGGTGCCTCTCATAATAAGCGTCCTTATTGTGTGATGAAATATGTTATACCAAAGCACTTAGAATAAGCACCTATCTGCTAGCACTTACAAATTACGCACTGGCATGTAAAAAAGACAAATAAAATAGAGGAAAATGCCCTTTCCCCACTGAGGGGTTTATAATCCAGTATAGCAGTGTTACATCATTAAGTTAGTTAGTCATTAGCAAAGCAAGGGAGTAAATGGAATCAGTAAATGGGAGTAAATGGAACCCAAAGCCTGATTAAGTTTTGAAACTGCAGCTTCCAGACACTCTAGGGGACATCCACATTGCTCCACCAATAGGATTAACATCACTCCCTAGCCCAAGTAGGGAGAAAAGAATGGCTTGCTAATCTTCCTAGGAAATAACAGGCCCTTCTCCTGGATTACCAGAGGGAGAGAGAACCAGAGAAGGGGAAATTCTTGTGCTGAGGCGTGTATAGTAGGAGCCAGAATGGCAACATAGAGAGGAAAAGTCTAGCCTGGATAATCTTGGAAAAGAATTGGATAGGTAAGGGCATGAAACCCCAGAAGATGCAGGAAAAGGATTGGATAGGAGAAGGCTCAACACAAGCCCACAAAGAATTAAGAAGTTTGGTTAGTTTGAGAGGAAGCTCACCCCTTCCCAAACCCAAGGAGATATTATCAAGGCTGAACAAAGGCCTGGGACTTGTTCGTTTGTGTGCTCTTTCTCCATTGCAGCCATGCAAGTTGAGTCTGGCAGCCACATAGGCTGACATATGGCCCCAAGTGTAGTACTGGTCCTGGCCAAGGTGGCCCATGGGCAGATAGGGAGGTGGGGCACAGAGAAGTCCTCCCTCTCTTGGGCCTGGCCCTTCAGGGCCTGATGGGCAGATCTGGGGCCCCAGAGGCTGGACTTCTTCAATAAGATGGATCTGAGCCACCTGGTCATGGATGAGACTTTGGGCACAGCAGAGCAGTCCTTGTCTTGACTCCAATTAATCTTGCCACTATTGCTCACTTCCTCCTATGCATTAATCTCCAAAATGCTTTTCTTATGATTCCATGGAAGAATCCTATCTCTACCAGCAACAGTAGAGGAATAACACATCTGAACTGACTTTCTCAATAACATCTGTTTAAGTCTTTTCAATCTTTTCTTTCTCCCCATATCTGTGCACTTTGCGTTCCTCTGAACACCAAGTTCAAAGGAAAAGAAAAAAGTTCTAGTGATTTGTCCTATCTAAATAGAAGGGAAAAAGAACCCTTTCATTAAAAAGGACTCAATTAAGAATTCACTTTTTTTTTGCCCTGGCTGGTGTAGCTCAGTGGATTGAGCACGGGCCTGTGAACCACACAGTTACGGTTTGATTACCAGTCAGGGCACATGCCTGGGTTGCAGGCCAGTTCCCAGCAGGGGATGCACGAGAGACAACCACACACTGATATTTCTCTCCCTCTCTCCTTCTCTTCCCCTCTAAAGATAAATAAATAAAATATATAAAAAAAAGAATTCACTTTTTATTAAAGAGGAACTAAGTAAGGCCTGAGGTCCACTTGTCATCTCTTTTTCCGTATAGAAAGAGATGTTTGTTTCAAGACTTTTTTAAATCTTCTACACACTGAGAACTCCTTAATTAACTAAATATCCTGCATCTCTTTTGTTGGGACTAAAAATATTGATACTTTTTCGTTCCAACTTCTAAATTCTTCTGGCTGGGCTAATAACCAATTAACAGATACAGAATGACAAGAGAAAATCAAAAAGTTTAATACATGCACATGTGAAATCTACACAGACATGATGAAGCCATGAAAATTCCCCTCAAAAGTAAGGCAACATTGGGCATATAGGACACTTTTGGACAAAGGAAAAAAGGTGGGGCCGTGGAATATTAGATTTCAGACATGAGAATGGAGAGTTTATGGGCAGTTAAGGAAGCAAGGAGCATGGTTTGCAGGAACATCCTTGCTAGCCACTCAGAAAAAGTGGGGCACTGGGTATTCGATTGACAGGCACCTGCCTGAGCCCTCTTGTTTACCCTTTTGTTTATTACTGTTCTTAATTCCAATAGGTTAAGGCTACATCCTAAAATCTCCTTCCTGAGGCAGATTTCCCTATGTGAATCTCTTGGGCTAGAATGGGAGGAGGGTCAAAAGTTCTTTTTGTGTCTTATGTTTCTTAATGAAGAGCTTAAAATCAATATTCCCCAAAAAGCAACTTTTTAGGATGGCAGAATTTTGGTCCCTTCACTTCCCTGAAATTTAGACTTATTATATCTAATTATCTACTTAGAATACCTCCAGGAGTCTAACAGATGTCTTAAAACTGAAATGTCTGAAAGTTTATTCCTGGGCCCTTTTACCCATCCTCATAATAAAAGCAAACATACAAACAACCTGCTCTTCCCACAGCAGTTCCTACTGCCTTCATGGTACCCTTGTCATTCTAAATAAATAAGGTAAATGTCTTGCAGTCACCCCTCTTTATTTCTCCAATCCCCGAGCACATCGTGTTAGCTCTCCCTTCAAGATGAATCCAGAAACCCTTACCTCTGACTATGACAGAGGTGCTTGTGTAGGGTTAGACATCCTTGCCTAAAAGCACTTGAAAACTGACAAAATATATGACATAACTATTTCAAACACTGGAAAATAGAAATTGTAAGAATGTATTCCTCATGAAAAAAAGAAACAAATCATATGTACCTTATGTTTGCATAGGATGTGGGGCTGGGGGTGCTCTCTGGAATACCACACAGCCAGGGGAAACTCAAGCAGACCCTATGAGTTTCGGTGGGATGAGGAAACCGACATAGGGGTTAGGGGAGGCTGAGGAAGCCGAAATTCTCAGGGAGGTGTACTGGATAAAACAGAGCTACTCAGGGAAAATTCACACATGAAGAGGGATGCCTACTGATGGCTACATATAAGTATAACCTGTAAGGACAAACAGCAACTAATGGGGAAATACAATCTCAAAAACTTTCAGAGCTCAAACAGGGTTGGGAGTTATTAGGATTCCAATGAGCTAGAGTTAGAGACCTCACTGAATACTTGAGGGAGTCACCTGAGACCCAGAAGGTGTTTGACTTCAATGGAAAGCTAAACCATCCTTCAGAGCATGGGTTTCACCACAGAAAGCTAAAACCCTCACCAGCTGTGGGCCACAATAATGATGCTCAGAATTAAAATCAAAACTCCAAGGGAAAACAGAAAATCTAGATACTTCACAAAACCTTATCCACCATATCTAATATAACAATAAAAATGAGTAGAGAAAAAATAGGGTAATGTGGACAAAGTATATAAAATATCCAAAGGTTAATAAAGTGAGGAAAGTTTGCTTGATTACAATACCTGCATAAAGTTGATAAAAAATGAAAATATCTAAATGCAGTGAAAGTGAGAATAATGCTTTTATTATTGGTTTTCTAAATTGTAATTTTTTATTTTAATATCCATGGCTTTCATACTTTTCAGATCTTAAGCTTATAGGTATTTCATTTGTCTGAAAAGTATACCTTAGTTTTTCTGATAATTATATTCAGTGTTAGTGTCTTTCAAATTACTCCTATATCTTTAAAAAAACCTGTTAATAGGTGTTCATTTAAAGACTTCCAAACACCATTTGAAAGAAAGTATTTGTAAGATGGAAGAGGAACATGGCTCTAAACTGTAATGTGTGCCATCAGTGATATCTGCATCATTTAGAAATGCTACAAGGCACCAAGATAGTCCTGTTGAATAGGTACCTCGAGTGTGGCATAAATGTAGCAGAAGAACTGTGCAAAAACCATAGAGTAAACTGTTGTCCCTGTATGTATTTGTTGGTGAGAGCAGAGTCAACAACCTATATGCACAACTGGCTGCTGTTTACACTATTTCTTCCCTGTACTGTGTTCTCATGGTTTGTTTTCCTCACATGCACTTGTATTAGTCACTGCACAATATAGTTTTGGTGTAGGTGTGTAATCACTACAAGGATCTGAGTGCTTAATAAATCAGAGCCACCATACCCCTATACTCCTGAAGCCTCACATATAATATAAACTCATAAAAAGTTCATTGAATGAACAAATACAACATGGAGCAAAAGTAGGTTTAGAGTTGTTCATATGCAAAGTAATACAATCATTAATAGATAATAAAATGAAATAAGCTCTGTGTTTTGCATACTCACAACTGTAAAGTTACTTTTGCCACACCCTGTATTTTGTAGAATTTCAGAAGCAATTTGGCTCTGTGTGAAAAGGGCCCTCCTTGAGCTATTGGTAGATAGTAGAGCTTCTATAAGCACTCTAAAATTTTATCCTAAAACTTAGGTGTTTTTTCAAATACAAAAGACACTTCGGTATAATGTGTTAATCTGCAGATAGCATTGAACTTGAAACAGAAAATATATTAAAATGTATATTTTTACTAAGATATAGTTGATATACTATATTAGTTTTAGGTGTAAAACAGTAATTCTACCTATACATAACTTAAAATATGATCATCACAAGTCTAGTAATCATCTGTCACCAAAGTTACTATATTATTGACTCTGTTCCCTGTGCTGTACATGAAATGACTATGGCTTATTTATTTTATAACTGAAAATTTATCTCTTGTTCTCTTCACCCTTTTTCTTTTTCACTCATCATCCCATCTCCACCCCTCTAGAAAACATCAGTTAGTTTTTTCTTTGTATCTGAGTCTATTTATGTTTTGTTTTCTTTGTTATTTGTTTTCTGGTTATACACATAAATGAAATAATACAGCATTTATCTTTCTCTGACTTATTTCAGCCATCCATGTTGTTGCAAATGGCAAGGTTCCCTTCTTCTTGCTTGCTGAGTCATATTCCATTATATGTGTGTGTGCGTACACACACATATATCACATTTTCTTTATTCATTTATCAGTAGATGGACACTTAGGCTGTTTCCATATCTTGGCTATTGCCAATATTATTGCAGTGACCATTAGGGTATTTAGATATGCAATTAGCCAACAGGCACATGAAAAGATGCTCAACATCACTAATAATCAGGGAAACAAAAAACAAAACCATAATAAGTTATCACCTCACATTTGTTATAATGTCTATTATGAAAAAGTTGACAAATAGCAAGTGTTGGTTAAGCTGTAGAGAAAAAGGAACTCTTGTGCACTGTTGGGAATTGAACTGGTGACCTCCTGTTTCACAGGCCAACACATAATCCACTGAGCCACACCAGCCAGGACTACTCTTGGGATTGTAAAGTGATACAGCCTTTATGAAATTATAGTATGGCTTTTCTTTATAAAAATTAAAAATGGGCCTTGGCTGGTATAGCTCGGTGGATTGAGTGCAGGCCTGTGAACCAAAGGGTTGCTAGTTTGATTCCCAGTCAGGGCATGTGCCTGGATTGCAGGCCAGGTACCTAGCAAGCGGGGTATGAGAGGCAACCACACATTGAAACCACACTCTTTCTCTTTCTCTTTCCCTTCTCCTTTCACTAAAAATAAATAAATAAAATCTTTAAAAAATTAAAAATAGTACCACCATACAACTGAGCAATTCTACTTTGGGTTAATTTTCCAAAGAAAACAAAAACACTAATTTAAAAAGATATATGTAGAATATACTTTAATTAAAATTTTATATGGAAATAATTGTGGACTCACATGCAGTTCTACGGAATAACATAGAACAATCCTGAGTACCTTTGGCTAGTTTCCTCCAATGGTGACATCTTGTAAAACTATAATACGGCTTTTCTGTTAGTGTTTGGCTAGAATAGGACAAGTGTTGACAAACAGATGTTCTGTTGCTAGGCCACTCTGCTCTGGTCCTTTTGCTAGGGAGAATAGACTTTCCTTGGAGCTTCATTTGGTCTGTGCATTTCGGCAGTTTCAGGTCCGTAGTTTCAGGCAGTTTCAAAGGACCTGCAGTGCCTGGATGTGGCGCAGTGAGAACACTTAGGGGACTCGCTGCTGTGTCTCCCTCAAGCCCCGAGACCTCGGGGCATCCTCCCTCCTTCTTTCCACCCTGCAGAGTCGTCCATTGCTTGTTTGATCTGTAACATCCAGGGATTATTGTTGTTGTTGTTGTTGTAAGAGTAAGGACTGCAAAGACTTTGAGAAAAAAATATTTGTTATAAATTTCAAAGCACTGAGTCCTGATGTATTTTCTTGTCATTTTGACAATATTGTATTTATGTTTACTAAGATCTTTTCTTTATATTTTTGTTTTTCTTTTTGAAAGAAGTTATAGATAGGGTTCTTTTATTTCATTATGTTGAGGTAACCTATATCATTCTCTTGCAAATGAAAAATACCTTCAGTACACTGTAAAACAGTCTAAATCTTAACTGATATGTCTTAAGAAGCTTGAAAAACATTCCCATTTATAGCATCAAACAATAATTTTAAAGTATATTTCTTATTCTTTTTTGCCTCACAGGTACACCCATGACATCATGGTACTATTTCTTATTCTATTCTGTAAACCTCTACTATTCAGAGTCTGCCAGCTCTTACCTTTTTCCTTTTTCCTTCCTTCCCTTCACATTTATCATTTCTCTTCACCAACTAACTCTTTACTCTTTCCAATTTAAATCAATCAAACCAGTTCCTTTCAACCTTCACACCCCAAGCATCCAAACCCATTATGTATTCTATGATGAGGCCTAAAACTACACTAGGAAAAAGAGATCCATTTCCAGTTGTCAGAGTGAGGGCTGACAATATAAAATATACTTTGTGTTTTTGCTTTTCTTATCAAATTGAAAAATACGTTATTTCTTGTTTTGTTTCAAGACCTGAAAGTCTGTTAGTCATGGTGAGGCATGAACACGTAAATCAAAGAGAAAAATGTGTATTTATTGTTAGAGGCAGATGAACTAGCATAATTATAGAAATACTCAATTTGCCAAGTCCAAATTAAGGAAGAACATTCATCTATTATGATCAGGGATGTCTCTGTGATAAGTATTACAATGTCTAATGCATTGAGGCTGCTTAATGAACCAATGACCCTGACATTTTTTTTTTTTTTTTTTTTTAGAGAGAAGGGAAAGGAGAGGGAAAGGGAGGAGAGAGGGAGAGAAGCATCAGGGTGAGACAGAAACATCAATCCATTGCCTCGTGTACCCTTTGTACACCCCTGACTAGGGACCGAACTGCAACTTAGGCGTGTTCCCCGACCAGGAATCAAACTGGCAACCTTTCACTTTGTGAATGATGCCCAAGAAACTGAGCCACACTAGTCAGGACCTGAGAAATTTTTCAAATATTAAAAAATATACATGTCAAAGTTCCTTTGCAGTGCCTTTCCAGTCTCATCAACTGGGAAGTATGAGACTCAAATTCCCCAGTGAAGTCAGGGATGATTCAATGTTTATGACAGGCCAATCAACTTGCTTTATATAGCAGTAGTAGAAAGCTAAATGTTGCTGTCTAGTGTGATTAGTCCACACTCCAACAGTTTTTTAATTGATAAGATTTTATAATTTTGTTCTTAAGGCAAAATTTGCATCTTTGATTCGTAAAGCTCTTCTTTTACACTGTATTTAAAGAAGTATTCATAAAAATACTAGCAGAACCAAACTTCAGTAATCTTAAGTGAAGATTAAGATTCTTCAGTGAATAAACTGAATGTCTTTCAGCGAATAAACAATTTTTAAAATAGGTAGAAAAATAATTGGTTTGTATGTCATATGGATGGCAATTTTATTCAGAAGTCCAGATAGTAAAAAATCATAGGTTATTATGATTAAGAAGAAAAATTACCTCTTTGGAACTAGATAAAAGTATTTTATCTTCTAATGTGGAAATGTAGGATGGTATGTCAAATCCCTATTCTGACTTTAACCTTTCCCCAGAATAAAATACTTATGCATTGAATATTTAATTATTATTATACCCTCTAAAGTATTACACAATCAGTTTCTAAATCTCACAAGGAGCCGAGGTTCAAAGAGGATAAATAACATTTCTAAAATCACAAAGGGATGAACGAAGTGAAATTTGAGCTTAGGTCTTATGAGTCCTTGTCAAAAACTAATTCTATTACTCAAAATTTGTTTCAAATAAATTTAGTATGCCTCTTCATCCTAATATTTCCTAACATTTCTTAATATTTCTCTTAAACATGGCTGGAAAATACTTTACGACTTTACTACTGCCGTACTTTTCAGTGTTCACCTTCTTATACCTTTTATTGTTAGTTTCAAAAGAGATTGCTTTCTCTAACCCAGTATTGAAGCTTCAGCACTTTTTAATAGCAATGTCTTGCACATTAAAAACTTATGCACAATATATACTAAATTGAACTAGATTTGATTTTTAGGGGAATGTATTGCATGTTGACTAAGAATTCAGGCTCTGTAGTCACATTTCCAAGTTTCAGAGCTTACCTAGCTTCATCATGCCCTTGTGTTACTAGGATAAATTACCTAACCTCTTGGTGCCTTAGTTTCCTATCTGTGATATAATAATAATAATAATAATAATAATATGATAGATGAATATTCCATCTTTGTAAGCTCAGTGAACAATTTAAATGAGACTGTAGATATAAAGGGCTTTGAATAGGAACTGTCACATAGATGTTGATTCTTAATCTATTATTGCAATTCTTTTTACTGGTTATTAACAAAAGCCAACAGTTGTTAAACGTGCATGCCAGACTTGTTGAAGAGTAGGAATATGTTTCCCCTGTAGATGGGGATTATGCAAGTGAAAGGGAAATGTATTTTTAGGAACTAGATGTGCTTGGGGTGAATCAAATCAAAGGCAATGCCCACTGCACGTGGAAGCTGCCGAAGACACTATGTTCCTCCTGACAAATGCAGCTGCAGCTCTGGTACTGTCTTCATTCCCCCAACTCATCAAGGGTAGCATTCTACATAGCACAGTTATTTCACTCAAATAAAGGGATTTGCACATAATTTTATAAATGAGAAAGGAGTCACTTGGAAATCAAAGCTAAAACTCTGGAAGGCTTAGGAAATAAAAAGTGTAGCTAAAATTAGCTTTTGTTGTATTCCAAAAAATACATCCTTCTCAAGGTTTGCCACTGATACTTCTGAAAGTCACAAACCTTTGTTTCTAGAAAGAAAGCAAAAACTAATTCTTTGTTTTTATCACTGAACCTTTGTAAAATTATAGTTCTTTAAACATTAAATTAAAGACAACATAGATATCATATTTTATTAAAAACATATACATATTTTTCAAATTATAAGATGTACCTTCTCCCCCCCCTCCCCAAATTTGGGAGGAATACTGGTTGCTAATGCTGCTGTTCAGTTCTGTTTACATTTACATTGGTGAAATATTATGTTATTTATGTTATTAAATATTTTACCACATTTTTTGCTTCAAAATTTTTCTTCTATTTTCCTCCTCTAAAACCTAGGTGAGTCTTATGGTCCAAAAAATACAGTAAGTTTATCTATAAAGATGATAATATAATGCTAGAGAAATGAGATCTTGTTTTCTGAGCTATGTAGTAAACAATAAGGTTACTGAAGCCCACAAAAAATAAAATCCAAAAATGAAGTATAAGCCTACTGGTTTTTATTCTCCTACAGATACTAAAATAGATTTCACTTGTATATATTTAAGCTTTCTTGTTATTCTGTCTATCTCCTGGTAATTGAGTTGGTGCCATAGATCCATAATGTGTTTTCCAGTGTATCCTGACTATTACATCTTGGCCTTTTAGCTAAGATCAAGTGTTATATGTTGTCTCTAGGGACTCTAGCCTGCAAAAGCTGAGAAACAGACTGTTATCTAATAAGGCTTTAGCATCTTTTAACTAAAATGATGGTAACCAATATTACACTGAGTGTTGGGTTATTTATGAGTAATCTGTTGTTCGGTAAAGATGCCCAAAGCATTAGTGACAATTAATCTCATCATTTCCTGTTTGTCAGACAGTAATCACACTCTATTTTTTTTCATCCACTTACCTCTTTCTCATTTTGTTCCTTGACATTTGATTTGGTAATAAAAATAAGCTAAATATAACTTAAAGCCATTAACATTATTGATTTGGTAGTATTTACTCTTTTTTCTTTCTGCTATGAAGATAGTAATGAAACATCTTATCTACTTATTTTACTGAAACACTTTTTACAGACTCCTTAGGACAAAGGTGACTACAATACTGCACAATGACTGGATGCGCCCGTCTGTGTGCAGGTGTATGTGTGTGTGTTGGGGGGGAGTGTGTGTTCCTACAGTGTTCCAGAGAATCCTAAGAAAAGAATGACCTTTTAGGTTCTTGTACTTAAGCAAATAATTTCCTTGTTCTTATTCAACTATTAGCTCCCAGGTGTCACCATTTAAAACTCATCCCTGTATGCGATGCAGAGACTGTTGAAAGACAATATGAGGTTGGGGGTGTTTTTGGAATTTTGGAGACTTCCCAGTCCTGGGTTGTCTGTTCCAGATTTATTATGTGATAGATTCATCATTAATTTTGTTTGAGTTGCTCTTTTTTAGGAATCTTTACTCACAGGGAAATATGATTCTTACCTTATATCTTCCTAATTAATTAATATTTTAGAGAGTTCTTTGGAAAACCACAATTCATTAAGTGTCTAAAGAGCTTTATTAATCTAAACCTTATTTTCTAAAGTTAGAATTGCGCATTTTATTATATATTAAACTTAAGATATTTTGTAGTTCCATTTAATTGCCCTTATTGCAAGTATTTAATACTATGGAAAAACATTGTGCTTTCAACGTTGACTCTTATTTTTGGATTATCAGATTTTAGATTACTAAACCTGATTATATAATTCTATGAAAAGAAAGTTTTGTTCTGTCTTGCCCAAAATATCCCCAGGGCCCATTAAATAATTTAAAATATAAAAGAGTTTAAATAAATATTTCAAAATAAATCAGCATATTAATGAAAGCATGAACAAACCTAGTGTACCCCCAAACATAAATAAAACTGATCACCTGTGCATGATTATTCTTTGATATTAAAGGACTTTTGTGCGTAATTTCTACCCTTGAATAGGTTCAGAAAGGATGAACCTGCAATTGTCATTATCGTTTAAAGCCTTTTGTTTTCTGAAGTGTCTTCCTCCCTACCCTTTCCTCTCTCTTCTGTTTCTCCCACTCTCTTTCTTTTCTTTTTTTCTTCCTGCTTTTCTGGATGTCTCCCGCCAGCCCATTTACTTAATACTCCCAGTCTCAGGCTTTTCAGCAACACTCTGTAACCAAAAATCTGAGTTTTTGGACCACAAAAATCCTGAAAATGAACATACATGTATTGTTTCTGAATTGTTTTCAGTGATAGACACCTTTTTTTCTCCATTTATATTAACTTTAGTTTTCTTACCTATAAAAACAGAATTAAATTGTACTGGTTAGTTTATGTAACTTGGCTCCCATGTGAGTTTAGAGGCAGAATCAAGTATCTCTTCTTCCTACATTTTAAGTCCACCTGAAACATAATGATATACAGAGATATAAAGTGATTTTACCATAGTCCCGAAATACTAGATTATACGTCTCACCAAAACTGATTTTCAATACTTCCCTAAGTGCAGAAAAGGTGGGTAAAAGATACTGTGGCCTTAAAAAATGTCAGAAAAATTGACCAGGTTCACTAATCCTAGATAAATTTTAACTACTTCTCTTCGTATCTTTAGCTTCATCTTGACCTTGATATCATTTTGACCCTTTATCTCTGGTCAACTAGATAAAGTACTAAACTAGAAGTTTTATATATATTTCTACTGCATTTTATTTATTAGTTTTGCTTTGGTGGAAGTACTTCCCAGATTGGAAAATAAAAGACTTTCTGTTCTTTGGATTTACTGGAAATCTTTGCTCATATAAACATCTCTGAGGTGCAGGTTAAAACCTGACCTTAGTTTATCCTTGAAACATACCAACACCCTAACTGAAAGTTTTGGGGGGAGGTTCTCTTGACTTTTGAAAAATTTATTTCAGTGTTAGCCTTTGGCTTGACAATATCCTAGGTCTTCTTTGGGTTATAGGTTCAATTCTGTATTTATATTTCAAAACATATAGGCGTACATATTTAAGAAGGTTGTTTAAAATTAGATCCATCACATAACTTGGAGGCACTCACAAAGAATAGGTATACAGCACTCGGTGTCACCAGCTATAATATTGTCAACTCTAACATCAAGATAACCTTCTCAGAGAGACCAAACTCCAGAGAAACTGGCAGAGCCCAGGCCCGAGGATGGCGGAAGTGTAAAATACATTGAGTGAAGAGGCATCATTGCTTTCTACTCACTTCTGTGGGTGTTCAAAATAAGAGGATTGCACTCCTCTGTTCTGACATTTAGCCTCCTTTCAATTTTCCAAGTACCTTGTTTCATCTTTCCTGTAAAGTTAAATAAAATTTAAATATTAGTACACATAAAATTGTAACATTCCATGTTGATGTGTTTATACACATAAATATTTAGAATTCTTGAAGGAATAAAAATATCACAGAAGAATCTCAGGAGGAGAGAGCTTGGGTAGTAGTCAGGAAGTTTTAGTGTTATTTTGCCTTTTTAAGGTGCTTTTAACTATATTAACATCTATATTTATATATTACTTAATCTAGTTAAATATATTTTTATAACTAAAGTATTATTAAAATATAATTATCTTAGAACTGAAAAGGAAATCAGAAATCACTTTTTAGCATATTTCTGATGGAAAATTCCTAATACTTACAAGTAGAGTTGAAACCAGATTTTAAACCATTGTTTACTAAAGTTTCTCTACTTTAACAATTAAACAAGTTCATATTAAACCAATTACTATCAAACTCATTTTACCATCATACATTAAAAAATTAAAGATTTACTTAAACCACAGTTTTTTAGTAGGTAAAATATATACTGATGCAGTGATTGTTTAAATCTTTTATTTTTGTAATATATCAATGCCAAAAATCTTAAATAAAAATTACAATGACTATATTTTAATATTGACTAAATTTATTTTTACTTTTTATGTTTTTATTTATTATCTTACACTTATCAGTATACCAATTTACAGATTTCTTTTTATGTTAAAATGTGACATTGCAAATCTTTTTCACATTGCTGTACCTTATTTAACAAAAGATTAATATCTAACAAATATAAGTTCTTAAAATCATAGTGGAAATAAATTGAAAATATGCATAGCTGTTAATATACACACATGAGTTCATGTATTTTTTATTTTTATCTTGAGTTTAGTAGTCTAAAAAAGCAGAGTCCAGGGAATTGTGACAGACAGGTGCAAATACTTAGGACTTGTAATTTGTACACCTCCTGGCAGTAATTTACTGCAACAGTTCATAGGAGGTACAGGCAACCTTCTTCTCACTGAGAACTACATTTCTAGTACTGAGAGATTCAAGAAACTTTAAGATTTTTTTGGAAATAAAGTAGACTAACCAGGGAATGAGGGATTGATGCACAGCTCAGCCAGTAAGGTAAATCACAATAAGGAATTAACAAGAAAGAAAATATTTTTATGGGAATTTGAAAGAATCATGTATAGTTTTGATAAGGGAGGTTTCTGGTCCCATATATGTGACTACCCTGATTATATATCTTACTGATAGAAGTACACATATTCATTTTCTAAATTTTAGTAAAAAAATTAAAAAAGTTAGAGAAGTAAAATTATTCAGGAGATTGACACCCCCCCAAAAGTATGTGAATTTTAAAAATCATATTTCTTTTTAAAAATACTTTTAAGAGAAAAAAAAGGTAAAGCATTTTTATCTCCTAGATTCAGTCACTTCAACAACACCAACTACTTCAAAAAGAAATGTAATTTTTATTTGGGGAAAGAAGAAATACTGTAGAAATGTAACTGACTAGTCTGAAAACTAGAATTTTTTTGTTTTTATTTAACTATAGAAAACCGTTTTTTTTGCAAAACAATGATAATGTTGACTAATTTCAGGGCAACTAAGTTAGGAGAACACTGAAGGCAGCATGCCTGTTCTCGGTTTGGCTGCTCATTGGTTCCTTCTTGCAGTTTTGGAGGGGTGAAGCCTGCCAAACAGACAATTTTTAGAGTAGATGGCTTATTTCCTTGGTGGTTCAACAATCAGCTCAAAAGGTTCTGTTCAAAAGTTTTGAAACAGAGAGGCCTGTGGGAAGCTGAGGGTTTGTTCTGTGAGTGTGAGTGTGTGTGTGTGTGTGTGTGTGTGTGTGTGTGTGTGTGTTGGTAGCGTGAGGCAGGCTTCTCATTATGAGTGTGATAGTTTTGTAAAACTGGAAGGCTCCACTGTGCCATCATTTTCTCCTTCCAGCATCTTGCATGCAAATAGTTTACACAATCCCTTTGTTTTGCTTGTTTGTTTTTTGGCAGCCATGGCAACATTAAGAAGCACGTATATATTTCTTTAAATTTTCATTCTGTCTGTGATCAATGAACCACACACATAAAAAGAAGCAATTTCTGTCCTGGAGCTAAAGGACAAGTTTCTTATTTGTTCCCTGCAGCTTGTGTTGCTTTCAATTTGCCAATATCTGACATTCCAAAAACTTCATACATATCTGGATATTACAATTAATTCTTGTGGCAAGTCTGAAAATAACCATTTTATTGAAACATTCCTAAAACTCACAGTTAAGATTTAGTTTTAAATAAAAATTTTCTCCTGCCACTAATTGCATTCTCTAAGACTAATCAAGCAGTATTTTTATTCTGTGACATATTCTCCCAGAATTGGTACATTTGGAATATATAACATACTAAAATTATATGCTTTGTAATAGTAATTGAATATTGTCTTATATAAAATTACTACTATTTATTTTAATATTCAATATTATTTTATACTATGTTGGTAGATTAATAGTTTTAGAGTAAATAATAGTTATGAAAGTTTGCATTCTTTATAGAAATAGTTTAAATGTTTAACATATTTTTCTACATCATAAGCAATTATTCAGTTTACATACCTTATAATTACTTTTAAATTTTAATTTTCTTTGGCTGATTTACTCAAAGCTTACTGCTATAACTGAATACTAAAACTTTATAATATTGGTTATTTGAATTAAAAAAATAAATTTATCTTCTGAGCAATTTTTCTACTTAAAACAGTTTATTGAATAGTATGGTGGTTTAGTAAAATCAATATTTCTTTCTATTTCTAGATAATTAGTAAAGCTTAAAAATCTATGCGTAGATTGGTATTACCATTAATAGATGAAAATATGACAATATATTGACCAAATCTTTGTAAGACTCATATATAAATGGTTTTGTTGTCCTCTTCCTCATCAACTTAGCCTTAAAGCTTTATTGCATATTTGTAATATAATAAATCCTTATCCTTGAAGTAAATTTTTCATATTGTTGTAAGTATTAAATTGTAGTTTGTATGAAACATATTATTTTCAGTGTTTACTAAGCAAAGTTGGCTTAATTGAAAATATCTTTTAGACACAGTTCATTGGCCTCATGAAAACAGGATCCCACAGTCTCAGTAAAGGCCTCAATGGCAAAACTAAGCAAGGGAGAGATGTCCCATCATTGATGTGAAAGCCTTTTGCAGCTCCCTGGATGGGCTTACTGTGTCTGTCATACCATCCTGGTCCACCAGGTGGAACTTTTTCAGTGCTCACCATTGCTTTTACTTTAGACCTTTGGTGATCATGCTGACGTTTAGTTCCTTTTAGGCTTTCATACTACCAACCTATGATGCTTTCATACAGAGCATCATGGGTAAAAGTTAATATTTCTCATTTCTAAGGGGTATCTATAACTATATAATACATTTTACGGAGCAGTTAAATAGCATTTGATTTATATGTATCCACTCTCAGATGACTTTGGGAAAACTGTATTATCTGGCTCAGATATACCCTTGTATAAAGCTCTAAGTAATGGCCTTAAAAACCGTAAATGACAAACAATAAGGACAATTTTCATTCTGCAGTCAGCATTAGCACTCATGATTTTTCTACCATGACTTCATCTAGTAGTATGCATGATTTTGCACCTTACCTACATTTCAGAATTAATATTACTTCAGTAAGTGTTCCCATAATCATGCTATAACATATGAGGTCTGTCCAGAAAAAGTCCAACCTTCATTATATAATGAGAATGGTTTGCACAACATCGATATAACCTGGCATCCAAGGAGAGTGGACTGGAATGCACATATGTGAACAATGGTGACTGCACTGTATTAGTGGGGTGGTAGATGCCATTGAGTGAGCATGTGTACTGGGTGGCCATCACAGTCTAAATGACTGAGCAAGTAGAACAACAAATCTGCATCAAATTTCATGTTAAGTGTGAACATTCCTCTGTGGAAACTGTTAAGATAATTTAGAAGGCCTCAGTCGTGGGCAACTGGAGATTGGCAGCTTCATCACAACACACCCACTCATGCATCAGATCTGGTGCAGAGTTTTTTGGTGACACATCAAATAACCTAGGTGACTCAGTGCCCCCTATAGCCAGACTTGGCACCCAGTGACTTCTGGCTCTTCCCAAAACTAAAATCACCTTTGGAAAGGAAGAGATTTCAGACTGCTGATGAGATTCAGGAAAATATGATGGGGTAGCTGACAGCAATTGGGAGAACTGTGTGAGGTCCCAAGTTGCCTGCTTTAAAGGGGATGGAGGCATCATTGTCCTATGAACAATGTTTTGTGTATCTTATATCTTCTTCAATAAATGCCTCTGTTTTTCATATTACATGGCTGGATACCAGTAGGACAGACCTCATATGTTTCCTTGAATTACCTACATTCATGAATCTTCCATGCTAGATAAGTTGATTGAAGATTACGTTCTTTGCCCCACTCCCAACCCCTTATTCAGTATCTAGCACAGTGGCTGATGCTGATACTGATTGAGTCATTGCAATCATTATATCATAGGAATTACCTCATTAAGGAAGAAGGAGGTTGACCAGATTGAAATGTATTTTCATTCAGTCTGTTAATCTTGTTACAAAAAAAGTGTTTGATGTAAAATTATGCCATAAATGCTTTTATTTCTGTAACTGCCATTCATGCTGCTCTGAATTAAGGCTCCAAAAGAACATCAGTATTAAGATAAAGAAAAAGAAAACTGCAGCATGAACTATTAGTGTAGTGGAGTAAAAGGGCAAGTCCGGGGTCTGACGTTTGGGTTGAAATTATGGTTCTGATGTAAAAGATCTTTGTGAATGTCGCCATGGCTTACTCTGCCCTGGTTTGTGTGTCTTCTTTGATAGAATCAGTAAATAGATGAGGTCACTTGCCCCAGTCTTGCTCAGCCTTAATTTGGCAATTTTAGTTATGAATGAAATAAATTAAAAGCATCTGAATTTTAAACCCTTAATATGAGAACAAAGCTACAGCAACAAAACCCCTTGCAACTGACATTCCTGGGCAAATATATCCAGTTAGATGACCACATATCCTGGCTTTTTCAGACAGACCTCATTTATGCCTCAATCCTGGTGTTTCACCTGGTTTAGCACTTGCCTGGATTTGTTTTAATTGGCTGAAGTAGATCTCCATTGCAGCTTCTACCCAGTCTCTCTGGTAGTATGTATGATACCTGTGCTCTGGACGAAGCTTTTATTTTTATCACATGAACAAGTTACAAAAAAGAACAAACCACAACCTGTCTCTATTTTTCCAAGTGTTCCAGAGACAAGGTAATTGCCCCTCTCACTTTTAAGTTGTTCCAACTTGTTAATCATTGATTCACTGAAAAAAAATAAATATAGGCTCTTGCTTAAGTACTCCTCAGTGAGCATCTGTGTCTTGCTACTCTCAGAGCTGCCATTTACTCTTCTCATACTGGAGTCTTGTTGGGATGGTGGTAAAGTGTAGAGAAACAGCAGTGTTCTGTATTTTTTATTAAATATCAGTTTTTTAGGGGGCTTATATTGCTGGGCTGTGACCATCACTAGTGTTGCTTACTTCTCCTCCACCCCTTTGGTGACACAGGAAGATAAGGAGGGTTGGGAACAAACTTCCAGAGCTTTACTTTGAGCTTATGAATTGTAGTGGGAAAAAGTTCAAACCAATTTTGATAAATTTCTATTTCAAAGCCCTGAGAGTTTCTTGTCTGCTAATTGAGTAGGTAAATTAATAGTTACTATATCATTAAGAATTAATATATGTGAAATTAATTAAGAAGATATCTTACAACCTAAACAAGAAAGTGTTTCTTATTTAGTGATATAAAAAAAACACATTTTTTGGAGAGGCACAATTTACTAACCCAAAATGTAATAAATTAAGAAGGATTATAATTTGGCAGTATCTAATTTGATGTAATAAAAAATGCATTATAAGCCCTGGCTAGTGTAGCTCAGTGGGTTGGGCGTGGGCCTGTGAACCAAACAACTGTGGTTCAATTCCCAGTCAGGGCACATGCCTGGGTTGCAGGCCAGTTCCCAGCAAGGGACACATGAGAGGCAAACATACATTGATATTTCTCTCCCTCTCTCCTTCCTTTCCCCTCTAAAAGTAAATAATTAAATAAATAAAATAAAAATTTAAAAAATGCATTATAAGTTCAGGTAACTTTTGGGATACTTTTATTAGTCAATTATCAAGGAAATATACTCAATGTAGATAGAATACAGTAGTTGCATAAGTATTTGAGATAAAATATTTACATATTTTTATTTGACATATATTAGACTTTCAGAAAATTCTCCATTTAGCCTAGTTTTCTCTGAACTTGTCAGGTATGTTAGCTCCTAGATAAGCAATGTTTTTAATTTAAAATGTTGTGATCTACAGAGAAATGGTAATTAAAGATGCACATGTTTAGTTACCCATTAAATGCACTTTAAAGAAGATTATAGGCATGTTTTGAAAAAAGAGGACCACAAAAACCCACTTACCAAAAAAAATACAGAATGTATTTCAGAAAATTACTTTTAAAATTGATAGTATTAGAGAAAATTATGACTACTAAATTGATATAAGTATCTCAATACATAATTAGGATATTTTTGTTCTAGATTATTTTTAATGTTCTCACAATTTATTTGAAGATTTAGTAATTAAAAAATGTACATGGACATTAAGGCAATTGCTACCTCTAAAAATTTTAGCTTTGGAATTAGATTTTATTTTATTTTTTCTATTTCATTTTTATTTTGTTTTATTTTATTTTATTATTTTGTTGTTGTTCATGTACAGGTGTCTTCATTTCTCCCCCACCTCTCCCCGCACCCCACCCCACTCTCGGTGCTGCTCCTCTTTAGCTTTTTCCGTGTGTCCTTTATACATGTTCTTTGATGTCCCTTTCCCTCCCCTCCAATTATCTCCTCCCCACTCCCCTCTGGTTACTGTCAGTTTGTTCTTTATTTCAGCGTCTCCCATTATATTTTGCTTTCTTATTTGTTTTGTTGATTAGGTTCCACTTATAGGAGAGATCGTATTGTGTTTGTCTTTCACCTCCTGGTTTATTTCACTTAGCATAATGCTCTCCAGTTCCATCCATGCTGTCATGAAAAGTAGGAGCTCCTTCTTTCTTTCTGCTGCATAGTATTCCATAAGTTTTTTAATCCACTCATTTGATGATTGGAATTTAGGTTGCTTCTAGCACTTGGCTATTGTAAATTGTGCTGCTATGAACCCTGGGCTGCACAGGTTCTTTTGAATTGGTGTTTCAGGGCTCTTAGGGTATAATCCCAGCAGTGGAATTGCTGGGTCAACAGGCATTTCCATTTTTACTTTTCTGAGGAAATTCCATATTGTTTTCTACAGTGGCTGCACCAGTCTGCATTCCTACCAACAGTGCAATAGGGTTTCCTTTTCTCCAAACCATACCAGTACTTTATATTTTAAATAGAGCTATTTCTTAAATTACCATTATAGTCAATCAATCAAATAAATAAATATGTAAAGAACAATTAATTTTTACTATCTGTGGTGCTCTTTCCATTACCAAAAGTGTTTGTACAATAAATTATGCAGTTATTCTATTGATTTAGGATGTATACATACAACTCTAAAAAATGGCCTCTAAAATGAATTTGAAAATTGTTTTTTCTGGCACTCTAATATTTAGTTATATAAAAATATTAAGAAGCACCTATTGCATGGTAATCTTTGTCAATTAAAATTAATCCTCCGAATATTCAATGCACCTTCTCTTCAGATTGTATGTTTTTCTTAAGCATTCTATTGGGTTGTCCAAAAAGTTTGTTTGTTTCTGTTTCATGATGCTAGTAGTGCTTCATTGTCTTTAATATCGTTTGTGACAATTTTGTAAGATTATATTTTGCAACTGTCATATTGGCATGCAGTAAATAAACATCGAAACAGGTGATTTTTTTGTGTAGCCATTTTAAGGAAGATGAAAGAAAATATGCAACATTTTCAGCATGTTATGCTTTATTATTTCAAGAGAGGTAATAATGAAACTGAAACACACACACAAAAGATTTGTTCAGTGTGTTGTTTAGATGTGACTAATAGAACCCGTCAAAAGTGGTTTGCAGAGTTTTGTGCTCAGAATTTATTGCTGAATGATGCTGTGCAGTCAGGCAGACCAGTTGAAGTTGATAGAGATCAAATTGAGACATTAATTGAGAACAGTAAACTTTATACCATGCAGGAGATAGCTAACATACTCAAAATATCCAAGTCAATAAAGTTATCAGTGAAAATGAAAAATGTGTCTTTTATTTTACAGAAAAATACTGTTTTCTTTGAATTTACTTATGGCAACTGGGACTGCAAGAGTGAACATAGATTCAGGTATTTGTGGCAAAAATAAATATAGAAAGCACCATATGTTTAAAAAATTAATGTTTATTTTACAATCTAAACTCTAGAGATTCTAGATGCAAAACATGATTACATTGTGAGAATAACTTGCACTTCAGCTCTGTTATATAAAAATGAACAAAGTAAGTAATAGGACCAAAAACTCCTTTCACCTGAAAGATTAAAAACTTTGCATTTTTATAAAAATACAATTTTTCACACTAAGGAGATTCATGTCTGTGCAGTGTTGATAACTCACCACTGAAGGACAAAGAATTCCCCGCCCATTCCTGTACTCATCCACTAAAAGGAGAAGAGACACAGAGTTAAAATTTGTTCTGCTGGGGTAAACTGGCTGAAAAAAGACAAAGAACATATATGCATGACCTTTGGGCATGAACAATGATGTGGGGACTGATTGTGGGAAGGAGGGATGCTGTGGAGAGGGAGTTAAAGGGAGAAGAGTTGGGACAACTGTAACAGCATAAACAATAAAAAAAAATGTTTAACTTAAAAAAAGCCCCAAATCATGTTGAGATTATGCAGGTTGACTTAATCATAAAGTAAAAGGCCAATGAAATGTCATAGAAAACTATTATAAAATCAATGTAACTGATAAATAGATGAAAATTAAGTGTTTTAAATATTTTATTTATTTATTTTTTTAGGGAAAAGGGAAGGGAGGGGGACAAAGAGGGAGAGAAACATTGATGTGCAATGTAAACATTGATCTGTTGCTTCCTGTACACTCACAACCAGGGACCTGGCCTGCAACCCTGGTATGTGCCCTGACTGGGAATCAAACCAGTGCCCTTTCAGTTCACAGGCTGGCACTAAACCCACTGAACCACATCAGCCAGGGTAAAAGTTGAATTAAAAAATTGTTTTCCTTCTGCATCCTGCTTACTTGTGAAGCCGGATATTCAAACATCCAAACTTTGTGGTGCTTCTTAAATATTAAAGTAGAAGAATTATTGGCAGAGAAGCCATGGACATTGAGGATATAAAACCTGAAGTGCACCATGCATTTGAAATGCGGTGAATAATCTGCGGTCTGCTGCTGATGGTGATGGATGGTGAGAGTCTTCAGTCTGCACTAGTCACTTGGCTGAAAGGCAAATCAGGAATGCAAGGCAAACTCAGAGCTAAGCAGACCATCACTATAAATAAGTAAAAGGAAAGGACACTAAAAGAAAATAGATTTTTAGGTAAATGCTTGTAGTAAGTGATGATGTCAGTGATAAATTAAGGTTGTTTGTTCCATGGTTAGAATTCCAGGGAGGAAAACAGATTGGAAAATTCAGCATTATCAACTACTAGGTATCAGTTTTCAACGTGCTATGTTTTAAAATAGAACTTCCTATGAGAAATGTGAAGTTAAAATTTAGGTGATAATGAAATATATATGTTAATATCTGTTTTTAGTTATTCTTCAGATACCTATGGAGATTCACTGCCAGAAGAGACATCTGTATTGGAAAGAATTAGTGTAGTGTCTCTGAAGTGTAGTCAGAGTTGTATCTCACATATGTTATCTGGAGAAGTTTAATAGTGCATGTATTACTGTCCTCAAACTTCTATCACCTCTACTTTCTCTGAGCTAGATGTTCCATAGATGTTGTTTAAGATATCCAAGAAGGTATTTGGTGCCATTCATTCATTACATTCGGCAAAAAGTCAGCCAATCAGTCACATTCTTGCTAAATTCTGCCTTTGTACGCCTACGGGCTGGGCTTTGTAACAGGTGCTGGTGAAAAAACAAAGTTCCTGCCTGCAGAAAGCTTTCCATCCAGTGTAGTGACTTAGAATTTTTGTCTTAATTTCAACAATTGATTTGAAAGTGTTTGAATAACACTAGACGAATGTGTATCCTCAATGATTAGGGTGTCCCTGGTAGGGTGTCATGTGTGTGTGTGTGTGTGTGTGTGTGTGTGTGTGTTTAAACTACTCTTCTACATAAGTGGGTGCTTGGAGCCAATGCTTTGGATGGATGATGGACTGAAGGTACTGGGTTTAGTATTTGGGTGGGATTTCAAGTAGCCCTCAGTTTGCACGTCATCAAGAAAAAAACAATGACAAGTGGTCATACAAATCAGAAGCCATACAAATCAGAAGTCATACAAATCAGCAGTGAACTCACATTTGAGGAGAAAAAATGGAAATGAGAGAGAGAGAGAGAGAGAGAGAGAGAGAGAACAGGATAAATTAGATTCAGGGCATAGGGTAGGAGGTAGAGCCTTGCAAAATGTTTAAGGACCTAACATGCAGCATTGGAGGCTTCTTATTTGCCGGCTACTTCACTGCTAAGATGTGGACAGACCATTGAAGGGCACCAGGTAGTTTCAGATGAGTATGTTCTACTCGTGTATCTATCTGATCTACATAGCAAATGAGTCTTTGAGATAAGATTTAATGTCTCTTCATAAATTTCTTCAAAGAAGCAAAGCCTAAAATATTTTGGCATTGATAATATTTTTGTTACTTCAATAAAGTTAACAGATGTGAAATATAACAAATATACAGTAAGTCTACTTAACATCATCCACAGGCCCTTGGAATAACCTTTAAAAAAACTAATTATACCATAGGCTGATTGATACAAACAGAGTCAAGTTCCTACCACATTTCATAATGTTGCAATAAACAGATGTTAAACAGAATGATGTTATTTGAGGGACTGCTGTATTGACTTCTGTTTGTTTTTATTTTGGTTTAATTACCTTGTACTTTGCCTTAATTTTTTAGAAGACTCCAAATCACATATGATATAGGTTATTGTGTTTAGTGTTTTTCAAGCATTCATTGTATACTCTTGTTCATCCTTTCTTCTGCGTGATCCTTTTTGACCAATAGAGTAACTAACCCTGTTGTACGTGACAAACCTCCACCCTGTGGATATATGCAGCCTGGAATTTTCCTTCTTCTGAGGGATCCAGTGTCTGTGAGGGAAGCTCTGGTAGGATGGGTTTATTATGCATTAGGCTTCTTCCAGTTTCCACTGTGTTTACTAACTTTTTTCTCTCATTCAAACTACAATTCCCTGCTGGAACTGAAACTGTGACTTCAGTCTTAGATTACTTGAGGTAGTTATATCACAGAAGTAATTTTAATATATAGGTAGGGAGAGTGACTTCCTACCAAAAACCTTGGTTGGCCTTGGCTCTCAGTAAATCACTAGTCTCTCCAATGCGTGCACACGCGCGCGCGCACACACACACGCGCGCGCGCCGGTGCGCAAATTGTCTAAGAAGACCTCTAGTACCCGCTTCCAAACAAATGCTTACATGTTAACTAATTTATTCCAGCTTCCTGGTGGAAATTGAATATATTTCCTCTTCTGGGGATATAATAATTCTGCATTTAACTTTGACTATTGCTTGACATCTCAATATATCCTGCTCTGTTGCATCCAATAGTGTCTCCGAGCCCTGTTGCTACTAAGATTAGTTTAAGCCCAATTTGTCATTTTTCTTTGAAATTTCAGTGCTCATTGGTGGTTAGAACTCTGAGGAAGGACACTCTATAGCTTGAAACTCTCCCCAAACCCTGTTCTTTCTGGCACTTTCTTGGTCTCAACTGGCCTTACTTGTTTTCCTGTCACCATTGGGCATCAAAAGTGAGATTCCCCTATTCTATCACAGTATTCCTTAAAAAATATGAAGAATAATCTCAACAAAGTGGTTTTTCCTAGCCATTGTTCAGTTTTATTTAATACTTTATAAACATGTACATGCTTTTACATTTTGAACTGTGTTGAATAACAAAATTATTGATCAATTCAGGGTCTTTCAAAGAAAATTAGTGCTTCTCTGAGACACAAGTTAAGTGCATTGATCATTAAAATTATTTTTATTATGAAATATTTTATACATATATTTTATAGTGACCCAAAACAACAATCGGAAGAAATGAAAATACGGATGAAGAAACTGTCTTCCTTCAAAGCATTTGTTCTTTTCTAGAAATCATGCTGTGTGTCTGTCTCCAAGAACATATAGTGTGAAACAAAATTTTGGGGTGTGTACCATTGAATATATCTCAGAGCTATGCCTTTAAACTGCAAAAACACCCCGTGATAAGGCACAATGCCAGTGTGAGGGTGCATGTGTCTGCATCTGCTGCCTAACCCCTGCGGCCTCTCCACTGGCCCCCTTTGTTTCCACTTGGTTTACTGAGCTCCTCAAGAAGAAATATGTTGACACGCAGAGGGCTTTTCCATCTCTTACCCATGATTAGCCATTCTTAATCATTTATTGACTAAGAAAACATGAAAATTCATGGACCCTGACTTGATATGACTTGAGATTACAGTCATTAGCAGCACTGGTCAATTTTTTGAAAGAATACTGGAATCTCTTCCTGTTTATTATAGACATACCCCATAGATATTGGTTTAGTTCCAGCCTACTACAAAAAATAAATGTTGCAATAAAACACGTCGTGAATTTTTTGGTATCATAGGAAATGTAAAAGTTAGGTTTACACTATACTGCAGTCTATTAAATGTGTAACAGTATTATGTCTGAAAAAACAACACACATACCTTTATTGAAATACTTTATTGCTATAAAATGCTAACCAGCATCCGAACCTTCACCGAGTCATAACTGATCTGCAGGTGGAGAGTCTTGCCCCCAAATAGTTGGCTGCTGACCAGTCAGGGTGATGGTTGCTGTAGGTTGGATGTGGCAAGTTCTTAAAATAAGGCAATGATGAAATTTGCTGCAGCCATCGACAATTTCTTTCAGGAATGATATTTTTGTTCCACACAATCCTATTTGACAGCATTGTATTCACAGTAGGACTTCTAAATTGGAGTTAATATTCTGAAACCCTGCTACTGATGTATCTACTAAGTTTATGTAGTATACTAAGTCATTTGTTGTTATTTAAGAAATTTTCATAGCATCTTTACAGGAGTAGATTCCATCTCAAGAATCCCTGCTACTTTTTTTGCCCATTTATGAGAAGCAACTCTTCATTTGTTGAAATTTTACCATGAGATTGCAGCACTTCAGTGACATCTTCAGGCTCCGCTGCTAATTCTACTTCATTTGCTGCTTCCATCCCATCTGCAGTTACTTCCTCCACTAAAGTTTTGAACCCCTCAAAGTTGCCCATGAAGGTTAGATATTCTTCCAAACTCCTGTTAATGTTGATATTTGGGCCTCTTCCCATGAATTACAAATGTTTTTAATAGCATCTACAATGGTAAATTTTCTCCAGAAGGTTTTCAATTGACTTTGCCCAGATCCATCAGTGGAATTATTATCTCTGGCAACATATCCTTACAAAATGTATTTCTTAAATAATAAGACATGAAAGTAAAATTCATTCCTTGATTCATGGGCTGTAGAAAGGATATTGTGTTAACAGGCATTAAAACAACATGAATCTCATTGTACATCTTCATTAGAGCTCTTGGATGAGAGCTCTAATGAAGCTCTCATCCAATGTGCATTGTCAATGAGCAGATTTATTTTGGAAAAAAATCTTTTTTTCTAAGCAGGTATCCACAGTGGGCTTAAAATGTTCATTAATCCACGTTGTAAACACATGTGCTGTTGCAGAGGGTCTGCCATTGCATTTCTGGAGCAGAGGCAGAGTAGATTTACTACAATTCTTACAGACCCTAGGAATTTGGAACAGTTCATGAGCACTGGCTTCGACTTAAAAATCCCTGGTTGCATTAGACCCTAACAAGAGCCAATAAGCTTGTCTTTGGAAGCTTTGGAGCTAGACCTTGACTTCTCCTTTCTAGCTATTAAAGTCCTAGATGGCATCTTCTTCCAATCTAAGGTCATTTTATCTATATTGAGAATCTGTTGTTTAATGGAACTGCCTTCATTAATTATCTTAGCTCGATCTTCTGGATAACTTGCTACATCTTCTACATCTGTATCTGTGCGTTTCCTTGCACTTTTGTTATGGAGATGGCTTTTTTCCTTAAACCTCATGAACCAAGCTCTGCTAACTTCAGACTCTCCTTCTGCAGCATCCTCGCTTCTCGCAGACTTTAGAGAGTTAAAGAGAGTCAGGTTCCTGCTTTCCATTGGGTTTTGGTTCAAGGGAATGTTGTGATACTTGATCTTCTAGGCAGACAACTAAAACCTCCTCTGCTATTAGCAAGAGGCTGCTTTGCTTTTTTATCAGTTATGTGTTCACTGGAGTAGCACTTTTAATTTCCTTCAAGAGCTTTTTCTTTGCATTCACACTTGGTGGTTTGATGCAAGAGGGCCTCCTTTTGGCTTCTCTCAGCTTCTGACATACTTCTTCACAAAGCTGAATCATGTCTAACTTTTGATTTAGAATGACAGACCTGTGACTCTCCCTTCCACTTGAATACTTATAAGCCATTGTAGGCTTAACAATTAACCTGGTTTAGATATTGTTGTATCTCATGGTGTAGGGAGGGCTGAGGAGAAAAAAAGAAAGATGAGGGGACAGTCAGTTGGCAGAGCAGTCAGAACACACAACATTTAAGGATTAAACTTGGCTGTCTTATTTGGGTGTGGTTCATAGCATGTCAAAGGAATTACAATAGTAACACCGAAGATCACTGATCATGGATCCCCATAACAAATATAAAATTATGAAGATGTTTGAAATATTGTGAGAATTACTAATATGCAACATAGGGACACAAAGTGAGCAAATGCAGTTGAAAAAATTGTGCAAACAGATTTGCAGAGTGGCCACAAAGCTTCAAATTGTCAAAAAAAAAAAATCTGGGAAGTACCATAAAGCAAAGCAAAATAGAAAGAGGTGTGTTGGTACTGGTCTCCCAGCTTTATGGAACTATTCTTTTCAGTTCAGAGTTCCAAACTTAAACTGAACATTAGACATTTAGGCATGTTTTTAGCACAGAAATGGAAATAAGATGTTTGAGCAAAAAAATGAATATATGAAAACATAAGAAAAGATAAAGTGATGATGGGAATTTATAGTTTCTTAATAGGCTTGTCAGTTTGTAAACTGCCTCTCTAATCCTCAAAATAGTCCCACCAGGTATTATTTAGCTCACTCATAGAGAAGAGAACCAAGGCCCTGAATATTAAGTAATATTCCTTCAATTATTCAATTGGGCAGGAGGCAAGACTTAAACCCAGTGCTGTCTGTTTCCAAAGATGCCTCCTCCACTGTATACTTATCCCTAAGTATGCTAGGCTCAATCATGCCTTTGCAGTGGACTTCATTTCTGACATACTTCCCCCCATTTTCTAAACATGTTAAACTCAATCAATTCTTTTTTTTAAGATTTTATTTATTTATCTTTAGAGAGGAAGGGAAGGAGAAAAGAAGAGAAATATCAATGTATGGTTGCCTCTCATGAGTGCCCTACTGGGAACTGACCTGCAACCCAGGCATGTGCCCTGACTGGGAATTGAACCGCGATCATGTGGTTTGCAGGCCCACGCTCAATCCACTGAGCTACACCAGCCAGGGCTCAATCAGTTCTTAAAGAGGGCCCCAAACTTGTTTTTTAAATAGACTTCACCAAACAGAAGTCACCAATAACATAATATTTTCTTTTCTCCCATTATCCCTTATATAGCATTCATTATGATTATGTGCACATCACTTGTACAATCACGTAGCATCCTCTATTGCTATAACTTTCATGTGGCTTTTTGTCCCCTCTGTGAGACTGTGAATTCCTTCAGTGTGAAACTTAGAATCAATCAACAGATAATCACTGTACCTTTCTATGATTGAGTCTGTAAGGTGAAATGGTGGATAAAATAATTTGAGCAGTAAATAAATGAAAGTTTCAAAAGACAGTACATGTCTCAGTATACTAATGCCACAATAATTTAAAATGACACAGCACCACAACACTCAGGGCTTGTAAAGGTAAACCTCTGTTCTGGTACACTGTGTATGAATTGACCATCCCCCAGCTTCAGGCTGTGATTTAGTCCAGATTGGCTCCATCTATGGTTGGGTCCGTTCTAAAAGTGCTTTATTCTGGGGCCTGGGCTGGAGGAGCTCTGTGGGGGGGAGTCCTTTTCTTGGGAACCTAAGTTCCCCATTTGATAAACCAGAATAATTTTTTATTAGCATACTCCTTCTCTTAAATTACAGAACAATTTTTAGTAATAACTTTGAGTTAAACATGTATTAATTAATGATAATCACTATTTTATTATACAAATAGATTGGATAACTACAATTCAATAAGAAATGTTATGTTAAAGCTAAACATTTGCAAAAAAAACCCTCTTTTCCCAAATTTGCTTTTTTTACTTAAAAAACTTTTTAACACAAATGCAAACTTTAAGTGGTCACTTAAAATGGAAGAAGTGAAATAACTCAAGTTCTGTTTCTATATCTTGATAATCGCTATAAAACTATCTTTTAGATACAATCTCCGGGTTAGAAGCAGAGATATGTGTTGCTGGAGATGCAAATTGCTTCTAATGTGAGGTTGAATGACTGAAAAATTATGAACTTACTTTCAAATGAATGCATAGAGTGTAGTCTGCTTTGCTGATGGCTGATGGTAACTGCAATTATTTGGAACCTTAGTCCAGCAAAAGATTTTGGGGGGTCTATGGGGCGTACTTCTTCCTTGGTAAGCCTCTTTCTGCTTCTGTGGCGCATACATGGTATTCCTGGAGTTCAAGAATCCAAGCTCCACCAAAGTCTCATGAGAGATTCAGATCTCTGTTCATGACATGTACACTAATATCCTATTGGTTAAAACAGGTCACATGACCAAGCCCAAAATCAAGAAAAGTGGAATATACTTTTTCCATGACGAAGCCATGGAATAAGCCATGAAGTGAGGAGCAAGAGTAAGATCAATCTTTCAATCTACTTCAGTAAATATAAAAATAAGTGATAAATTTTATGATAAATTTAACTTTCAGAGAAAAAATTTCTGGTTATAGAAGAATTTCTTACTTCAAGAAAACCATAGTACTGTGTAACTGGCATCTTTGAAAAATTTCTAAGCATACATACATGTGTGAGAGTGACTTTTATATACTATAGATAACATTTACAAACATATATTAGATGTGTAAAATAAAAATTATGCTTCCTGTGGATTTATTTTCCTCAACCACATTATCTGGAATAGACTTTCACATGGTATATAAAGGTATAAAAGAGGAAATATCCAGGAAGCGGTTAACTAGCTAAAATTTCACATAGCAGTGCCCGTTTCTATTAGCAGAGATCCAAGAGGCCTTTTGATAAACGCCCTTTTTCTCCACAATGACCGATTTCTCCATACATTTTAAATAACAGTGAAAGGAATTGGAAACAAAATGCGGAGGGTTTGTGGTTTCTTTAGCAAATAGAAAACAAAACACAGGTAAGTATTCATTTGGAAAAGACAAAATTCAGCCACTTATGGATGTTAAAATATGTAAAAGGATTATGTATAGGAAATTATAAAACTTAAAGAATTTGTATTTTTCTTCTTTTATTGTTGTTAAAATACAGCATTTTCCATTTTGTCTTATAAAATATGTGTATTTGTCCCTCAATTTTTATTATTATGGTGACTATAGTGTAAATAATTGAAATACAAAATCCTTTATTTTCATAGATCTAGCTATTTCCTCTTTTCTTCAGTCCCTGCCTGACTTATTCACAAGTGCTATATCAAATAGTCTCTCCTTGTTTCTGGACTTTTAGATCAAGTTTTGGAAATAGTCAATTCACAACTGATTGAAATATACAATGTAAATTATTTTCGTCAGTGGTATTTCTAAACAGAAGTTTTGTTTGTTTTTCCCATAGAAGCTTCTACAGAATGACCACAGCCTTACATTGCACTGGTTTCTCTTTCTATTGCTCATTTTCATTATTTCTTGGTCTTTCTATGACTTGTGCTGTGGTTGCTGAAGGGCTTTCCACCTGACTTTTGGAAGGGGAGGGGGTTTTGGCAATCCGTGTCCATTTTGAATCATACCTGAGAAAGTTCATCTCCTTCACAGAAGTCATAAAGTCCAAGAAACATCCAACTCTGCCTCCAAATAGCTGGATAAGCTTTTGATTATGACATCTATTATGTAAATTTCTTAAACTCTGAACTTCTGCTCCTAAGCCAGTAACTTTAACTGAACCTAACAGCATTAATTTTGCACATTCAGAGTCCTTCTTTCACTTGATGTCTCTGTCCTCAAAGATTTTCAGAGACTTATCTTTAGAGTGTGGGATTTTTGGTGAGTTTTTTTCTAGAAAAAGATAAGACATATACATCATAGATTTACATATATTCTAATTATATTAACTAAGAAGTGTGTTGTTATTTTAGAGTATATCATTGATGATTATAGCACTGTTAATTTATTAGATACTTTTGCAGTTAAAGATAATTCTGTGCTCATCACCCATTGGTCAGTTCAGATGAAGTCTTGTTGTAGTTTTGGTTTGTTTTTTCTCTCCCACTTATACGTTCTTCATCACCACCAGAGCAGCAAAGAAAAAGTGAATACTGTTTACTTTTCTGAGTGTGGAGAGTACCTTAGGAATGCCCTGTCTACTCTGGGACCTATAATTACAGTGGAGAGGATCAGTTTAGTCAGACTCATTGTAACAGCTAATTGCTGTTTTCAATGTAGAGTCCACAATGCTAATAAGACAAGCAAGATAACCATTTATTTATTCGACATGTGTTTACTGACCAGTGACAATTTTGGAGCCAAAGAAATAAGCAGAGGACAAAGAGAGAATCCAATAGAGTAAATTCTTGTTAAATCAAACAATGAGAATTTGAATGAAATCCAAATTCAGAATGATCACCAAATCATATATTTTTAAAAAATATTTAAGCAATATTAAGTGTTAACATTTAAAAAATAGATAAAAGTGCCAGTCATTTGTCTTCTAATTAAGCTTTTATGCATCTACATAATCAACTATGTAATTCAAATTTCTATTTTCAAAAGCTGGTGTATTACTAACCATCTTCCTTACTTGAATATAAACTCCATGAGGATAGACACTGTCTTGTTCACTAGTAATACCAGAAATTATGGCAAATAGGGGACTCTTAACAAATGTTTGCTGAGTTAATGAATATATTAATGTTAGTGATACCTAAATGAGATGATAAATTTAGTGTCAACCAGAAATGCAAAAATTTCATTATCAAAGGAGCTTTGCGTAAACTGGTGAAGGAAATGCAACCTATATATATCTGAAAAATCTAAGGTACATTTTACAAGGAAAATAGTAATAATAGCAATACTTCCCTAGTGGTTTTTTGTGTGGCAGGCATTTTTCTAAGCATTTTATATATGTTCAATTCATTTACTCTTCTGTACAATTCTCTGAGACAGAAAATATCATTAATCCTATTTTTTTAGATAAAAACTGAGGTGTAGAGAAATTATGATTTGCTCGAGGTTATCCAGCCAACTTGATCGATCTGCAATTTCAACTCAGTTGGTTCCAGAATCTGCTCTTAACCAATAAGATGCAAACTACATTATTTGAGACTTCATTTGGAGAAAAAAAAAGAATACTGGCAAGGATACAACTAAAGGCCTTACTGGTGATTCGTAATATTGAATCTAATCTCACAGGAGAAACTGGGCCCGCACAAAAGCAGTCACTAGAATAATCACTTAAATACCTTCAAAACAGATTGCTTTTTGATAGGAATAGAAAACAGAGGGTATAATAGTAGGACATACAATAGGTTGTCTCTCTACTTCTGTATGTGCCCTATTCCTGGGATTATTCACTGGTAACGTCTTGAAGGATGTTGGCAGTCACTTAATGTAACGCATAATTATGTAACTGATTCTTTTTTCACTGCTGAAAATATAAAAATATAGTGAAGAAAGCAATGAATTTAAAATAAAAATACATTAATGTAACTTTTAAGTTCAACACTATGCTATCTCCGTTCTCTTATATAAAAAAGAGTGTGATTCTTGCATTGGGATGTGGGGTGGATTAGAAGCCCATTGATTATCTTTCTATTCTTGCTATTTGAGGCAACTGAGAGATGGACAACCAGGTGGGACACCAAATGCCATATATATTGCTTGGCATCTCAAGGAAGAAAGAAGAAAACATGGAGTCAGGTGCCAAGAAAGGTCAAAGGCTGTGAATATGCAGGACCAATTCTTATCATTATGAAGAGAAACTCCTCCTCTGTAGAGGAGTGAGGACTGGACAGAGGGGAAAACACTTTTTCTTCATTAGCAGTGGAATGGTACAAGTTCCTATTTTATTGACTGAGGTAAGAGTATGAGTACAGGAAAAATAAGCTTTCTCAGTAGATTTTCAAATTTTGGCTTTCTATCCTATTGGGCTTAGTTTCTAAGCTGACAGCTGCCTTTCCTCAGGTTGTAGACAGTAATTATGAGAATAATACTGCTTCTTCCTTTTCAAGGGTTCTTATAATGTGTCAACTACTGCTCCTTTGTATCTCTTCTTGGGAAAACTGGAAGAAGGCTCACCTCTGGCTGAAGATTCTGAAATGCAGCTGACGGGAGAAAAACAGTAATTCTAGGACCACACTTCACCTGAGGCCAGAAATTTACTCTCTGTTCCCTCTTTTACATGAAATATAACTTGCCAAAATTTCATAACTAATTATACACAGCATTATATTGGCGGAGGTTAAAGAATCCATGTATCAGACAAGCATCTCCAGGCTTCCTTTAATAAAGGTTACCTTTACTAAAGGTAAAGGTACTTTAATAAAGGTGCACCTTTAGTAAAGGAGCACGCAAGTGGAAAACCAGACTCTTGCATGCTCTTTGAAATACCTGGACCGCACCTCTTCCTCTAACACTCCCAGTGTCACAACCGCTGTGTGCATCAGGACCCTCAGGATCCTCAGGACTAACCTACTCACAGGGTTAGTTCCGTGGGTCCCCAGGAGATACAGGAGTCTCCCAGTCCAGTTCTCATCCCACAGATGTGAATCCCCAGACACACTCTACATCAAACACAGTAATGTTAACTGACCAACTCCTTTCTGTTTTCTGAAACTCTTCAACCTTTCTCTTTGGAATACATGGCTAGCCATCCGCAAACGTAATGCCTCTCTATCTCAACCTCTTTGAGGTTCTCTTCTTCCTTGAAATGAAGTGTGGTACTTTTCTACTTCTCTTGCAGCTCTTTCAAAAGATGCCTGTTTTTTCTTCCCATCCTTTAGAACTACTGGGGCTGCAGCTGGAGTGTGACACCGCTTGCTTCCCATTGTTGCTTTCAGATTAACCTCCTTTCTTTTACTGTGAAGTGTTGATTCTAGACATCATTTGACAAACTCCACTGCCGACCACCTCTCCTTGTGGCGGACACCTTCCACCCCTGGAGGCACTCTCCCTTGCTTTAATCACTGTCACCCACTCTAAAATATCTCATGACCTTATTTATTGATTTCAATGTTTATAAGGATAACTGGTCTAATAGCTTAACCTGTTCATTCTGTGACCAGGCCCTCTCCTATAAAGATCTTGTTTTCTGGTCCCAGTCGGCATTCCTCAGTTTATGGGGCACCCTCCAGGAAACCAAAAGGCTGCTGGTTTGACTCCAGGTCAGGGCACACACTGGTGTTGCAGGTTTGGTACCCTGGGTTAGCTACCAAAGATAACCAATGGATGTTTCTCTCACATCCATGCTTCTTGCCTTTTGTTTATTTTTCTCTTCCCCTCTCTCTAAAATCAAAACTAAAATATTTTTAAAAAGATTTTTTCTTCTGTCCTTCTGCAGCTGCTCACAAAAATAGAAAATAATTAGTCTGTTTCACATCCTTTAATATATACTTTATAAAGTGAATAGTTTCCTCAACCCATTCAATATTCGAGCATTTCTATGAAACCCTTCTTAAGTCAAAATGCCGTAAAGCAAAGACACAATTAACTTGAGACATAGCTTGCTAGTGGAGGAACAAAATAAATCGAGATCAAGCAGAGGTGCTCACAGACAGAGTTCAAAGCTCCAGGGCTTGATGCTGAGATGTTATAGTGCAGTTCCCAGGAAGGAGCTTGGCGGGGCCAGCTTTTGCTCAGAGTGTGTGCTGCCTTTATAATGATTTGTTACAGAACAAATGCTAAATGCATTTTTTTCCTTTTGCCATTTTTCATAAAAGCAAACATTTTCTTCAGATTTTCTTTTGTTAGAGAAAACAGGTACTAATGCAGGTCTTTCGTAAAAATGAAGTGGCATAAAGAAAACTTTTGAAAACTTTTGAAAACTTTTGACAAGGGATATACCTTTACTGTGTAGCTAGAGTTGAATCCTTAATGCTTAGACAGAGCCAGCAAATGGGAGCCGTTCAGTATTCATTTCCTAAATGAATAAGTGGTTGAAAAGCTGTTAGCGAGTTTTGTTGTACAAGTCAATGCTATCAGTCTCTCCAGGAAGCAAGTCAGTTTCTGAACTAGTTTTTTTCTAGATCCACAGCCTATACGCTTAAATTTGTTGGAAGACATAAGTGTTTAGGATGACACTACAATTACTATGTCAAAGGAGGTTGTAGTAAGAAGTGAATCTGCTTATAGAATTCTTTCTCAGAAACAGTCAAGGTGGATGTTTTGAAAGAGTGAAATTAAAAATTACATAACTAGTTAATTGCAGGTACCCCAGATACACTGCTTTCTGGAAGTTTGTGTTTGTGTGTGTGTCCATTCCACTTTTAATTTATTTTTGTCTTGAGTATCTTTTTAATTGATGATATAACCATGATCTTCTTTTTACTATCAACTCTCAATTAAAATAGGTATCCTTCAAATTAAATGGGTTTATTCACATTTCATTTATGTTTTGACTAGTCTCAAAGAACTTTCCCACGTTCAGTCAAACTTCTGGTCTTTTAGTATTAAATCACAAATTCTGAAACTGTCTCCTTTTGCTAGAAAAGTTCCATTTCCAATGGAAGGATTTCTTTTTGTCCCAAACATGTCTTAGGTGGAACTTCATGACCTGATCTGAAGCTGTTCCGAGCTTTGATGTTTACCAAACCTGGTGTCCAGGCAATACCTGCCACGGGGTGGGCCTCCCCACTCTTACCTTTACGGAAATTCAAATGGCCTACCTTGAGAGACCTGTGCTATTTTACTAATGATGGAGATATTTCTTTCTGCTCTATGTTTTTCTTCAGCGGGATGTTTCTTTTTCTTGTTTTCTTTCTCCTTTTGGGCAAGTTTTTTTCTTTCTTTTTTTAAAATTAAGCTCTCTGGATTTTAGTTTTTATTCCCATTGCAATATATAGAGTGTGGCAAAAATAGGTTTATAATTGTTCATATGAAAAATAATATAATAATTAATAAGAAATAATTCAAGAATAAATTCTGTGTACTCACAACTATAAGCCTACTTTTGTGTCACCCTGTGTCTTGGGCCACCACTGTTTGCAGGTTTCAAAAACCAGCATATATATTTTTCTTTTCTTTAAATTTTGGTCTAGACATTTTATCTTCTGGCTCTGATACTCTTTTAAAAGGTTACTTATAAGGAGCCATACGGAGTCAACTTCTTGCTTGTCTGTAGCGAGCATTTGCAGTCCCAGCTCAGCCAGGATTGTGTCCTGTCCCCTCGAATGTCAGCTTTGTCGGAGTCAATGCTTACACTTCACTGAACTGAGAGTGTATTGTTTTCCTGCCAACCACCATTTAGTCCCACTTTCTTTGGACTTTCCTTCTGTGACATAGTTTCACCATGTCACACGGCACCTTCCTTTACTTCAGAGATAGCCTACACCACCACCAGTTCCACTGTCATGTTGAAACTCCTCTGATAATGCTTGGATTAAACTACGCTGCTGTCCTCACTCTCCTCACCCTTGTCTTCAAACTTAACTATATGTTAATTCAACAGACTGTCCTAGTCTTCAGTGGGTGGTTCCAGAATACTTATTGACTGCTCACCTGTAATTTTAAGAGGGGGGGATTTCTCCTGTTTCCTGTATCTGGGTTTTTCCTGAAAATTCTTTTCTGTTTTGTTTCTGAGAGCTCTGTTCTCTTCTTCTGTTCCATTTAATTTAGCTGCAGTCCTCTATGACCCAGAAATAACAAAACAGTTTTCCCATTATTCAGGTCCATTTAGAAGAGGTGTTGGCCATATGATGTCTTTATTTCTCTTTCCTATCAGTCAGGACATACCTCAAAATTTTCAACTTCAGGGAATCCTTCTCATTCTCCATCATCATTGGTATGCCTTTCTTTGTTATTTTTCATGTTTTCTGACCATTTTATGGTTTTTGCCCTATAAACTGGTCATTAGGTATTTATGAAAACCTAATTATTAGGCCAGAGTGTTATGGGCACAAATCTCATTAATTTATTTCTTAGCTTCTGTGTCCAGAACAATTTCACTGAGTATTTACTCAATCTAAATCAACAACATAATTTGTTCTTTACATTATGAAGTCTTAGTCCTCTTTACCTCTTTATAGATAAAATGAATCACACATTCAGGGTTGAACTACATTTGGGGTAGTTAAAAATGATAACCTATATTAAAATGTATAATAAATTCAAGGTATCAAAACAGAAATTTGCTTTAAGATTTAAGTTGATATATAAATATATATAAACATATTGATTTAAATTCTAGAATTTAAAGACAAGATTTACTCAGCCCAGTTCTCATTACAGCTAGCACTGGGTTGAACTGATTTGATCTAATAAGCTGAGGTTGCTAATTTAATTTTCCTACTCTTTAGAAGAAAAATACTGATAATTATAGTATATATTTTTTCTTATTATTAAAACCAGTTTAATTTATTTATAAAAAATTTAAGCTATCAAATGAATTTTGTGAATAGCTTTGAGGAGTTAATAAATTTTAAAATTCTACCAAAATACTATCACTGTAAATCACCATTTCAAACTTTGCATGTGTAAAAATATATTACACTTATACACATTTAAGTAGAAATACACAGACAGAATGCTGAGTGTGAATATGATGTAATATTGATATAACTTCATATTTTTTATATATGAGACAAAGCTAATAGCCAGAAGTACGTGTTGAATAATGTAAAACACCATGAAGTTCATGGTCACTTAGTAATTATCATTTATAGTCACCCACTTCTGCACTGAATAGTGTGCATTGGAAAAAAATTCTGTCAAATATATTACTCCCTATATAATTTTTGTTATTTTGCAGGTAAGGAAATTGATTCCCATTAGGTAAAACTGCTCTCAGAGTAGGAGAAAAACTTAGGATATTAAGTTGAGGCCATCAGATTGCACAGCACAGGTTCTGTGAGGTGATTTTGCATGCGGTGAAGAAGCTAACAGTATATTCAGTGCCTAAGTCTAAGCTCACTGAATATACAAGAAACATTATTTGGTTAACTGATCATTATTTTTCTTTGATAAATCAGACTAAAATTTGCTTTTAAACCATATTGTTTGTATATGTGTGTGTGTATATATATAATTACTAAATGTATATATAATTACATAAATTACCATATATAATTACTAAGTAGATCTTTAAGGAATTGGAACTTCCTCTTACTCCCTATTTTGAACATATCCCTGCATGGTAAGTATAATCCTCTTATATAAGTACCCCCTCTAGTAATCTATCTCCACTTTAATATGTATCAAGTTTTTTCCATGTATCTTTAAAATATTTAATCTAAACACAGAATTTTTTTAAATTCTGATTCTGGTAATGGATAGTTTCCATACTTAGCTTATTTCTTTCTTTATGCAACACACGTTCTTCTATCATAGTCGTGTTCAATACTTTTTGTCCATTTTATGATTTCCTAGTTTTATGAAAAAACTGACCAAATTAAATATTTAGACTATCTCTACGCCAATATCCCTAAGGGAAAAAGTAACCTTATTATCATGTGTTCATGGATAGGAAGATATTATACTAGAAGAATGAGCTCAGATCACCTTGACTGAAGGTTTTCTCCAGAAAAAGGACCTATAAATGGTTCCATAAAGCAAATTTAGAAGATGATAATCACAATCTACTACAAGAGATTGGCAATGTAATTTTTAATTTTAAAACGAACACTAAGATCATTAACTTTTGCCATCTCCAAGTGGTGGAGAATCGTCACCAGGTAGTGTTTGGATCTCCAGGTAGAAGTGACACTCATGAATGTCTAACTTATGTCAAAGAGTACATTTAAGTTTTTGGTAAAAACCACATTTGTACAACAAGATCATTTTTCCCAATTAAGTTCTTCCCAGTATATGATAAATATGATGTGTTAGACCTGTTATGAGAGTGCTTGATAAATGTTTAAAAGTTGACTTTGCTTTCATGTCCTGAGACTAAGTAAGAGGAAAAATTTATTTATTTATTAACAGCTGTAAATGGACCACTGTCCTTAGGACAGATTGGTGAGCAGTTTGCCGTATCATCCTCGTATCTCCCAGCAGCTGGGGTATGAGGTTCACTCTAAGGTGGGAGCAGAATATCATTGCAGAAACCCACAGTGACCTCCTCCAGTGCATGAGTGGTCTGGCTTGTCTTCACAGGAGCACAGGCTCTCATCTGTTTTGCAGCAGATGCGCTCCAGGATTTTGTGTGTGCCCAGTTTTGCATAATGTTTTATGTTCTTTATCAGTAAAACGATATGAAATATTTAAAAGGGTGTTATCACTCTGGCCAGTATAAAAGATTAAATGAAGTTGTCACTCTGTTTTCTCAAGAAGAAAACATATTCAGAGAGAATTAAAACAGTCTCAGATTTCCAGATTTAGACTCAGATCAAAATACTATATTCTTTGTTGCCTATATTATGTGATATTTTCTATCATTCTTAAGCTGAATGAAATAATAAGTAACTCAATAATATTGTATGATGATAAAATATCTTATTCCTTTTAATAGTGTAAACCTATATCACAAAACTTAAGAAAAAGTAAACTGCCAAACGTTGGAAACATATTTAAAGTTAGGAATCAGTGATGAAGTAGTGACTTTCAGAAAATGTATTTTGCAATATTAAATGATGGCTGTTAAAGATTAACGTGGAAAGCAATAGAATTCAATAAAAAAGAAATCATTTAAAATTTTGTTGATGCTGTGGGTCTTTGCAAATCACATCAATAACTGTTAAACATTTCATCACAGAAAAATGAATTTACAGATCTAAGTGTCATATATATTTTTTCTCATGTCTGTACAGGGCAATGACAAACTGCATTACAAAGCAATTGATCACTGGGGCAATGACTTTTCAGGGTACCAAGCGCTGTTTGTGCTTGTTCATTGCAAGTTAGAGAGGAATAATAGCCTCCTATTCTGTCTAGGCAAACTGTATAATTCTTTGAGACTGTTCCTGGTCAGCACTGTGGTGGTCATCAATCCCATCAACCTCTAATTCAATATATGAGATAAGGTGCAGTAAATAGTCTGAATTACATTAACCGAATTATTTTATTTTAGTGAACTTCACTTCTTACCCAGCACATTGTAGTTTCTGCTTCTTCTTCAAAGCAGCACATCAAGCCACAACATGGCCAAAACTATCACAACATTGATCATGCCTTGTTAGTTCTAATTTTCTTTCAAGGCCAACTCTTCTGCATTCCCGGAGCTTTTCCATGGTGAAGGTTTATTTGACTTCAAATTGTTTTAACAGTCTTAGTGGCTGTCATTCTCTTTTGTAAAAACTGAGCAAAAGCTTTGTGTGTGCCTCCAGGTTTATTTGTACATATTATCCTCATTCAGAAAACGCATCTCAGGGAGAAAAAAAATCAACAAAGTGAATTCTAGTTGATTCATGAATCTTGCACTCACCTCACTAAAAATGAGAAAGACAGAGAGGTAATTGTTTAAAAATATACATGATGTGTGTTGGATAAGTTGAGCATTAGTTGCCCTAAAGTCTTGAAGAGAGTTAAACGAAAGTAAAATCAAGCTGTACTGAGAAGTAACCTCAAATGTTCATATGAGAGAATTAGGAAACTCGGCTTACAGAATAGATAATTTAGGGAGGACGGCTCTTCATATGTTTGAAGAGATGTTATTTTTCTTGCTATGATTGGACCAATCAGGACAAATGGTGTAAAGAATTCTTAATAATTAGACCTCCTCAAAAGAATAAGATGGTTGCCACATAGATAGGTGATTGACGATAGATGGATAGATAGACAGATTGATAGAGATATTACTGAGTTTATTCAAGCAGCATTTAAATAACTTATTGCAGAAGGAACAACTGCATTGGCTATGTTGTTTGGTAATTCACTCAATTTCTGATCCTGAAGTACCTATCCTGTAAGTGCCTTAGGGACAAGGTCACACCTTACATATGTTTGAAACTATTTCTAGACTTAAATGGTAAATAACTCATTAGAAAGGTAGAAAGATTGTAAACTATCTGTTACCTTTTGCTTGGCCACAGTGATGATTGCAGTATTCTGAATGTATTAGAGACTCAATAAATATTTTATACATGAATTGGAAATGAAAATTTGAAATGTGTATTCTTAAAAAATGCAGCCAAGAGAACTTTATAGCACACTCAACCTTGTCTCAGCAGATGTTTGGACTTGATATGATGTTATCTGTCTAATCTGGCATCTTGGCATAGAAAGGTTTTTTCTACTCCAGGTGCCAATGCCTTGAAATAATAGCAAATGACTGTTTCCCAGCAACAAAGAAGAGAGGTTCCTGCTGTAATATCCTAAGTTTTTCCACCCAACACTTAAAACAATCACAACAACAGTTGTGGCACAACAACAATCACAGTGGAGTTTAATCCTAGTTTTTGAGCTTATTGTTTCAATTCCGTACCCTTCCTGCTAGTGTATTATCAATTAAGAATCTATACATGAAAATCTATTTCAATAAAAACACTGGCAAACAAATATATGCCATACAAAAATGCATGAATAAATATATATATTACAGTAAATGGGAATAAAGCAGAATCTCATTTTCAAGTAAATGAAAGAAAAAGAGACTGATCTGGTACCAGATTTAAGTACTCCAATATATGTTTTATGATGTCCACATTTCTATCTACCTCAAAAAGATTTCGATTTTTATTACTGGTGAACAAATATGATTTTATGAGTAAAGCTATTTCATGTTTCAGTCCATAAAATATCATTCCCTACTTCCATGTATACATTCAAACATGTAACAGACTCCTATTCCAGTGATTCTTTGCTCTAGGGAGTCAGGTTACGGAATTCTTACAAGCCAGTGAAACTGATCAGTTTATAATTTTTCATATGGAGGCATCACTGAGAATGGTAGGAAAGGGCTTACCCAGCTATGTAGCCAAATGAAAGCATGAAAGGAAGAGACAGAAAGACTCAGTAGAAGGCAGGGATTCAGGGCACCAGCTCCAGAAACAGACTGAGTGGGTCTGCTTCTTTGTTGCCACCACCTAGTACGTGTATGACTTGGGGGTAAATTGCTTAACAATTCTATTGTTTCATTTTCTCCTCTGTAAATGAGGATGGTAACATGCATGATGGCCCCTGTATTCTAACATTTCTCTGAATGAATGAACGTATGTAAATTCCTCAGAATGAACACTTGACAAAAATAATTTTAGGTTATCCTTTGTATCTCAGTGTATACACACAACTTACAACATTTACATGTTTATTGATAAAATAATAGTTGCTGTAAACAAAAGTCAGAAAAAGCACGCAAGATTTCTGCCATCTGAGTTGTAGACCCCACTGTCACTTCCTTTTCTTCCCTATGTCCCACTCAATAGTTAATACAATAACTGATATTGAATGTATAACTACTATTTGTATAATGTGTTATTTTACATTATAAATAATAATAATAATAATAGAATATATCAAGTTCTGCAGGGAACTATAATGCAACTGCACTAAGTATGGCTCAATACTAATAAATTGTGTATTTTTTGCACACCCTTAAAGACAAACAGTACTCAGAGAATGACTTTGCTAAAACAGTGTAATTGGAACAGAGGATACATTGCTTTAAAAACAGGCAGCCATATATCCTGCTTTGGATTTGTACAATGATGGTGAGTCAATGCAGGTTAAAATAAAAGAGAGCGTATAATCGGAGGGAACAATTTTCCTGTGTATTTGTGTGGAAAGCTACATGGAGTCCAAGTCCATTCAGCCGATTTGACCCCCTCTGATGCTTCACCTCACAGAGCTCTGACATTGGATCATACCTACAGAAAATGAATGGGTTTCTTTCTTCCAGTTACTAGAGTAAATCCACTGGGAACTTCTCAAACACCCCGTACTAGACACCACAGTCTTTTCTGCCCACTGAGAAAGACCACACCAGGCAAAGAGCAAAACTTTGGGATGGCTGTGTAGTACTAAATATAGCTCTCCTTTTTAGTGGAAATTTGAACATTGCAGGACATTTTTACAAAGAATGTGACTGAACCTTTTCTATTGTTTACCATTCTTCATCACTTTTTCTATGTAGTTTCATATGCCAGTGCCAGAACTAATCTATCAGCAACAAATAGAATTTCAAAAGATGTACATGACTGAGTCACTTAAATGTTAATTAAAAATTTAACTGCTCAAATCTAAACCTTTTCAGTTGTACCATTCTTGTAAATTTTGTGTGTCAGAGACAACTATTGACGCTATAAAACTTATATATTTCTGTAAACTAGTAATCAGTTTCATACACACTTATATATGTTGTTTATTCTGTTATGGTGTTATGTTATACATTTATATATACAGGCAAAGCTATCAAAAGACAATGGTGAATACACTATGTATCAAATTGTTTCATAATGGAAGAAAAAAGGAGGAAGGAAGAATAATAAATCCTTCAAGCTAAAGAAATCTATTATATTCTGTTATTGGGGGAGTTAGAATTTCACTTTGTAAAAAACACTGCTTTTATTTCCAATATACACTGAGAGTATATATTGAGTATAAAGTAAATCAAGTTTAATTTACCAAATATTAATTGATCCATCTTATATACTTGAACATCTCATGGATGCCACATATTATGAAAATGTAAATTGAGTAGCACATGTTCTCTGAACTTGAAATATTGACATCAAAGACAAACAAACACAAACAATAAAATCAGGTGGGAAGTAATACATGTTATTGAACTGGTTTTTCAAAATATGTATTTTTGTTTATGTAAAAGAAAGAGGAAAAATTTTTTCTGGCAGTTGGAGGAGCCATAAAGCATTTTATCAGAGATGTCATTTGTCTTGCAAGATAGGCAGAGTCAGTAGATGAGTATGGTGGAGAGATACATGCAGATATGGGTATTCCATAGAGAGAAGGGTATGAGCAGAAATGTGGCAAGAAAGTCTGGCCTTTGCTTGTAAATTTTGTACAAATAAATGTATATAGAAAAGAGGACTAGAAAAGAAGTCATATTTTAAAAGAGGTTAAATCAAGTCAAAATTATGGAAAACTTGATTTTTATGAGAAATTGAGGTTTCATTTTTTTTCTAAGCATGGGACCCACTGAAGACTATGAATTAGCATGACATAAAAAAGAGATATGTCTAGGGAGGGTATATCTGTGTTTGTTGTGGTGGTTATACCAAGGGGTAATACTTTATTATTAACTAAGTCTACAAAGTTTCTTACATTCAAAATGATTATTTCTTCCCATAAAAATATTTGGAATTATTTTACTTAATATCAAAATATGTGATTTTGCTAGTTGTTTCATTAGTTTTTAATTGATTTTTCCTTGTTGTCAACCACACTGATAAAAAGCCCAACCATTTTTAATATAATGAGAATGGTTTGCATGACATTGATATAACCTGGCATCCAAGGAGAGTGGACTGGAATGTCTATGTGTGAACAATGATGACTTCACTGTCATTGTGGGGGCAGTAGGCGCCTTTGAGTGAGCCTCTGGACTGTGTGGCCCATCGTATTCAAAATGACTGAGCAAGTAGAGCAATGAATCTGCATCAAATTTTGCATTAAGCTCGAACATTCCTCTGCAGAAACTCTTCAGATGATTCACAAGACTTTCGGGGACAATGCAATGAGTTCAGCAAAAATAAAGGTGTGGCACGAACACTTCAAATATGGTTGAGAATCAGTTGAAAGTGATCCATGTTCTGAAAGGACTGTAGAGTTTTTTGGAAAACATCAACTCACCCATGTGACTCAGCCCCTCTACAGCCCGGATTTGGCATCCTGCAACTTTGGGCTTTTCCCAGAACCAAAATCAACTTTAAAAGGGAAGAGATTTCAGACCATCTATGAGACTCAGGAAAATACAATGGGGCAGCTGATGGTGGTTACAACAAAGGATTTTGCAGTGTTTTGAACAGTGGAAGAGACATTGGGAGAACTGTGTGGGGTCCTAAGGTACCTACTTTGAAGGGGACTGAGGTGTCATTGTCCTATGTATAGTGTTTCTTGTATTTTGTATCTTCTTCAATAAATGACTTTGTTGTTCATATTATATGGCTGGATAACCCCTATCTATCTATCTATCTATAGATAGATAGGCTGAAATCTATCTATCTATCTATCTATCTATCTATTGAGAGAGTCTCACATGACCTTATAATATAATTTTGACATTCTTCCATCAAAGCTGGGTTTATTTCCATCCATGAACTGAATCTGGGCAGTATTTATGTGGCAATAATAATGCTTATTCTAGATCACAAAAGACAATCCATTGATCTCTTTCTCTCTCTCTCACTTTCTTTGCAGTTTATCCATGTTTTAAGGAAGCTCTAACTACATGGAGATGACATATGTGGGTTTTCCCTCTGAAAGTTGCAGCTGGACCTCTAAATGGAATCAAGTCAAGATCTGAGTGAAGACTGTTCAGATTAATTTCAGCCCCCAGGTTTCTGCCTGCTGAGAAAGACCATACAAGGCAAAGAATGAAACATTGCGATGGCTGTGTAGGACTAATTTTCCAGGTAAGGCCTCAAACATTTTGCAGGAGAGATAAACCCTCTCCACCTTCCACTGTCTACAATCATTACCCACAGCTACTGAGAGCCTGTAGCATTCTAGCATGTCTAACAGATGCAGCTTATATTTACTGGCTTGTCCAAATATTCTACATGCTCACTGAAACATTTCAGCTGCCTACTCTGTCATATTTTAAAGATAATGTATTTAAAAATCTTCCAACATTATATAAATTTTATTATTTCTCCTCAAAGTTGTGATGCGTGTGAAATTTGTTACAGATTATGCATGATAGAAATTATTGCATGTTCTGTTGAAGTAAGAACTTATCTGTAGGGAACTACCCTTTTTTATTTCTAGTAATGCTTATTAATTTATTTATTTGAAATCAATAAAGCTATTATAACTTACTTGGTATTTTTCTCACTGTTTTTCTTTCATTCCTTCTGTTTACTTACATTTTTATTTTTATTTATTTTTATTTTTAAATTTATTTATGTTAGTCATTGTTCAAGTACAGTTTTCTATCTTTTACTGCCATTGCAACTCACGCCCCCAGTTCTCCCCACCTCCCTCCCATTTCCACCCCCCTTAGTTTTTATCCATGTGTCCTTTATACTTCTTCCTGTAAACCCTTTTTTATCTTTTCCCCTGAAATCCCCTCCCCTCTGGTCCCTGTCAGCCTGTTATCTATTTCAGTGTCTTTGCTTATAGTTTGCTTGCTTGTTTGTTTTGTTGTTTAGGTTCCTGTTAAATGTGAGATCATATGGTGTTTGTCTTTCATCACCTGGCTTATTTCACTCAGCATAATGCTTTCCAGTTCAATCCATGCTGTATCAAAGGGTAGTAGCTCCTTCTTTCTTTCTTTCTGCTGCATAGAATTCCATTGTTTAAGTGTACCATAGTTTTTGGATCCATTCATTTACTGATGGGCACCTAGGTTGCTTCCACCTCTTGGCTATTGTAAATTGTGCTGCTATGAACATTGGGGTGCATAAATTTTTTGCATTGATGTTTCAGGGTTCTTAGTATATAATCCCAGCAGAGAAATTGCTAGGTCAAAAGGCAGGTCCATTTTTAGTTTTCTGAGAAAATTCCATACTGTTTTCCATAGTGGTTGTACCAGTCTGCAATCCCACCAACAGTGAACTAGGGTCGCTTTTCCCCACGACCTCTCCAACATTTGTTGTTTGTTGCTTTGTTTATGATGGCCATTCTGACTGGTGTGAAGTGGTATCTCATTGTGGTTTTAACTTACATCTCTCTGGTGGCTAGTGATATTGAACATCTTTTCATGTGCCTCAGGATCCTCTGTATGTCCTCCTTGGAGAAGTGTCTGTTCAAGTTTTTGCCCACTTTTTAATTGGGTTGCTTGTCTTCTTAGGATGGAGTCGTGTAAATTCCTTGTATATTTTGGAGATTAAACCTTTGTCTGAGATATCATTGGCAAATACGTTTTCCCATACATTTGGTTCTTTTTATTTTAATACTGTTTTCTTTAGCCATGCAAAAGATTTTTATTTCAATAAGCTCCCATTTGTTTATTCTTTCCTTTATGTCCCTTGTTCTAGGGGACATATCAGTAAAAATGTTGCTGCATGAAATATCTGAGATTTTCCTGCAAATGTTCTCCTCTAGGACTTTAATGGTGTCATGACTTATATTTAAGTCTTTTATCCACCTTGAATTTATTATGGTGTATTCATTTTGGTGAATTTATTTTGGTGAATTTATTTGATGTAAGTTGGTGCTCAAGTTTCATTTTTTTTTGCATGTTGCGGTTTGGTTCTCCCAACACCATTTGTTGAAGAGGCTATTTTTATTCCATTTTATGTTGCTGCCGTCTTTGTCAAATATTAATTCACCATAGAGACTTGAGTTTATTTCTGTCCTCTCTGTTCTGTTCCATTGGTCTATGTGCCTGTTTTTATGCCAGTACCAGGCTGTTTTGATTACAGTGGCCTTGTAATATAGTTTGGTATCAGGTATTGTAATCCCTCCTACTTTGCTCTTCTTTCTCAAAATTACAACAGCTATTCTGGGTCGTTTATGGTTCCATATAAATTTTTGAAGTGCTTGTTCTATGTCTGTGAAATATGTCATTGGTACTTTAATAGGTATTGCATTGAATCTGTAAATAGCTTTGGGTAGTTTGGACATTTTGATGATGCTAATTCTTCCAATCCATGAACATGGTATATGTTTCCATTTATTTGTGTCTTTCTTGATTTCTTTCTTCAGTGTTGTGTAGTTTTCTGCATACAGGTCTTTTACCTCCTTTGTTAGGTTTATTCCCAGATATTTTATTTTTGTTTTTGCTATATCAAATGGGATAGTTTCTTGATTTCTGCTTCTGCTGTTTCATTGTTAGTATACAAAAATGCCTTTGATTTCTGGATATTGACTTGTATCCCACTGTTTTGTCAAATTCATTTATTAGGTAGAGCAGTATTGGGGTGGAATCTATAGGATTTTCCATATACACTATCATGTCATCTGCAAATAGTGACAGTTTTGTTTCCTCATTTTTGATTCGTATGCCTTTTATCTTCTTTTCTTGTCTTATCCCTGTGTCTAAAACTTCCAATACTATATTGAATAAAGTGGCGAAAGTGGACAACCTTGTCTTGTTCCTGATCTTAGTGGAAAAGCTTTTAGTTTTTGCTAATTGAGTATGATGTTGGCTGTAGGTCTTTCATATACGGCCTTTATTATGTTGAGGAATGATTCCTCTATTTCTACTTTGCTGAGTGTTTTTATCATAAATGGGTGTCGTACCTTACCAAATGGTTCCTCCACATCTACTGATAGGATCATGTGATTTTTGTCTTTGCTTTTGTTTATGTGATGTATTACATTTACTGACTTGCAAATATTGAACTATCCTTGCATCTCTGGGATGAATCCCACTCGGTCACGGTGTATGATCTTTTTAATGTACTGTTGGATGTGGTTTGCCAATATTTTGTTGAGGACTGTAACATCTATATTCCTCAGCAATATTGGCCTGAAATTTTCTTTCTTTGTTGTGTCTTTATCTGGTTTTGGAATTAGGATGCTGCTCACTTCATAAGAAGAGTTTGGGAGTCTTCCGTCTTCTTGGATTTTTTGGAGTAGTCTGTGAAGGATAGGGGTTAGCTCTTCCTTAAATGCTTTGTAGAATTCTCCTGTAAAACCATCTGGTCCAGGGCTTTTGTGTGTCAGTAGTTTTTTGATTACTGCTTCAATTTCATCTGCTGTTATTGGTCTGTTCAGGCTTTCTGCTTCTTCTTCATTGAGTTTTGGAAGATTAGAAATGTGTCCATTTCACCTACATTTTCAAATTACTTGGCATACAGTTCTTCATAGTAATTTCTTACAATCCCTTCTATTTCTGTGGTATCAGTTGTAATCTTTCCTCTTTTGTTTCTGACTGTGGTTATTTGGGTCTTCTCTCTTTTTTTCTTGATGAACCTGCTTAAAGGCTTATTGATTTTTTTTATCTTTTCAAAAAATCAGCTCCTGGATTCATTGATCCTTAGAATTGTGTTTCTAGTTTCTTTGTCATTTAATTCTGCTCGGATCTTGGTTATTTCCTTCCTTCTACTTGCTCTGGGCTGTCTTTGTTGTTCCTCGAGTTCTTGTAGACATAGGGGGTAGGTTGATTGTTTGAAATGTTTCTATCTTCTTTAGGTAAGCCTGTATTGCTATGAACTTCCTGGTCAGGACTGCCTTCACTGAGAGGGGAGTTCACTGCCTTTGGGTTGTTGTGAGTTCATTTTCATTTGTCTCCAGAAATTTTAAATTTTTTTCCTAATTTCATTCTTGACCCATTCATTGTTTAATAGCATGCTATTCAATCTCCATGATTTTGAGTGTTTGGGGTTTTTCCCCCTTGGGATTGGCTTCTATTTTCAGTCCTTGTGGGGAGGGAAAATGCTTGGTATAATTTCAATTTTCTTGAATTTGTTGAGGCTCATTTTGTGTCCTATCATGTGGTCTATCTTTGAAAATGTTCCATGTGCATTTGAAAGGAATGTATATTTAGCTTCTTTGGGATGAAGGGCTCTATATATATATCAGTTAAGTCCATTTCTTTTAGGGCATTGTTCAATGCCACAATATCTTTCTTTATTTATATTTTGTTTGGAAGATCTGTCCATTTTTGACAGTCGGGTATTAAAATCCCCTAGTATAATTGTGTTGCTGTCAATATCTTTCTTGAAGCTCTCTAAGATGTTCTTTTTATATTTGGGTGCTCCTATGTTGGGTGCATATATATTTACGATGTTAATGTCTCCTTGGTGGATTCTTCCCTTGAGTATTATGAAGTGACCTTCTGGGTCTCTCTTTATGGACCTCTTTTTGAAGTCTGTTTTGTCTGACATGAGTATTGCTACCCAGCTTTTTTCCTGTTTGTTTGCTTGGAAAATTTGTTTCCAGCCCTTCACTTTCAGTCAGTGATGGTCTTTTGTCCTGAGGTGGGTCTCTTGTAGGCAGCAGATGTGTGGGTCATGCTTTCTTATCCATTAAACTATTCTGTGTCTTTTGATTGGAGCATTTAATCCATTTACATGTAAGGTTATTATTGATAGGTACCTATTCATTGCCATTTTTGTACCTGTGTTCCTTTCTGTCTCTCTCTTTTCCTTCCTTTCCTTAAAGCAGTCCTTTTAGTATCTCTTGCAGAGCTGGTTTGGTGGAGGTGTGTTCTTTTAGACTTCTTTTGTCTTGGAAGCTCTTTATTTGGCCTTCTATCTTGATTGAGAGCCTTGCTGGGTAAAGTAGCCTTGGTTGCAGGCCTCTGGTACTCATTACTTGGAATATTTCTTGCCATTCTCTTCTTGCTTGGAGTGTTTCCATTGAGAAGTCAGTTGCTAACCTTATTGGGCTCCCTTGTATGTTACTCCTGTTTCTCCATTGCTGCCTTTAGGATTCTCTCTTTGTCTAGAAATTTTGCCATTTTAATGATGATGTGTCTTGAACTGAGCCTCTTTGTGTTCCTCTTGATTGGGACCTTCTGTGTTTCCTGAATTTGTGTGACTTTTTCTCTCATCAAATTAGGGAAGTTTTCCATCATTACTTTTCAAATAGGTTTTCTATACCTTGCTCTTCTTCTTCTTCTGGTATCCCTATTATTCAGTTATTATTGCATTTCATAACATCTTGCATTTCTCTTAATCCCTCTTCATTCTTTCTGAGCCTCTTTTCCTTTTCTTGCTCATTCTGGGTGTGTTTTTCTACTTTGTCCTCTAACTCACTGATCTGATCTTCTGCCTCATCGATCCTGCTTTTCATTCCTTCTACTGTGTTCTTCAGTTCAGAAATTGTATTGTTCATTTCCTCATGACCCTTGCTGATAGTTTCTATTTACTTTTTCATGTTGATATAGTGTGCAGTGAGTTCATTGTAGCTCCCCTGTAGTTTCTGGTAGCTCATTGTGAGCTCTTTGAACTTCCTGATAAACAGTGCTTTGAATTCAATATCCGATAGCTGACTTGCCTCTATTTTATCTAGCATTCTTTCTGAGGCTTCCTCCTTTCCTTTCACTTGGGGATTGTTTCTTTGTCTTCCCATTGTTTGTGAGACTCTTCTTGTTAGCTTCAGCTTCTTAAATTGATTTGTTCTGGCTCCCTGGGTTTATGGTGTGAACTTCTGTGGTAGAATACCTGTGAGATTTGGTGGTGTGGTCTCCTTGATCTCCCAAGCTCACTGGTCTTAGGCTGTCCTTTAAGTTGGCTCTGTGTTTGTCTTTGGGTTTTGATCATTTTGGGGTCTTTCTTTTGTGGGTCCTTCCCACCAGCTGGTTAACTGAGGGTCACTCTGTCCACAACTTCTCGTAATTTGTTGTGCTGGTGAGGACAGGTTGTGTTGAAGCTAGTTTTTCCATGTGTACAAGGTTTTGAGGATTCTCTTTTGCTCTTGTTCAGTTGTTTGTACTGGGTAGTTTCTCCACTATTTAGTTGTATTTCCAGATAGGTCCTCGATTGAGGTTTGTATGGTTTCCACTCCCTCCTTCACCCACTTCTGTTGTTATCTGTTGGTGGTTCCTTTGTTGTTGGGTTTCCTCTTCCAGAGGGTGTCCTGGTGTTCACTGCTTTCACTTATTCTTTTTCTGTGATCAGTTGGAGGGGAAGGCAAAATGGTTTATGACAGCAGGAAAGTGTTCTATGATATTTACAGCAGCAGCCAGTACAGAAAAGATAGGAGATCCTTTAGCTATGTACAGTGTTAATTGTGATCTTCAACCCAACTAGCCACTTTTACAACAGGATGGAAAGAAGCTAAGACTCTTGTTGGGAAGGGAAGGATTGTGTGTTGGATCTAGAAAGCAGTGAGGTTGTGGGAGGTCAGATTCTTAGGTAAGGTGAGAGTAAAGGATGGTAAATAGGTGTAGTGTGTGAGAGAATAGAGTTAACCACTACAGTAATAGAGTTCAGGGAACTGTGAAGTGGGCTAAGATCCGGGATGGGTGATGTGAAGTATTTACAATTGTATGGAACAGCTATTATTTCCAATAATATTAGAGTAACAATGATATGACAGAATCTATGTGATTTGGATAACATAAATAGGGGGTATAGAACTTTGAGGAGTGTGCTAAAGGAACACAAGTGACCTGAAGGATAGTAAATTAGCAATATACTGTGGAAGAGAGAACAGGGGAAACCTGTCAAATGATGCAATGTAACAAGCCAAGCTTAGAAGACTGTACAAAAATAAGAGATGTATAAAAATAGTATTAAAATAAAAGATGTAAGAATAATGAAAAATTACAATACAAATATGCAGTAGCTTGTAGTATTTCTACAATAGCAAAGTGAAATTTGTCTCACTGTCTCAACTGTTGGGATGCCCCCTCTTTGAGTCCAACTCTGGTCCTTTCACAGTTCCACATTTTTTTTTTTTTTGGTTTCACTTGTGGGTATTAAAAAAAAGGCAAGATAAGTTAGGAGGAAGAGATAAAATTGGAAAGAAGGGAAGGAGGAATAAAACAAGAAAGAAAGGAAGGAAGGAAGGAAGGAATAAGGTATTGAAAGATAAAACAATAATGAAAATTAAAAAAATAAAAGATTACATAAAACACACACACACACACACACACACACAAACAAACAAAAATGCCTCTTGTTGGATTCAAACTGGTCAAACCGGTTTTCCTGGTCTTGCTGGCTGCAGCAGGCTGAGGGGCGATTGGTGTGGCCTTTCTCTGTTCCTGATGTGTACTCAGCTAGTCTTAGGAGCATTCTCCCAAGAGCTAGTCTGAAGCCTCTCCTCAGAGCCCCAGGTGGGGAATCCAGGTCTTCTCCAGAGCATTCTTTCTCTGGGGGTCACGGCCATGGGCTGGGGTGCGTGCGTGCGCACTGGGCCAAGCTGCTTCAGTCCTGCGGGTTGGGGTGTGAACCCTTTCCAGTGCTATGGGGAAAAGCAGGGCCTTCTTCGGAACCTCAGGACTGCTGCTGCCTGGCTGGGTGTGGAGTAGGCCAAAGGGCTGTTGCAGGCGAATCCCCCAAACAGTTTTTCTTTTTGAGAAAATCCTCCTACTCAAGCCTGCCGCTCAGTATGGCCCAATTCTCCAGCCAGACCGGTGACTATCAGGGTCAGTGCCTGCCACTGTGCAACTCTCAACTCTCCCAAGCTGGCGACCACAGACTCCTCAGGTGGTCATGGCCCTTGTGTGTTTGCCTCTTTGCCCTTATTCCCTTCTCTGCAACTTCAAGCAGCCAGGTCTCTCCTGCTGCTGCTCAAATCCTGCTTGGCCAGGGAGGGAGGGAACAGTTGACCTGGTTCCCTCCCAAGGATTCTGTGGCAGTCCCGAGGCTCCCAAAGAGTCTGTGGTAGATTTAGTGCTGAGCATGGAGCGCAGGGTGCCAGGCTCTGGGTGCTGGGCCTGGGACTACAGCTGCATCTCTGTGCTGGTCCCTGGGACCTTATCGTCCTGCAGTAGTCTCCTTACCGTCTGTTTTTTCAGTGTCTGGTACACTTTCTCATCTCTTATTTTCATATATGCTGGGGTACTGTTGGCTGTTTGCTCTGTTCCTCCATAGATTGGCCAGGTTTTTCTCCTGTGTGTCGGGGGAGGTGGAATCTGCTCCCTCCTACTCTGTCGCGCCATCTTCCAACTCTACATTTTTATTCTGTTTCTTGTAAGCAACATCAAGCTGGATTTCATATTTCATCCAGTGTAACATTTTTTTGACTGGATTGTATACATTATTTCTATTTATCTATTTATCTACTAGCATATTTGAAAAAAATTCTTTGACTTTATNTATGTTTGAAACTATTTCTAGACTTAAATGGTAAATAACTCATTAGAAAGGTAGAAAGATTGTAAACTATCTGTTACCTTTTGCTTGGCCACAGTGATGATTGCAGTATTCTGAATGTATTAGAGACTCAATAAATATTTTATACATGAATTGGAAATGAAAATTTGAAATGTGTATTCTTAAAAAATGCAGCCAAGAGAACTTTATAGCACACTCAACCTTGTCTCAGCAGATGTTTGGACTTGATATGATGTTATCTGTCTAATCTGGCATCTTGGCATAGAAAGGTTTTTTCTACTCCAGGTGCCAATGCCTTGAAATAATAGCAAATGACTGTTTCCCAGCAACAAAGAAGAGAGGTTCCTGCTGTAATATCCTAAGTTTTTCCACCCAACACTTAAAACAATCACAACAACAGTTGTGGCACAACAACAATCACAGTGGAGTTTAATCCTAGTTTTTGAGCTTATTGTTTCAATTCCGTACCCTTCCTGCTAGTGTATTATCAATTAAGAATCTATACATGAAAATCTATTTCAATAAAAACACCGGCAAACAAATATATGCCATACAAAAATGCATGAATAAATATATATATTACAGTAAATGGGAATAAAGCAGAATCTCATTTTCAAGTAAATGAAAGAAAAAGAGACTGATCTGGTACCAGATTTAAGTACTCCAATATATGTTTTATGATGTGCACATTTCTATCTACCTCAAAAAGATTTCGATTTTTATTACTGGTGAACAAATATGATTTTATGAGTAAAGCTATTTCATGTTTCAGTCTATAAAATGTCATTCCCTACTTCCATGTATACATCCAAACATGTAACAGACTCCTATTCCAGTGATTCTTTGCTCTAGGGAGACAGGTTACGGAATTCTTACAAGCCAGTGAAACTGATCAGTTTATAATTTTTCATATGGAGGCATCACTGAGAATGGTAGGAAAGGGCTTACCCAGCTATGTAGCCAAATGAAAGCATGAAAGGAAGAGACAGAAAGACTCAGTAGAAGGCAGGGATTCAGGGCACCAGCTCCAGAAACAGACTGAGTGGGTCTGCTTCTTTGTTGCCACCACCTAGTACGTGTATGACTTGGGGGTAAATTGCTTAACAATTCTATTGTTTCATTTTCTCCTCTGTAAATGAGGATGGTGACATGCATGATGGCCCCTATATTCTAACATTTCTCTGAATGAATGAACATATGTAAATTCCTTAGAATGAACACTTGACAAAAATAATTTTAGGTTATCCTTTGTATCTCAGTTTATACACACAACTTACAACATTTACATGTTTATTGATAAAATAATAGTTGCTGCAAACAAAAGTCAGAAAAAGCACGCAAGATTTCTGCCATCTGAGTTGTAGACCCCACTGTCACTTCCTTTTCTTCCCTATGTCCCACTCAATAGTTAATACAATAACTGATATTGAATGTATAACTACTATTTGTATAATGTGTTATTTTACATTATAAATAATAATAATAATAATAGAATATATCAAGTTCTGCAGGGAACTATAATGCAACTGCACTAAGTATGGCTCAATACTAATAAATTGTGTATTTTTTGCACACCCTTAAAGACAAACAGTACTCAGAGAATGACTTTGCTAAAACAGTGTAATTGGAACAGAGGATACATTGCTTTAAAAACAGGCAGCCATATATCCTGCTTTGGATTTGTACAATGATGGTGAGTCAATGCAGGTTAGAATAAAAGAGAGCGTATAATCGGAGGGAACAATTTTCCTGTGTATTTGTGTGGAAAGCTACACAGAGTCCAAGTCCATTCAGCTGATTTGACCCCCTCTGATGCTTCACCTCACAGAGCTCTGACATTGGATCATACCTACAGAAAATGAATGGGTTTCTTTCTTCCAGTTACTAGAGTAAGTCCACTGGGAACTTCTCAAACACCCCCTACTAGACACCACAGTCTTTTCTTCCCACTGAAAAAGACCACACCAGGCAAAGAGCAAAACTTTGGGATGGCTGTGTAGTACTAAATATAGCTCTCCTTTTTAGAGGAAATTTGAATATTGCAGGACATTTTTACAAAGAATGTGACTGAACCTTTTCTATTGTTTACCATTCTTCATCACTTTTTCTATGTAGTTTCATATGCCAGTGCCAGAAGCAATCTATCAGCAACAAATAGAATTTCAAAAGATGTACATGACTGAGTCACTTAAATGTTAATTAAAAATTTAACTGCTCAAATCTAAACCTTTTCAGTTGTACCATTCTTGTAAATTTTGTGTGTCAGAGACAACTATTGACGCTATAAAACTTATCATATATTTCTGTAAACTAGTAATCAGTTTCATACACACTTATATATGTTGTTTATTCTGTTATGGTATTATGTTATACATTTATATATACAGTCAAAGCTATCAAAAGATAAACAGTGAATACACTATGTATCAAATTGTTTCATAATGGAAGAAAAAAGGAGGAAGGAAGAATAATAAATCCTTCAAGCTAAAGAAATCTATTATATTCTGTTATTGGGGGAGTTAGAATTTCACTTTGTAAAAAACACTGCTTTTATTTCCAATATACACTGAGAGTATATATTGAGTATAAAGTAAATCAAGTTTAATTTACCAAATATTAATTGATCCATCTTATATACTTGAACATCTCATGGATGCCACATATTATGAAAATGTAAATTGAGTAGCACATGTTCTCTGAACTTGAAATATTGACATCAAAGACAAACAAACACAAACAATAAAATCAGGTGGGAAGTAATACATGTTATTGAACTGGTTTTTCAAAATATGTATTTTTGTTTATGTAAAAGAAAGAGGAAAAATTTTTTCTGGCAGTTGGAGGAGCCATAAAGCATTTTATCAGAGATGTCATTTGTCTTGCAAGATAGGCAGAGTCAGTAGATGAGTATGGTGGAGAGATACATGCAGATATGGGTATTCCATAGAGAGAAGGGTATGAGCAGAAATGTGGCAAGAAAATCTGGCCTTTGCTTGTAAATTTTGTACAAATAAATGTATATAGAAAAGAGGACTAGAAAAGAAGTCATATTTTAAAAGAGGTTAAATCAAGTCAAAATTATGGAAAACTTGATTTTTATGAGAAATTGAGGTTTCATTTTTTTTCTAAGCATGGGACCCACTGAAGACTATGAATTAGCATGACATAAAAAAGAGATATGTCTAGGGAGGGTATATCTGTGTTTGTTGTGGTGGTTATACCAAGGGGTAATACTTTATTATTAACTAAGTCTACAAAGTTTCTTACATTCAAAATGATTATTTCTTCCCATAAAAATATTTGGAATTATTTTACTTAATATCAAAATATGTGATTTTGCTAGTTGTTTCATTAGTTTTTAATTGATTTTTCCTTGTTGTCAACCACACTGATAAAAAGCCCAACCATTTTTAATATAATGAGAATGGTTTGCATGACATTGATATAACCTGGCATCCAAGGAGAGTGGACTGGAATGTCTATGTGTGAACAATGATGACTTCACTGTCATTGTGGGGGCAGTAGGCGCCTTTGAGTGAGCCTCTGGACTGTGTGGCCCATCGTATTCAAAATGACTGAGCAAGTAGAGCAATGAATCTGCATCAAATTTTGCATTAAGCTCGAACATTCCTCTGCAGAAACTCTTCAGATGATTCACAAGACTTTCGGGGACAATGCAATGAGTTCAGCAAAAATAAAGGTGTGGCACGAACACTTCAAATATGGTTGAGAATCAGTTGAAAGTGATCCATGTTCTGAAAGGACTGTAGAGTTTTTTGGAAAACATCAACTCACCCATGTGACTCAGCCCCTCTACAGCCCGGATTTGGCATCCTGCAACTTTGGGCTTTTCCCAGAACCAAAATCAACTTTAAAAGGGAAGAGATTTCAGACCATCTATGAGACTCAGGAAAATACAATGGGGCAGCTGATGGTGGTTACAACAAAGGATTTTGCAGTGTTTTGAACAGTGGAAGAGACATTGGGAGAACTGTGTGGGGTCCTAAGGTGCCTACTTTGAAGGGGACTGAGGTGTCATTGTCCTATGTATAGTGTTTCTTGTATTTTGTATCTTCTTCAATAAATGACTTTGTTGTTCATATTATATGGCTGGACACCCCCTATCTATCTATCTATAGATAGATGTAGATAGATAGGCTGATATCTATCTATCTATCTATCTATCTATCTCGAGAGAGAGTCTCACATGACCTTATAATATAATTTTGACATTCTTCCATCAAAAGAATGTCAAATGAATGTTCACTGTTGGTGGGATTGCAGACTGGTACAACCACTATGGAAAACAGTATGGAATTTTCTCAGAAAACTAAAAATGAATATGCCTTTTGACCCAGCAATTCCTCTGCTGGGATTATATACTAAGAACCCTGAAACATCAATGCAAAAGAATTTATGCACCCCAATGTTCATAGAGCACAATTTACAATAGCCAAGTGCTGGAAGCAACCTAGGTGCCCATCAGTAAATGACTGGATCCCAAAACTATGGTACATTTACACAATGGAATTCTATGCAGCAGAAGGAAAGAAGGAGCTACTACCCTTTGAGACAGCATGGATTGAACTGGGTTTATTTCCATCCATGAACTGAATCTGGGCAGTATTTATGTGGCAATAATAATGCTTATTCTAAATGACAAAAGACAATCCATTTATCTCTTTCTTTCCCTCTCACTTTCTTTGCAGTTTATTCATGGTTTAAGGAAGCTCTAAGTACATGGAGATGACATATATGGGTTTTCCCTCTGAAAGTTGCAGCTGGACCTCTAAATGGAATCAAGTCAAGATCTGAGTGAAGACTGTTCAGATTAATTTCAGCCCCCAGGTTTCTGCCTGCTGAGAAAGACCATACAAGGCAAAGAATGAAACATTGTGATGGCTGTGTAGGACTAATTTTCCAGGTAAGGCCTCAAACATTTTGCAGGAGAGATAAACCCTCTCCACCTTCCACTGTCTACAATCATTACCCACAGCTACTGAGAGCCTGTAGCATTCTAGCATGTCTAACAGATGCAGCTTATATTTACTGGCTTGTCCAAATATTCTACATGCTCACTGAAACATTTCAGCTGCCTACTCTGTCATATTTTAAAGATAATGTATTTAAAAATCTTCCAACATTATATAAATTTTATTATTTCTCCTCAAAGTTGTGATGCGTGTGAAATTTGTTACAGATTATGCATGATAGAAATTATTGCATGTTCTGTTGAAGTAAGAACTTATCTGTAGGGAACTACCCTTTTTTATTTCTAGTAATGCTTATTAATTTATTTATTTGAAATCAATAAAGCTATTATAACTTACTTGGTATTTTTCTCACTGTTTTTCTTTCATTCCTTCTGTTTACTTACATTTTTATTTTTATTTATTTTTATTTTTTAATTTATTTATGTTAGTCATTGTTCAAGTACAGTTTCCTGTCTTTTACTGCCATCACAACTCACCCCCCCAGTTCTCCCCACCTCCCTCCCATTTCCACCCCCCTTAGTTTTTATCCACGTGTTCTTTATACTTCTTCCTGTAACCCCTTTTTTATCTTTTCCCCTGAAATTCCCTCCCCTCTGGTCCCTGTCAGCCTGTTATCTATTTCAGTGTCTTTGGCTATATTTTGCTTGTTTGTTTGTTTTGTTGTTTAGGTTCCTATTAAACGTGAGATCATATGGTGTTTGTCTTTCATCATCTGGCTTATTTCACTCAGCATAATGCTTTCCAGTTCAATCCATGCTGTCTCAAAGGGTAGTAGCTCCTTCTTTCTTTCTGCTGCATAGAATTCCATTGTGTAAATGTACCATAGTTTTGGGATCCAGTCATTTACTGATGGGCACCTAGGTTGCTTCCAGCACTTGGCTATTGTAAATTGTGCTCTATGAACATTGGGGTGCATAAATTCTTTTGCATTGATGTTTCAGGGTTCTTAGTATATAATCCCAGCAGAGGAATTGCTGGGTCAAAAGGCATATTCATTTTTAGTTTTCTGAGAAAATTCCATACTGTTTTCCATAGTGGTTGTACCAGTCTGCAATCCCACCAACAGTGAACTAGGGTTGCTTTTCCCCACAACCTCTCCAACATTTGTTGTTTGTTGCTTTGTCTATGATGCCCATTCTGACTGGTGTGAAGTGGTATCTCATTGTAGTTTTAACTTGCATCTCTCTGGTGGCTACTGATATTGAACATCTTTTCATGTGCCTCTGGATCCTCTGTATGTCTTCCTTGGAGAAGTGTCTGTTCAAATTTTTTGCCCACTTTTTAATTGGGTTGCTTGTCTTCTTAGGATGGAGTCGTGTAAGTTCCTTGTATATTTTGGAGATTAAACCTTTGTCTGAGGTATCATTGGCAAATACGTTTTCCCATACATTTGGTACTTTTTATTTTAATACTGTTTTCTTTAGCCATGCAAAAGATTTTTATTTTGATAAGCTCCCATTTGTTTATTCTTTCCTTTATGTCCCTTGTTCTAGGGGACATATCAGTAAAAATGTTGCTGCGTGAAATATCTGAGACTTTCCTGCAAATGTTCTCCTCTAGGACTTTAATGGTGTCATGACTTGTATTTAAGTCCTTTATCCACCTTGAATTTATTATGGTGTATTCATTTTGGTGAGTTTATTTTGGTGAATTTATTTGATGTAAGTTGGTGCTCAAGTTTCATTTTTTTTGCATGTTGTGGTTTGGTTCTCCCAACACCATTTGTTCAAGAAGCTATTTTTATTCCATTTTATGTTGCCACCCCCTTTGTCAAATATTAATTCACCATAGAGACTTGGGTTTATTTCTGGGCTCTCTGTTCTGTTCTATTGGTCTATGTGCCTGTTTCTATGCCAGTACCAGGCTGTTTTGATTACAGTGGCCTTGTAATACAGTTTGATATCAGGTATTGTGATCCCTCCTACTTTGTTCTTCTTTCTCAAAATTGCAGCTGCTATTCGGGGTCTTTTATGGTTCCATATAAATTTTTGAAGTGTTTATTCTATGTCTGTGAAATATGTCATTGGTACTTTAATAGGTATTGCATTGAATCTGTAAATAGCTTTGGGTAGTATGGACATTTTGATGGTGTTAATTTTTCCAATCCATGAACATGGTATATGTTTCCATTTATTTGTGTCTTTCTTGATTTCTTTCTTCAGTGTTGTATAGTTTTCTGCATACAGGACTTTCACCTCCTTGGTTAGGTTTATTCCCAGATATTTTATTTTTGTTTTTGCTATATCAAATGGGATATTTTCTTGACTTCTGCTTCTGCTGTTTCATTGTTAGTATACAAAAACACTTTTGATTCCTGGATATTGACTTGTATCCCACTGCTTTGTCAAATTCATTTATTAGGTAGAGCAGTATTGGGGTGGAGTCTATAGGATTTTCCATATACACTATCATGTCATCTGCAAATAGTGACAGTTTTGTTTCCTCATTTTTGATTTGGATGCCTTTTATCTTCTTTTCTTGTCTAAAACTTCCAATACTATATTGAATAAAGTGGTGAAAGTGGACAATCTTGTCTTGTTCCTGATCTTAGTGGAAAAGCTTTTAGTTTTTGCCCATTGAGTATGATGTTATCTGTAGGTCTTTCATATATGGCCTTTATTATGTTGAGGAATGATTCCTCTATTCCTACTTTGCTGGGTGTTTTCTTTAGCCATGCAAAAGATTTTTATTTTGATAAAAATAAAAGAAAATGTTCCATGAAATTTTCTTTCTTTGTTGTGTCTTTATCTGGTTTTGGAATTAGGATGATGCTCACTTCATAAGAAGAGTTTGGGAGTCTTCCATCCTCTTGGATTTTTTGGAATACTCTGTGAAGGATAGGGGTTAGCTTTTCCTTAAAAGCTTTGTAGAATTCTCCTGTGAAACCATCTGGTCCAGGGCTTTTGTGTGATGGGAGTTTTTTGATTACTGCTTCAATTTCATTTGCTGTTATTGGCCTGTTCAGGTTTTCTGCTTCTTTTTCATTGAGTTTTGGAAGATTATATTTTTCTAGAAATTTGTCCATTTCACCTAGGTTTTCAAATTTCTTGGCATACAGTTCCACATAGTAATTTCTTACAATCCTTTCTATTTCTGTGGTATCAGTTGTAATCTCTCCTCTTTTGTTTCTGATTGTGTTGATTTGGGTCTTCTCTCTTTTTTTCTTGATGAACCTGCTTAAAGGCTTGTTGATTTTGTTTATCTTTTCAAAAAACCAGCTCCTGGATTCATTGATCCTTAGAATTGTGCTTCTAGTCTCTTTGTCATTTAGTTCTGCTCGGATCTTGGTTATTTCCTTCCTTCTACTTGCTCTGGGCTGTCTTTGTTGTGTTCCTCAAGTTCTTGTAGACATAGGGGGTAGGTTGATTGTTTGAAATGTTTCTGTCTTCTTTAGGTAGGCCTGTATTGCTATGAATTTCCTGGTCAGCACTGCCTTCGCTGAGAGGGGAGTTCGCTGCCTTTGGGTTGTTATGAGTTCATTTTCATTTCTCTCCAGAAATTTTAAAATTTTTTTCCTAATTTCATTCTTGACCCATTCATTGTTTAATAGCATGCTATTCAATCTCCATGATTTTGAGTGTTTGGGATTTTTTTCCCTTGGGGTTGGTTTCTATTTTCAGTCCTGGTGGGCAGAGAAAATGCTTGGTATGATTTTCAATTTTCTTGAATTTGTTGAGGCTCATTTTGTGTCCTATCATGTGGTCTATCTTTGAAAATGTTCCATGTGCATTTGAAAGGAATGTATATTTAGCTTCTTTGGGATTGACACAATATCGTGTTCAATGCCACAATATCTTTCTTTGTTTATATTTTGTTTGGAAGATATGTCCATTTTTAACAGTGGGGTATTAAAATCTCCTAGTATAATTGTGTTGCTGTTAATATCTTTCTTGAAGCTCTCTAAGATGTTCTTTTTATATTTGGGTACTCCTATGTTGGGTGCATATATATTTATAATTTTAATATCTTCTTGTTGGATTCTTCCCTTGAGTATTATGAAGTGACCTTCTGGGTCTCTCTTTATGGACCTCTTTTTGAAGTCTGTTTTGTCTTTTATGAGTATTGCTACCCAGCTTTTTTCCTCTTTGTTTGCTTGGAAAATTTGTTTCTAACCCTTCACTTTTAGTCTGTGCAGGTCTTTTGTTCTGAGGTGGGTCTCTTGTAGGCAGCAGATGTGTGGGTCATGCTTTCTTATCCATTAGACTATTCTATGTCTTTTGATTGGAGCATTTAATCCATTTACATGTAAGGTTATTATTGATAGGTACCTATTCATTGCCATTTTTGTACCTGTGTTCCTTTCTGTCTCTCTCTTTTCCTTCCTTTCCTTAAAGCAGTCCTTTTAGTATCTCTTACAAAGCTGGTTTGGTGGAGGTGTGTTCTTTTAGACTTCTTTTGTCTTGGAAGCTCTTTATTTGGCCTTCTATCTTGATTGAGAGCCTTGCTGGGTAAAGTAGCCTTGGTTGCAGGCTTCTGATTCTCATTACTTGGAATATTTCTTGCCATTCTCTTCTTGCTTGGAGTGTTTCCATTGAGAAGTCAGTAGCCAACCTTATTGGGGCTCCCTTGTATGTTATTCCTGTTTCTCCCTTGCTGTGTTTAAGATCTCTCTTTTTCGTGGAATTTTGCCATTTTAATTATGATGTGTCTTGAACTGAACCTCTTTGTGTTCCTCTTGATTGGGACCTTCTGTGTTTCCTGGATTTGTGTGACTTTTTCTCTCGTCAAATTAGGGAAGTTTTCCATCATTACTGTTCAAATAGGTTTTCTATACCTTGGTCTTCTTCTTCTCCTTCTGGTATCCCTATTATTCAGGTATTATTACGTTTCATAACATCTTGCATTTCTCTTAATCCCTCTTGATTCTTTCTGAGCCTCTTTTCCTTTTCTTGCTCATTCTGGGTGTTTTTTTTCTACTTTGTCCTCTAACTCACTGATCCGATCTTCTGCCTCCTCGATCCTGCTTTTGATTCCTTCTACTGTGTTCTTCAGTTCAGAAATTGTATTATTCATTTCCTCATGACCCTTGCTGATAGTTTCTATTTACTTTTTCATGTTGATATAGTGTGCAGGGAGTTCATTGTAGCTCCCCTGTAGTTTCTGGTAGCTCATTGTGAGCTCTTTGAACTTCCCGATAACCAGTGCTTTGAATTCAATATCCGATAGCTGACTTGCCTCTATTTTATCTAGCATTCTTTCTGAGGCTTCCTCCTTTCCTTTCACTTGGGGATTGTTTCTTTGTCTTCCCATTGTTTGTGAGACTCTTCTTGATAGTTTCAGCTTCTTAAATTGATTTGTTCTGGCTCCCTGGGTTTATGGTGTGAACTTCTGTGGTAGAATACCTGTGAGATTCATTGGTGTGGTCTCCTTGATCTCCCAAGCTCACTGGTCTTGGGCTGTCATTTAAGTTGGCTCTGTGTTTGTCTTTGGGTTTTGATCATTTTGGGGTTTTTCTTTTGTGGGTCCTTCTCACCAGCTGGTTAACTGAGGGTCACTCTGTCCACAACCTCTCATAATTTTTTGTGCTGATGAGGACAGGTTGTGTTGAAGCTAGTTTTTCTGTGTGTACAAGGTTTTGAGGATTCTCTTTTGCTCTTGTTCAGTCATTTGTACTGGATAGTTTCTCCACTATAGTTTCTCCACTATTTCTCCAGATAGGTCCTGGATTGAGGTTTATATGGTTTCCACTCCCTCCTTCACCTACTTCTGTTGTTATCTGTTGGTGGTTCCTTTGTTATTGGGTTTCCTCTTCCAGAGGGTGTCCTGGTGTTCACTGCTTTCACTTACTCTTTTTTTGTGATCAGTTGGAGGGGAAGGCAAAATGGTTTATGACAGCAGGAAAGTGTTCTATGATATTTACAGTAGCAGCCAGTACAGAAAAGATAGGAGATCCTTTAGCTATGTACAGTGTTAACTGTGATCTTCAACCCAACTAGCCACTTTTACAAAAGGATGGAAAGAAGCTAAGACTCTTGTTGGGAAGGGAAGGATTGTGCGTTGGATCTAGAAAGTAGTGAGGTTGTGGGAGGTCAGATTCTTAGGTAAGGTGAGAGTAAAGGATGGTAAATAGGTGTAGTATGAGAGAGAATAGAGTTAACCACTACAGTAATAGAGTTCAGGAAACTATGAAGTGGGCTAAGATCCGGGATGGGTGATGTGAAGTATTTACAATTGTATGGAACAGCTATTATTTACAATAAAATTAGAGTAACAATGATATGACAGAATCTATGTGATTTGGATAACATAAATAGGGGGTATAGAACTTTGAGTAGTGTGCTAAAGGAACACAAGTGACATGAAGGATAGTAAATTAGCAGTACACTGTGGAAGAGAAAACAGGGGAAACCTGTCAAATGATGCAATGTGACAAGCCAAGTTTAGAAGACTGTACAAAAATAAGAGGTGTATAAAAATAGTATTAAAATAAAAGATGTAAGAATAATGAAAAAATAATAATACAAATATGCAGTAGCTTGTAGTATCTCTACAATAGCAAAGTGAAATTTGTCTCACTGTCTCAACTGTTGGGATGCCTCCTCTTTGAGTCCAACTCTGGTCCTTTCACAGTTCCAAGTTTTGTTTTTTTTTTGGTTTCACTTGTGGGTATTAAAAAAAAAGGCAAGATAAGTTAGGAGGAAGAGATAAAATTGAAAAGAAGGAAAGGAGGAATAAAACAAGAAAGAAAGAAAGAAAGAAAGAAAGAAAGAAAGAAAGAAAGAAAGAAAGAAAGAAAGAAAGAAAGAAAGAAAAAAGAAAAGGAAAGAAAAGAAAAGGAAAGGAAAGGAAAGGAAAGGAAAGGAAAGGAAAGGAAAGGAAAGGAAAGGAAAGGAAAGGAAAGGAAAGGAAAGGAAAGGAAAGGAAAAAGGTATTGAAAGATAAAACAATAATGAAAATTAAAAAAATAAAAGATTACATAAAACACACACACACACAAACAAACAAAAATGCCTCTTGTTGGATTCAAACTGGTCAAACCGGTTTTCCTGGTGTTGCTGGCTGCAGCAGGCTGAGGGGCGATTGGTGTGGCCTTTCTCTGTTCCTGATGTGTACTCAGCTAGTCTTGGGAGCATTCTCCCAAGAGCTAGTCTGAAGCCTCTCCTCAGAGCCCCAGGTGGGGAATCCAGGTCTTCTCCAGAGCATTCTTTCTCTGGGGGTCACGGCCGTGGTCTGGGGTGCGTGCGTGCGCACTGGGCCAAGCTTCCTCAGTCCTGCGAGTTTGGGTGTGAACCCTTCCCAGTGCTATGGGGAAAAGCAGGGCCTTCTGCGGAACCTCAGGACTGCTGCTGCCTGGCTGGGTGGGGAGTAGGCCAAACGGCTGTTGCAGGCGAATCCCCCAAACAGCTTTTCTTTTTGAGAAAATCCTCCTACTCAAGCCTGCCGCTCAGTATGGCCCA